>NC_077230.1:320740914-321455914 GCF_027887165.1 Monodelphis domestica | reverse complement strand
GAAAGAGTAACTCAAAAGTCCTTCCTGCCTGATCCCCAGCTCAGCAAACAACCACCAACTCAAATGCACTGCCTTCAGCCAGCTATGGGCCAAGTCCTTGGCCAATCTCCGGCTCCTGCTTTCCAGGAGCTCCCATCCACAAGGGGAGAGACTATGTATGCATCCATATGTATTGAGGCCAAGCTCCAGGAAAGACAAAGACAGGTGGGGGTGATAAGGTAAAGAGAGCTGGCTCTCTGTGGACACTCCTATTTATTATTATTGAGATGCAAATGTACACAATACATATGGATGCATACATAGTGGATTGCCATTGGTCAATTGTAAATTATGACAAGGTATAGGTGTGGTTTGCCTCAGCCAGGTGAGCACAAAGAAACCTGATTTCTCTCCTAAACCTGGTGGATGCTGGGATCAAGGGTCAAAGGCTTTACTTGCCATGCGCAGGACTGAGCATGCGCTCTCCTAAGACAATCTTTACATTTTGACTATTTCCCTTGACCATAGATAGGTGTGGACTGCTACAATTATAATCCCCACCTTCCACATTTATAAAAATGTGAATGGATGGGACATCACAGTCTCATGCCAAAGGAGCTGGGAAGTTAATCCCAGGGCATGGTACCCCTGACTCCCAAAAGAGGAGCGTATCTTTCATTTATAACTCTTTGGCTCACTTTACCCAACATCAACAGAAAAGAGGTTTGGGGTTTTCCTAGACTCCTCTGCCACAATTTTTAATGATATCTAGATTTCTTGTTGATGTTCTAGACCCAAATAAGTTTTACTTTGTTTAAAAATGTTTGCCAAGGTTGAAACATTGCTACACCCGAAAAACTTATGACAAGTATCCATTTTCTTTAAATATCATACAGCAGACTCATGTAAAAAATGATAGTGTCTTTTGTTTGCTATTGTAATTAATTGGGCTATTGAGAATTTTGGGGATATTGTAAACCTTAAAATTTCTTAGACTTATAAATGTTGGAAATTTCACCATTGGGAAATTTCATACTTGAAAAATTTCCTATTGATAGTGGGTCTTGGCTATTGGAATGTGAACCCCATTGGCATGGGAGGTTCCTCCTCCTCCTTTCTTAAGATTACTTTAGGACAGAAACCTTTTGCTGAACAATGGAAAGGGCTTTGACCTATGCTTAAGCATAGAACAGGAATTTCTTTGAGTCATGATTGATTTTAGAATTGATACAATGGAGATACTTGGAATGACAGAACCAAGTCTTGGAAATTGCAATCTCCACCCTACTCAGTCCTAAGAGGATTTAGGAAGGGCTGTAGCAAAAGATCAAGATTTAATTATTTGAGAATATGACTTTCAACAGACATGTGCAAAGCCACAGACCTCTGGGAGGTCCTGGGTTAAGCTAGAGCCACCATTGGCACAGGGAAAATGATGGACAGTGATTGGTAGATGTGAGAACTGAGGGGAGGGAACTTGGATGGTTTCCTTAAAGATAGCAGGGTCTGAGGACCTGGGGGGGGGGGGTTGGCGAGTTTTGGCTCTGAGTGGTTGGAGAGGTACTCTGAGAAGCTTGCTCTGAAGGAAGCTGGAGGTGGAGGCCTTTGAGACTGTTTCTCCATTTTGGTCATGTGAGTAATAGGGACTGATCTCCTTTCTTTGCCCCAGCTATCTAAGGGCTTGGGCCTTTTGGCCCAGCCTAAACAGAAGGGGTATTTAAGCCCTATTCCCTTCTCTCCCCTTTCTCTCTCTCTCTCTCTATCTCTAATTCTTTTCTTCCTCCTGTTTGTAATTAAACTCTATAAAAGGTTGACGGCTGACTTGAGTTTTCATTTAGGAATTACATAGCTGAATTCCTTGGCGACCTTAAATTAATATATATCAGTCTTTTAAAGTGATTTCCTTGTCACAATATTGATACCTACATATTGATTCTGTCTGATTCCAGGACAAGATATACAAAAGAGCAATTGCACAGGGCCAAAGAAGCACAAAGCTAAACCTGAATTGTGCCAAAAGAGCACACAGGTCAAAAAAAGAAGAAACCAATCCCAATGGGGTTGAGGAAAATTCTAAGCCAATACAAAGGACTTGAACCTAGTGTGAGACTCGAGGTTGTGACACTTAACATATGTCAAGATGTAGACCTTCCTTGTATCCACGCTCTTCGTGAAAATACTTATAGACAAGTACCAAAATTTGGCTCCTACCTGGCTCCTATAATCTAGTCCCTATTCTGTCTTTCATTATGTGGCAACTTTCTGTAGTCCTGGCTACTGACTGGGTAAATGCATCATTGCTTAGATCATTTTAATTGGGCCCTGATTCAAGGACCTGTTATAGATTTATTTTTCCTTTACTTAGAATTTTTACACATAAGACTTTGATAGTCTATATTTCACCCAGAAATTATCTTTTTTTATTTGGATTTTTCTCAATTTCTCTTGCCAATTGATTCATATGCTACATAACTCAGCCATGCATCCCTAAATGATCCCTGTGTTTTTCAATCACCCTCTTCAGGGGGAAATGTAAAAATATTGTTATTATTTTAAATTGCAAAGTTTAAACTCCTTGAGAGAGTAATTTTATGTTAAGAAACATGATACCTCTCCGAATCCAGAAACTGAACTGTTTGGAGACGACACCATGAAGATGCCGCCACAGACCACACGTGATCCAGAATGAACTTTGGGATGTGGTGATCTGAACCATGTGGGGTTTGTATGTATACTTTCATGCCAAAAGAGGACTGTCCCCTAACTGGCTTTTTGTCAATGCATTTAGCAATTATTGGTTTTTTCTCTTTTCCTCTTATCCTCAAATTATTATAATTTCAAAGTTGGTATGTTTACAAGACCCAGCAGAGAGACTAGACTTCCTCAGGCCTCAGGGGGAAAAATGTAAAATGGAGATTTGAACCCTAGACTTCAATCCCCAGAAGTCCTTGGTATTTCCCAGAATTCCCTATAATCTCACCTGAGTCTCTACCTGGGCGAGATCACAAGGAGTATTTAACTGGCAGCAACGCCTACTTCGCTCTCTTCCATTTGCAAGGATGTAGTAAGCTAAGCGCAGGGGTTTTGAATGGGCTAATCAGCCCTAGGCACATGGTTTTCTTGTTTGTATTTTCTTTATTCCTTGATTTCTAATAATCCTTAATAAACCTCATAAAATGTATTTCTACTACTAGAGACTAATTTAATTTTTTACAGGATGAGACCTACTTTTTGAGCTTGAATGACTAGATGGTTGTAATCTCAATAATAATAAGCTTGGGGCAAGTAGGTGACTCAGTGGATATCCTTAGGCCAGAAGATGAGAGATCCTGGGTTCAAATTCAATCTCAGACACCTCCTATATGTGCCACCCTGAGCAAGTCACTTAACTCCAAGTGTCTAGTCCTTACTGCTCATCTGCCTATCAATTCTATGACAAAAAGTTACAGGTTTAAAAATAATTAAAATGTGCAAATTAAGAATAGAGAGTTAGGGATGGGGTGACAATAATGAGCTCAGTTCTGGACATGATGAACTAAGATATCTATAGAATTTCTGATTTAAGATTTCCAAGAGGCAGATAAAACTAGAGATCAGGAGAGAGGATACAGAGAATCATATGCTTTGAAATAAAAACTGTGAATTTTAGATTTTCTACACCCTGATTAGTTTTTAAAATTCTAACAAACAGGAATGTATATACCCCTACTAAAGGATCAAGTGTTGAGGAGGATGGCCTATGACTGACATACGCTATCAAGTGACAACTAAGAAACAACTGACAGACCCCCTGGGCTGTCCTAAGTCAAGCTTAAGCTACCATTGGTACATGTGAAATGTAGGAAGTGAAAAAAAAAAAGTCTATATATTTCAGGTCTCTTCCTCTCTCTAGCTCTTTCTCGAAGGTGTGGCTCTGGCTCTTTCACAGGACATGGCTCTGGCTCTCTCAGGGAGATGTGGCTCTCACTCTGTCTCTCCCTTTGTCTCTGTTGGCAACGTGGGGAGTTCTGGGCGGCGTTTGGCATCTTGGGTCTTAGCATCTTGGCATGAGCGTGCTAATTGAGTGAGTTTAGGCCTTCCTTTTTCCTTTACCTTTCAAAACACTATCCTCTTAGGAAACCTCTAATCTTCTGAGGAGGCCTCATGGCTGAGTTCTCTTAACTTCCCTTGGCTTAGGCTAGGCCAGAGAAATCTTATACCCCTTTCTCTCTCTCTTCTTAATTCCTCCCCTCTATATTAATTAAACCACCATAAAATTCCAAAACTGACAAGTATTTTTATTGGGATTTGAATTAATCCCTGGCAACCACTAGTATAATATATTCAGTCAAAAACCCCTAAATATACCCCTGAATCCATAAGAGCTATTGAAATCACCAATCAAAAGAATACAGGTGAGGAAAAGGGCCCAGGACAGAGTCTAGGCCTCTGGACTCATGCAGATTACCAGTGGTTGTTAAAGCCTTTCCTAATCTCTTGATGGCACCCTTTCTACCCCTTAGGGAAAAGAAAATTCTGTGCTATTTACATTAGCTACATTTATTATTTTTCTGTGTACAAGTTGTTTCCCTCCAGTGAATGTAAGCTCCATAAGGACAAAAAACTGTGGTCTTTGTGTCTTTGAATCTAGCTTGTAGAAAGAGCTTAAAAAAATGACTTTAAATTTGAATTTTAAATAGTGGGGTCAACAGAAAAGAATGCAATTGTCCCACACCACTAACAGAGAAAGAGGAACAAAGAATAGGTCCACCTAGTTGAAGAGCTGTTTTCCAGGGGGAGAAACAGAAAGGATACAGTGGCATCCTTAATCATGAGAATGTTTCATTAGTGGATCAGACCATGCTAACCATCAAGGGCAAACAGTTTTATTATCTTGGTTCTTTTCTGTTAACGTCATCTGCACTACTTCATCTCCCAGTTTCCTCATTGGCAGGCTGTCACTCTGATGACATCAACTTTTAAATCAATGTTATTTCCACCCTTCACCTTCACCTTTTTATTTTAAATCAAACTTTAAATTTAAAAATTGATATTTTTCAGTTCCTTACCTTTTCTCATTTTAGTATCCCATTCCATAAATCGTATTTCAGCCTTTTCAAGTTCACTTTACATTACATGGCTCTTAAAACTGACTTTACAAAAAAAAAAAAAAACTGACTTTACTACAGGCCTTCTATCACCCCGTGGTGAGATGTGACTGCCCACTCTATCCCCCTTGCATGACCTCTTTCATCAATGCCCCTTACCTATGAATTGACATGATTATTATTCCCCCTAGTCTCAAAAGAAATAATGCAAGAGCAAAACACATGTACCCTTATTCCCCAAAACATCACTAAAAGATCAGACCCTCAAACCCAATCCCAAAAAGACTATCATGGGTTAACTTTTACTTAGGTACATAATTCCCAGCAAAACTGCTGTTACAGGCCAAGCCTAAAACTTTCTTATGAAGCCAGCACATAAATCAATCATAGAGGCCCATACAACATGTACAGGCACAGTACAGGTACACTAAGCTTCAATATGCCTCAGTGACTCAATTACACAAATCAGTAACTCAAACTCCCTAGTAAGCCACCTGTGATGAAATCATTTATCTTGTATTCTGTCTCAAAACACAATATAAAATATAGAATGTTAATCAAGTGATTTGTTAAAAGCTAATGTATCACTTTTCCAACTATCTCTCTTTGATCTTGTATACCTGCATGCCAAGAATATGGATATAAAAATAAATCCTAAGCCTGGGAATGTTGGAGCAACTGAGATGCAAAGCAGTCCCATGGCTGTAATGATTAAGCTGCCTTCCGTTTGTTATTTATATTATTTATTTTGACTGATCATTCGCCACCTGTCGGGAACCCTGGAGTCACGAGTGAGGCTGGACCCTGACCGCGGCAACAAAGAAACATGTTTTCTAAAGACTGAATGCCATATATATTTACTTTTCAAATGCTAATTGTTAGAATACAGATTAATTTAAAAGAAAACTTATTCAAAGTAGTTTTTATAAACAGGGTTCTGATTTTGGCATCAAGACAATAAGTTGAGGCAGCTAAGTGGTGCTGTGGATAGAGAACCAGATCTGGCAAAAGGAGTCCTGGGTTCAAATGTGACCTCAAACACTTCCTGAGTGACTCTGAGCAAATCACTTAACTCCAGTTGCCTAGCTCTTACAATTCTTCTGCCCAAGAATACTTAAGACAGAATGTAAGGGTTAAAAAAAAAAAGGTTTAAATGACTAACCATGACTGTAAAAAATTGATGATAAAGAGTGCTATCCACCTTCTGACAGGGATTAAATAAGCAGAATAAATATATTTTCGAACATTCTTAATGAGGTAACTTATTTTGCTTGACTATGCATGTTAGTTACAAGGGATTGTTTTTCTTTTTTCAGGGAAGGGAAGAAGGCTGAAGAGAACTATTTGAACACAAGGAGGGAAAAAAAGTGCTTATTAAAAAAATAAAAATAAAAAAATAAAGATTTAGGTTCAGATTCCATTTCTGATGTTTGATCATGGGTCAAATAAGATAACTTCCACAAGACTAGTGAAGCTCCAGAGCACTTATTTACTTGTCTTCTATGGCTTCCATCTTTCCCATACCCAGTTCAAGATTCTTTCAGTCAGTTGATAAATAGCACAACTATCATGTGTGGGTCCATGAAACTCTTTTGCTTTAAAAAGTTTTCCCTCCCAGAAAAGTTTGAGAAGCATCGGTCTGTTGGCTATTTCCCAAGATTTAGACACTTGCACCAAAGTCACTCTACTACAATTTACATAATGTAATTATTGAAGCAGGTTTTTATTTCAACTAAATGTTGATGTGTGCCCCAGTGGAAGATGTCTGAGAGGTAAGAAAGAGAGAATAAGAACAATAATGCAAATGAAAGAGGAATTGGCTGAATTCCTAGGCATAGTGTGGGACACTTTGCCTTTCCTTCTCTTTATACAGCAGTTAAATGTTGTGGAAGTGGCTTCATGGATAAGTTGCTGGACAGAGACACAGAAGACCTGAGTTCAAATCCTGCCTCAGATACTTAACTACTTTTATGACTGTGGACAAGTCAAACTGGAATCAAACTCAACATGTCCAAAATAGAACCCATTTTCTTTCCCCAAAACTCACCCCTCTTCCAAACTTCCCACATAACATCAAGAGGACCACCATTCTTCAAGAACCCATGTTCAGAATATCAGCATTATCCTCAATTCCTCACTTGTCAAATCTTGTCACTTCCTCCCACAGGTCTCAACACACATTTTCTCTCAGCTCACTCATTCAGAGCCTTATTATTACCTGTTCCCTAGACCTGTTTGGTTTACTTACATCATTTCTCCTTTTTTTACTAAAATTTTACTAACATATAGGTCTGATCATATCACTCTAATAAATTCTCCTGGTTCCTCATTAACTCTGGGATCAGATATGAATTATTCTTTTGATTTTTTAAACTCTCCACTCTCTAACCCATTCCTAACTTTTTAGTCAAATATTATGTCTTATATATTGCTCTCCTTTCATTAACAGTCACACTGGCCTATTGCTCCTCATAATAGTACTCCATATGCTTTTGCCATGCCTGGAATGTTCTTATAGAATCCCTGGTTTTCTTCAAAATTCAGCTCAAGCACCATCTTTCTTAATCCATCTCAAGCTATTATCTTCCCTCCCAAAATTACCCAACATCCCCTTGCACATATTCCAAATTTACTTGTATATATACAGCTGTGCCTCCATTAGTACAAAAGCTCATTAAGGTTGATGGCTGCCTCACTTTTGTCTCTGTGTACCCAGTGCTTAGCTCATTGCATGGCGGTGCTCAATAGTCACTGACAACTTCAAAATAATTTCGTCACCAAGAGGCAGTGTTATATCTGATAGAGGGGCAAACTTGCAATCAAGAAAACCTAAATTCAATCTCTGTCTCTGACATGACTTAAAAAGCATTAAGCACATTAAGAGAAAAGCAACAAAGCCCTCATCTCAAGGAGTTCATATTCTAATAAGTCAAGGGAGCATTATTAAATATAAAGGGCTTTATGAACTTGGATGGGAAAAGATTTCACCTTCATTTTAGCTAATTTCTAATTCAAATTTACATTTCCTTCAGTTACTTAAAAACATTATTTTATATAAAAAGTTAAATCAATTGTACAAAAAAAATCAAGCCTTTCTCCAATTGATAAATGGGCAAGGGACATGAATAGACAATTTTCAGATAAAGACATCAAAACTATCAATAAGTACATGAAAAAGTGTTCTAAATCTCTTATCAGAGAAATGCAAATCAAAACAACTCTGAGGTATCACCTCATACCCAGTAGATTGGCTAACATGACAGCAAAGGAAAGTAATAAATATTGGAGGGGATGTGGCAAAGTAGGGACACTAATTCATTGCTGGTGGAGTTGTGAATTAATCCAACCATTCTGGAGGGCAATTTGGAACTATGCCCAAAGAGCACTAAAACACTGTCTGCCTTTTGACTCAGCCATAGCACTGCTGGGTTTGTACCCCAAAGAGATAATAAGGAAAAAGGCATGTACAAGAATATTCATAGCTGCGCTCTTTGTGGTGACAAAAAATTGGAAAATGATGGGATGCCCTTCAATTGGAGAATGGATGAACAAATTGTGGTATATGTTGGTGATGGAATACTATTGTGCTCAAAGGAATAATAAACTGGAGGAATTCGATGGGAACTGGAATGACCTCCAGGAATTGATACAGAGTGAAAGGAGCAGAATCAGAAGAACATTGTACACAGAGACGGATACACTGTGGTACAGTCAAATGTAATGGACTTCTCTACTAGCAGCAATGAAAGACAATTTTGAGGGACTTATGAGAAAGAACGCTATCCACATCCAGAGAAAGAACTGTGGGAGTAGAAATACAGAAGAAAAACAACTTCTTGATCACATAGGTCGATGGGGATATGATTGGGGATGTAGACTCTAAGCAATCACCCTAGTGCAAATATTAATAATATGGAAATAGGTCTTGATCAATGACACATGTAAAACTCAGTGGAATTGCACATCAGCTACAGGAGGGGGATGGAGGAAAGAACATGAATCATGTAACCATGGAAAAATATTCTAAATTAATTAATATTTTCCAAATTTCAAAAAAATAGTAAACTGAAACTGAAAAACAAAATAAATAAATAAATGAAAATATTATTTTGCCTTCACCAGACTATCAAAGGAGTCTAGGAAAGGTTAAGAATTCCTGTAAAATAGTGGGAAACAACAAGTTTGAGTCTCTGGCTGCAAATAACATGGAAAGGTCCAGTGGTCCTTGGGGTTCAGAGGCAAAACATAGTAATGCATCTTCTTTAATGTCATTTATATTGGTAACAAAATACCTGTTCCTGATATTGAACCACATTGACAATGAGTGGCGATGGATTTGGGTGGCGAGAATTTTTTTTCTGGGTCTTGTAAACCTTAAAATTTCTTAGACTTAAAAATGTTGGAAATTTCACCATTGGGAAATTTCATACTTGAAAAATTTCCTACTGATAGTCTATTGGAATGTGAACCCCCCTTTGGCATGGAAGGGTCTTTCTCCTCCCTACTTAAGATTACTTTAGGACAGAAACCTTTTGCTGAACAATGGAAAGGGCTTTGACCTGAACAGGAAGTTCTTTGAGTCATGATTGATTTTAGAATTGATACAATAGAGATACTTGGAATGACAGAACCAGGTCTTGGAAAATACAATTTCAACCCTACTTAGAGTAACAGGATTTAGGAAGGGCTGCAGCAAAGGATCAAGATTTAATTATTTGAGAATATGACCTTCAACAGACATGTGCAAAGCCACAGACCTCTGGGCGGTCCTGGGTTAAGCGAGAGCCACCATTGGCACAGGGGAGACATGGACATTGATTGGTAGATGTGAGAACTGAGGGGAGGGAACTTAGATAGTTTCCTTAAAGATAGCGGGGTCTGAAGACTAGGATGGTTGGAGAGGTTTTGCTCTGAGAGGTGGTGCTCTGAGAAGCTTGCTCTGAAGGAAGCTGGAGGTGGAGGCCCCTGAGATTGTTTCTCCATTTTGGTCACGTGAATGATAGGGACTGATCTCTTTTCTTTGCCTCAGCTATCTAAGGCCTAAACAGAAGGGGTATTTAAGCCCTCCCTCCCTCCCTCCCTCCCTCCCTTCCTCCCTCCCTGACTTGAGTTTTCATTTAGGAATTACATAGCTGAATTCCTTGGCGACCTTAAATTAATATATATCAGTCTTTTAAAGTGATTTCCATGTCATAGTCTTCACTAACTGTGGCTACTCAAGAAGCAAAGCCTACAACACTAACAGAGGCAGTTGTCAGGTAACATGTCCACACCTACTAATTGTGTGACCCTGGGAAGTCACTTAACTTCTTGGTGCCTAGCATAAACAAAATGATAAGTTGCAGAACTGCTGGCCTATACTGCTTAAAGGAAGCTTCTTCATGAGAAGTTCCCCACCCCAATGAAACTACAAGTCTGGACCAAAAAGCCATTATTACTCAACACATTGCCCAAGACTAAAAGTTACAGTGACAGAACACCAGTAGTCAAGAGGTCAGAATAAAATGCTGAAGGATAGGCCATATGATATAAATCAGGTTGAAAAGGTAAGTTGGGTTAATAGCAACTCATAGTTCTATAACATTTTAAGGTTTACATAGCAGTTTCTCCATAATATTCCTGGGAGGTTGCTAATGTCAGTATTATCCTCATTTTACATATGAGGAAACTTAAGGTTCAACAAATATGAAAAGCTATCTCATCATCTCAATTAAAAAATTGATTCAGGGGCAGCTGGTTGGCTCAGTGGATTGAGAGTCAGGCCTAGAGACGGGAGGTCCTAGGTTAAAATCTGGCCTCAGACACTTCCTAGCTGTGTGACCCTGGGCAAGTCACTTGACATACATAGTATTGGCTCCAAGACAGAAGCTAAGGGTTTAAAAAAAAAAAGCCAAAATTCAAACCAGGCTTTCTAAAAGCATCCAGTTTCTTAAGAACTACCATGTCAGGGGGGCGGGCAGCTAGGTAGCCAAGTGTATAGAGCACCTGGTCTGGAGTCAGGAAGACCTGGGTTCAAATTTGACCTCACACTTCCTAGCTTTGTGACCTTGGACAAATCACCTAACCCTAACTGCTTAGCCCTTACCATTCTTTCAAGAATTGACACTAAAACAGAAAGTAAAGGTTTGTAAGAGAGATTAAAAAAGAAAAAAAAACTACATTGTCATCAAAGATTCTTTTGTACCATTATCTCATTCTAAATCAGAGAAACTATAGAGTCTGATGGATGGAGTAGACATGAGATAGTATGCCAAATCCTTCTAATTCTATTCTCAGTGCCAAAATAGATTTGTCTTCCTGGGCGGCAGAGGGCCTACCTGTGAAACAAAGACAAGTCAATTTCTGACCTGCCAGGTTGTAAGAATAACCTATAGCAGATGGCAAACCTATGGCACAGGCATGCAGAAAACTCTGTGGGCATGTAGCCATGCCCCCCCCCCCCGCCCCCAGTTCATTACTAGAAAGGCAAAGGGACTCGGGCGGAGATGCTACCCTCCCCCTCTCCACTGTGCCCCTGCCTGTCTGCCTAGCAGCCCAAAGGAAGCCCACAAGGGGTGAGGTGGGTGGCTCACAGGCAGCAGAGCTAGAGGGGGGCAGAGCTCAAGCCACTCCCCTCCCCCTCTCTACACTTGCAGAGGGTATTCCTCACTTCACTCACCCCTCTATCCAGCAGCCCAATAGGAGCACTTCCTCCCTTTTTGTGTAGGGTAAAGGTGGAGGTGGAGGAGTATAGGGGCATACGGGGGGGGGGGGGGGGGGGGGGGGTGGCATGGCACACAGTCTCTGCGGGGAGGAGCATGGCACTGGGGGTCTGGGGGGTGGGGTAGGGGCAGGGCCCAACACTCCATCTCTAAAAGGTTTGCTGTCACTGACCTAGAGTCACCCTCTAGAAATATTAAGTGCTAGCCAATTATGTAAGTAAATAAGTAAATGAAAGAACAGATATAAAGATAACATTAACACATTATCATGATAATAGTTTCAATTTGGTCTCCTGACATATAAGCAAGAGAAAAACAATAATAGGTAGTAAAAATCTATCTCTTCCCATCCTCCCTTATTATCATTCCACTACAATTAGCTTGATTCATTTCATATCTAATAATAACAGGTGATATTCATATAGTCCTTTAAAGTTGGCATAAATGTACATAGGCAAGTAGGTAGGTAGGTAGGTAGTTGATAGAGGAATAAATGGAAAGAGGATAGACAGGAGGTAGAAATAGAAAACAGACAGAAAGGCATAATTTAACCCCACATGCACACAAACAACCCTGAGGTAGGTGCTATTATTATTCTCATTTCATAGACAACGAAACTGAAGCAGAATGGTTAAGTGACTTGACTACACAGCTAGTGTCAGGGCAGAATGTGAACTCAAGCCTTTCTAACACCAAGTCCAGCATTCTTTCTACTATGTTACCCACTTGCCTCATTGGTTATGTAATTCATGCCCATTAAAACAGTATAAAGAGCTATAAGGCACTGGAAATATAAATCATTTGACAAAATTGTTGACATTTAAAATCAATCAAATTTTAAATAAGAAAAATTTTCACTGATATTCCTTGCATTACTGGCAAGATGACTGAAAAAACAACTGTTAATTATGCATCCCTTCCAAAATACCCATTAATTAAATAGCAACATTATGCTTAAGAGTGAAGACAACACACACATAGAAAACAAATAAATATTGTATTTCATAGACTGCCTTCAATCAGTAGCAAAAGTATACTGTCCCACATACAACATTAACAAGCCATAAAATGGTACAACATTAACAATAGAATTTCAATATATCATCATCATCATATAACTTTAGGATATTAGACTATTCTTTCCTCAAACACCCAAATCCATAGATTTGTCGATCGCTGCATCATAAGAACACAGAGACCAAGCCAGAAGGGACCATAAATATACATCAAATTCAAACTCATATTTTCATGGATGTAGAAAAGTGAGACTGAGACAGGTTTAGAGACTATATGAGACCACCTAGCTAGCAGGTATGTGAGTTGAGATTTGAACCCAAGTTTTCCTGACTCCAAGTCATGCCCTCTATCCACTTATACCACACTGCCTTGGGATTTAAATTTGCATATGCCAAAAATGAATTCATAATTTTCTACTGTCTAAGTTATTTTTAAAAACTTAAAGGCTGACAAATCAAACAGTAGTCAGAACCATTTTGGGAGACTTTTATTAACTTAAATTGGCATTCTTTTCTTTACTAAGCCCTCAGTAAATATGCTTTATTTGTTCATATACAAAACTACATAGTGCTTATTAACAGCACCACAAAATCATGAGACTTGAAGTGCTACAGTATTTTGTAGTGATTAAAGTATAATTTCCAAATAATTAATCAGTCACTTCACTGAAATACTTAATATTCTGGGGAGTGTTTGAAAGCATTGCTTATAAATAATGATTGGTAGGTCTTTTGCTAGGTATTGAAGATAAATGTCTCTGATATAAAACATTATTTCAATACATTTTTCCATTAGTGAGACTACTTTTTGGAGCTAATGCTAAAACTAGAAGAAATAAAAGTTTATCTTTAGATTTCATTCTATTATCAACTGAAAAGCTTTGTATCTGAGGATAATAAACAGGCATCTTACAAGTGACATTTTGTAGCAAAAGCTAAAGGAGGCTGCAACAAAAGAAACCAGACTGCTGCATTACATTTTCTTTACATGAACTGACCATTCTGGATGGTAAAATTAATGTAGATAAGATATTTAAAGTTTGAGTGCCCTGAAGGCAATTAAAGCCTCCAACTACACAAAAGAAAAGGGAAAAAAAACCACAGAGCACAGTATTTGAAAGACTATAGAACACTGAACACTTTCAGTAAGTCATAGCTGTCCCAGATCAGATTGGCAACTGAAACTTCACATCCACCTGAGCTTGTTTGGCTAAGGTGACTATTTCTGAGAGCTTTACCACCTGAAAGAAAAAAGAAACAGTCTGTGAGTTATGTTTCTATAAACTGAACAAACAAAATAATCTATTTTTTTAAAAAAAGGTAACTTTAGGTATATGCTCAACTTCAAACATTCAATTTCTAAGTCAGGCATTACTTAGACGTAGCTGTTTAAAAGAAAAAAATATTCCTAAATTATTTTCAAATGCATTAAGAAATTAAGGCATCAATATTTTGAAGTCAATAAAAACAAAAAATAAAAAACATAAAACTCAACTCGGAATTTCCCAACCTAATAGGCCACTGAACACTTAAAATTTATTGAAAGAAAAAAATACATGCTCATCTAGGCGAATCTAAAGGAATGGAATATGCCATATTTCAATAAATCAATGAATAAGCACTCATTAAGTACCTACTATGGACCACCTGCTGGACTAAGCACTGGATTCCATCAATGTGAGAACTTTCCCTGTCAATGCAAATATGGATCCAACTATGACTTGTGAGATAAATTACAGAGCTGCCAGAGGCACAGACATGTTAAATGACCTGTTGAGGATCTCATTCTACCACATTACATTTACTGGAATGGAATACAAGAATAAACAATGTTTGGGGAAAAGTGGGGCAAAAAATAAATTAAGTCTATTTTCATACCATAAAACTACCATGCATAATATGTATTTGTGACTACGATGTTTCATACTAAAAACTTGAAACCATTAACACAGTCATGAAATTATCAATATTTATCTAAGGTCATTAAAGAATATTGGATTTAAAGAGTAGCTAGAGTACCACAGTGAATAGAGCACAAGGCCTAGAACTGAGAGGACCCGAGTTCAAATTTGGCCTCAGACACTTCCCAACTGGGCAACCCTAGGCAAGTCACAACACCATTTACCTAGCCCTTGTCCTATCTAAAAGTTGTTACTAAGCCAAAAGATAAGGGTTTTTTAAAAGGGTTATATTGGATTCAATACTGTGCCAATTTTTTAATTCAATTAAGAATTGTTGGAAAAGAATTACCAGTGCTCTCCACAACATTTTAAGAGGCAAGGAGCATATACTTTGCAATTCTTAGATCATTAACATCTCCTGCTTACCATTTTAGCAGCTTCATCCAAGTCATCACAAGCAAGAATTTTAAGTCCACTATCTGCTATCAATGCTTTAGCATCATCAACTCGTGTACCTGGGGAAAGAATCAAATATGAAAATGCATTCAAATAACTATACAAATATTTAGAATTCCTGTCTCCAAAGGCTCTAGAGGCAAAAATGTTTGAGCCAGAACATAGTACAGTCAAATAATCCAAGTTTATCATTAATAAGATATTTCAAAAGCCCTAACATATATTTTATTATAAAAATAAAATCAGGATATTAATTCACAAATTTCACAAAAATTAAGAGATATACGAAGTGACATTGTGAAATAAGATGTCAATATATATGCTCTAAATACTAGAATCATTTAATTCTACACACATATTCACAGATTCTATTGTTTTGAGGAACTCGTTCTTTAAAGCACCTATGTTTTTCAATATGCTAGGCCTGTGGTGGCAAACCTATGGCATGCAGAGACCTCTGTGGGCACTTGCAGGCCCCTTAGCTTGGTCAGCTAAGAGCCTAGTCCCACCACCAAACACAGGGAGTGGGGCATTCTAGCCTAGCTCCATTATTGTAGGACCTAACTGCAGCCAAGAACAGCCTCCCTTAGTGGCCATAGGGGCTGAGTATGAGAGCTGCCACAGAGACCAAGGGCCAAGTTGGGGGCCAGCTCCAGCCCCGCCCACCAAGCCTGCCCACCAAGCGCAGCCTCCCAGTATGGCGGGCCCTGACCCCAGGCTGCCTTCCCAAACAAAAGTGTAGGGCACTAGAGCTATTCTGGAGCTCAGTCCTGGCTTGGCCAGCCTGCAGCCTCACCCCGCCCCCAAAAGCAGGGGTGAATGGGACACTACACGCAATCAAGGGGGGAAGCACACAGTTTGGGGGGTGAGCGGGGCATGGCATAGGGCCCCTAAAAAGTTTCAAAAGGTTCACCATTACTGTGCTAGGTCATCTAGGATAATGATTTTCAAGGGATTATAGATCATGTAACAAATTTAAAATTTCTTAAATACTCACCTTGTAATCGTACCACAATAGGTATTTTAATATCCAAATCCTTTACTGCCATGACTATACCCTGTGCAATAACATCACACCTCATGATTCCTCCAAAAATATTAACTAGAATAGCCTGTACCTGTGAAAAAAAAGCATATTTGGAAAATTAAAATTACAAAGAAATGTGAACTTTATTTAGTATGCACTCTCCTAGACTGGTGAGCACCTCATATATATACCCCACTATATGTGCCCAGTTTTATTTTAGCATTCCATTCCATTCTATCCATCTTTCTCTCATTTACTCTGCTTGTGACTGGTCAAGACCACTGGACCTTAATATTTGTCCTTTTTCTGGACCTTCTGGACTAGAAATCATGGCTTAACCTTCTCAGATCCTGAACTCTCATCCAAGGTTGAGTCCATACTGTCCTGAATGGTGAGAACTTCACATGGTTTCTACACCAGCTGAGTCAAGGTGTGTTTCACATTGCACCCTAGTCAATCTTCTTACCTTGCCTCTCCTTACCCTTTTGGTTTCCAACTCAATAATCATAATCAAATCAATACTGGCACTGCTACTTGCTAGGATTTACTAATCAATTAACTCTTTACTAATCAATTTCTCTTTGGCTCCATTGCCATCTCTAAGATCTTTCTAACCAAAACACCCCTTCCTAACCACCATTACCCAGATGTTGTCTCCTCCTGTAAGAACATAAGCAACCTTGATGGCAGGGACAGCTTTGATTTGTATTTGTATCTTTCGTACTTAGCATTCCATTTGATACATAACATTTAAGTGTTCTTCCATTTATTCATTTGCTACTTTAAAAGTGAAAGCATATTTATAATTTGTTTACTTTTACTACTACAAACCAAACTGAAATCATCTGAAATCTGTAAGTACATAATTCATTCTAAAACACAGACTCATAGAGATCTCTCAGATTATCTAGTCCAACCCAAACAAGAACTCTAATAAATAATCCTCCATCATTCACTTAATGGAAGTGTTCATTATACTTAAGCATGAGTCCTGTGCTAAATGCTTTAAAAATATTATCACCATCATAAGTGATTTATCCAGGGGCACATGGCTAGTGTCTGAGACTGGATCTAAACTCAATTCTTCCTGACTCCTGGTCAAGTGCTCTATACAGTGAGCCACCAAGCTACCTTAAGTTATGGGAAACTTACTGCCTTCTCAGGCAATCTGTTCCACTTTGGGAATTATTCTTTTTGTAATTTCCATATACTGGTAATATTCTGCCTCTTGAAGCATTGCAAAATAAGTATAATTCCTCTTCCATCGTTCAAACACTTGAAAGCAGTAATTGTGTGACCCCTTGCCCTCCCCAACCCCATCCTCAGCAATTCTCTCTTTTCCAGGCTAAAGATCTCAAGTTCTTTCAAGTGATTGTTATAAATCAGAAGAAAGATCACAATCAGAAATTTTAGATTTGTCTCAGATTTGCCACTTATAACTTGTCAAGTCATTTAAACCCTCTGGGCCTCAGTATATTCATCTCTATTAAATAAGGGGGTAAATAAGGTAAATCCTCTAAGATCCTTCTTGGTCTAAATCAATGATCCTATGACCTTTAAGAGACCTTCCAGCTCTGAATCTATGCCTTTATAAACATATGGCATTTACTCCTGTCTTCACTGTCCAAAATCCTCTGGACATGTTCCAGCAAGTCCTAAAATGGGATTCGAAACAAAACAAGATTCTACATGTAATCTGACCATAGTAGAGTATACTTTTGTACAATTCTCTCTGTAATTTCTAGCTCCTGATCTAGTCTTGCCCTCTGAATCTTAGCAGAAGAATCTTTTCTTCCACATAACTGCTCAAGTACTACTATCCAGCTGCCATGATTGTTGTTCAGTCACTTTTAGTCTGATTCTGTGACCCTATTTGCCATTTCCTTCTCCAGCTCATTTTACAGTAAGGAAATTGAGGCAAACAAGATTAAACAACTTGTCCAGGATTACATAGCTAGTTAAATGTCTATGGCCAGATTTGAACTTGGGAAGATGAGTTTTCCTGACTCCAGCCCAGCATTCTACCTACTGCACCACCTTGCTGACCCAATGCTAAATGTCCTCAATACTTCCAATCAATTTTCATATAACATAGTATTATTTAGTTCTCTCACCAACTTAATTGCCATCTTCAGGACATGTTCCAGCTAGACTATATGTTTCCTAAAACATAGTACCTTGAAATGAATGCGGTACTTCAAACAATAAAAATTACATTTAAGAATCCTAACATTTATACACTAGTACCATTACCTCTCATAAGCACATGTTCCCAAAATTAGAAAGGAGGTAAAACAGCTTTTTATGATTTGTGAATCTTAAAACTGCTCAGACTCTACTTCAGAGGATTTGATTAAGCTATTCCCCATTTTAAACAATGGAGGTACTTGGTCAGACAGTGCCTTAGGGGAAGATAAAGTTGTAAACTCCTGATGGAACAAAGAAAGTCCCCAACTTATACTTATAGTGAAGCAAAAACCCTAAGCTAGTTGGTCTATTTTTAGATCTAATACAAAAGGGTACTAAGTACCTATAAAGGTTAAATTAATCACTAAAAGGTCAAACAACTTACAAAGGGCAAGCTTAGCAAAGAGATGTGAAATATTCAGAAGATATAATCTAATCAGAGAAGGTGATAACAAAAGAAGATGTGAACTAAGAATGGACAGTCCTGGGGAAAATGTCTACTGTGATTGGTAAATATAAAAATTTAGGGGAGGTGGCATAAGAGAAATTTCTCTTTAAAAGGAGCTGGCTCTCTGAACTTAGTTGGGAGTTTGGAGTTAGTTTGGAAGAGCTGGCTCTCTGAACTTAGTTGGAGTTTGGAGTTAGTTTGGAGGAGCTGGATCTCTGAACTCAGTTCAGGAGTTGAGGATTTCAGTGACGGACTAGAGTTTTGCTTGGGACAAATCTTGTGGTGAATGATAAAAGACTGACTAGTCTCTCTTAAGACTCTCTTCCCTTAATTCCTTCATTTGTATTAATTAAAATCTCCATAAAACCCAGCTGACTTGGGTATTTTCATATTTGGGAATTTTCCCATGGCGACCACTTATTTTTTATTTAAATCAAGACACTAAAAATTATCTTTACAGTTTTGGCAATTCACAGTCTTGAAACCCACGTTTTCACGGTTACAGATTTGACATGAAGATATGTAATTTACAGGTAACTTTTCAAGAACACGTTTACATGCAAAATAAGGTCCAGTGGAACTAGCAGGACATTTTAATATACTTGTTTTCCCATGGTCAAAAAAGGAATTAGTTAAATATAACTGAATTTCTTCTCTTTCTAAAATTAATATATTAAAATCTAGTGATGATCTGAGAGAAAGAGCTCAAAATTGGCAATACTGTATTTAATAATAAAAATAGCTACTGCTGTGGCAAAATAAAGAATAATCAGGGTCATTAATATAAAAGAAGTACATCTGCTAAAAGATGCCCATGAAAAAGGGCAGCTAGATAGTACAAGTAGATGAAGTACAGGGACCTAGAATAAGGAAAACTCGGCTTTCTGAGTTCAAATCTGGCTACAAGCACTTACTGTGTGACCCTGGACAAGTTTTTTAATCCTGTTTGACTCAGTTTCCTCATCTATAAAATAATCTGGAAAAGGAAATAGCAGTATCTTTGCCAAGAAAACCCCAAACTAGGTCACAAAGAGTCTGAAACCCCTGAACAACAACAAGCATGAAAAAAAGACCAGTGAAAGTGAAACTAGCTAGATCATTGGAAAACAAATAATGTGTCATTTGAATTAATTACATATACCCAGCCAATGTGCTGGACCAATTGTGCTTGACAGTAAAGCTAAATGAGAAAGTGAAACTGTGTAACCTACAAATGAACAGTTAACAAGACATTTAAACAATTTGGTACTTGGTACCTATTCAAACTCTGTACAAAAGAACCTAGACCATGCCCAGGTTTATCAATGGCTTTTTGAAAATGATGTTACTACAGCAATATTGCATAATGATCAACTGTGAAAGACTTAGTTACTCTTGGCAATACAACAATCTGGGACAATTCTGAAAGACTTATGACAAAGAATGCTATCCACCTCCAGAGAAAAAACTGTTGGGAGTCAGATAGAGATCAAAATATACTATTTTGAAATTAGTTTAGTTATGGTTTTACTTTTAAGGTTTTGGTTTTGTATGAATATTCTCTTACAACAATGACCAATATGGAAGTATATTTTTTGCATGATAATGCATGTATAATATAAATCTGTAATGGCAAACCTATGACACACATGCCAAAATGAGTAGACAGAGCCCTCTTTGTGAGCACGCCTACAGTCTTTTTTTTTTTACTAGAAGACCAGAGGGACTGAAGCAGAGCTGTTCTCTTCCCTCGATCCATGTGCCTAAAGACATTCCTCACTTCACCCGCTGTAATAGATAATATTAATAAGGTATATTTGATGGGTAAATGCCCAGCAGCCCAATGAGAGCACTTCCTTACACACACACACACACACCATGCTGGGGTGGGGGTGGGGGGGCAAAGCAGGGGAACAGGGACATGGAACTTGGTTTCTGGGGGGACAAGGCACTTGGGGGGGGGGGGTGAGGTGTGGGGAGGGCCATGCACTCCATCTCTAAAAGGTATGACATCACTGATATAGACCAAATTGCTTACCACCTCCAAGATGGGGAAGGAAGGGAGCAAGAGAAGACAACTTAGATCTTATAATTTCAGAAAACGTATATTGACGATTATTATTATTACATATTTTATGTACATATTACATATTACATATTATTATTATTACATATAATTGGGAAAATAAAATATCTTTGAATAAAAAAATAATAATCACAAAAAGAAAATTATTATTATATAGGCCCAAAGAGGTTAAATGATTTTCCAAGGGCCTGGCATATCGTAGGTAAGGTACTTAATAAATGCTTGTTGACTTAATTTAACCTATAGCAATGACAGCAAACCTTTTAGAGAATGAGTACCCAAACTGCAACCTTCATACTGAATCCCTTGCCTTATCCCAGACAGGGGAAGGAGGAGGAGTGGGATCCCATTGGGCTGCAGGACAGAAGGGCAGATGATGGGAGAAATGTCCTCAGGTGCAATGGAGAGGGGGAAGGGAGTAGCTCCCTCAAGCACATGTGCCATAGGTTCACCAACACAGACCTAGGGTATCAAAAAAGAAAAGTGGCAGATCCAGGATTTGAACCTAGATCTTCTGACTCAAAATCTAATACACCCTTTCCTTTACAACAGGCTATTTAACAGAATCAAATAATTGGTCTTTACTAAGCTTAAGGATCGACTCAAATGCCCTGTCAAATAGAATGTTGTTGGTTTGGGCTTATGGATAGTGTTTGGAAAACAAATTTTGTCTAATGACAATAACAGGTAGCATTTTCTATAGCACTTTAAGGATTAAAAAGCATAAATATGCTATCTTATTTGATCCTCACAACTTATGAGTTAAATGACTTGAAGAGAATCAAAACAGCTAATGAGTGTCTTAAAACAAATAAGGTTTTGAATTCAGGTTATTTCTGACTCCAAGTCTAATACTATGCACTGTGCCACCTAGCTATCATATAACACATAGCACAAAGTTGTGTTTAACCAACTTTACAATTAAAAATACAAACACACACACATATACCAATGGAAATTTATAAATACACTATAACCTATTCAGTCATATTGATATATACAACATATTAAAATTAAATATGCATATATTTTTTTTATTTTAGTGAATATATATTTACTGATTCTAATTCTACTTTTTTTCAACTTTGCATTATTTGTATTCATCATTCATTTCTTCCCCTTGATTTTCTTAAAAGAAAAAAGCAAACCCTCTTGTCAAGTGAGGCAATTTAGTGTGGTAGAAAGAAGGCAAGGTTTAGAGTTGTGTCGAGGAAGTTTATCCCCTCCCCCTCCTGAGTAACTTTACCTGTCTATCAAACATTCCTGACATACCACAGTTGTGCCAGGGTTGCATCGGTGTACGTTCTGTACATCAATAAAAGTTAAGGTTTGGGGCAGAATCAGGAGAACCAAAGAGAGAACTGCGGGAGAATTGAAAGGGAGAACCGAGAAGATGCAGAGCAGGCAGATGAGAAGGAATGAGGAAGAGACTGGCAGGCTAGGCACCACACGGTCAGGTTACTTATAGGAACATTGTCTACCCTTCCAATAAACTTTATAAAATATCTGGGTAGAAATATTATTTTAATTATTACAGAGTCAAGGTTCAAATGCCATCTCAAATGCTTAATTAGGAATTCCAGAAAAGTCGCTTCACTGATAAAGGCCTCTGATAGATAATTCCCTAAGACTTACCTACTAAGTTACAGAGGAACTGTTTGATTTCTTTTGGAGGAAAGCATTCCCACTTAGTTCTCTATAGTGAAAAAATAAAAGATCCTTTGCTCAGTTGAAGAGATTTCTTTACTTGCAAACTTTCTTGACCAATAACTGAAAAACTTCCTATATTTGTCATCTAAAGCATTAGCAATCTCTCTCACACAGCTTTGTGTCATCTGCAAATCTGACAACTATGATATCCAAGTCACTGAGAAAAAGTTTAATAGCATGTGATGAAGGACAGATCCTTGGGGTCCTCCAATTAAGATCTCTTGTCAATGCTGAAATCAATCTATTAATAACTACTTTTCAAGTCTACCTAAGTCTACTATCATTCAATTCCCATCTCTCCATCTTATCCATAAGAAAAACTAGGTTGTTCCCTTGGGGTATCCATCCAGTTAGTAATTGTCAAAAAAAGACAATGGGAATAGTCTGATGTGATCTGGTTTTCATAAAGCCATGCTGGCTTTTTGTGATTACTATTTCCTTTTCCAGGTGTACATTAATCATTCTTTTAATAACAGGTTCTAGAATTTTTCCAAGAATTAAAGTCAAAATCACTGACCTATAATAAGAATAATAATATTTAGTTGAACCTTTCCAGTTTGAACATCATTTTCCTCAGAAAAGATAAACAGAAAATAAAAATAAACAGACTACTGTTATCTCTTAATGATACAAATGATACATCAGTTTCACCAAATGGAATCTATTGCTTATCTTCTCGCTCCAAATATAGCTTGAAAAAATTTTTGTAGTGTCAGTTCATTTTGAGTCTTCACTATTTTCTTGAATTTTCCTTGATTCCTTTCTTCTGTCTTGTAAATACTTCTTTTTAAAAAATAGTTCATGTAAACCTCAAATTTCCTTAGACTTATAAATGTTGGAAATTTCACCATTGGGATATTTCATACTTGGAAAATTTCTTACTGATAGTCTATTGGAATGGGAACTCCATTGGCATGGGAGGTTCCTTCTCTTCCCTTCTTAAGATTACTTTAGGACAGAAACCCTTTGCTGAACAATGGAAAGGACTTTGACCTATGCTTGAGCATAGAACAGGAATTTCTTTGAGTCTTGATTGATTTTAGAATTGATACAATGGAGATACTCCACCCTATTCAGTCCTAATAAGATTGAGTAAGGGCTGCAGCCTAGATCAAAATTTAATTATTCCAATCTCTACCATACTCAAGTTAACAGGATTTAGAAAGGGCTGTAGCAAAGGAGTATAGATTTAATCATTTGAAAAATATGACCTTCAACAGACATGTGCAAAAGCCAGAAACCTCTGGGCGGTCCTGGGTTAAGCGAGAGCCTCCATTGACAGGGAAATTGATGAAGAGTGATTGGTAGATGTGAGGACTGAGGGGAGGCAACTTGGATGGTGTCCTTAAAGATAGGAGGGTCTGGAGACTCAGGGGAGAGGTTGAGTTTGGAGCGGTGTGGTTCCTGGGCTCGGAGGAAGCTTGCTCTGGAGGAAGCTGAAGGTGGGGGCCTTTGAGACTGTTTCTCCATTTTGGTCACGTGAGTAATAGGGACTGATCTCTTTTCTTTGCCCCAGCTATCTAAGGGCTTGGGCCTTTTGGCCCAGCCTAAACAGAAGGGGTATTTAAGCCCTATTCCCTTCTCTCCCCTTTCTCTCTCTCTATATATCTCTAATTCCTTTCTTGCTCCTATTGTAATTAAACTCCAAAAAAGGCTGACGGCTGACTTGAGTTTTTCATTTAGGAATTACATAGCTGATTCCTTGGCGACCTTAAATTAATATATATCAGTCTTTTAAAGTGATTCCCTTGTAACATTGTGGCTGACCACACGGGAGTCTAAAGAATCCTCTCAATAAAACTTTTTCCTTGCCTTTTTACTATACTGTTTCACCACTTAGTCCTTTTTTTTAAAAAAAAAAAAACTTGGCTTAAAGACACAGCTGCTAGAACACGTGAGTATAAAAAACTTTTTCTCTTTTCTCCTTAAGTTAAATTGGAATCAGCAGTTTTTTCTTTTTCTTCCCTTTAATCTTAAGGGACAGCTGGGTAGCTCAGCGGATTGAGAGCCAGCCCTAGAGGCAGAAGGTCCTGGGTTCAAATCGGACCTCAGATACTTCCCAGCTGTGTGACTCTGATAGACAGAAAACAGCTGTTTTTAAATCTCAGCAACAGGACTCTAAAGTCCTGGCTGGAAGAACTGTTTCTAAATATCCTTTCCCTTAAGGAACAACTTCCTGGATTAAAAAAAAAAAAAAAACCCTGTGGAAAGTTTGTTGCTTTGCCCTGCTCCCCACGTGTTTTGTGAAATTACAAAATATACATATAAAAATGAGTACTACATTCTTTGACAATTATATGGCAGCTGAAGAAGTAGGGGCATTGAGGAATGAAGGATACCTCCAAATTTTTATATTAATAGGTACTGTCATTTTTGTACTCCTCAATACTATATTTAGAGATGAAAAAATAAAAATTATTGAGGATAAAATAAAACAAAATGAGGATAAAATAAAACAAAATGAGGATAAAATGAAACAAAATGAGGATAAAATAAAACAAAATGAGGATAAAATAGAAAATATTGAGGATAAAATAGAAAATGTTGAGGATAAAATAGAAAAAAATGAGGATAAAATAGAAAATATTGAGGATAAAATAGAAAATATTGAGGATAAAATAGAAAAAATTGAGGATACAATAGAAAAAATTGAGGATAAAATAGGAAATATTGAGAATAAAATAGAAAAACTTGAGGATAAAATAGGAAATATTGAGAATAAAATAGGAAATATTGAGGATAAAATGGGAGATATGGAAGATAAAATAGGAAAAATTGAGGAAAAAATGCAAGCCCAATTAGAAGATCTAAAATGTTTCTTACAGGATCAATGGGCAAACACCCACTCTACCAGAAACAGACCTGTTTCTGAACCTTTGAATGAGGAAATTTCCTTCCCTGAAATAGAGATGGAAAACACCTTCCCTATAGCCCAGTTAACAGACTGCTTCTCTCGTGCAGTGCAAATCTTGTCTGAATTTAATCCCCAAAACCCTTCCCCTGCAATCCCAGCTTCTCATGTTCCTTCTCCTACAGAAAACCAAATTCCAATGCAAGGGAGATCTTGTCCTCCTAGAGAAAACTGTCCTTGTCAAACTGACCCACAGGTGCAAAATTCAACTAGAGGCCTGTTTCCTCTAAGAGAAGTACCTGAAATAGGACGAAATGGGGATGTGGTGACTTTAAGACATAGGATACCATTTACTCCCCAAGAAATAAATGAATTTACACGAAATATCCCCACATATGAACAAGATCCTTTTCTAGTAACAAAAAAGATGGGAGACATATTTTTTCAATATAATCCGTCTTACAAGGACGTTGAGAGCTTACTACAGGCTTTTTTAAGTGAACGTGAAAAAAATAAAATAATTGCTCATGTCAACAAAACCCGGGGGCGTAATGCAGCACATTGGCCATCTCAGGATCCCGAATGGGACTATAATAATCCTGAGGACTATCTACAACTATACCGTTGTAGAGAGGCCATCCTCACGGCCATGAAGGAATGTGCGGACAGTACAGATAAGTGGATGGAACTGGAAAAAATTAAGCAAAAGGAAAATGAAACACCCTCCAGATTTATGGACAGAATTATCGAGTTTGGGGACAGATACTTAGATTGGGACTTAAATAAAGAGAATAGTTTAAGACAAGTTAGAAGAATCTTTGTAAATAATTGTTGCAAAGTAATTAAAAATTATTTCAAAACACAATGCCCAAGATGGTCAGATATGGACCTTGAAGAATTGCGAAAAACAGCTATATATGTTTTTAAGGGAAACGAAGAAAAGGAGAAAGAGAATAATGATGACATGGAGGAAATGAAGAAAAAAATGAGATGTGTAATAGATAGGATAACTAAATTAGAAAGTGGGCATGATAATGAACCAACGACAATTGCCCCTCTCCAGAAATCCAATTATCAATCCATTACTTGCCACTTCTGTGAGAAGAAGGGCCACAAAATGATGGAATGTAGAACCTTTCTTAAGATGTTTGGAAGGAATAAGAACTTTAGAAACCAGAATTATAGAAATAGGAATTGGGAATTTAATGACAATGCTCAAATTGAAGAAAATTTTAATGATAATACTCAACAATATATGAGAAATGGCGCTCGTCCAAAAATTACTCGAGGTGCTAATGATCCTCAGAGAGGTGCCCTTCAGGAGGGTGCCCAGGGAACTTCCCAGTATAATAAAGATGATTCTTCTTAGATTGTATTGATTTTGTTGATATTAATTAACCTTTTTCAGTTTTTTTTTCTCTCCTCTCCAAATAGTAGGAAAGATGAATAAAGAACTTAAGACTATGATTGGCAAATTATGCACTGAGACCCATTTAAAATGGCCTGAAATTCTCCCTCTGGCCCTATTTTATCTTAGAAGCAGGCCTAGAGGAGACTTACATATTTCACCATTTGAGATGCTTTTTGGACATCCGCCTATACAGGCTAAGCCTTTCTCCCCGGCTTATACATCGCTATTAGGGGGAGATATTATTATTGCTTCCTATATACAGGAGTTACAGCACAAACTACATGAACTTCATGAATCTGGAGCTGCAGTACAAGCTGGACCATTAGACTTTTCTCTGCATGACCTGAACCCAGGAGATAAAGTTTATATCAAGAATTTCAAGCGAACTGGAGCAACTGAACCTTCATGGGAAGGACCATTCCAAATATTATTAACTACTCCAACATCTATAAAGATTGGAGAAAGAGACTCTTGGATTCACTGCTCACATGTGAAGAAAGCATCTTCTGCTGAGACTGATTGACTCTATCCTATCATATGAATTGTGACTCTATCTTATCATAAGAATTGGAGATAATAATCCATAGACAAATGGATGCTGGTTTTTTTTCTCTCAAGAATATATTGAATTACTGATTTTTTTTCTTATTTTTTCTTATTTCTTTTCTTTTATTTTTTATCAGAATATTTGATTTTTTTTCTCATTTTTGTACTGAAGGTACACATAATTAATATTAATATTTTTTTCCCTGCAGTAATACAAGTTAATATATATACTCTTGCTATAATATCAATATATGCCTAAAAGCTTTAAACTATGGGAACCTGCCATTTATTGATAAAATATTATAGGACTGTGATTAATGTTTGTGTCTGATTCCAGGAAAAGGGATAAAAACAAGGAGCACAGACTAAACCTGAATAGTGCCAATAGAGCACACATGAAATATTAAAGTGAGACTCAAGGTTGCGACGCTTAACTTATGTTTAAGTCGTAGGACTTCCTTGTATCTACACTCCTTTCGAAGTACTCAAACAAGTACAAAGCTTGACTATCATGCTGGCTCCCTATATCTCTGAAGGAAAAAAAATCAGACAAGGGAATGACATTTCCCCATCAAAATAGAATTCTAATTCTTTCCTTCTTATATTATGGCAACTTCCTGTAGTCTTGGCTACAAATGGCTAAGTGAAATATTACTGTATTCTGTCCTACATACTTGTGGGATAGAAATTACTTTAAACTGGACCTATACAAGGCCTATTTTGAATTTTTCTTATGTTTTTGATTATTTTTCTATTCTTTTGATAATTGACACATATACCCCCATAACTGAACATTGCATTCTGAGCTAAACTTGATATATTTTTTTAAATACTTACTTCAGGGGGGATTGTATTTTAATTTAAAATCTAAGAATTTTTGAATTTTTTTTTGTTTGAGATTTTATTTTTATAAAAATCCAAGACTTTTGTTTAAGATTTTACTTTTAAAAAAAAAAATTCAAAGACTTTGATTTTGTTTGAGAAAAGATCTTCAGGAAAGAAGCTTGAAACTTTTATATCCAGAGAATGAACTGTTGCAGAAAGATGCCAAAAACCTACACTTCATCAAGAAGATCAAGAATGAACTTTGGATGTGATTGATTGGACTGAACTTTTGATTGAACATTTATTGTAACATTTATGCCAAAAGGGACTGCCCCTAATTTGGCTTTCTGTCAATGCGCCTAGCAAACATTGGTTTTGCTTTCTTTTCTTTTCTATTTCCTCTCTCACTATTCTAATTTCTCTTAGAAAATTGAATATTGTGTATATCTTTAGTTAGAAGTGAATTTAGAACTACAAAATGATTGTGTTAAATGATCAATGGGGAGACTAGTCTCCCAATGATCATCAGGGGGGATTGTAAACCTCAAATTTCCTTAGACTTATAAATGTTGGAAATTTCACCATTGGGATATTTCATACTTGGAAAATTTCTTACTGATAGTCTATTGGAATGGGAACTCCATTGGCATGGGAGGTTCCTTCTCTTCCCTTCTTAAGATTACTTTAGGACAGAAACCCTTTGCTGAACAATGGAAAGGACTTTGACCTATGCTTGAGCATAGAACAGGAATTTCTTTGAGTCTTGATTGATTTTAGAATTGATACAATGGAGATACTCCACCCTATTCAGTCCTAATAAGATTGAGTAAGGGCTGCAGCCTAGATCAAAATTTAATTATTCCAATCTCTACCATACTCAAGTTAACAGGATTTAGAAAGGGCTGTAGCAAAGGAGTATAGATTTAATCATTTGAAAAATATGACCTTCAACAGACATGTGCAAAAGCCAGAAACCTCTGGGCGGTCCTGGGTTAAGCGAGAGCCTCCATTGACAGGGAAATTGATGAAGAGTGATTGGTAGATGTGAGGACTGAGGGGAGGCAACTTGGATGGTGTCCTTAAAGATAGGAGGGTCTGGAGACTCAGGGGAGAGGTTGAGTTTGGAGCGGTGTGGTTCCTGGGCTCGGAGGAAGCTTGCTCTGGAGGAAGCTGAAGGTGGGGGCCTTTGAGACTGTTTCTCCATTTTGGTCACGTGAGTAATAGGGACTGATCTCTTTTCTTTGCCCCAGCTATCTAAGGGCTTGGGCCTTTTGGCCCAGCCTAAACAGAAGGGGTATTTAAGCCCTATTCCCTTCTCTCCCCTTTCTCTCTCTCTATATATCTCTAATTCCTTTCTTGCTCCTATTGTAATTAAACTCCAAAAAAGGCTGACGGCTGACTTGAGTTTTTCATTTAGGAATTACATAGCTGATTCCTTGGCGACCTTAAATTAATATATATCAGTCTTTTAAAGTGATTCCCTTGTAACATTGATTAGTGACCATACTAAACAACCATGTTTATAAGTTTTTAAATAATTTATTAAGTGCTTAATAAATCCTTTTCATTTATTCATATAGAAGCTTGCCCTTTCTCTTTTCTTTGGAGTTATTTTCAACAATCTAAGAATTTTTTTTTAAGGGCTTTCCATCTCCCTTGTGTCATATTCCACTTTGGAGTCTCTGCTCATCTTTTTCTCTCAATTTTTTTTGCAATATGTTATCCTAGACTAGAGAATTTAATTCTCATCATTTACTATTAGAGATAACAGTTACTTTCTTACAAAGTTACAAGCAACATCACCAAACTTGTTAGAATTATTTCTCTAGAGCTAAATATTTGCCCTTCTTGCAAAATATTTGTCAGCAAGGTAGGTATTTATCAGATGTTCCTCTTTCAGCAAAATTATGTTTTTGTTAAGAGTAGCTTTCTTAGGCCTTTTCCCTTTTCCTCTAATACCTCCCAAACAAACACATAAATACAAGTTTATTTACTGTCTAGTCTAACCAGAAAAGTTAGGTTTTCTAGGTCCTAACTAAAGATAAAAGGACAAACCACATGACATAGTGTGGTCCTTTAAATTAATTCTTTCGTCTTTTCAATTCTCTCTTTCTAAGCAATTTAGGGTTAAGTGACTTGACCAGGACCACACCAATTCTTTTTTGCTAGCTTAAAATTGTTCAACAAAAGTCAAAGTACACTTTCCATTTTTTCAAATGTAACAAACATACACAAAGAAAAATCAGCTGCTATTACCTTCAATATGCTACTGGGAAAAGGAAAGAGGCATTTTAAAATCAGAATAATCACATTTCCCAGGATTAATTTTCCCTTTAAAAAAAAAAGTCAAAAGATTCCAAATATTGCCAAATTTTTATCATATATGCTAAAAAAAAGTCAATTCTTTGATTGCATTGTTTCAATTGTGAAAAATGGTGCCATTCTTACCTTTTTATCTGAAGTTATAAGTTTAAATGCTTGTGTCACTTGATTGACTGTAGCACCACCCCCAACATCAAGAAAATTGGCTGGAGTTCCTCCATGAAGTTTTATTATATCCATTGTGGCCATAGCTAAACCAGCACCATTTACTATTAAAGGTAGGAGGGAAAAGATAAATTTTACAAACCATATAAACAAAAATTATATTTTAACCAATCACATACAATATATATGCAGTACCTAAACACCCTATGTTTCCATCTAAACCTATATAGTTGATATCTGCCTTAGCTGCATCCTTGTCTCTCTCATCTTCCTGAGTCCAGTCTTGCAGGTCAAAGATTTTCTTTTGACGATACGATGAGTTAGAATCAAAATTGATCTTTGCATCCATGCACAGCACTTAAAAAGAACAGAAACATAATCTTAACTTTGAGTCAAAAACAAATTATTTCTAACAATATTCCTATTCTAGATTATCTAGATTCTCTAAATTATCTAGATTATATAAATTCTAGAATATCAATTAAGAAAAAGCATCTACTCTTATTACTTTACTAACAACAAAGCTTTCACTTATGCCCCCACGGATAAGAGTTATGGTCAAGGATTGCCAAATTAAGCTCCTTTTTAAGCAACATCCCTGTGAGTTAAGTCTGTTCTTAGGCTCCACCTCACAACCCATCTCAACTTAAAAGGAGATGAATTTAAAGTTCAGCAGGCAAGTGAACCTGAATTACAAAGCAGCTGTATCCAAAAGCTCAATAAAAGTCAAGAATTATGTTTTGGCCATATAAATAATAATTTCAATGGAATAATTTACTCATATTAGTTCTGTGCATTCAGGATATTACCATGAAAATAAGTATGTGGCTAATATGTCTTCATTTCTGCAAGTTTTCAGGCAACTAATCCAATAATATAAATATAATAATCAAGAGAACTTCAAACAAAATAGACAGTAATTATATCCCCCAAAAAAGTGTGCATACACTGAATTTTTCTAAAAAGAGTCACTTATTATTTCTCTTATGACATACATAACTGTCCCCTCCCTAAAATTTCTTATAACAGATTAGGATTTTTGTATTTTTTTTTGTTTAAAGCACTATGCAAATGAGTTTATTAAAGTGTTTTAATAATTACTTTGTAGATAAACTACACTGAACCTGCAAATTTTTCTATTCTAAAGTATGTACTTATATATTGATAGTCTGAAGTCTATAAGAGACTTTAGAGAATATAAAATGGCAGTAAAAGGGGATTCATTTGCAGTTTTAAGTATATTAACAAGGCCAGGGTGGGGAATCTGACAACTATTCAGAACTACAGGGAAGAAAACAACTTGAATATAGCTTCCATTTCCATAGAAAAATATGAAACCAAACCACAAAAAGACAAAAGAAAAAGGTCTTTTCCTTCTATTTCGTCTTGCCATTATTTATCAAAGTATATTATTATATATAGTGAGAAGCAGAGGCATAGTCAATTCAAGTCAGGAGGAACTAGATTCAAGTTTCACTTCTGACAGATATTAACTGTGTGACCACTGGAAAAAAGGATCACATAATTAAGCTCTCGGTCCCCTAGGCAACCCTTGTAAGACTATAATTTCTTAAGAGAAAGAAAACTTGGAAAGGCCTACATAAAATAATGAAGAGTGAACAAAGTAGAACCAAAAGGAGAGGGTAAGATACCTAGGAATTTTGATGTAACCCAACAAATAAGTTAATTAATTATAACTTTTTTTTTTAAGACTATAATATGCTGAGAAAGTGCCAAATTGCATTAGGAAAGGGAGTTTCCTTTTCTTGGCTTTCCCTACAACAAAGAAATCACAGGTCCAATCCCTATCTCTGTTCTATTAAGTACAAGGGGTTAAACTAGGATGCAAAGTCTTAAAAAAAACCTCCCCAAAAAATAAATAAATACCCACAAAAAATATTCACTACCTTGTACAACGCATTGTAAAAGCATAACCAGAGAATTGTGAGATAAGTATCAAACTTAAATACTAATGTTCTCAAACTTATCTTAGAATTTTAATAAAAAAGATGAACAATAGATTTAAAATCCTACATTTCTTCAAAATCAGTATTAACAGTCATAAATTCTTCTAACACCTAACTTCTATCTTACTTTCTCTGGAAATGTGTATTTACCCCTGTACTTGTACCTGAAGAATTTGTTTTAACATAAAGTTTAACATGTTAAGCTAAAACATATACTATTAACATGTTTCTCTGTGTATTATTACTGTGCTTTAAAATTCTAAGTCAAAAGCTAACATTATTGAACTAAAGTTACTGAATGTAATGTTACACAAAAGAATATAAATATATATATAGAGAGAGAGAAATAAAGATAATGCTTGATAAATACTTTTAATTATGAAAGAAGATACTTTTACCTCCTCCATCCGCATCTTCTACCATTGGGTTTATTTCTACCATGGTTGCATCATATTTCAAAAATAGTTCATACAACTTGACCATGTTATCCGCTGCTGAATCCACAAGACTTGAAGGAAATCCCATTTTCTGTGCAAGCTGAATCAACACAGCACAAGTATTTTGTTCTAATTTTTCATGTACAGGCAATATATTTGGATAATAGAAAGTTATTTTGCAGTGGTACAAATTTAAAGCAAAACATTTTTAAGTATTTGTTAAAGTTTCTGAATTTCAAAAGAATCCCAGTAAAAGTATCCAAGTGAGTCAGGCAGTGGATGCAGCCAAGTGGAAGGAGTGCTGGACCGAGAGTCAAAGAACTCAAGTAAGTCCAAACTTAGGCTCTACTACTATCTGACTACAGGCAAATCATTTTCACTTCTCTGCTCCTCAGTTTCTTCAGCTATAAAATGGGGGTGTTAGACCAAATCTCTAAAATCTCTGCCACCTCCAGATTATGAGGATATGGAAACATTAATGAAAGAAAATGATACTCTGAAAAAAAATAAACTTCAATAAGTACTTAAAAGGATAATCCAATCTATTTTAAAATAATTAGGCTCATAAATGAGATTCTAAAATTAATCATTAAGCCAATTTATATAACATACCAGAGCTGGAATTCTATTTTGCAAGGAGGTATCAAGACTGTGCAACTGACTTCTCAGGTGCCTTGGGGTTTAAATATTCTATGATAAAACTGCCAAATTACCTCAAACAGTAACAAATTATTTCCTCTCCAAGATTCTCTTAGTAAAAATATTTCCCCAAACACAGCAATGTGGAACTTAAGACTTAATGGTTAAAAGATTTTTAAAATTTGGACAATAAAAAATTAGCCATGAAAAGCATATGAGAGCTTAAATTACATTTAACAGAATAACTAAAAGCTAATTATTTGCAGTGTCCTTTTACACTTACTTTGACACATTCCTCATTTTGTAAAAATAGACTCGAATTCAGGACTCCAGTCCCGAGAATCCTTTGCTCCACTTCTCCAGAGTGCTTTGTAATCACACTGAATTCTCGCCTGGGCGAGAACACAAATGATTATTTAAAGGAGTTCTCCGCCTACTGAGGGGTCTTTGGACTTCCATTTTGGAGCAGAGGTGGCTCTTTTCATAATGTAGGTGAGGTGTCTACATGTTTTCTTAGCCTGTATTTTCTTTAATCCTTAATCTTTAATAAACCTCATAAAAAATATAATACTCCTTGCAGAGAGAAACTAAGTTCTACCTGCCTAAGTTTCCTAAATTTTAACTGTTACAATTTAAAGCACAATTTGGTCAAGACTAAAACTTCAAGGTTTAAATTTTATTAATAGCTATGTCACAAGAACTATTCATATTACATTTAAGCTGTTATAACTATTCTCCAAAACAATAGGCATTTTATAACATATAAAAGCCATCACAGTTTTCCTTTCAAGTTATCTGGATTCTGACATTTTGTAAAGTATAATAAAAAAATGAGACTATACAACAAGCATACCAGAACTTATTTGTCTAAATGAGTTCTGATCTCCTTCAAAGTAGATAACTTGGGAAGTTATACACTTATTCTAACAATACTATTATTCATTATTCATCAAAACATTTTTAGAATTCCTTTGATATTGACTACAGAGATTATAGTATATGTTTGTGAATATTGTCAAATAGTGAATCTTCATCAGATGAGAAGAGATATGATTCTTGAAAACAGCAAAAAGTTGTTTGGAATCAAATCTGATAAGCAATCTAGCTCAGTAATAGCATTTTTGGTCAAAATCTATTTCTCAGAAAGTACACTATGAGCCAAAGTACTGACAAAACAAACATGCCAACTAATGGGCCACAGTTTACTCTTTTTTTTTCTTTCATTAGAAGGAATTTCTTGAATGCTTCTCAATTTTTATATTACAAATCTGGAATTGTTTGAATTTACAGGTTACATTCTACATGAACAATGACAATGATGCCAAAGAAATTGTTAGCGATTTCAAAACAGAACAGTCTGCTGCTAAGGCAACTGACTGATTGGGGTATGGGAGGGAGGCTGCACAGTCAATAAAGAATCCAATAGATTTAATGAAGTAAACAGAAAGGAAGAGTCCAGTGAACTGGCATTCTCTGAACATTACTCTACAAAACTACTATGACTAGATTCCATTTTTCAATCTCTATTTCTAACCTCAGTCAATCAATTCACTCTGTAGAAACTGGTATTGGAAAATATCTCATAGCAATGATTTTTCCTTCTCATGTTTCAAATCTCCATGGAAAATAAAACTGCTTTCCACAGGCAGAGATTCTGATCCAACACTAGTCTGGGGCTTCTACATCCTAATAACAATAAATCAACATTGCAGGGTGGTATGGTACAAAAAGTACTGAATGTACACTCAGATGACCTAGGTTGAAGAGCTGGTTTTTACCAGATGTGTGTCCTTTGGACACTTAGAGCCTCTTTGTCTGTTATTTCATCTACAAACTTGAGGAAAATAACATCTTCCCTGCTTTCCTAAAGAGGCTATTGTGCAAGCTTTACACTAAAGAAGAGATAAAAAAAGACACTTCTCCCTATTCCTTTGCACAGATTGGGGTGCATCGGTCTGAATCACTGCATATCATTAAATTTATTCAGTGTGGTTATGAATTTTACTGAACTTTTTTTCTTTTCTTCCTCTTTTTATTTCATTCTTTAAAAACTTTTTTTATATGGAGAAGGAAATGAGGGAGTAAAGGGAAATGTAGGCAACGTGAAAACAAAAGAGATGAATAAAAATTCTTTTTTTTTTAAGATCCTTATCTTCTGGCTTAAAATCAACACTAAGTATCAATTCCAAGACAGAAGAGAGGTATAGGTTAAGCAATTGGGGTTAAGTGACTTGCCCAGGGTCACACAGTTAGGATTTATCTGAGACCATATTTGAACCCAGGACGGACTTCCTGTCTCCAGGCCTCACTCTCTATCTACTGAGCCACAAAGTTGCCTCAAAAATCTATTTTTAAAAGAGGCTATTATATCAAATGAAAAAATATGTGAAAAAACTCTACAAATTCATAGCACAATGCAATTGAAAAGTATTTTATTTACTTATGTTTCTTGGTTTCTTAAACTTGGACAAAAAACTATAGTTTCTTGAACTTCAGGTATATTGGAATTTTCAATGGTTGACTCTGAATTTTGTCCTAGTCACAAAGGAAGTACCATGTTTCATAATATGCTACTAATTTCTTCAAAAATATGGAATAATATGTCCAGCCTTCCTTAAATATCAGAAGAAATGTCAAGTCTGCATTATTTAACATGATTACTCCCAAAGGTGGCACAATATTCACAGAATATGTGAAGTTTTCTCTTTATTCTTTTAACTAAATTTAACTATAAATATGATTTATAATTATAGTTCTCCTAGCTAGTCATTTATCTGAATAAAAAGCCTAAAATGCCATAGGCATTTCACTTTTGAAAATAAACTGTTAGAAACATTTTTAATATTATCTTTACTACTATATATTGTTCATCATCATGGTTATGTGAAGATTGGATTTAGCTATCTCCTGATTGTAACAATGAAAATACTTAGCTCTTTCTTTATTGTGAAGCTAGAATTATAAGCTACAATCTATTTTTAAATCTTAACTACAAAAAAGGTGTTAAGTAACTATAAAAGGTGAATTGATCACAAAAAGGTCTTAAGTAACTACAAAAGGTGAGCTTAACAAAAGAGGTGTTAAATAACCCAAAAAGATATAATCTAATCAGAGAAGGTGAGAACTAAAGAGTGGGCAGTCCTGGAGAAAATCTAACCAAAGAAGGTGAGAACTAAAGAATGGGCAGTCCTGGAGAAGAGCATATGCTGTGATTGGTAAACGTGAAAATTTAGAGGAGGTGACACGAGAAAAAGGTCTTTAAATAGAGGGGGAAAAGACTGAAGAGGCTTGGAGTGAAGAATCAGTCACTCGGAGCTGAAGGGAAGACAGATATTCGTTCGGAGATTCAGGCACTGACTCGGAGGCAGACACCGAGGCTATCTCCGTTGGTGAGTGAAAAGCTGACATAGTGACCCCGCCTTTCTGGAGGTGTGAAGCCTCCAGGAAAGGCCCAACTTCTTGAGACTCTTCCCCTGGCTGGGGCTTAGAGATCTAACTGGTATCAGAAGAAGCCAGAGTTTTCTCTCTCTCTCTCTCTCATTCCTTAACATCTTCCTTCTATTGTAAATATTGTAAATAAAACTACCATGAATTCCATTTACTTTAGTAATTCATTTTGGGATTTAGAAATTAAATCCCTGGCAACCACTTAATAAAACCACCTAAATAATATATGAAAAGTTCAACCACAATTAAATTTAACAGTTATTACCTCTACTATCTTGTAACCTTTTATGAAAATCCAAAATTCTAGCTCTCAACAGTTCTTCATTTCCAATGGGTTTCTCTTTATAGGTCAAGAATCAATTGTATGTTTAATTCATATGAAATGTGGTATTAATCTTTTGTTCTAAATAAATGGTCACTCATTTTTACACACACATGAAACAGTATATACTTCTATACTCTATTGCTACCAGTAGACTATCAAAACTTGAAAATATGACTACCATATACTAAATTGTGTTGTGAACATTTCTCCTGAACTCTGACAATGAAATACAAAAATAAATCTTAAGATCTTATAGACACACCTTAAATAAGCAACTCTTCTCAACCTATGAGACTAGAGAGAAGTAATGCCAGTGGATTAAGGACTAGTGTTGAAGTCATGAAGACTAGGGTCTGAGTCCTACTTCTAAACCATACAGCAAGGTCACATCATGCTTTGTTTGGTATAAATTTTACTTTTCTTTAGTGCTTGTAAAAATTGAAGAACTGAGAAAGGGCCTTCAAGCAATTTACCCTGACAGCTTGTTCCTTTTTGATGCCGTCTACAATATCAATAGGTTCCTTAAATATTGCTTCAGGATTCTCTGCTGCAACATCCTCAATGTTGACACCACCTTGAGCACTTCCAATCAACACAGGACCCTAGGTAAAAGACAAGAGTCAAATTTTAGCTCATTCAACAACATTTGTGCTATATATGACAATCTAAATTGCTAAATGAATGCAAAAGGGCAAAGAAAATACTCAGCCTATCCTCAAGAAGGAGAGAAGGGACATATCTATTGAAATAACTGAAGAATACTTTGCAACCAAAATATATCACATAAAGCTGAATACTAAGTACATAAGTGCTGAATCTGTATACTTGGAGTAAAGAGATTTAGCTCAAAGAAGGCCTCCCGGAGTGGTTATTTTTGAGCTAGGTTATCAATACGAAGGACCAACAATGAGAAAGGTTAAAAAGTATAAGCAAAGTATTTAAGAAAATATCCTAGAGAGGCATTTGGACTAAAGCAAAGAATGATAGATTTGGAGTCTGACAAGTTTTGCCTGAGTGCCAACTTTGCTACTTACAACCTGTGTCTTCTTAAGCAATTCACAGTAACTCTGGATCTGTTTCCTGCTATATAAAATGTGGAAATGGAGGACAGAAGCTAGACTTTATTATCTCTGAGATACCCTCCAACTTTAAGATTCTTACGGCAAACTCAAAAAAGAAAATAAACGCTAACCCTGGCCAATTATGTATTCTGCAGTATTCCCTTGTATTTCAGTAATGAATTCGTTTCCTTAATACACTGTAGACAAACTGAGAAGTTCCCAACTTATACGCGTCCCCTACATGCAATGAGCAACCCAAACAAGTGACCTACTGACAAGAGAAATTTTTCTCCCTCTATCTCTTGGGATTGTCCTCCCAGATCATGGTTTTCCTTTAGAAGGCTCTACAATGAACCAGGGCTTGATGCACTCAAAGAGAGTGCATCACCTATAAACAGGATGATCTCTGATAAGTCTCACTATTCAGAAAGAATCCTCCTATTATTTGGCATCTATGCCAAGGAGCCTCTATGACAGGAATGAACACTTGTTTTCTGCCTCACTTAATATTAATAGTCAGAGGGTCCAAGTTGTCTCTATTGTTACATTTTTCAAAGAATCTTATAAGATTGTCTGGCATAGGCATTGATCAGAGATGTAGCACTGTAAGGGACTTTGGATGTCATCTGATCCATCTAGTTCCACCCTTTAGAGATGAGGAAACTAGAAGTCCAGAAGTGAGGTCACTTGACCAAGATCGCACATGTAATTAAACAGCAGAGAAACATACTATCTAAACCCAGATACACTAACTGAAAATCCACAATTCTTTCTACTATGCTTTAGGGCAGTGTTCTGATCTACTAAATCAAAATATTTTTATAAGCCACAAAGAGAAAGCACAGTAAGTTCCTATATTTTTTAGTGAATTGTGATTGTTGAGATGTAACCTGCTATAGAACATAATCTGTAAAAGCCTTCTTGTCCCCTTTTCATACCTTCATGAATGCCCTTAATACATTTGTTTATTATCCTCACAAAATTTATGTACAGAAAGTGGGCATATGCACTAATAGGCATTGATATCCTCTTGACAGTTTCCTTTTTTTTGTAATAATAAAGTTTGTTCTTTCTACTCCTTTACTATCTTCCCCTCCCTCTTTATATAACTTGAGAATTGAACCCCCTCCAAATCCCATATTTCACCTCTGCTAAAGGCCTTTTGCATATACGTGGTCTATCTGTTTTTCCCATTTTTGTTTTCTTTCATAACATTTCTATAAGCAGCACATCTAGGACCTGTATGTCTAAATGTGGTGACTCCACTATCAATGTTGGAGAAAAATGTTATTGTAAATCTTAAAAGAGCTTTCCCTGTTTTTATCTCTATATTTCTCTCCTCCTAATTTCATCTTTAAACATCCTCAGAATGGCTTTGCTTAATTGGTTCTCTCAACAATTTTTCAAGCTGTATGAATGATTATGTCTACCTAGCAGATTTTAGGCTTCCAACAAACCCTATGGTTAGATCAACTGATTTTGAAGCTGTGTCTCTGATCCCTCAATATCCTGGACTTAATCTGCACAGTATCTTTAAAAACAACAACAAAGCGATATGGCAACCGAAAGCATTCTGTGGAATTTCTAGCTGCCAAAACAAATGAATCTTCAAGATTATTTTGGTCTTTTCTCACTGCATTGCTGTCTTTGAAATAGTTATGTAGTATGTGTAAATCTATGTTAGATTGCTTGCCATCTCAGGAAGTAGGGAAGGGCAGGAGAGTTTGGCTCAAATTTAAGAAAAAAGTTTAAAAATTTTTTTTTCATGAAATTGAGGAAAAAATAAAATATTATTTTAAAAATATAAATTATATATCATTTCCTAGATCTCCCCAAATGAATGTAAAGCAGATATAAATTTGCAATGTTGTCTAGAACTTGCTCCAAATATATCAATATACACTCAAATTTCTGTATATAATACAACATAAAAACAAACAAAACCCACCTAACATTTACTACCAACTAAAACTAATATAGCAACAGCTATGTGACTAACATAGCAATAACCATAAATATAACCACTCTAAATATTAAATGGATTTCTGTAGTCGAGGCATTGCCGTAAGGGCAGTGAAGGGTTAAAGCCTCTAATTGTGGAGTAAAAATCTCCCTTTTCCTGCTCTGAATTTTTCTCTTTTTCACTCCTTTGGGGGCCCATCCAAAGGAAGAAAGAGGAAAAAATCATTGAACAGATATTTGCTTTTGTCCTCTGCTGAGGATTTTTGACGCCAGGCAAGTTCAATCTTGCAACTATCCCATTTTATTTTCTTTCTTTTTGTGAGTATCCAATTTAAAAATACATAGAGACGAGACTTTGACAAAGACAACGATAAACAGAAACACACAACATTGTGACAAGCATGCTTTGAAAAAAAAAAATCAGTGCTTTAGGATCCATTCTAAAGAAAAAATATAATTTCCCTCTCACCCTTAGAGTATCTCATATACTCACCACCAAGGGGATCTCTGTAGCATCAAAACTTTGCATGACCAGCACACAGTGTCGGGGGTTCTCCAAAGAGAACCAAAGGAGGGGTTACAATAAAAGAACCGGGGGGGAAGGGGGTCCCTAATAGGGGACAGTTTAGAACTATCAGGGGACAGCTTAGAGCTGTCCGAGAGGTCGCAAGAAAGATTGGAACATTATCAAAGAGGGATAATGAACGTTTTCTCGAGAGATACCACCTATCCTCCCCAATCCTCCCCATAGTGTTAACAAGGGAGTTAACCCGTTCCTAGGAGATCTTGGAACTGTTTGCCAATCTTTGTCCTTTAAAAGGACAGGAATTAAATTACCCATTACTGCTAAAAGATAAACTAAAAAGCGAAAGAAAGAGAGAGACAAAGTTGGGGAACAGAGGAGGCCCGCCAACGCGGCGCTCTTATCTCTGTTCGATCCCCTGCCCACCCAAGCTGCAGTCTCGCAGCAGAGGCCGTTCGTCATCCTATGACCAGCAAAGGAATCAGGGTTACGAGGCATATGTCCCTGAATCTGGACGCCATTTTTGTAAGGCTCATTGCCAAGGTCAGCCAGCCCTGTGTGACCTTACATGGGGTAACGAAATAAAGAGTAACGAATGGACACTATATGAAAATGAATAGCGACAAAGCTTTATTGGGTTCACACAAAGCATATATAGGTTAAGACACACAGGAAGATATGATGTTACCACCCAGCAACAGCAGGAACCAATAATTGGGCAGATTCATAGGAATTCATGACGTTACCTGCCAGGCACAAGGAAGAACTGAGAAGATTCCAAACAAGCAACTTTCCCACAGTCTCTCACAATTTCTCACAAACCTTATCAATCCTCCCTTTGCTGGCTACTCCAACCTTGCAGTTTCTTTCTCACAAACCTTATCAGTCCTCCCTCTGCTGCTACTCCAACCTAGCATGCAGCTGGGCAGGTCATACACAGTTCAACCCACGACCTTGACTATGCAGCCCAAGCGGGGAGAAGAGGAGGCTTTAACCCTTCACTGCCCTTACGGCAATGCCTCGACTATAGATTTCTGTGTTGTTCTCAAAGATCACTGAAGAAAAGTCATGCAAATACCCATATAAAAAGTACCAATTCAGGTAGAAGAAAGTTTTTAAACAGATTTATTGGACTTACTTTTTTTTTTTTAAATCTTTACCTTCTGTCTTAGAATCAGTACTAATTATTGGTTCCAAGGCAGGAGAGGTAACGGCTAGGCAGTTGAGGTTAAATGACTTGGCCTAGGTCACACAGCTAGGAAGTATCCCTCTAGCTGACCCCTTTAGATTTACTTTTAAAAGTTATTAAATAACTTATTTAGTAAAACGATCTGTAAAGGTTTTTATGCTTTTAGTTGAATTTTACTACCATCTAGTGTTATGCTGAGGAAATACTTTCACAGTACAAAATGGAAAAAAAATGTTAAAACTGAGAACTAAAAAGTCTTTAGAGAGTAATGTGGAAATGTGGGGCCCAAAAAAATTGTCCATGGTGATAATAATAAGTGCCAGAGCTAGGATTCAAACCCAGGTTTGGAAACACCTTCCACAACCCAGTAGAAACAGAATAAACCAAAGTACTCACTCCAAATGTAAGACTCTTTACAGTAAACCATGCTATGCTCATTGAACATCCCAACTTCTCACTCTATACCCATCCCAAGCATGAGAACCCCCAATCTTTGCAAGATACTCAGATCAGCTCAGTGACTTATTCTAGGCTCGGAGACAGATTTCACACATTTCAAAGAAGCAATTAATAGAACTGAAACATAACTAGAGATTAAAAGAGGTAAAACTAACAAAAATGAGATTCTATATAACAAAGCTATTTTCATATATTTGCATTCAACAAACTTTCAATTGCCTATGAAATATCTACCTCTTTTCTAGCCTTCTCTTACACATTCTTCTTCATGTACATTGCTTTCTAGGTAAACCAGATTTAGTTTGTATATGAAGGGGTATATGTGAGATAAGACAGGAAAGGGAGGTTGGACTAGGTTGTAAAAAATCTTGAATGTTAAGAGTAAGGAATTTGGACTTTTATTTCATAGGCAACAGTGTGTTTTTGAAGAAGGGTTTTTTTGATAGAATATGTGGAAATAGATTTGTTATACAGAATCACCTCGAGGTAAATAGTCAAGTCAAATCAATAAATATATATTACTTACTCTATACCAGGTACATATTGCCAAGTGCTGAGAATAGAAATATAAGCAAAAAGAAAGATAATCTCTACCCTCAAAAAAATTATATCCTAATGGGAAGACAATACATAAAAGGAAGCGAAGATGGGGAGGTTAGTTGTGACAGGCCAGTCAATGACACAGGCACACTGAACTGCTCTCTGCCTTAGTTTCCACATCTTTAAAATGTAACAGTTCAAGGTTTATGAGCATAAAATTAAGTACTATTTGCAAAGTGTTTCCAAATTCTAATGTGCTATGTAAATGCTAAGCCATCATAATTATCACCATCATTGTGCAGGGACACAGTGGCAAAATTTGGAGAATAAAGGATGGCTGATATAGGTCTTTTCTCAAAATGGAGGTAAAGAGGAACTTTCCAATGGAGACCTGAATTGAAGTGAGTTACTGATTTGGTTACATTACATTTTCTACAGTAACTAGTGATTTATAACAATCTTCCCTTTGGTAAATTTGAAATGATATTTTAAACCAAAAAATGTTAGTTTTTATAGCTGATAAATATGCAAGGTCAAACAATGACCTTCAAAACATAAGTACAGATTGAAAGTGCCCAGAGAAACACAATTAACATATAAAACAAATGTTAATTCTGTTTCTTAATATCATGGACTCATGGAATATTATATGGAACCTTAAAAATAATTTAGTAGGGGGCAGCTGGGTGGCTCAGTGGATTGAGAGCCAGGCCTAGAGACGGGAGGTCCTAGGTTCAAATCTGGCCTCAGACACTTCCCAGCTGTGTGACCCTGGGCAAGTCACTTGACCCCCATTGCCTAGCCCTTACCACTCTTCTGCCTTGGAGCCAATACACAGTATTGACTCCAAGACGGAAGGTAAGGGTTTAAAAAATAATAATAATTTAGTATAACTCCCTCCTTTTATATATTTATAAAGGATTTCACACTGTACTCTAGAGGTACTGTTAGCACTTCAGACTGAGAGAAAAATATAGCCTAGATCTTTATCTCTGTTGTTCTGCCCCAGAGAAGCTAGTATCCTTCAATTGCTCTCAAATCTTTCTACCTGAAATATCCCAATCATCTTCAACAGAAAAATTTACTTAAAATGTCTGTCCCATCAAAACACAAAAAGATATGAAATCTTGAAAGAATTAGGTGGTATGGAATGTATAAATACTTCCTTTCTTTCCTCTCAGAAACATGAGACATTTATTTGTAAATTCATTATGTATTAATGGTTCATGCCCTGTTGAAGACTGGGAATGTGATTTCTAGCACTGTATTAGCCATTATAAAATACTACAACAAAATAAAATGGACCCTATGGAGTTCATTTTAATGGAATTATACCTAGTTACCTTTTCATCATTTCTTATAGCAAATTAACTCATTTAAAATTACAGTATAATTAATGTTTTACAAGTAAACAGTAGTCATGTTGTAAACAATACTATTGCATTTTAAAAGAATAATCTGATCCACAAAAAAGAATTTTGAACCTATATATCAATAATACTATAATATATGTATAATTACTCACTTGAAATGTCCTTTCCATTGTTATTGCAAAGTAGTATTCTCTCCTGGGATATCTGCGTTCACAGACCAAGACATTATTGCAAATCCTGCCCTTTTCTCCTGTTTGCTTGGTAAATAGCTTTTTCCCAATCATCTGGGCAGAAACAGCTTTTGCTTCTTCTGGGCTATAAAAAGAAAACATTTTCAAATATCACTGCTTTTTTCCAAAAGGTCGATATTGATCATACTACAATTAAAATGTCATATAACATAAATTTCATCTCATATTTCAATCTCATATCAATTATTTTAATAACATTTTTTTAAAAAAATTAAACATGTCTGACATTTATGACAGACTTACGAAAAAACTATCTTCACTCCACCTTTGAGGCCACTCTCAAATATTCCTTTTCCTCTGCCACCAGCTAAAACCTGTGCCTTTATCACAACATCTTTAGAACCTAAAAGAAAAAATAATCAAGGTCAAATGTGAAGGTTAAGCTAGCAGTATACAAAGTAATGCAACCTTAGTTATTCATGATCTAAAAGAGGCATATTAAAAATCAACTTCATTTATCTGAGGCAGTTAGCTGGCACAGTAGATATTTGTAGGACTTAGAATCAGGAAGAACAAAGTCTGAATCCTGCTTCAAACACCTGCTATGTGGCCCTAGGTAAATCACTTGACCTCTGTCTATCTCAGTTTCCTCACCTATAAAATAGGGGTAATAATAGCATTTACCTCAAAAGGTTGTTGTAATAGCTAAATAAGACAACATATATAAAGTGATATGCAAACCTCAATGTGCTACCATTATATTTATCATTATCATCATCTAGTATACTATAGAGGAATGGAATATTCCATATAAGTAAATTTTCCAGAAAAATGACTTTTTTAATACTGTTTTTAAGCACCAAAGGCTTTATGCGACTTTAACTAAATCTTTCCATAAAAAGCAACTCTGGAAACATTTACAATATACTTACTCTTCACAAGGCACTATGCTATGTGTTAAGAGTCAGAGACAAAATAGTTCCTGCCTTCAAGGTATTTATGTTCATATACAAAAATAAATACTATACTAAATATACTAGTATAGTAAATCAAATTAGATAACATAGGTAAAGCACTTTAAACGCCTTAAAGAGCTATATAAACTATAGTTATTAGCTATTATTAGTATATTATCCATTTCCCTGCCTTCTTTTATAAAGCATACTGTATAAAACAAACACTTATTAATGATTCAAGAGACATCATAATGAACAAACACTATATAGTAACAGAATGATTTTGGATTCTACTAAGGTGTTTGCCTCTACATTAAATGGTCCCAGAATGCCAGAAACTATCATCTTTCAACACTCTCATATGGCTGCCTCTAGAAGTAGCCCCTTGTCTTTTCACCTAATAACTTTCCAGTTTGCTACTTCTAATATACTATGAGCTGAGAATAAAATAACAACTTTTAGAATTGTGCATAAAGTAGAAAAGTTCTAAATTAGGGTGGTCTCTGAGGATACAAAGGTTTCCTTTGACTAACCTCCTCTATTCAAATAAAAGCATATGCATTTGGGAACAATTATTTCTACTGCTCAAAAAAGGACTTTCTTTTAGGCATAGAGGTCTGTCTAATTTCAAGATTAAAGAGAGGTATTACTCTATATGACATAGCACCTGATTAATTGATCTTTTCAGAAGAGGAATAGAGAGAACATACACATTCATAATCTTAAGCAGTCATAAAGTCACAAAAAAAAAACATAGTCCACTCTGAATTTATCAAGGTGATACAGTAAATATTAATCAGAGATAATCTACCATATATGCAAATTGCACAATACTATCACTACGTATAAAATGAGCTCAGGACAAATCAAGCCCACCGAGGAAAAAAAAAAAACATGCTTGCCTAAAATTGCTAGCAATCTCTCACACAAAGCCACTGCTGCTCTCAGACAAAGGTCATCATTAAACCCCGAGTATTCCCTCACTCTGAAGAGCAAAGAAGTCCTTGTAACATCATGACTAAAAGTATCAAACCTGCCTTTTCCCAAGTACACAGAACAGATTAGCAAACACTTTCTCAACTTCTTTATGTCTGTAACAACACTGGTAACATTCATGTGTTTAGTCATTTTCATAAATATTATTCTGTGAGAAAGTAATACCCCCCCCAAGAATGTTGTAATGCTTAATATTTTACTCTCTATCCCAGGCATAATGCCATGATTCTACCTCTCTGTTCTTCTCAAAAGGCATGCTGGCTTCCATCTTTCCTGTCCTCCTTATCTCACTCTTTCTCTCTGGCCACTACTCTCCCTAGCAAGCTAACTCACTCTCCATGGCTACAATGGCCCCCTCAGATCCAATCACTCATCACCAGATTCCCACAACTAAGGTACTGATTTCACAGAGGATTCTAAGGGATCTGGTTCCAAGAATCTACAGATTATCTCATATATATCTCGTATCTCACATACTCAATATAGTAAAAACTCCCCCATTCTCTACTGTCCCAAGCCAACAGTCTCTCTAAATTCTTCATCTAATGAAATATCTCACTAATCCAACAGATTCCCCATTTCAAATGATCTGCTCATTATATGAATGTGCACATAGCACAGAGCCTAATATTCTCTTATCCATCTGATTTTTAACTCTTCTGGAAAGGATCCTCTCCTTAATCTGTGCCTCAATTCCCTCCTTAGAAACTCATTTAAAAGTTCAATCTACATAAGAAGCTCTCTCTAATTAACCACATTATACTGAGTCAAAAATCCAGGAAAAAAATGAGTTTCCACTCATTGATCCAATTTCTTTTCCTTCATTCAACTGCAACTGATCTCTAATTGCCAAATCTAATGGGCTTTTGTTCACTCCCAATCTTTCCAGCATCATCTACATATTAGACTCTTAAAATGTAGACTCTATTCTCTCCAATTCTCCTACCTCTTTGGCTACAGATTTCCTGGACCACCATCCATTTCCTCACTCAGATTTATTATGCATACCCACAGGGCTCTGTCTGGGGCCCTCTTTATCTTCCCACTACATTCTTTCTTGTGATTCCCTCAGTTCCTACTCAAATATTATCTCTATGCAGGCCATTCCCAGAATCAGTATCCAATCTTGGTCTCTCTCTTCAACCCATTCCTTACCAAATGAATACACACTGGCATCTGAAACTCAGAATGTCCAAAATAGAACTCATTCTTCCCTCAAACCCTTACTTTTTAATTTCCTTTTCCTACTGTTCAGTAATACAGGTCGGCAGTCTAAAATCAATCCTTAACTCCAGTCTCTCTCAGGCCCCAATAATCACTCCAGATGGCTTATCTTTTCAACTTCCACAACTCCTCCTAAATTCCCCTTATTTAACACAGCTGCCACACTAAATCAGGTCCTCTGCTTACCCCAACTATTATTACCAGCTTCCTAATTAGTATGCCTCTTACCTAGACTATTAAACAGTCTCATAATTGGTCTGCTCAAATCCCTCAACCCAGCAATGCTCTCCACCCAGCTGTCAAATCAACATTCCGAAATTACAGCTGTGATCATATCCCTTGCTCAAGAATCTTTTTCCTCTAGGGAAAAATAGTATGACATTTGAAAAGCTTCAAAGCTTAGCTCTAGACTACATTTCCAGATTTATCCAAAATTACTCTTCACACACTCTATATCCCAGCCAAATTGCTGTTCTCCATACATATCACACTATCTACCATCTTTAAGCCTACAGTTGTCCCCAGTGAGAATTGAACTTCATCTTCTTCTTGCAGAATTTCCAGCTACCTTCAAGTCTCAGCCCAGGGTGCCACCTGTGAAATCCACAGTCTATCCTCATCCTCCCAAACTACCATTGTCCTTTCTTCACTCTCCAGAAATTACTTTGAATATACTGAGTACACTTCATTATCTAGGCCTCATTTTCTCTATCTATAAAATCAAAGAGTTGGACTAGATGAATTCTAAGATGCATTTAATAAGATTAGTAAAAATTAATAATAACCAACCAAAGGCAATTGATCAAAGTCTTCCATTTGATAGAAATTTCACTATATCAAATACCATTTATTCCAAACAAATCAGCAGTTAAGCAGTTATCTCATGGCAATTTGCTTGCCTTGTAACATTCTGTTATTTCATTTGTATAGAATCACACTTTCATTTATCACTCATCTCAAAAAATTTTAATTAAATGATAATCTCTTTCAAGATAGGTTTCTATCTTTTTAAGTCCCCTAATTGCATCCTTTTTTTTCCCTTCTACAACATTTAATATGCAATGGATACTCAACAAATGTTGAATGAGGTCAATTCCACTCTTCCATATAGTTTGTGTCAAAGCAGCCAAAAAATTAATGGTCTCGAATTTGGACAATTCTAATCACACCAGGTGCAAGAAGCAGTAATTTATGATCTTTGATAGACTTTATTAAGAATTCTAAATGAATACTTCCTTATAGCATGCCTTTATATGTGTGGCTACCATTAACTATAAGCCCCTATAAGTTTCAACAAAAAATATATTTAGAATCTACCATTTGCCCTGTACTGTTATACTATAAGAGAAATAAAGTATGAACATGATCCTTGTCTTTAAAGAGCTTATGAACTAGTGGGACAGATAAAAGAAATACACAAGGCAACATATAAATGTTAATTACAGAATTCATTTAGTCTAGTAACTAAAGTCATACTAAGAGTTACCATATCAAAGTAGATTGTAAATTCCTTGAAGACAGGGTCTGTCTTTTGGTTTTGTGGTATCCCCAGCACTAAACAGAGTGCCTGGCACACAAAACATACTTAAATACTTATTGAGTGACTGAAATGAAAAGACCTAGATACAAAGAAAGCATATAAACTACAAAGCAAAATGGAGTTAAATTTTTAAAGAATTGAATAAATACTTGCTGAATTGAATAATGGCGGGGAAGCGTCAATAAAACACTAATGAAACCTCTTTGTATCCATGTTAAAGTAATAAGACTGGTTTCTATCTGTGACTTATAGAATCTGTATTTTACTTTATAGCCAAGATGTATATGCATAAAAATAACTTCTCCCTATTCTCTTTTGGTCAAGGTCTAAATTTAGAATCCCTCAGTTCCATAAACAAAAATCTAAAATAGTTTCTATCTTAATGACCACATCTTGTTTAAGATTTGAGGAAAAGCAAGAAGTTAGCCACTTTCTCTCCCTGACCCCAGGGAGATTCCTCTCCAAAAATGGGCTACTTCCAAGAGATTTCTCAAGTACATAGATTCATCCCAAGATTCCCATACTAACCACACTAGCATAGGATTCCATGGATCCTCATTTAGAACAGATTTCCTACCATCCTATCTGAAGTATCTTGGAAGCTGTAATCTACTTGTCTTCCCAGGGGTCTTTCAAATCTGACATGGTAAAAACAGGTAGTCTTAAGAGTCAAGAAATAACGGGGGTCAAAATCCACTCCTGATACTTATCAATAACAGGAACATGGGCAAATCAAGTCACTAATTTCTCTAAGCCTTAGCCCCACCATCTGTGGGGCTGATAAAGATAATAATATCCATAAAATTTATACCATATAAGAAATCTTGAACATTTTAAAGCATTGTATGCCATATACTATTAAACAGCCCAAATCTAGAGAGAATCACAAAGGGAAACTGGGGCCACCACAAGTCCCACAAAGCAAACAGGGTGACCAATTGCAGAAAGGTAAATCCTGAATGACAAAAGCCCTTCCTAAACTTTCAGTTTTCTGCAAAGCTATGAAAAACTTCTAACCAACCATCAAAAAAGGAGTTTGCAGTCATACCATAGACCATAAGTTTCTTTTTGCTTATATCAGTATTCCCAAAGCTTAGCACAATGTCTGGAACAAAGTGTTAAAAAAATGCTGTCACACTCTCAACCCATACTCCTCTCATCTCTTTTTTCCAACCTCAAAAAGAGTAATTTACATTTGTTACTTCAACTTTACCACTTTCTTCTCAATCCCAGCAAGTCAGTCTTTTAATTCTTTTTGTTGTTGTTCTTTTTTTCCCAAACATGTCTGATTCTTTGTGACCCTATTTGGGGCTTTCTTGACAAAGGTACTGGAGTGATTTACCATTTCCTTCTCTAGCTCATTTTACAAATAAGGAAACTGAGGCAGACAAGGTAATGTGCCAAGGGTCACAGCTAATAAGAGTCTGAGTTCAGATGTGAACTCAGGTCTTCCTGACTTCAGGCCTCAATCCACTCAATCACTCTATCCATTGTACTATCTAGCTACTCCCCTGCTCCTTCTATTCTCTACCACTGTTAAGGTCCCCAGTAATCCACCTTTTTTGCCAAATTCAATAGTTTTCTCCCATCTTCTTATCATTGCACCATTTGGTACTTGAAACTACCCCATCACCCTATATAGCTTTGGTTCTCTTGGTTTCTATGACACAACTCTCATGGGTCTCCTATTTCTCTACTGCATGTTTCTCTGTCTTCCACACATCTTTTAAATACTAATATTACAAAGAGTTTGTCCTTGACCCTCTTCGCCCTCCTCCCCATAATATTATATATTCTGAAGGCTTCATCTTTCACTTCTGTACAAATGATTCACACACACACACACACACACACACACACACACACACACACACACACAATTTCAACTCCAATCTTTCCAGTGCTAATTTCCAACTACCTGCTAGATATCTACCAAGATGGCCAGGTAGCACCTAAAACTCAGTATGATCAAAACTAAACTCCTCTCCTCCCCTGCCAAAAAAAATTTGCCTATCCCCCAATGTCTGTTTCTATTTTTTTTAACCCTTACTTTTTGCCTTAGAATGGATATCCATTCTAAGAGACAGACTGAGTTTTAGAGCGACAACTCAAAATGGATATCCATTCTAAGGCAGAAGAGTGGTAAAGACTACACAACTGGTGGTCAGTGACTTGCCAAGGATCAGTCACCCAGTTAGGAAGGGCAGATCTGAACCTAGAATTTCCTGGCTCCTGGCCTGGCCCTCTATCTAGTGAGCTACCTAACTGCTTCCACTCTCTATTTCTAATGATGGCACTAATTTTTCTGGTTCTCATTCCTCACATTCAAGTATCATATTCTATTTATTCTTTATTTGGGGGAGGGGAAAAGGAAGGGAAAAGCTATGATTTCTTTAGTGTGAAGATATTTCTTCTATCACTGCAAATTAGCAACTGTTCTGCAACTTAATCTTAAAGGATTAACCTTTCCTGTCATGGACCCTTTTGGGCTGTTTGGTGAGGTCTGCAGATTCCTTCTCAGAATCTGAGTAATGCACAGAAACCCAATTATAATAAAATGAAGTGATCAAAGAATTTTTTTTAAGTTCACCTGCACATCAGGTTAATATCCCCAGTAGAATTGCCCGGGGGGGTGGGGGGGGGGATTATGAATGAGGTAGAGGGTTACATAGTCAGTAATATTATGAGACTGGACTTAAACCAAGTTCTTCCTGCAGGGGAGACAGACTGAGTTTTAGAGCAACTCAAAAAAAATTTAAAAAGCAACCTTAAAAGACCAAAGAAATGTACTACAAAATAGAGAAAGATCCTTAATCTGTATTTTATTCAAGAATAGGATGAGCCCACCATTCTATCTTGAAGGAGACCTCGAATATCATAAGAGATTTCCCACCAGGATATCTGATAAAACATCCCACCAAACAAAATTGATCTTTAGTAATTCCTGAGACACCAACATTGACCTATTCTAACCTGAAGGTTAAAATTTCTCCCCTAAATATCCAGTCCATTACTCAACCTCTGAAATATGGAAAGTGGGCTGAGCAGCCTCACCTGAAAGGCTCCTTTTGCCACCTGCAATGTACTCCTATAAATGTGTCTCCCTTTGTTCTGGGCATTGTTATCTACCTGGCAACTGTACATCAGCTGATGCTAATTAAACTTTTTATCTTCTAGCTTTGTCTCTTGATTTATTGACCTCTATTCAAAGCGACCAAAATGGGAGGACTTTACTCTTCAAGAAGATCTTAAGACCCCTGGAGGAGGGGAGGACTTAAGAAATTCTTCAACACTATATACTCTGCCACACTGCTTCCTATGACTGATCTTTGAAATATTTCCAATATCTATACTCTTCTTTCTGCTACCAACCTGTTCAGGCCTTCATCTTTCTTAACCAAAACTAATTATAAATCTCCTAATTTTGCTATCTCCAATCTTTCTTCTTTCCAATCCTTCTCTCACACTGCCTGTTCAAATAATCTTCCTTACCTATTCGAACATCACTCTTCTACTTAAAAACCTTTAGTAGCTTCCCACCTCTTACTAAATAAAGCATAAAATCCTTATCCCAGCATTCAAGGCTCCTTCAGGAGCTCATTCCAACTTACCTTGTCTCATATCATACTGCCCTTCACATATTCTCTATTACATTAGGTTGGATTATTCTCCATTTCCAGTTCTTCTACTATCTTCTCCTATATCTATTCATACATTTAACTTATGCTGTCTATCTCCTATGTCTAGAATGCTGCTCTCCCCTCACATCCCCAACAAGTCACTCCACTCTTTAAGGTACAACTCAAGTGTAACCAGCATGTTCTGACCATGACTAACCCACCTGGACCAATGCTCATGCTAAAGCGAAATCACCTCCCTCAGTATCTAGCTTAAACCTATCCTTTGCAATTAATTCATTCTCCCACAAATGCACATTATCTGTATGTAAGTCTTAACCTTACTAGTTCATATAATGTTTATAAGCAAAACCTATGCCATTTGTATCTTTAAATTTCCTGTGCTTGGCACAGACAATACCTTACACACAAAAGAGCTTAAGTCAGCTAAAAAACATTCATTAAGTACCTACAATATGCCACGCACTGTGCTAAGCACTGGAGACCCAAAGAAAGGCAAAAGATAGACCTCACTCTCAGGAGCTTACAGAGAGAGAGTGTAACTCATGCAAACAGCTATGTACTGACAATATATACAGGATAAACTGGTGATTATCAATAAAAGCAAAGCACTAGAATTAAGGGGGTCAGGAATGTCTTCCTATTGTAATAATTAAAATTGGTTGCCAAATGTAATAATTAAAAATTTGGTTTGACAAAAATAATAATAGTTTAGAAAGAGTTTGTGGTTGCCATATATAGAATCAACTTAAGTCAAAATGTTGTTAGTAACTCTTAATAATTTAATTTAATATAAATATAGTAAAAGGAAGGAAATGTATGGGGGAAGTAGAAAATATTTCCTAACCTACCACCCTAGAGTCCCTATCTGAAGAAATTCATCTCACTCCCTGACAAAGTTCTGATCTCCATGTGGAAATCCAGTAGCCTCTTCAACAAGGGTCTCACTAGTGTAAGTCTCTTCCTTCAGCTCAAGTTACAGAATGCTTCTTCAGCCGGACTCACCAATGCCAAATGTATCTTCATAAAGTGCAGAATGAATTGTAGAAAAAGCCTCCTCTTCAGCCAAATTCCTCCTAAAATGCCTTCTCAGGAGTCCTTGGGCTGGCTTTTTATAAGAAGTTTCTCCATGTCACTTCCTGTCTCTCTCCCACTTCACAGGAACCAATCACAGCCTCCCAATTTGTCTGGCACTGCCCAAGTGGGGGCAGTGCTTGTGGCCTTTGAGGGCATGAACTTTATTTGTTAGTGACTTTCTAAGTGTTAAGTAGGGGTACTTTAAGTTCTTGATTGATTAACTTAAAATGGACAAAAGGAATAAAAATTCCCTTTCACACTATAGAAGGTGGGTTTTTAGCTGAGGCTGAAGGAAGCAAGGAGTCAGAGATGAGGAGAGAAAGAATTCCAAGATAGGGAATGCCCAATGGAAATGCCAAGAGGAGTACATCTTGTTTGAGGAACAGCAAAGAGGTCAGTATCATGAAATGGGAGAGGTGGGAAGGGAGTAGGGAATGTTAACTAATGTTTAAAAAGACTAAAAAGTTGTGGGCGCAGGGGAGTAAGGTTATTATGGTCTTTGAATATCAAACCAAAGATTTTATATTTGATCCTGGAAGTGATAAGGAACCAGTGGAGTTGAATAAGCAGGGGAATGATAAGGTCACACTTGTGCTTTAGGAAGATCATTCTGACAACCAAGTAGAAGATGGCCAGGAGTATAAAGAGACTTGTGACAAGGAGACCAACCAAAAAGTTGTTGCAATAGTTCAAATGTGTGATGATATGGGCCTGTTCCAAAGTGAAGAGAAGGAGATAAATGCAAAAGATGTTAGAAAGGTAAAACCAACAGGCCTTGAAGACAGACTTGATATAGGTCCATTGAGCAAGGAAATCAAGATGACACCAAGGCTGGGTGACTAGGCGAGAGGTAACCTTAACAGGAAAATCAGGAAAAGGAATGGGATTAGAGGGAGAAAACAATGAGTTCAATTTTAGACATGTTGAGTTTAAGATGTCTATAGAACATCCAGTTCAAGATATCCAATAGGTTGCTGGAGACTTTAAATGAATATATGAAACTGAAAGATAAATCCTCATCAAAAAATGTTCATCACAATCACAAAATTTGTCAAATGCAAAATTCAAATAAAGCTGAATTCCCTACTGCTAGGAGTGTTCTTTAAAGTATGAAATACAATCAAGCATCTTCAGTGAAATACTAAAAATGACAATGTGAAAGATTATTCCAACAATCCATACTAGAAAAATAAAGTAGATAAAATTTATGTACTGTCCACTCAAACAATGACAATCAACAGACAATTAAACTGACCTACCAATATGTGTATATTAGACAATTACTACAAACAGAAAATGATCAAAACCTAAAACTGAATGGAAGGAAAAAGAGATTTAAAAATCATCATTTAGCAAATGGTGCAGTTATTTTGTGTTTTCCATGATCTAAAACTGTTAGCTCTTACAAAAGGCTCTCTTTACTCTCTATAGTTTTCCAATATATGACTCGAAATCATTAAACATTATAATCCTAAGAGTATAATTATAGAGAAATCAAAGAACAACAAAGATAAAAGGTGAATGGAAGAAAGCTTTAGCATATCATCAATGATAATTTATATATAGTTATTAGCATAAAAATATTCTAAGGATATTAATAATCTGAAAAAGAGGTTAGTCAGTCAGAGCAAGAGAAAGATAAGATCTATGAATCTGAATGGTACCCCTAAGATCCTAAGATAAGAAAAAATAAGGAGGAAAATCAGCAAATATACTAGACTCCTTCAAGGATGATTTATAAGAAAATATGGACAAGAATTAAACAGGATGAAAGGGCACTGAGGAGTTAGCAACTTTTTAACAATAAAATACTTACACAATGAAATCAGAAACCCCCAAAAAACAAGTGTACTATAAATACTTTCCAGGATTTTTCTCTGCAAATCTCATGCCTCTACCTGGTTTATTTGTGCTTTATCACACATCCCTTAAAAAGTAGAAACTGAATCCCTCTTCCTTTCAAGGAAACCATTATGCCCTTAATCATATTCAAACTACTCTCATTTCCTCTCTCAAAAGCTAAACTCCTCTTAGAATAAGTCAAATTCCTGTTCATGAGATCAAACCTCTGCTTCAGATAAGGTTTAGGGGGGGAGCTTTTCTTTCACTAAGGATTCCAGACACATCAGAAGATATTTACTTCTTGATACACTATTTAGCTGGGCCCTTGCTGCCCTTCAATAATCATTCAGCTCTAATGAGTCTCAGTCTTATCCTCCAAAATAATATTTCCAAACTTATACTCTCACCCTTTGTCCAATTACAATTGTTCAACTTCAGCAAATGACCTCCTACCTTACTGAGACGACTGAGGCCACCAACATAAGCTCTGACAGTCTCAGTCCTCTATCCTTCTTACTCGATGATGATACCTAACATTTAGATAGCACTTTAAGTTGTGCAAAGTACTAAACACATATTGCCTCATTTGATATTCACCAGATGATATATATAATTTTTATCTTCACAATTTTCTCTACTCTCATTAGCAATCTAACTACTCAACAAAGATTTAAATTCCATTTATGTGCTTTGACAAACAATGAAACATAATATCATTTATATACAAGATTTAAAAAATACTCAAAAGACCCTACAACAAAATATAAAGAATTAGGAATACTTTCTATTACTTCCCCTGAAGCACCAGAAGAATATCTGGGTCCCTTTATCTCCCCAAATCTGACGATGACTTTTTTGTCCAAAGCAACTGAAAAACCATCCACTAAAGCATGGATGGGTTACAAACTGCATCTGTGGAGGAAGCACCCACCCTAATGAAATTCTGAGTCTTCTGAATTATAATAATAGCTTGCACTAATACAGCACTTTGAATTTTGCAATGTGCTTTAAATAAGTTATTTCAACTGATCTTTATAAGAATTCTTTTTTTTTTCAAATGAAACAATAACTATAAGAGAGGTGGGGTGGTCAAGCTTTTTTCTTGGGTGTAGTTTTAAACTGCTAAATCTGCAGTGGGATTTTTGGGATGTCCTGTATTTCAAGAATGAAAACTGCCCAGATTTATCAGAACCAGAGGGTAAAGAGAAGATGGAAAGAATCCAACTCTTGAAAGAAAGACAAAAAGGAAAGTCCCAGGAATACAACACCCCAAATCCAGAGCTCCCATGTCAGTGAGAAAGCTTCAAGCAATCCAAAAAAAGAAGTTCAAGTACTAAGGAACTACAGTCAGAACCACACAAGATCCTAGAAACTTCTACCAAAAGGAGATCCTAGAATACAACATTCTAAAGGTAAGAGATATAGGCTTTCTACCAAGAAAACTTACTCTGCAAAACCAAGTATAATCATTGGTGAGGTGGGGGAGGGAAAAGGTAGGAAAGAGATAGGCCTTTAATAGAACAGAAAATTTTTAAAGATTTTTGATGAAAATACCTCAACTGAATAAGAAATGCAAACATTAAGAGTTGAGTGAAATTTATTTGAGCAATTATATGTCATCTACAAAATTTATTGTGAATTCACAACCAATTATTTTCACAGAAATTAATGTGATTTCTGCTGTCTGTAGTGTGGACAAAAATGAAGTAAATAAAAAAGTTATATGATGCACAAGAAAAAAATAGGCAAACTCTTAAAACAACAAAACATTCACACAGAGAAAAATCATGACTATTGTATGCAAAAAACAGAGGTTAAGTTTAAGAGTAATTAATATTTTAAAAGTCACCAAAACTTAAAACTGAAATTAAGTAATTTTTGAAAAGAGTAAGGAAAATCAAGATGCAAACCAATAAACCAATACCTACATCTTCTAGCTAGATATTTATTCTGGAGGCAAATTTAAAAAAAAATGTCTGCAAAAGCTTTAAATTAGGAAACATTTGTAACAATTCTTCATACATTTCTTAAAGTACTAAAAAATAAAAATCTAGAACAAGAACATTTAACAGGATTGAAAATTAGTTAACATAGTAATGAGCTACATATATTTAAGAAAGAAATTTACTCTAAAAATGACTAGCTTATATATTCACCTACTGAAACTAATGCTTGATTTTTTTTCCAACTAAAGAACTAATCACAGTTTTGAAAAACAGAAAATGCCATCTTAAAGAACAAAATACCACTTGTGGTTAACATTTTCAAAATGTTTTAATTTGTGAACTAAATTAATTTATTAAATTGTTAGTACAATTTTTCTTAGCTCAACTTCTCTTAAGTTATAAATTTTCATTTCATGGCAAAAAGAAGGTACCTATGAAGTTTAACTTAAACATTTTGGTAACAAATTATTGGATATCATGGATGCAATCATCATCCTTTCAGTTACAAACTATTTGATATAAAATATATTTCTTAAAACCACTTATATTTTATTTTTTTCTAGATTATAGAATTAAGTGCCATCCATAAGTCACTTACATAACCACTGTACTAATGAACTATAGAATTTCAACCAAAAACTATCTAAATTTCACCTGATATTTTTAGTGAAAATAAGACTGTCATTTAAAGAAGGAAAGGTAAAAGACATAAAATAAAAGCTAAGAAAGTTCTTACCAGGAACATTAAAGAACAAAAAAAAAAGTTCACATTGTATCAAACTTCCCTTGTCTATGTGGCAAAAGTTTTTCTTAATTTAATACCTAATTTTTTGGCAATTGCATAAGCTTCATCTGGTGATTTTGCCACTTGTCCTTTAGGAACAGAGATGCCAGCTTCTTGCAACAATTCCATACTCAGGTATTCATGTAACGAGAGATTCCTCTGCTGCTGCTGCTGCTGTAGCTGGAAGCCGTTCAATAGTCCAGAACATCCCAGCACCTAGGAAAAGCAGGACAAGTTACTTTCTTCATTCATATATATGAGTGTGAGTATATACATACAGGCACACAAGAAAAACCACACATAATTATGTAAAAGTTTCAAATGGGAAGGGGTAGATTTTAAAGGGAGACATGTTTTTGCAAAAATAAAACCAATAATTAAAATTAGAAATGAAAAAGGCAATTGTGGGGAAAAAATCTTTGCAGCAAATTTCTGATAAAGGTCTTATAGTCAAGGAATTAACTCATTTATATGAAGCTATTTTCCAATAGTCAAAGAATATGAATAAGCTATTTTCAAAGGAAGAAATTAAATACATCAACAATTATATTTTTAAAAATATGCTGCAATCACTAATAATCAGAGAAATGAAAATTAAAACAATTCCGAATTCCACCTCTCACCCATCAGGTTAGCAAGGGCAACAAAGTAATTACAAAAGAAAAGCAGCTCCAGGAAAACCAAACACTAATGCCCTACTGGATTTTGAAAAGCAATTTGGAACTATACCCAAAAAGTCACTCACCTGTCTACCTCTTAACCCTTAATCCTATACAAGGAGATTAAATAAAGCAGGAATAGATTGATAAGCAGCAATTATTTATAGCACTTTTTGTTGTAGCAAATGGGAAACTAAAAGGGTATGCCCACTTACTGGTGAATGGCTAACAAATTATGGTATATGACTGTATATTTCAGAGAAACTTGAGAAGACCTGCATGAACTAATTAATGCACAATGAAGAAAACCAGAACAATTTAATAACATTATAAAGAAAAACAAACTTGAAACTTGAAAAACTTTGGAATTATAATCAACAAAATTATCAACTCTGATTCTAGAAAACTAGTGATAACTGTTATGTACCTCCTGAGAGATGATGGACTCAAGATAGAGAATAAAACATACATTTTCAGACATAGCCTATATGGGAAATGTTAATAGAATATGCATATTTATTAGGACTTGGTTTTTCTTTTTTCCAATCGGGATGGTCATGGAAGGGTAAAGGGTGAGAGAAGAGCCCTCCCCAAAAAAAGACAAGAAAAAGGGAGTCATTGAGCAAAAAACAAACAGTTAGAAGATCGTTAAGGAACTCAGGCAAGCAGCGCAACATTAAAAGTTACAATTGTACTTATATATTAAATTACATATTAAACAAAACCAAGCTGTACATAACAGAAATCTGTAATTTTATGTATCATTTTCTGTTTTTACATGTCAAAATGCCCAAATGTCTAAGGCATGATAGGTAGGTTGGGACCAGATTATGAGGTTCTTTAAAAGTCAGTATAATTATTATTTATTCTAGAGACAACAAGGAGTCACTGTAATTTACTAAGGGAATTAATTACTGGTCAGACCTGCACTTTAGGAAAATTAATTTAGCTACGTGGAGGTTGGACTAAAATCAGGCAACACTTGAAACAAAAAGACCAATTAGGAGGCTATTTCAATTGTCTAGATAAGAAGTCACAAGGACCTACAAACAGAAGGTACAAAATTCCATCAAGACAAAACTCAGCTTACCTAGGCTATCATTATCACACTTGAAAAAATTATGACTAAAAAACACTTCAAGTCACCAGAAAGATTACCTATCAAAAAACACCAATCAGTATTTTATGAGGTTTTTCTAAAAAGTCCAAAAATCATATAAGTAGGAAACAACAAAAATAAAATGTATGTAACCAATTTCTTAGCTGGGAAAAATAAGTGTTAAGTACTTCTAACATTAGCTATTTTAAATTTTGATCTGTGAATCTTAAAACTGCTCAGGCTATACCTTAGAAGATTTGGTTAAGCTATTCCCCATTTAAACAATGGAGGTACTTGATCAGGAAAGTATTGGGAATTTTAACATTACTCCACCCATACTTAGTGCCTTAGGGGAAGATAAAGTTGTAAACTCCTTACTAAACAATGAACAGTCCCCAACTCATACTTATTGTGAAGCTAAAACCTTAAGCTAGGTGGTCTATTTTTAGATCTAATATAAAAGGGTGCTAAGTACCTATAAAGGTTAAATTAATCACTAAAAGGTCAAGCAACTTACAAAGGGCAAGCTTTGCAAAGAGATGTGAAATACTCAGAAGATATAATCTAATCAGAGAATGTGATAAAAAAAAAAGATGTGAACTAAGAATGATCAGTCCTGGGGAAAACGTCTACTGTGATTGGGAGATGTGAAAATTTAGGGGAGGTGACACAAGAGAAAATTTTCTTTAAAAGGAAGGAGCTTGAGGTAGAAGGAGGGTAGTTGGAGTTTGGGAGTAAGTATGGAGGAGCTGGCTCTCTGAACTTAGTTGGAGTTTTGCTTGGGACAAAATCTTGCGGTGAGTGGATAAAAGACTGACTAGTCTCTCTAGCCATTTGGCCTAGGCCCTTTCCTACTATTTCCTCTTACTCTGTCTCTCTCCCTTCCCTTAATTCCTTCATTAGTATTAATTAAAATCTCCATAAAACCCAGCTGACTTGGGTATTTCATATTTGGGAATTTTCCCCATGGCGACCACTTATTTTTTATTTAATTCAAGACACTAAAATTATCTTTACAGTTTTGGCAATTCACAGTCTTGAAATCCACATTTTTCGCAGTCACAGATCATCTAAATCATATTGGGCTTCACAGAGATATAAAAATAGTCACAATGGTATATACTTAAGTAATTGACTTAAAAGGAAAAAAAGATGAGTCCATGCATTTTCAAAGAGGTTTCAAATAGTGAAAAAAAAGAAAAGGCAGAAAGGAGGAAGCAGGGTAACTTTCCCCAGGTTGAAGCTCTTATCTTGACAAATAGAGAAAAACTTTTTTAATTAATTTGTTTGTTGGTTACATTAAAATTCCCAGGTGTTTCTCCTCCTCAGCCTCCTCCTTTCCTCCTTCCCCACCTCTCCTCCCACAGAACCCACACCATCAACTGACAAAAAATTTGTATATATAAATTATGTTTTATGTGTTTCTATTCATCAGTTCTTTCTCTGGAGGTAGATATTCACAAGTTAGTCTTCAAATATTAATTCTGTAGCTGTATATAATGTTCTCTTGGTTCTGCCAATTTTGCTCTTCATAATTTCATATAGGTCTTTCCAAATTTTTTTTAATTAACGTGCTCATCTTCTTAGTAAGAAATGACAAGCAGGTTAATTTTAATCTTAAATATATCTTTTAATTTTAAACATATCTTTTTGTTAAATGATGCCTTCTCTAATACAAGGAGGGGAGGGAGGATTGGAGATAACCTAGAAATCTTAATGTAACAAATTTTTTTTAAATAAAAAATTAAATTAACCTGCTCATTATTTCTTATAGCAAAGCAGTATTACAACACCATCATATATGACTTGTTCAGCCATTCCCCAATTGATGAGCATCCCCTAGATTTCCAGTTCCTTACAACCACAAAAGGAGCTGCTATAAATACTTTGGAACATATAAATACTTCTCCTTTTTCCCTAATCTCCTTGAGAAACAGACCCAACAGTGGCATTACTGAATTTAAGGGTATACATACTTTTTTAACTTTAGTATAATTCCAAACTGCTCTCCAAAATGGTTGGATCAGTTCACAGTTCTACCAAAAGTATGTTCCCATTTTTCCATATCTCCTTCAACATTTGTCATTTTGCCCTTTTATCATTTTTTAGCCAGTCTGATAAGTGGGAGAATTGTTTTAATTTTCATTTCTCTAATCAGTAATGATTTAGAACTTTTTATATGGTATATATAGCTTTGATTTCTTCCTCCAAAAACTATCTGTTCATAGCTTTTGACTACTGATAAAATGGAGAATGGCTCATATTCTTATATATTTGATAAAGTTCACTGTATATAAGAACTCCATCTAAGAAATTGTCTGTAAAATTTTTTTTCCCAATTTCCTGCTTTCCTTCTAATATGGGCTACATTAGTTTCAACTGTACAAAAACTTTTTAATTTAATGTAATCCAAATTATCCATTTCACATCTCACAATGCTATCTCTTGTCTTTACAAATTACTTTCCTATTCATAAATCTAATGAATAAAATGTTCCCTGTTCCTCCAATTTTCTTAGGATTTTTCAGATCTGGGTAATGTATCCATTTTGATCTTATTTTACAAGATAAGTTTTGAAAATTACTGCTATATAGTACAATTTAAAATCTGGAACTACTAGATCTCCTTCCTTTACATTTTTTTTTCATTAATTCCTGTGATATTCTTTTTATTTTTTAATCCAAACCTTCTACCTTCGAATCAATATTACATATTGGTTCTAAAGCAGAAGAGTGCTAGGCAATGGGAGTTAAGTGATTTGCCCAGGGTCACACAGCTAGTAAATGTCTGAGGCCAAATTTGAACCTAGGACCTCTTGTCTCTAGGGCTGGCTCTCAATCTACTGAGCTACCCAGCTGCCCCTATTCCTGTGATATTCTTGATCTTTTGTTCTTCCAAATTAATTTTGCTATTATTTTCTAGCTCAATAATTTTTGGTAACTTAATTGAGAAAACAATGAATTAAGTAGATTAGGTAGGACTGTCATTTTAATTATATTGGCTCCTCCCACCTAGGAACAACTAACAGTTCTTCAGTTATTTGAATCTAACTTTATTTGTATAAAAAGTGTTTTATAATTATGTTCATGTGGTTCCTGAATTTGTTTTGGCAAGTATACTTCTAGATATTTTATTTTGTCTGTGATTATTTTAAATGGGGTATCACTTTTCTATCCCGTCTTACAGGTCTTTGTTAGTGATCTATAAAAATGCTAATAATTTATGTGGGTTTATTTTATTTCCTACTTGTTTGCAAAATTCTTGATAATTTCAACTAACTTTTTTTAGTTGAATCTCTAGAATTTTCTACATATACCATCATATCATCTGCAACAGTGATAGTTATATTACATCTCCGCTCATTCTGATTCCTTCAATTTTTTTTCTTGTTATTACCAGCATTTCTAATGTAATAAAATAATAGTGGTGATAATGGGCATCCTTGTTTCACTCCTGATCTTAGCGAGAAGGGTTCTAGCTTATTCCCATTATAAATAATACTTGCTGACAATTTGAAGTAGATGTTTATCATTTTAAGAAAAAAATCCATTCATACCTATGCTTTGCAGAATTTTTAATAGGAGTGTTTTATTTTGTGAAAGGCTTTTTATGCATCTAATCATAGTCATGATTTTTGTAAATTTTAAATGTCTATTGATATATTTTGTTTTTACATTTAATGTGTTATTTTTCCCAATTACATGTAAAAATAAATTTTTTAATTCTTTTTAATTTTGACCTCCAAATTCTCTCCCTCCCTTCATCCCTCTTTGAGCAAAGCAAAATGATTGAGTAAGCAAAATGATAATAGATTTTGTATGTGCAATCATGTAAAGTATTTATCCACATTGGTCATTTTGTGAAAGAGAAGAGAGAAAAATAAGTTTTAGGACTTTACTCCATAAGCATGCAAGAATTCTGTTTAACTTCTATTTAGCTCAGTAATATCAAAAGTAAAGTAAGAATTTATATTCACTCTTAAAAATTAATAATAATTTAACGAAGAATGGCAATAGTCAAATAAAATTTACAAATCTAACATTGAGGTACAATTACAAGACTAATCTAATAAGTCAAAGACTGACATAGCAATTGACACTTGAAAAATAAAACTGATTACAAATGTATACTGCTTAGATTATAATATATATAGCTAGTTGAGCAGTCAAAGAGTTATTCCATACACATAACCATGAAAGGATCTTCAGTGGAATGAGCTTAGCCTAGGATAAATGAGTTGTTAACTGATCACAAGTGAAAAATCTGAAGGTGCTTTTAATGATGTCAAATCACAGACAGTTCTCAGTTTAGGTAAACTACCCTACTCTTCCCTCAGCCAGTCAGCTGGGACCCCAGGAGAGGGGAAAGGGTAATAATGAGCCTCCCAAGTGGAAGGGAAAGTTGGAGGAGAACTAGCTGTACTTGTTGTCTTTTTAATACCAAGATTTGTCCAGTGATGCCATTTATGTAGCTGCACATTTCCTAAGAATCAAAATTACAAGTTGTATAAAAAATGTAAAAATACATGCTGAATGGGTATAAATATTTTGCAATATACTATGTGTGACTTAAATTTGAGAAGAATTTAAGAAATTACTGAAATTTTGTGTTATCAGAAAAGAGGGTAAACAGGTCAAAAGAGCATAAATTTAGAGCTATAAAAGGTCTTAGAGCTCACTTAGTTCAAATTCCTTGTTTTGTAAATATGGAAACTGAGTCCCATGTATTTTAAATGAGGTGTTCAAGTCACACAGGAAATAAATGGTGGAGCAGGAATTTAAATTTAAACCCATGTTCACTGACTCCAATCTCAGCACTATTTTCACTAATAGCACTGTCTCATGAAGTAGGAATAGGTAATGACAGATGGTAAGCCATCCAAATCCCAGAGAGATCAAATGATCAAAGAAAAACCTCCAGTGCACTAGATGAGTATATGTGAAAAAATATGAATAAGAATCACACAGGATGAGAATGTAATGTGATGTACATTAGAGAAAAAAGTGTCTATCCTGATGAAATCATAGATCTAGCAAATAAAGTATAAACTTGTCAGCTAGCTCAAGAAAATCTTCAGTTCCAGTGGTAATATCTGACAGCTAAATTCAACCCAGGAAAAAAAAAACTTAGAAAAATAGAGAAATGTCTAAATGTATCACGAAGAGCAAAATCAATTTTGTACATACAGACATCAAATGAAATCATGATTAAATACAATTTAATCTATTAACTTGATTCATTGTAGTCTGATAAGATTCGTGATTTCTGTACCACAACTAATTGGCTATTTTCTTGTACCATTTTTCCTTCAAAAAGTTCATCAAAATATGGAGTACTGTACAGGAAAAGCAAGAAAAAATGTTCACAGAAAACTTAGTTCTAATTTTCAAGGTGTTCCTTGAAGCCTCTTCCATCCATTAAGCTCTAGAGTCAGAGAATATGGCTTCAAATTCTGGTTCTGTGTGACCTTAAGGAAGTCATAGAACCTCCATATGTCTTAGTTTCTAAAATTAGGGGGTTGGCCTCAAAATCTTCTGAGGTCCTGTCAGTTCTAGAATTTTCTAACCTGTTTTAAAATATTCCAAACAAAAGAGTTTTAGTGGATTTGGAAATCAGTTAAACATATAAAAATGTAGCACTTTCCAACTAGTTTGCAAGAAAAATTGACATTTGGGAAGACAGAAATGTGCTAAAGTAAATTTCAACAAAAATCTTTAAATAATTGGTACATGGGTTGAAAAATAAATACTAAAATTTAGTAAGTACAGCCAACAAAATACTTCTTTCCATCCAGATCTATTTTATCACTATGAGGTATCTTTTTCAGCTATGATAGCCATTAAAACCAAGATCTGAATAAACAAAACTTAAAACCAGTCCTTTAAATAACTATTATCACAAGGGCTGACCCAAAAAGTTTTAAGAAAAATGAAGGAAATTTTTATGCTCCCTAAAAGTACTGCTTTAGCAAAGAAAAAAAGATTCTCTCCCTGTTTGGTGGGGGAAATGAATAGGGCTTTCCTACTATCCTAACACTCAATTGCCTTTAGCCTTGGCCTTACTTAAACCCTCAGTGATTCCTAGGACTATCTCTTTTCTATCTCCAACTCCATCTGCTAAATAATAGTCATTTAATGAAGAATAGCTTATTATCTGCTTTTTTCTCACCCTTTCTAATGTTCCCTAATATCAAAGACAGTAGAGAAATTATAGAGATCTGACATACTTTAGCATATTAGCATCAATACTACTAATAGGAAGCCACTTTAATGGAACATTTATTAAGTGCCTACTACATGCCACACATGGGCAGCTAAGTGGCACAATGGATAGAGTGCCAGGCCTAAAATCAGAAAGGCTCATCTTCCTGAATTCAAAAATGGCCAAAGATTAACTGTGTGATGCTGGGCAAATAATTTAGCCCTGTTTGCCTCAGTTTCCTCATGTGTAAAATGGAGTAAGTGGCAAACCACTCCAGTATCATTGCCAAGAAAATCCCAAAGGGGGTCAGGAAGATCCAGGCAATACTGAAACAAATGAACAGTAACAGCAAAATGCCACATACTATATAATAGGTGATATATTCTCTGGCTAGGATAGAGTTCTACAATTTTACTAATATAGGCAACTCCTGGATAAGTCAACTCCTTCTACGAATCAACTCCTTCTACCAATACAGGTTGACACCTCTAGAACTTAAGAGCCTTAACAACCTGGAATGCTAAGAAATTGTGATTTGCCCAAGGGAGAATGGTCAAAGCCTCAATTATCAGAATGAGGAAAGGTTGCATGGACTCTAAATGCAGTAAGGCACAACCTCAAATGCAATTATCTGCTCTCACAGGGTTTACATGCTATCAGCCTAAATGGGAGAAAAGCAAATGTTTGCAGCCATCTGAATTTGGTAGGCTAGAGTCAATATAGACATAATGGGACCTCAACTGTCCTTTGCTTCATTTAATGTTTATTCACATTTGAAGTCAATCCCCTCAAAGGCTTCCTGAAAACTCTTACCATATAGACTTCCAAAACAATTCAATGGGAAGCTGTGTTCTATAGCATATCTATTTTATATTGTTAGAATTTGGCATTCCTTGAAGAGTTGTATTGATTATTATGGTAATACTAATCTGAAATAATTCCATGACATAATTATCTAAAACATAAGTATATGATCAAAAGCATAAAACTTAAGAGATTAAAACTGAAAATTATTTATAATTTTAAAAAACTTTTTAGACATGGATTAATGCTTCTTTGGCCCAAAGATGACAATTCTAAATTAAATATAATTTAGATTGCTTGCAACAATTTAATGACTATAATACATAAAGCCAATTAAATTCCTTTTGGATGTAAAAGTACAGATTGAAACTCATAGTGTCACAACTCCAAAAGAAGAAATTTGAATTTTCACCAGTTATAAATTAAGACAGCAATGCAAAAACACTTTTGCATTTGATACCCAAAAGGATGATTTTCCTAAAAAGCATTTTACCCTGATCTGTGTAATCATCAAGTGCCATCTACTTTACCCGTCTTGAAATTCATTCCTGCAACCCAACACCATCCTCCCTCCTCCCTCTGCCCCCTCTAACAAAAACAAGCAAAATAAAGCAACAAGTAACTAGCCTAAATATCTCTTATTCAAATGAGAAAAAGGAAAAATAATATTAACTAAAAATCAAAGGAATGAGGCTCAAATCCTACCTCTGATGCCAACTATATGAATTGGGAAAGTCATTTAACCACTCTAAGCCTTAGTTTCTTCATCTATAAAATTAATTAAATGGGCAAGATGGCCTCTAAAGTTTCCTCCTGCTCAAATATTATGATCCTATGATCTTTCCCTCCAGACCCTCCCCTACTCCTATTTTCCTGATTACTGTAAAGGACAACACTATTCTCCCAGTCCCTCCCTGTAAGTCCCCCAGGCTCATAACCTATAAATCATGCAGGGTTCCTCACAGTCTCTCACTCCCATATCCAAGATATTGCCAAGGCCTGTCAATTTCACCTTTGCAATATCTAATACTCCCCTTCCCTCTTACTCTACCACTACTCTAAGTGCAGGCCCCTTTCCCCTGCCTTTATAATATTTTAACAGCCTAACTTAAGTGTCTTCCCACTCCAAGCCATCCTCCATTTAGCCCCCAAAAGATAGTCCATAAAGTACAGGTCTGATCATGTCAAACTCCAGCAACTATCTATTACCTACTTATTGTTCCAAGAATAAGACCCTCCATCTCATACTCTAGGCATTCTGTCTGCCATACCTGAAATGTTCTCTGTCCTCTGCTCCAACTACTGACCTCCTTGGCTTCCTTTACATCCCAATAAAGTCCCACCTTTTCCAATCTCTCTTAATTCCAAAGCTTTCTCTCTTTTATTTCCTATTTATCCTGTATATAGCTTGCTTTGTATATATTTGTTTTTACAAGTTGTTTTCCCCATTAGACTGTAAGCCCCTAAAAGGCAGGGGCTGTCTTTTGCCTCTTTTTGTATGCTCACTGCTTAGCATAAGAGCTTAATAAATGTTTACTATTAAGTTTAAAAAACTAAGAAACTTCTTTGGCATTTGCAATTTGCTTTCCAATTGAATTATAGCCCCCCAAAATACAAAAACTTTAAAGAAGGTTCGGAGGACAAGCTACAATGATGGTGGGGATTTGGAGGAGGAAAGATGACTCAAGATGACTGCCTAATCAGAAAACAAAGATATAAATAACTTAAAATCAGAGACAGTGCATCCTGAATAGATTAGGGAGCCTAATATGTTTGAGGGCTACATTTCAAACTTCATAAGTAAGCACAAAGGAAAGCAACAAGGCCCTTCTCCAAGCCCGGTGATGGCTGAGAAAAAGTGTCTTAAAAATTAGACGGACCACGGGTCCGAAGATCAGGTGTAGCAAAGCATATGTTCCTGGGGGTATGGTCCTGTGCATCTCAATTCAAATAAATTGTAAAGTCTGGCCTATGATGTGTCCTTAAAAAAAAAATGATTTCCATGTTTTCTCACTTGGGAACGTACGGGAGAAGGGGAGAAAGGGCTCCCCAATAACTCCCCAAACAAGGCCCTCAGGATTCCCTGACCACCCCGCCCACTAGTGACAGCTCCCTGAGAAGTACATCTGAAGGGCATTCCCCCCTTCTTCCTTCCGGCCCTCCCCCTTGAGCCCCCACCCCAGGAGAGACGGCAGCCAGAGCCCAGCGGCACGGGGCCGGGAAGACGCCGGCTGCTCCCTACCACCACCTGACCTTCTGCCGTGAGGAGCCGCCCCGGCCTCCGTGCGGCTCCCCACATCTGGAGGCCCGAGCAGGCCGGGAAGCAACAGAGGCCCGGACCGAAAGACAGCCCAGGGGCCGGGACCGGGACTAATGTCACCGGGAACGAGGTGACCTCGGAGCGCCGAGGCTCAGCCTCCAGCCCTCCCTGCGACATCCTCCGGCTGTCCCTCCTCCTTAGGGCCAGCCGTCAGTACCTTGGCGGCGGCCCGCAGTGCTGTCTGGGGCCCGTGGCTCCTCAGTACCGAGGCAGCAGAGAGCCGGCTGAAGATCATGGAGGCCGCCATATCTGAAGCTGAAGCCGACCCCGCCGTGATCCGCGCAGGCGCCTGAAGCCGAAGACCTCAGGCTGGCTGGAGGGCTGCTCTATCCCCCCCCCACCCCCCAACGACCCGGAGGCACCTCTCAACCTAAGCTTCCCCTGACTAGCGATTACCGGGGAGGAGAGTTGTTAAACTCTATGGTTGTGAGATATCCGGGCGCCGCCTTGTGGGAGGCGGTGCTGGTGTATTAACCGAAAGAATTACTGGCGCGGGCGGCCACAGGAAGCGAGGGTGGGCGTTACTCCTTGGAACCCTCATGCCCATCCTCAGCCCAGCCCTGCCCTGCCCTGGGCTGACCCTACACTAGTCCTATGCACTTTAACCTCCCAGGTTAGGATCCAGAAGTCAGTAGACCAACAGAACAATTAATAGGGAGTTTGTCATATGATTTCATGTATTAAGTGGAGGCAGAATTTCTTAAAATATAGTGATTAGATTTTTTCTGTCTAAAAGCTGGAATGGAAGGATGGAATTGTATTAGTGGTGTAAAACTGAGAACTGAGCCAAGGAGCCCCTGAGGGCATCAGAAAATCTCCCCCCCCCCCCCCCCCCCCCGCCCTTTTAACCTATGATGTCATTGGATAGCTAGTTTGTACAGTGGATGGAGTGCAAGACCTGGAGCCAGAAAAACCTAAATTAAAATCCAGTTAAAGCCTAGGTGACCCTGCAAAAGTCATCTAATTCTTCTTGTCTCCAATTTCAAATCAAAAAAATGAGCTGGAGAAGAAATTTGTGAACTCTGCCAGTATTTCTGCCAAGAAAAATACAAATGGGGTCAGGAAAAGCTGAAATGACTGAAAAACAATATAACAATTGGTCTAGGGCAGTGATGGGGAACCTTTTAGAGCTAGAGTGCCTGCCCCACCCCCAGCACCTTACCCCAGACAAAGGAAGGAAGAAGCACTCCCGTTGGCTGCTGGGCATTGGGGGAGGGGGGAGTGAGGGATGTCTTCAGGGCAGGGAGAAGGGAAAGGGAGCAGATCCTCCCCAGTCCCTCTGACATTCTAGTAACAAACTCTGGTAAGGGTTAACAGGAGTGCCCACAGAAAGGGTTCTGCATGCCCTTTTGGGCACATATACCTTAGGTTTGCCATCACTGCCCTAGAGTATAGGCCTATAGAGCTTGCTAGTGGCTAGCATTTCTATACCATTTTATAGTTTGCAAAGCCCTTTTACATATGTTAAATCATTTAACCTCACAACACTATGAGATAAATGTCATTATTATTCCCATTATAGTGATGAAGAAACTGAAGCATGGATATGTTAAGTGACTTGTCCAGAGTCACACATCTAATAAGGTCTAAGCATGAGTTTTCCTTCAACTGCTTGAGCAGCCATTTTTCTCAACATTCAACCTCAAGATACTGTCCACACAAGTGACAACTATTGGTAATAGCAATACCAATAACCAATAAGGATCAATACCCTTTTCAACAGTGGCCATAGCAGGATTTGAATGCAGGTCTTCCTGACTACCAGTCCCATACACTATCTTCTACTAGGAGGAAAAATTATGAGTAATCAATTAGTCCTGAAGACATAAATAAATCCCCAGAATGACAGTCCTAAACAAAAGGTCCCTTTTGCATAGACACCCTTCCACAAATCCTGTCTTGACCTGCTCCCCACTGCCACCAGTGAAGATGGGTCATCTCTTTCTATCTTCTCCTTTTCCACAACTTCTGCTGGCTCACCATGGTTCAATAATAGAACTTTCCAGGCCAAAAGTTTTTCAAGGTGGGATAACTCTGTAGAAACTTTTAGTTTTTCCATTCCAAGACTGCTAAGTGGAATTGAGAACCAAGATCAAATGCTGGCTCTATTATCTGACTTTGAGCAAATTATTTAAATTATTTAAACTCTTATCGACCTTGCTGCCTTTATCTGAAGAGTAGATGTCCAGCACTATAGCTATGATATTGTGAGCCCTGGTACAAAAATGGCCCTAAAACTCTCTTGGGAAACATCATTCATGAAGTGCCTCCCTTAGGCAAGGTACTCTGCCTAGCACTAAAGACACAAAAATAGGACTATCTACTGAGAGGCAACAGAGCATAAAACTAATAATAGCTAACATTTATAGAGGACCATGAGGTTCACAAAGAGCTTTACATGTTACCTCATTTGCTCCTCATAACACATTTAAGATAAAGGCTTTCCTACTCCCATGTTGGATGCCAAAAATGACATAGGTGGCAAAATTAGGATCTTTTCCAAAGACTTGGCAACACGGGCAATTTTTCCTGAGGAAACAAGCTTTATTTGGGGGGAAGGAACAATTGAGAGGCCCCAGAGGGATTTTGAGAGTGTTTTATCTCCCTTGGTTGTCAGGGAAAGAGCTGATTGTTTGGGTGGCTCCAATGGACAGATGCTGTAAGGGTCATATGTCACTTTTACCAATAATTAACCATGAGGGGAAGGGGTGCAAACTGTAATGCAAATGGGATACTAATGATATTTTAAACATCCTAAAGTAACTCAGTTAGTTAAGGGTTAGTTCTGCACATGCCCAAGAAGGAGAAAGTCTCAACCACAGTGTCTACGCTGACTAGCTGAGGTTGCCCACATTCTCACAGCAACCTGTCTACATGGCAACCCATATCATTATGATCCCTATTTAACATATGAGGAAAACAAACAGAGAGGCAAACAGAGGTTAAGTGATTTGCCCTGGGTCACACTAATAGTAAGTATCTGAAGAAGGGTTTGAACTCAAATCTTACCGACTCCAAAGCCAACATTTTATCCACTACCCTAATGGCAAGCTCTGGCTCATATTCTCAAGGCCAAGCAAGCTACATCTTCACTCAGGATCCCAGGGTTTCCTAAGGGGTTTTTCTCTATGGATTAAGCCCCTACCAGCAGCGTTCCCTCTATTTTTTGGCCAAAATTTCTGGGGCACACTCTTTTCTATCTTGGTCTCTGGGAGAGGAGTAGATTGAAATTAGTTCAATTTCAGCATAGCATTGGTCCCACCATGTCCACTGGCAAAGGCAGCACCTCCACTAGTTTCTTTTCTCAGTTTCTGCTGGACAGGTCTTCTTGATAATGATAATGCTCCTTAGGACATTGGTGCAGGGCTAAAACATTCAACCTGGGCTTAGACTCTCCTATTCCAATGATGTGCTCTCTCCACACTTCAAAATTCCCAAGGTCAAAGTTTCCATTCCCTTAACTGAGATGACCTAGAAACCAATAAGGCAAAGAGACAGGGGCTAAAGCTGACATACCCTTTTGAATACTTCTGTAGCCAATCAAAAAACTTCATCACTTTGTCAGCCAACTAGAACTAGTTAAAAATGTCTATGTATGCTCTAGAGCAGTGGTTCTCAACCTGTGGGTCACAACCCTGGCAGGGGTCGAATGACCAAAACACAGGGGTCGCCTAAAGCCATGGGAAAATACATATTTCCCATGGCTTTAGCCACTGAGAAATCGCACAACTTTACAGCAAGATCTCAGAAAGAACGGGGACCCTGCTGCCCACACATTGTACTAATATTAGTTACCTATCAGCAGCCCTCCCCCTATGAGGGGCGATGGATTTACCCTGTTGCCTGGAGACCGGACTCAAACAGAGACCCAGAGAAAGCACCCGAGCGCTGGCTCCAGAGGGGTTAAGAACAAGTTCTGGAGTGGATAACGGAGCCTAGTAACCCCAGCAAAGTGAAGCCTCAGCTTGAGCTAGAGGGAAACAACAGGAAGAAAAAGGCAGCTTCTGCGGACCCCCTCCCCCAGGCAGGACTTACCTCCCGCCCCAACGCTCAGGCTGCCTCCTGCTGGATTAATATTTCTCAACATATAATTAAATATTGTTTTTGTGATTAATCACTGTGTTTAAATTATGTTTGATTTGTAGCAATGAGAATACATGATGCATATCAAGTATTTACATTCTGAATCATAACTGTAGCAAAATTATAGTTTTGAAGTAGCCACCAAAATAATTTTTTGGTTTGGGGTCACTGCAACATGAGGAACTGTATGGCGGGGTCACGGCATTAGAAAGGTTGAGAACCACTGCTCTGGAGCCTGGCTTTCTAAGTAACTTCCCTTAAAATCATAATTACTACCTCAGGAACAGGCTTCCCAGATTCTCCATGTAGAAAGATGGCACCCTAGACTCTCTATAAATGCACTAGACCCCCATTACAGATGAAAGGGACAGTTTCAGAAAATTCTCAGAAGAGTTGTATGAACCATTGCAGAATGAAATGAGCAGAACCAGATGAAGAAATTACATAATAACAATGTAAAGAGAAACAACTCTGGAAAACTTAAGAATTCAGATCACTGCAATGGCCACACAAGATTCCAAAAGAACAGTAGTGAAATTTTGCTTTGTACCACCTGATAGAGAACTAATGAACTCAAGATACAGACCCAGGAATACATAATTAGATATAGCCAATGTGAAAATTTGTTTTGCTCAACTATGCCTATTTTTTTTACAAGCTCCTCTCCTTGCAGAAAGAAACTAATTTCAACCTGCCTCAGTCTCCCCTAAATTTTAACTATTACAGTTGGCATAACCACTTCGGGAGAAAAAACTCTCAGTCTTCTGATTTCTTTTCTGATCTTTAGTTCAACTTTTAATATCTAGTACCTAGAAATTTTTTTGAGCCACATTACTCTGGCCAAGGTGATTTTTTTACCCTCGCAAAGCTGTTGCTCGATCCAGACTTGTTGCGTTTGCCGCCCACTCCACCCCACCCAGCTCAGCCGCTTTTACCTGCGGGCATTCAGCCCCCCATCCAGACCTGATTCAACCAAGATTGCAATCACCTGGTTCCCGATCTCCCAGCCCTCCGGCCCTGCCTGCCTGTTTCTGCGCCCCAGACCCACGAGCACGACCCCAGCCAGCTCATCACCCAGATCCTCAGAGCAGATTCACTCATTGCTCAGGACTCATTTCGACCAGCTGGTAACAGTATTGGCCATGTGGGCGGAGGGGAGAGACAAGAGGGAAAGGAGAACAGGTAATTTTCCCTTAGGCTAAGCCTCCACGTGGATGGGGGTATTGACCACATGGGCGGATCATAGCAGGGGAGAGAGAGAGGGAGAGAGAAGAAACAGACTTTTCAAACAGAAACTTAATAGCAATGGGCTGTTTAAAAGGATACCTTTTGACTGTTCTGGTAATTTCATTGACTTCACCTGTCTGTCAGGGAGAAGATTCAGCCCAAAGATTCAACTTTGGGGAGGCAAATGGGTGGCTCAGCGAACTGATAGCCAGGTCTAAAGACATGCGGTCCTGGGTTAAAATCTGGCCTCAGATACTTCCCAGCTGTGGGGCCCTGGACGGGTCCTTTAACCCCCTTGCGCTTAGCCCTTACTATTCTGCCTTCGGACAATAGGCATTTAAATGGATAAACACACCTAAGGAACTTTAAAGACTAGAGGCTATATTCTAAGACATTTCAGACTCCAATGGTTTATAAAAATCTCTGTATTTCTATTGCATTTTGACATTTGCTTGGTTTAAGATTTAACTTTGTAATTTTAAGTTCATATATTACTGGATTGAATATTATTCTGTTACACTGATGGTTGATTGAATTTATTTTGAATGTACTGAGTTTTGAAATTCTGTTGTTTTCCCCCTATAACTGTGCTGAACAAATATTATTGTAATTAAGCCCATATGAAAAAAAAACACCTTTCTATTTTGACTTTGTAAATTATCACATAGATGGACTTCAGGACTGGTTATAATTGTAGAACAACCATTGGAAATTTAATGTGCTAAATATCTCAACTGATTTAAGGGGTTTTTTTAATATGATTTTTGTAATTTTTTTTAACAATCTCTGGTTATTTTTGCCTGCCCCTACCATGAGGTAAGGCCCAGTAGCTGAAGTGAAATACATTTTATAACCCCCAACCTTCCCACATTTCTAAATATGTGAATGGAAGTTGGGCAGTTAATCTCAGGGCATTTGTACCCCTAAAAGCCTCCAAAAATGGAGCACCCCTTTTATTTATACTCTTCAGCTCACTATTTTACTTCTACCAGAATGATATATAGATTTCTTGATTATGTTCTTAACCCAAGATGAGTTTTACTTTGTTTAAAAATATGTTTAAATACCAAGGTTGAAAGATTTGCTATGATTATAAAAATTGTGACAAATATCCATCAATTCATAGGTTTAAAAAAATGTCATACAGCAACTTATTTGAAATATGAAAGTGTGTTTGTTTGCTATTGTAATTAATTGGGCTATTGAGAATTTGGGGGATATTGATAACTACATATTTGTGCTACTGTATTTTTAAAAATGAAAAAATTGTTAACCTTGTTCAATTCATTTGCCTTCTACTCACAGTGATCATGGCCAGATATTAAGAGGAAATGGATCTCATTTTTGGTGAGAAAGTCTTGCAATCTTTATTTTCTTAGCTGACACAGAGTGTCAATGATTATAAGCTATATTTTTAAAAATTTTAAAGCTCTTTTATTATTATATTTTTCTTGCATGTGCAATATACTATTTTAGTTTTTTTATTATTTTTTCTCTCTTTTTTATATTTCAAGCACATGTCACCAGCATTAAGATTTTCTTTAACTTTTTGACCTTTCAGTACTACAAGTTTGAAATACATTTGTCAGAGCATGCCCAACAAGCTTGTGACTATAAAAACGATGCCACTAATTATTTAAATAAATTATGGGACTTTGCTTAATGATTCTGTCTGATTCCAGGACAAGATATACACACAAGAGCCATTGCACAGAGCCAAAGAAAAGCCAATCCAAGATGGATTGATGCACTTCTAGGCCAATACAAAGGTCTTGAACCTAGTGTGAAGACTCGAGGTTACTATGTTTAACATGTGTTAAGATATAGGCTTTCCTTGTGTCCACACTCACTCTGAAAATACTCATAGATGAGTATCCCCAAAACCTTGGCTCTGATAATCTGGTCCCCTTTTCTGCCTCTTGCGTAGTGTGGTACCTTTCTGTAGTCCTGGCTACTGACTGGGTAAATGCATCATTGCTTAGATCATTTTAATTGGGCCCTGATTCAAGGACCTGTTATAGATTTATTTTTCTTTTACTTGGAATTTTTACACATAAGACTTTGATAGTCTATATTTTCATCCAGAAATTTTTCTTTTCTTTTTTATTTTTCTGTCTTTTTAATATCTCTTGCCAATTGATTCATATACCTCATACCTCAGCCATGCATCCCTAAGTGATCATGTATTTTTCAATCACCCTCTTAACAGGGGAATGTAAAAAAAATATCATTATTTAAATTGCAAAGTTTAAATTCCTTTTGAGAAGAATTTTAGGTAAAGAAGATGCTACCTCTCTAAACCCAGAAACTGAACTGTTGGAGAAGACATAATGAAGATGCCTCCAGACCACACGTCGAACAAAATTGAACTTTGGGTGTGGTTGATTGAACATTTATTTGATTGTATACTTTCATGCCAAAGGGGACTGCCCCCTAACTGGCTTTTTGTCAATGCGTTCAGCAATTATTGGTTTTGTTTTGTTTTTTCTTATCCTCAAATTATTGTAATCTTTAAATTGATTATGTTTTTATGATCCTTTGGGGAAAGACTTCTTCCCAGAGGATCAAATGGAGTTATGTAAAATTGAGATTTGAACTCTGGACTTCAATCCCCACAAGTCCTTGCTCCACTTCCCCAAAATGCTTTGTAATCTCACGGAATTCTGAGGTGGGTGAGATCGAGAAGGTACTTAAGCTGATTGCAAAGGCTTTTGAGCTCTCTTTTTGGACTTCCGTTTTGGAGCAGATGTGGCTCTTTCCATAATGTAGGTGAGGTCTTGTCTAGGCCTCTGGCCTAGGCACGTTTTCCTTATCCTGTATTTTCTTTAATCCTTAATCCTTAATAAACCTCTAAAAAAATATAATACTCCTTGCAGAGAGAAACTAATTTCTACCTGCCTCAGTCTCCCCTAAATTTTAATCTTTACACTAGGAATACTGAGGCTGAAGTCCTATTTCTGACACATACTGATTGTGAGACCTGAGGCAAGTGACATCACCTCTGATGGTGTAGTGGATAGAAGACCTGAGCTCAAATGTAACTTCAAAAACTTGTTAGCTTTGTGACCCTGGGAAAAAGAATTAACCTTAGTTTGCCTCTCCAGTTTCATCAACTGTAAAATACAGATGATAATGAAACCTCCCTTCCAGAGTTAGTGTGAGAATCAAATGAAATATTTATAAAAATGCTTAGCAGAGCACCTGGCATATAATAGGTGCTATATAAATGCTTTTTTTCCTCCCTTCTTCCCCTCTCAATATTCTTAGCAACTCAATAAATTAAAGAGAAAGTACTATTGATTAAAATCATTTTCCCATTCGCAAGTTCTCTATACCAGTGAAATCACAAGTCCAGTCCTTCTCCTCTATCCCAAAACAGTTCTTGCCCTCAATGATTTTAGATTCTATTGAGGGCAATAAATCATGTACACATATAAGTAAATATAAGGTAACTTCATGAAGGTGCTAACAGAGAGGATCAAAAAAATATCCCAACTAAAGAGAAGGGATCTAAGTTGAGGAGGCTAGGAAGTAGAAGGTGAGGAGTTGGAGCATTCCTTGTCTTTTCTTTCCTTGCCAGTTTTCACCAATGGCTTTTCTTTTTCCCTTTTTCATTCTCTCTCCTTTACTAAATCCATTGATTTCCATGCATGTCTCTTGGAACACTCACTTCATTTTCCCAAATTATTCAAATGAGAAAGGGAGGACAAATAATCCTGCATTGAATATAAGATAATGATGCACTGAAATACAAAGAACTATAACTGTGCTAAAGTCCTTACTGAAACAAGCAAATCAAATAAATAAATATATATACACCAAGTCCTCCACTTTCACCTCTCAAACCCATTCTACTCCCAGTGGCATATGCCCAAAGCAAGATCTAAAAAGGAGCAAAAGCAAAAGTGAAAGAGGCTTAGACCAGTGACTAAGGAGAAAAGGATCTAGTGGCTAACTCAGATATTGTACACAGAGCTCATTCAAACCACTTGGCTGGATTTTTGCCTTTATGACAGCACATAATGAACAAACAACCCAAATAAAGGCTCACAAGTATTTAGTATCACATGTATAGCAATTGGTCCTGTGGTTGCTATATAGTTTACCTGTGGGTGGGTAACCTGAGAAGGAGAATGGAGGCTAGAGGAATACGGATGTGAGTTAGATAAGGCAGTCAGGGCAAGAGACACAGGAATAAAGACTCAGAGACCAAGTTAAAACACCTGGGGAAATGCAAGCTACATAATTATCTCCCTAGAAAGAGAAAGCAAGCAGAGAAATTATAAGTATAAAGACCAAGAGAACCTGCGTGGAGCTGAGAGCTCTGGGACATCCCCCATGGGCCACAAGGCCAAGAGATTAATGGGAGATGTGAGGGGCAGCTGTGCTGCATAAGTCAATCAGACACGAGGAACATAATGGGCCACAGCAAGATCAAGATTATAAGAGGCAAGAGGGAGAGCAAACCCTGTGAGAGTAAGAGGTGTGAGGAGGAAAGAGAGAGGGGAGTTTGCGCTTGTTCCCCAGCTTTTATTGAGGGTTTTAGGAATGTGGATTGGGAGGAGAACAAAGAATACATAACATGACATGGGTCTTAACATTGGTTAAATTGATAATGATGAGATCAAAGAGGTGGAAATTAATCCAACCCCCACTTTGCAAATGAGTGTAGTCCTAGGAGGCATGGCTATCAACGCCCTAATCACACTGAGCTTTGCAAATGAAAGTACTCCAAGCCCAGGCAGCATGGCCGCCAAGGCCCAGCCTATGCTAGAGCTTCGGACTGTCCCTTTTCATACAATGAACATCAAGAGGTCTGACCATGTGTCTGGTAATACAATATCAATACATCAATCATACTTCCCAGATGCTAACGTGACTGTTATGCTACAACATGTATGGGTTTACTTTGACAGTTGACTACTTTTACTGTTTTCCACTATTTTTACTGTTGATGCATTTTACACTGTCATGTAGCATTTCTTCCCCTTGCTGGGCAGAGAGGAAATTTCTCACCCTGCTTTAGCTACGAGGGATGACATAAAAAAATGGAGTCATGGAAATATGCTTTATGTATGGAAAACATGCTATTCTTCCTCTAAGAGATCACTACGAATCATTGTGGAACATGTTTTTCCATCAGAGGTGATGGAGTTGAGCCTTATACATTTTCTCACCCAATTCCCTTTGTGATCAAATCCAGCCTCAGATACTATGTGACCATAGCCAAGTTACTATCTGTACCATCTGCCTTAGTTTCCTCATCTTTAAAATTGATATAATGAAACCTACCTCCCATTTGTGAAGATCAAATGAAATATATTTGGAAAGCATTTTACAACCTTAAAGCTCTTTAAAAATGCTAACTATTACTTATTAGTAAGGAAAATCTGATGTTACCAGCATGTATTTTAAACAGAGGGAGCTAGCTTCTGAGAGGTACAGTAAACCTGAAAGGATAGATTTTTCTTTCTTCTTTGTTTAGTATTTTGGTATATTTCTTCTATACATACAGCTCCCTTTGAAACTGCACACACTGGTATAAAGTATCTATCTTTCTACTGGTCACAAAGATATTTGTTAAAGTGGGCCATCTAAATGTGACTAATGGGAGGTATTAATATCTGTCTCTGGAATATTGCCCATCCCTCTTTGAAGGGAGACTACAATCCTGTCTTGAAAGAAGCAAGAAAAAGCCATAAGACTCACTGTTCCATTCTTCAGACTCTGAGAGGGGTATTAGTCTAGAATTCTATCTGCCTCCCTAAATATAGTTGGCAGAGAGGGCATGATTTTGTTTTAAAACAAAACACCAGTTCTCTGATCACTCTTAAGACTGGAAGATTACTCCAAACATACAGCTATGGCTTACCTCCTTCCCAACAAGTACTAGTTGCCCAAAAGACAATTAAACACAAATAGCAAATAAATTCATCTATCCAAGAAGACAGCAAACAAAAACTGGAGAAGTTGCATAAGATCTGGCATAATATTACAGGTTCTACATAAAAGTAAACCATTTCTTTGGATGGTTTTTTTAACCTTAATAAAGTAATATTTACTACAAAAAACATAATCACAAACAAAAACTTAGTTCCCTACACCTTTTTATATTACCATACCCTGGGGAAAAGAAGAGGATTAGATTCATAGTTTAGCTCAACTCCTATGGAGCACAATCCCAGTTTCAAATCCAAATCCCTTGGGTTCAAATTGCAGGCACCCTCACTTCTAGAGTTTTCATGTTGGGTTTGTTGGTGGCACCACCCTGCCTAAATTCCTGGCTTCAAGGTCATCATGTCTAGAACTCCTGGGTCCCATAATAATCATCTCTAGCACCTGAAGCTAAGGAATGCAAACATAAAATAGAGACCCTGGGCCCATTTCTTTGAGTCAGGGTAAGAGATGTCCTTCCCTTCACACTGGTAGAGTTCATGATATCCATGCTGTGTGTGAACTGTGATCTTCACCCTTTGTAGAATAAGAATTGTGAATGGTGGAAGAGAGAGTAGCTGGCTCCACATCACAAGTTTTAAAGACAAAGATAGCTAATCAAAGGAAGTTACCTCTTCTCACAAGATAGGGGATTTGTAGGCCTCCACCTTAGATATTCTAGACATGCTCTAAAGGATCCTCAAGGTAACTTCCATATTAGGGGGGATGGGTATGCCTAGACAAGACTAGATTAGACATTTCTTCCTATTTGAAATGATAAGATCTCAACTCAAGTAAGAGAAAAGCCCCAATACCACCCAAGGAGAAATTACCCCAAATCTCTAGGAAGACAGGCTGAAATCAGGGACATCCTGAGGAGCCAGCTTCCCCTACATGTCTGAAGCATCTCTCTCTCTCTCTCTCTCTCTCTCTCTCTCTCTCTCTCTCTCTCTCTCTCTCTCTCTCTCTCTCTCTCTCTCTCTCTCCACATATCTCTAAAAGTGATCTCCAAAAGTCTGCTCATACAAGTCTTTTGAAGAAAGTGTGAAGATTGACTCAAACTTTCTTGTCTATCAATCAGCAATTTTTAAATTAATCAGTCAAAAACTTAAACAACACCCCTACTTAACACTAAGTGAGAGTTTGCAAGTCACTTACTTAAAGTGAGTGACAACTCCAGAGGCCATGCCCTAATTTGAAAGACTGCACTTGGTTCCCGTAAAGTAGAGGAAAGGATAGAAGGTGATATGGAAAAAGGACTATAAAAAGTCCTGAACTTCCTGTCAAGGGGACCTTCAACCTTCAACTTTGGACTTTGGCTCTTGGACTGCTTCTTGGAGGACTGCTCCCAGATCTTCTCCTTTGGACTTTGGTGTTTGAGGACTTGGCCTTGGGACTTGGCCTTTGGTTTTCTCCTTTGGAGTTTGTCTTCGGTGGGTGAGTAGCTGGCCTTCCTTTCCTGACTTCTGGAAAGATTGGTTCCAGAGATCCCTGCTGTGGCTTTGGAGGAGGCTGTGTTGGTGGAACTCTAGCTGAAGACACCACTGGACATGGGAAAGCTCTTGCAGGGCTAAGCCTCACTTCACCAGAGAAGGATTAGTAGGCTTGTTAAAACCTGTCTCTGTAGCTACCTTTTCCATTGTCACTCTTTCTACCTCTTTATAAATAAAGCTACTAAAAGTCATTTTTGACTCAAGTTATAACATCTCTATATCAGTGACCATAGTATTACTTTAGAATTCTCATATTTAACATAAAACCTAAATTTAATTTCTTATTCTTACAAAAGAATGTCTCACTGGAAAAACATTCTATACAATAACAGCAATTGGATGATGATTATCTATGAAAACTTGGCTACTCTCAGCAATTCAATGATCTGGGACAATCCTGAAAGATTTATGATGGGGAATGTTATCCACCTCCAGGTAAAGAACGGTTGGAGTCATCTTTCATATCAGTGTATTTATGCTTTTATTTTGGGGTATTGGTTATATATGACTTTGCTCTTACAGTGATGACCAATATGGAAGTGTGTTTTGCATGACAATAAAAATAAAATTTTAAAAATAGAAAGACTGTTTCTCTTCTCCAAAGTTCTTCCACCGACTCTTCAGGAAAGTAGCATCCTTGCATTAGTATTCTTTCCACTAATCTGCAGTCATACCTTAAGGCAGCGGTTCTCAACCTTTCAATTTGTAGCAATGAGGATACATAATGCATATCAGATATTTATATTCTGAATCATAACTGCAGCAAAATTACAGTTTTGAAGTAGCCACCAAAAGAATTTTTTGGCTTGGGGTCACTGCAACATGAGGAACTGTATTGCGGGGTCACGGCATTAGAAAGGTTGAGAACCACTGCCTTAAGGCAAAATAATTAACTGGAAACTTGAGTTTCACTGGTGATTCCAGGAAAACTTTAAAAAACAACCGTTTTCTTTACTGAGTTCACTTTTTAAAAAGGATAAAAGGGATATTAAGTATATCTATATTCTCAGTGATACCTTCAATGGAGGAGTATTATAGGGCCTGTTAAACTACTGTTAAACTACAACTGCCATGATTAATTTCAATGTCTAGTTTGTGGTTTCTGTGACCTTTTATGATGTATTTAAGAATATTTTTGCTTCTTGGAATTTTATAACTGCGTCATCCTTCTCTCTAGGGAATGCAAATGAATTGATATGACTTATATAATACCAGAATGTAGAATGGACCCCTAATCTCATTCTCTGAGCTGGTTTATTCACCCTAACCTGTTGTCATATTGGTAGAGCTAGAGTTCCCAGACTGGGACCACTATCCCCTAACTGTGACTCAGAGCCAACTTTCTCAAGATCATAGGAGTAACCCTGTTGTATGGATGATATACTCCTTTTCTTCTTCTTTTTTTCAATTACATGTAGAAACAATTTTTTGCAATCATTTTCTGACATTTTGAAATTCATATTGTCTCCCTCCCCCCCCACACACACACACCCTGAGGTGGTAAATGATTTGTTATAGACTTATTCTTCATGCTGAGACAGAAAACACATATCACAATACAATAAAAATTCATGAAGGAATTAAAATGAAAGATGGCATGTTTTGGTCTGCAAGCAGATTCCATCAGTTCCTTCTTTGGCTTTGGATAGCATTTTTTTTTTATCATGAATCCCTTAAGATTACAGCTATCTTGGGACCTTGTTTTACTGATAATAGTTTAGTCCTTCATAGTTGATTATCATATAATATTTCTGTTTTATATATGTATTTATATATATATATATGTATATATATATATATACACACACATACTGTTCTCCTGGTATTCCTCACTTTGTTTTACATTTTTACATTTTACATTAATTCATGTGTTTCCAAGTTTTTCTGAACTTATCCTGTCCATCATTTCTTATGACACAATTGCATTTGATTACAACCATATACTACAACTTGTTCAGTCTTTCCCCAGTTGATGGACATCACCTCCATTTCCAGTTCTTTGCCACCACAAATAGAGTTGCTAAAGATATTTTTGGGCAAGTAGGTCCTTTTCCTCATCTCTGATCTCTTTGAGTTACATATTCAGTAAGTGGTACTGCTGGATCAGAGGGTATGCATAGTTTTATGGTCCTTTAGGCATGGTTCCAGTTTGCTTGCCAGAGTTATTGTATCAATTTGTAGTTCCACCAACAGTGTATTAGTATCTCAAATTTCCTACATTGCCCCCAACATTTATAATATTCCTTTTTGGTCATATTAATCAATCTGAAAGGTATAAGGTGGCACCTCAGAGTTCTAATTTGCATAGTGATTTGGAGCATTTTTATGTGACTATAGATATTTTTAATTTCTTCATCTGAGAACTGTCTTTGACCATTTATCAACTAAGAATGCTTTGTATTCTTAAAAATTTGACTAAGTTCTCTATATATTTGAGAAATGAGGCCTTTGTCAGACATACTTCTTATAAAATTTTCCCCAAAATTTATTTTCTTTTTAATCTTGATTGCATTGGTTTTGTGTGTACAAAACCTTTTTGATTTGATGTAATCAAAATTACCTATTTGTTTTTTTTTTAATATTCTCTATGTCTTGTTTGGTCATAATTTCTGCCCTTATCCATAAGTCTGGCAGGTAAACTTTTCTTTGTTCCTCTATTTTGTTTATGGTATTGCTCTTTATTTCTAGATCATGTCCATTTTGACTTTATCTATGTATGCAGTATGAGACATTTGCCTATACCTAGTTTCTGTTATATTGTTTTCCAATTTTCCCAGTAGTTTTTTGTCAAATAGCAAGTTCTTCCCCCAGCAGCTTGGATCCTTGGGTTTATTGAACACCAGGTTACTATGGTGATTAGTTGCTGAGCATTGATTTCCTAATCTGTTCCATTGTTCCACTGCTCTACATCTTAGCCAGCATCAAATTGGTTTGATAACTAACAACTTATAGAATACTTTGAAATCTGGTGTGGCTGTGACTTCTTCCTCCATTTTTTTCCTCATTAATTCCCTTGATAGTCTTGACCTTTTGTTCTTCCATATGAATTTTGTTATTGTTTTTTGTTCTTGGAAATAATTTTTGGGTAATTGGATTGGCATGGCACTGAATAGACAAAATTAATTTCAGTAGAATTGTCATTTTTATTATATTAGCCTGGCCTATTCATGAACAATTAATATTTTTATAATAGTTTAGGTCTGACTTTATTTGTGTGAAAAGTATTTTGTAATTGTGTTTATAGAGAAGCTCAGTTTGTTTTAGTAAGTATACCTGTAGGTATTTTATATTATCTCTAGTTATTTTTAATGGAATTTCCTTTTCTATCACTTCCTGTTGAATGTTATTGGTGGTAAAAAGAAGTGCTGATGATTTATTTGGGGTTGGTTTGTATCCTGCAGCTTGCTAAAGTTGTTCATTTTTTAAATTAATTTTTTGGTTGATTCTCTGGGGTTCTCTATGTATACCATCAGATTATTTTCAGAGTGATAGTTTTGTTTCCTCACTGCCTATTCTAATTCCTTCAATTTCTTTCACTGCTTGTATTGATATTGCTAGCTTTTGTAGTACAATATTAAATAGTAGTGGTGATAATATGCATCCTTGCTTTACCCTGATTTTTTTGGGAAGAGCTCTAGTTTGTTCCCATTATAGATTTATTTGCTGATGGTTTTTGATAGGTACCCTTTATCACTTTAAGGAAAACTCCTTTTATTCAATGTTTTCTTACATTTGTATAAGGAATGGGAGTTGTATTTTGTCAAAGGCTTTTCCTGAATCTATTGAAATAATCATATGGTTTCTATTGGTTTTGATATTGATATGGTTAATTATGCTAATGGTTTTCTTAATATTGAACCATCCCTACATTTCTAGTATAAAACTCTCCTTATCATATAGATCCTTGCCATATAGTGCAGTAATTTCATTGCTAATATTTTACTTACTTTTTTTTGCATCAATATTCATTAGGAATAGTGGCCAGTAGTTTTCTTTCCCTGTTTTAGTTCTTCCTGGTTTGGGTATCAGTACCATAGTTGTGTCAAAAAAGGAATTAGGAAGAATTCCTTCTTCTATTTTTTCAAATTCTTAATGTAGTATTAGAGTTAGTTCTCCTTTGATTCATAGGATTTACTTGTGAATCCATCTGGGCCTAGGGACTTTTTCTTGGGGAATTCTTTGATGATTTGGTCTTTTTTTCCTGTGACAGGATTGGTTAAGTATTCTGTTTCCTCTTCTGTTAATCTGTGAAGTTTATACGTTCGTCCATATTCATCTACACTGATTGTCAGACTTATTGATACATAGTTTAATACAATAACTCCCAATAATTGCTTTTATTTCTTCACCTAGTGTGATTTGACCTTTCTCATTTTTGATGCTGATAATGTTTTTTCTTTTTTTAAATCAAATTAACCAATGGTTTATCTATTTTATTAATTTTTTCATAAAACCAGCTCTTTGTTTTATTTATTAGTTCAATGGTCTTCTTACTTCCAATTTTATATATCTCTCATTTAATTTTTAGGATTTCCAATTTAGATATACTTCTAAAACTGAAGTATTCCTGTCAGTTTATTCTCTTACTGGTATCTTTAGAGCTGGCTTTTTCACTATATCGAATTCCTACTCATCTTTATGAATTAAAAGTATGAAGTAAAATTCATAAAGTCTATCTTTTAGATATGAACTTGTAGTATTTATTTAATCTTCTCATAGCCTCCAAACATTATTTGAGTTGCCATTTTATCAGTTGTAACCTTTCAAAATCTAAAAGGTAAACGAGTAGATAGACCATAATGGCCTGGGTCTAGTATAGCTTCTTTTCCTTCAAATAGATCCTTTTAGTACATTCATCTGAGGAGCATTTATCTTTCCAGTTCTCTTAAGATTGTATTTTCTCAACATTTTATCTGAGAAACTGTTTCTTTACAAGTTTATTTCATTATTTTTCCTTATACAAGATTTATTTTTCTGCCCTGCCATCAATCTAAATGTTCACATACAAAAGGAACACTGCCTTGCTTTTGACAGAAGAAAATGTGTATAGATACTAATAATTAAAGTCTTTCCCCTTATTTGGATTTTTGTATATGTGAAGTTTTTTTTTCTTTTTTTCCACCTATAAAATCAAATGTTAATCCCAAGAGGAAAAAATTATAACTCTCTATGAGAAGCCTTTGATCTGTAAACCTTAAAATTTCACAGACTTATGAATGTTAAAAATTTTACTCCACATTGAGGAATCCTCCAATTCCCTGCTTGAAATAATTCCCTACCAGATAGTGAGAACTCTACTTGAATGTGAAAACTCCTTGCTATGGGAGGATCTCTACCCCATCCCTACTTGGGACTGCTTTAGGGGAGAAAACTCCTTGCTATGAGAGGACCTCTATTCCACCCATACTTAAGAATGCTTTAGGGCAGAAAACTCCTTGCTAAACAATGAAAGTACTTGAAAACCATACTTATAAAGGAAAGGAGTTCTTTGAGCCATGCCTATTTTTGGAATTGATACAATGGGATGCTAAGTGCCTATAAAGGTGGGGCAACTTGTAAACTACTTAGACCTAAAAGGTGAAAACTTACTCAGAGGTTTTCTCTTGATGAAATTAGTTGACACAGCAGCATTTTTTTTCTGACTTACTAAAGAGATTAATCTACTCAGCTGTGAATTCAAAATGGGCTGTCTTTTGGAAAACATCTACAGTGATTGGTAGATGGAAGAACTTAGGGGAGGTGACATAGGAGATTTTGCCCTTAAAAATAACAGCTCAGAGAAGAGCCGGGACTCATTCTGAAATATTCAGATTGTGACAAGGAAATCACTTTAAAAGACTGATATATATTAATTTAAGGTCGCCAAGGAATTCAGCTAAGTAATTCCTAAATGAAAACTCAAGTCAGCAGTCAATCTTTTATGGAGTTTAATTACAATAGGAGGAAGAAAGGAATTAGAGATAGAGAGAGAGAAAAAGGGAGAGAAGGGAATAGGGCTTAAATACCCCTTCTGTTTAGGCTGGGCCAAAAGGCCCAAGCCCTTAGATAGCTGGGGCAAAGAAAAGAGATCAGTCCCTATTACTCACGTGACCAAAACGGAGAAACAGTCTCAGAGGCCCCCACCTTCAGCTTCCTTCAGAGCAAGCTTCTCAGAGCACACACCAACCACACCGACCAACTTCTCAACCCCCCTCCTCCCTTCAGACCCCCCTATCCTTAAGGAAACCATCCAAGTTCCTCCCCTCAGTTCTCCCATCTACCAATCACTGTCCATCAATTTCCCTGTGCCAATGGAGGCTCTAGCTTAACCCAGGACTGCCCAGAGGTCTGGCTTTGCACATGTCTGTTGAAGGTCATATTTTCAAATAATTAAATCTTTGATCCTTTGCTACAGCCCTTTCTAAATCCTGTTAACCTGAGTAAGGTAGAGATTGGAATAATTAAATTTTGATCTAGGCTGCAGCCCTTACTCAATCCTGTTAGGACTGAATAGGGTGGAGATTGATTCCAAGTATCTCCATTGTATCAATTCTAAAATCAATCATGACTCAAAGAAATTCCTGTTCTATGCTTAAGCATAGGTCAAAGTCCTTTCCATTGTTCAGCAAAAGGTTTCTGTCCTAAAGTAATCTTAAGAAGGAAAGAGAAGGAACCTCCCATGCCAATGGGGTTCACATTCCAATAGTCAAGACCCACTATCAATAGGAAATTTTTCAAGTATGAAATTTCCCAATGGTGAAATTTCCAACATTTATAAGTCTAAGAAATTTTGAGGTTACAAGATTGAGGAGGACTCATTTTGAGGAAGACTGATTCTGAAACATTCAGATGGAGGAGGGAGCTGGTGAAAGCAGCTGAGATGATGCTGGCCTGGTGTCACTAGAATCCTTGCTTAGGCAGACCTTGTGGTGAGTGTTAAAGACTGACTGACTGATCTCTTTCTCTTAAGACTCAGGTCTAGGCCATGTTGGCTTAAGGCCCTTCATACTTATTTTCCTTTTTCTCTCTCTTTTCTTTAATTCCACATTTGTATTAATTAAAATCTCTATAAAATCCAGTTGACTTGGGCATATTCATAATTGGGAATATATTCCCTGGCGACCACCTTATATTTGATTTAAAACAAGACACTGTAGAGAAACATATTTTCTGCAGTCAAATTTACTCACCCTCTCTTATATCTATCACAATTTATATCTTCCACCATTTTAACTCACTACAGTTTATGGGCTTCACTATTTTAAATCTCACAGATCCTTACTGAGATAATAACCCAAGCACCAAGTAATTTAAAGGCAGAACTCCCTGGGAAAATGCTTATCCATATTAATTGGTTTCTACCTAAGTAACTTCAATTTTATCTTGCTTTCTTTTGCTTTCACCCATTAAACTAGCCAAAGTCTCTCCACTTCCTCAATTTTAACTTCATAGAGAAGTGTCCATCTGGGTTCAAATAGTCCCTTGGCACCAGAAAGCTAAAAACTTCCACATCTTTTGTGAGCTAATCTTGAGTCATTTGGGAAACATTCCATTTGCATATAATTATCTCACTTCAATTAATTACTGCACTCAAAGATCCCAAAGCATTTATCTGAAAGAGGAGGTTTAAAAAAACAAAACAAATTTATTTGATTTTGGGTTGCATTAACAAGGTCAGAGCTGCCAAAAGTAGGGAGGTGATAGTCTCACTGTACTCTACCCTTGTCAGACTTCATCTAAAATATTATGTTTGGTTCTGAGCACCGTGATGTAAGGACATTTATAAGCTGGAAAGTGTCCAGAGTAGAGCAACCAGGAGAGTGAAGGGCATTACGTCTAGGACATATGACAATTGTTTAAAGAAATCAGTCCTATCTGGCCTGGAGAAGAAAACATTTAAAAGGCAATCACATAGGAGGGATTAGACTTGTTCTGTCTGGCCCCAGAGGGCCAAACTAGGAGTCATATGGATGAAAGGTACAAAGAAGCAAGTTAAGATTTAATGTCAAGAAATACTTTTAATAATTTGAGCTCTCCAAAAGTAGAATTGACATGGGCACTGTACCCCAGAAACCCAGGGGAACTGTCATCTGGGAAACTCCCTTGCTTTGCATCCTCCTGACTCTGAACCTGGAAACACCCAGTGACCCCACCCAGGGTCTTGAGATGACTATCTACCCTTGAATATCCTGGAGACTTAAGATGGACAAAGAGATGAATCTTTATGCCTCCAGGCAGAACCCAGTCAGATGACCACCTCACCCCACCAAATGCCTGAGGGCTTACTACTCTAAGTCAAGTCCCCACCAAGGCATAGGTTCTGTTGTAAAAAGGTATAAAAACCTCAGAACTGATGTCTGAACAGCCTTTCCTCCCATGCTGTCCCCATAGGAAACAGCCTTTCCTTTCATGCTGTACCCCCAAGGAACTGCTCCCCATCTTGCTGTTCCACCTTGCTATCCTCCTGGCCACTCTCAACATTACTCTCTAAATTAATAAATCTCTTTTTGTTTTTAAGCTAAGTTTTGGAGTCTTGCATGTTTGCACAAGGTATCCTTTCCGAACCCCAAGGGTATCCTAGATGCCCATAACAGAATGACCTGCCTTTGGCAGGTTATGAATCCCCTTTCCTTGGCAATCTTCAAGTAAAAGCTGGAGAAATACTTGTCAAGTATAGTGGGATTCCTTCTTTGTACAGGTTAAAGTAGATGGCTGCAAAAGTCCCTTCCAATACCTAAATTCTGTGATAGTACCTCTTTCAATCGCCAGCCTGCAACCCTTGAATAGGAGTAAACACCTCAAACACATTTCAGAGATGGAACCTTTCCTGACCAAAAAGGGAAAATTAGAAAGCCATCTTTGAAGCTACCATATCAATATGGACAGAGACCAGAAGGAACATATATCCCTTTCCTATCTCCAGATGGCTGTAAAGAATATCCACTAATGGATATATATGCCCTAGGTGGGGTTTATTCCTTTTTCCTTTCCCCACAACTGAGTTGTCACATGATCATCCTTTTGGGAAGGCCTATGCCACTGTAACATACCAGGCATATTAGCATTTGGGAAGTATGATTGTTGTATTAATATTGTACTACCAGACACATGGTCAGAACTTTGATGTTAAAGGGACAGTCCTAGGCACTAGCAAGGGACGGTTGGGCATGGTGCTGGGAGCAAGGTCATTAACATAGGGCGGTTTGAATCAGGGTGTTGCTGGCTGGGACTTCATTTACAAAAGCGGGATGGATTAAACTCCACCTCTATGATCTTGTCATTATCAATTGGACCAGTGTAAAAACCCATGTCATGATACCTATAGGTTCCTAAGACCCTCAATAAATACCGGGGGACAAGCGTGGGCTCCTCCCTTTGCCCTTCGGCCTTCCCTGCCTCTCTCTCCTCTCTCCCTTACCCTCCTCTCCTCTTACCACTCTTGCTTCTCTGTATCTCTTTCCTAGCGACCCCAATGCCTCCTATTGAGATAGTAGGCACCAAGGAGTTGACTCCCACCTTTCTTAGCGATCCTGTCGCCCCAGTGCCCCGGCACCAGGGGGTGGTGACTCCCCTCACTTCTCTAGCACTGCAGTGGCCCTCCCCGCCAGCTTCCCATTGTTGTTCAGACTCTATTGTCTATAGGAGTAGCAAGGGGTTGATACTCCTCACCTGTCCTCTTGTTCCTACTACTTCCTCGGAGTTCGCTTACTCCCCATGTGTTTCTACTTCTGTCTTTGAGTCATTATTATTCTCCCATCTCCTTAGCCCCCTCTTTCCACCTCAGGTTATTCCCACAGATAGGTGTTATAGGACTCACGTGGGGGGTCTATACCTCCCATTCTGGGTCTCTATAGCCACCAAATGTCAGAACCCACAGAGTTCACTTTAAGAGCTTGTGATTTGCATTGGTGTAGAAGGAATCAATAGTGTTAAAAATCATAGCTCCTTCAAAAGTATCTTTTAAAAATTATGTTTGAATTTGTTGTTCACATATGGAAATAGTTGAACATATGCAAAAACATATCAACTTTAATTTCTCATATGTGGATTATTTATTTTGTGTGAATTCCAAATAAAGCAAAGAAATAGCTTTCATTTCAAACATTTGGTGTAAATATACTCAGGGAATACAAAGTAATTTTAATATTTCTTCTAGATGCCTGATGTAATTAGGTAAGTAAATTTGATTCTCCCTCTTCCCCAAATGCATTCATGAATTAAATATAAATGGCTTTTTGGATTACTTTGTTCCCCCATCATTTGGGATAATTAAAAGTATTTCAGTATCTATAGCAATTAGAATCACTGGATCTTCAAGGTCTAAAAGACTTTAGTCCATGTTCCAATCCACAAGAAGAATTCCTTCTATTACATCCTTGGCAAATGTCCCCATAATATCCTTCTTATCTCTCTTTACAGAGTCTTCTGATTTTTCAGGGGAAGGAAGATCTAGACTTGTAATTTCATTTGTATAGAGATCTTCCAGTGTTGAAAATGCCCTCTTCTAAAGCAAATCAAAAGCTCATCTGTTAATTTAGCCTTAGAGAGAAGCCTGGGACATAGAGAGGGTATCTTCACTCCAAGACTGTGCCACAGAATTTCTTACTTCTATATATCATAAATATAGCTATTTCTACAAGTAGCTATTTCTGAAATTCATATGTAATTATAGTTTCATTTATCTTCACTTTGTTGTATAATTTCTAACAACAGGTACACAAATGATAAGCAAAGTTTCCAAGCCATAGAGAAATAGGTTTATTGTAAGAAGGTCAGGACCACAATAAAGCTGGGCTTCTGGTCAAGACCAAAAGACCCCAAGCACTGTGATAGACCTTCCTATATACCCCCAAAGAATGAGACAACTTTTATACCAGTACAAAAATAACCCAAGACAGTGATAAAAATAGAGAGATGTGTATTGGTTGAAGTAATCAGGAAATACTTCTTATTGGTAGAAGTCACTTGATAGACAAGGGGGGAGTGAGGGAGCCTGACCCTACTTTCCAAGCCTGATGATGTCAAGGATGATATATACTGAGATGACTAGGGTAAGGAAGAGGTGCTAGGCCTTAAAGCAGGGTGAAAGCCTGAGGATGTGTAAGGGGTATATACAAAGGTGAAGGGGTGTCACCAGGCTTCTAACTGAAGCAAAAGCCTCTATGCTTATGAAGGCCCAGTCACAAGTTCAAGACCATGATTGCTGAGTGTGCATGATATAGCAATTTTGAAGGTTAAGGCTAAAACTGAGGCCTATGCTAACAATGATTAACTATATTCAAGCAGTTATCTTACTTTAAAACTTATATTAAAATAACCACAAAAGGCCTACTAAAATCATCACTTATGCTAACATTATTTAACTATCTTAGAATTACAATTATGATTATCTCAAGACTACTGCTAACATTAAAATCTAACCCCCATATAAGGGGGTAAGGGATTTTTCACTCTCAACTTCATTATAGTAAAATCAAAACATATGGTAGGGATTATCCTTCAGCCCTCTGTTTGCCAGAAAAGTTAAAAATAAACTTAACTAAATCAATCAATGACATTGATGGGCTATGTATATTATTTTCCTAATTCTTAAGTAAATCCTTATTTTTAACTAGACCATACTAATTACAGTTAGAGTAAGATAAAAATATATGGAGATGGTTTGGTCTCAGAAGAGCATACTGTTTTAAATCAATCAGTGATGACATGACAATGGGATCAAGCAACCCCATAGTATCATAAATCTAGAGCTGAAAGGGATCATAGAAGACATTTAGTACATACTCTTCATTTTACATAAGAGGAAACAGACTCAGAAAGATTAAGTGACTTCTTTAGGGCCACACAGTTATTAAGTGTCATGGTGGGGATTTGAGCCCAATATTTCACAATTACAGAGCCAGCATTCTATCTACTAGTTGACTCAATTCAACATTTATTAAGTACTTGCTGTGTGCTAGGTAGGTCCCACTGAGCTTACTGTCTAGTAAAGAGAATCAATACCAACGTGCCATGACCTTTTGACTTTCCTCTTCAGAATGAAGTCTTTTCCCTTATGGGATGTCTCCTCAGCAGACATTATGAACAGATTTGGGTAATTTGAATATTGATCTAGGAAGCCCAATGTAGGTGCTTGGTAAAGTTCATTGGGATACAATGGGAAAGTGCCAAATCAGAGAGAAGGATACCTCCACTTCCATGCAAGGTCTCTCCCAGCTGTCAGAGAAAAGACAAGAGAAAGGTCACTTCCTGCTTCTGCTGAGGGAGGTAGTGAGACAGCTGAATGGATGGGAATAGATTGGAGATAGGAAAGTGCAGCCCAAGTCAAAGAACAGCTAAACTGTATTCTTAAAATAGTGATATATATATATATTTTTTTCTTTTGCTAAAAACATTGCTTAAAGCTGAAACTATAAGAACATCTGTTGAACTATTTCCTGTACCTCCTAACTAGGAACAAACTCCACAAAAATGAAGGGATGCTTTCGATTGGGAAATGGCTAAACAAATTGTGGTATCTGTTGGTGCTGGAATACTATTGTGCTGAAAGGAATAATGAATTGGAGGAATTCCATGTGAACTGAAACGACCTCTAGGAATTGATGCAGAGTGAAAGGAGCAGAACCAGGAGAACATTGTACACAGAGACTGATACACTGTGGTACAAACAAACATAATGGACTTCTCTACTACCAGCAATGCAATGATCCAGGACAATTCTGAGGGACTTATGAGAAAGAACACTATCCACATCCAGAGGAAAAACTGTGGGAGTAGAAATGCAGAAGAAAAACAACTGCTCGATCATGTGGGTTGATGAGGATACGACTGGGAATGTAGACTCTAAACAATCACGCTGGTACAAATATTAATAATATAGAAATAGGTCTTGATCAATGACACATGTAAAACTCAGTGGGTTTGCTCATTGACTATAGGAAGGGGGTAGGAAGAGGGGAGGGAAAGAACATGAATCAGGTAACCATGGAAAAATATTCTAAATTAATTAAATAAATAAAGATTTTCAAGCAAACCCCACAGGCCACAGTGGCCATGAAGTAGAAGGATTCAAGGCCATTGGCAAACATTGGCTGGGTCTCCCAGCCTTACCTAGCCTATCCTACATTTACATCAGAGAACACACATGGGACACAACCACTAACTTCATATGCCATGATACCAGGGTTGATTTCTTAGTCACCAGTTTTTGCACTGCATGGGTGATCCCTAATCAATGATTTAGCCTGAGCTGAGCTATAACTGAGTTTACAAATAATTAAAAGCTTCCTTTTCACAACAAGCATTCAGTCACCTATGACAAGAAGTATGCTGGCCAAACCTCTGTAGGTGTAATGGAAAGGATGTGGGAAAATAGTTGTGCATGCTCTGTATAACCCACTGGAAGGATAAATTTGGGCATCGTCTACCAGTGAGTCCTCATTGACCAGGATCTGTTTTACATTTCTAGTTTCTGTTTTCCCCAAACACCCCATCCCCAAAATCTAAAATGAACTCCTAATCAGCCATTCCAAATGCAGTGGGGGGGGGGGGGGGGGGAATCTTCTTGGATGAAAGGGAAAGTGAGTACCTGCATCTTCTTACTCCTCGTAGTCCTACATTCCCATTTCCTGATAAAGGTATGGTTGGTGGAAATATTTGGCAAGGGCTCCAACAAAAAATTAAATTAATGGATTAATCAGCCAATCATTCAACAAGCATTTACCTACTACTTATTATATGTCGGGCAGTGTGCTCATCAATGGGGATCTAAAGAAAAGTAACAACAGTCCCCGCCCTCCAGGAGACAACTTGTAAATAAGTAGATACCTACAAATCCTAAACTGAGCAAACAGAGAAAGTGGTCAGAGTGAAGGATTAAAAGTGTTCTAGAGGGGGCAGCTGGGTAGCTCAGTAGATTGAGAACCAGGCCTAGACATGGGAGGTCCTAGGTTCAAATCTGACCTCCCACACTTACCAGCTGTGTGACCCTGGGCAAGTCACTTGACCCCCATTGCCTAACCCTTACCATTCTTCTGCCTTGTATTGACTCCAAGATAGAAGGTAAGGGTTTAAAAAAAATGTTCTAGGCCTGAAGAACAGACAGAGAAAATGCTTGGAGTTGAGAGTAAATCTTCTCGTAAAAGGTAGATTTTAGTTGAGTCTTGAAGAAAGCCAGGGAAATGAAAAGGGAAAGGTGAAGAGGGAAAACATTCCAGACATGGGAGACAGCCACTGTAAAGGCATGGAGGCAAGAAATGGAGTGTTGTGTGAAGAACAGCAAATTGGTTAGTACTGTTGGATGGGAGTAAAATATAAGATTGGAAAAGCAGGAAGAGACCAAATTATGAAGAGATCATGCACGCTCAACAAATCACTGTTTACTTAGTCCTGCAGACTAACAGGTCATTTTGTTCCTGTAGACCTGGTCAGAAAAATGGGTCGGCATTCAGTTTAATGAAAGACTGGACAACAAGAAAAAGGGATAGAAAGTCCTAGCTCTTAAGGACCTGGATCCAAGCACCATCCCTGATGCTCATTTCCTACCTGTGTGACTTTGGGCAAGTTATCTATTTTTAAACAGCAGATCCAGGATTCAAACTCTGCTCCTATGGTTCCAAATTCAGCATTCTTTCCAAAAAAGGTAGTGAAAAGGCCCGGGAGCCACATTATCTCCCAAACTGTATGCATAACCTGGCCTTCTTGTTTATAGAGATTCCTCCTTCCAAACAATTCACAAGGGATGAGAGAGAAGAAAGGTTACTTCCTTTCACTAGATGAAATGAGGAAGCTGGACCAGTCACTCAATCAGTAAACATTTATGAAATGCCTAGAGTGTGCCAGGCACTGTCCTCGGTGCTGAGGAAACCAAAAGAGGCAAAAGACAGTCCCTGTTTAAAAAAAAAAAAAAGACAGTCCCTGCCCTCAAGGAGCTTACAATCTAATAGAAGAGAGAGCACGCAAACAAATATATATATATGTATAAAGCAAGCTATATACAGGATAAGTAGGAAAATATTAATGAAGGGAAATCAGCAGAATTAAGAAGTTTCAGGGAAGCTTCCTATAACATGGAAGGATTTTATTTGGGGCTTAATGGAAGCTAGGGAGATTAGGAGTCACTACAAAGGAAGGAGAACATTCTAGGCATGAAGGACAGTCAGAGAAAATGCCTGGGGTTGAGAGATGGAGTCTCTAGGAGTTTCTCTAGGAAGCCAGTGTCACTGGATCAGAATCCGTGCTGGGGAGTAAAGTATAAAGCCAGGCAGCCTCTAAATTGATTTGGGTTTAGAGCCAACAGCTGTCTATTAATTCCTACATTACTAATGGTGAAATCTGGGGCAAGTCACTTAAGCTCTCTAATTTTTTTTAGTTCTCTCATTTATAAAATTGGACAGAAAGATCTCTAAGGTTACTTCTGACTTTAGATCTATGAGATATAAAGAACATTGGTGGTGGCCCACTGGTTTGTTTCAAATGATTTGTCCAGATTTTTTATAAGCTATATAAGTGTAAGGTTTTCCCCAAAACATAATTGGGCCCTTCTGGGTCATAAGCATCTCTGAATAAAGCATTGTAAGTACAGTAGAGAGCTATAAAACCATGTTTCTATGAGAAGTCCAAGGAGAATTCCTATGGTACCTATGATCTTTGCCACAAGACACAGAGTTATTTCTAAAGTATGAGCTTGTTTGATTTTAGAAATCAAACTGTAAAAATTTACATGAACTGATTACAAAGCAAAGTAAGCAATATCAGGAAAACAATATAAATGCCAACTGAAATACTATAAGCGGAAAGGACAAAAAAAAAACAAACCCTCAAATTCAATACCTTGTAACTATAATGACCAAACTTGGCTCTTTGAATAGATGAAAAAATGTACCTCTTTCTCTTCTTTGCATTTTTGGGAGATTATAAGTGTGGGATATTGCACATACTGCCAGACTCCACTGATATGTTATTTAGTTTTGCTGAACTGTGCTTTTTTTAAGTTTTAATATTCTACTATTAGAAATGATGAGTAGTGAGGAGAGAAATATATGTGAAGATGCTATATAAATAATTTAAAATTTAAAACAATTTAATTAAAATTTTTTTAATCCAGAAGCATAAATACCACCAAGGTAGTGTCGTGAATTACAGAGTTGAGAAGAAGGAGCTCTTTTTTGTTGGAGATTAATTTATCAGAGCAAAGGGCCCATTTCATAAGTGGATCAGAATTTAAATCTCCATTACTCCATTTCTTTTTCCTCTATTCCCCTTTTCTATGAAGCAGCTGCTTTTTTGAGCCTATCATCTCTTAAAGGAGAACAACTTTTATCAGAGCACGACTTTTCCACATGATGATAACAAAATCAGGATCATCATGTCTGAATGGCCCTTGAGAATTGGTGCACAAAACTCTATGGGATTTTCAAAAGCTCCAAATGGAAGAATCAAAATGGAGAATTAGTCTATTGGTTAAGACTTAGATCTGAACCCACCAGAAAGTGCTGAACCTTAACAATAATATAAACTATCCAGATTTCTGAGCAAACTCCTAGAAAGAGTCTTTCATCAAAAAGCTTTAAAAATAAACACAAGAATGGGATTTAGGCTACAATAGGATCTCTGTAGAACATTATTACATAGATTCAAATATACCATAAGTTCTCATTCTTTAAATATAAAAGTCAACTAGAACATGATTAGGTAATATAAAACAGGTGTGGCTCATGTAGCTAATACAGGCAATCTAAAGCACTGCCTAAATACAAAGGGTTCCAAAAGTCTGTTTTAAGCTGCAGCTGAATATTTAATTGAGAAAAAAAATTTTTTAATAGAATGGAAGATGTTCCTATATGATTTTTTTAAATTAATAGGTAGCTTGCAGGAATCCTTATGTATGAATTAGTCATTCCTATTTTAAATTAGGTTTGACACCACTAGTCTAGATGACCTCTTATGATCCATTCCAACTCTAGATCTATGATTCTAATTATAAAAGGAATGAGTTAGGAAAGTGAGGACCTGTAATAGGTAGTTATGATTCTGTATAAAATAAACATTTCCAATTAAATGCTTCTTAAGTACAGACTCCCTATACCAAGTCTCCTACAGCCAACCTTCCCAACCAGTAGATCTGGAATTACCTGTAGGCCTTGAAACCTTATAAGGAAAATATTCAAACAGGTAGAATCTGCAATACAGTCTGGAAGATGGAAGCCTGACAAGATTCCCCCACTGTATTTGACTATGAGCAGCCCATTGTCCTTTCTCCAAAGGATGCCAAGATTTTGAAAAAAAGTAGTTGGTCCTCACAAAGAGGAACCTTGAAAATGAATATTAGGCATTGCAAAAATTGGCTCTCATCCATTCTCTGAAAGATAAGTGGACAAAAATTATGAACAAATGAATTTCATATGAGGTGCAAACTATCAAAAATAATATGAAATATTTTTTACAAATCAAGAAATGCAAATTAAAACAACTGTGAGGTTCTACTTCACCTATCACACTCACAAAAGTGATGAGAAATAGAAAAAGCCAAGTTGTGGGGACCATGGGGAAGCAGGCACACTAATTAACTGTTGGTGGAGATTTGAATTTGTCAATGTGGATTTTTGAATGCATCAGTTTACCCTTACCTTTGAGAAATCCCAATGCCAAGTACCCCTTTTGATTTGAATGTTAAGCACCTTTTTGTTTTGAAGGCTTCTCTATTGGATGAAAGTTTTTCTCTCATGAAACCCAGTTTCTTAGTTTGACCTTTGCCTTTAATTTGTTACCATTGACTGTTCCTTAATGCCATAGCTATAGACTGCAAGGAAGGTTACATACATACCTGCTTGTGGTTAGTCTTTGTAGGCTTCCCAAAAGGTGTAGACTCTCAGGTATAGTATCTCTTCAGAAATGGTACTAGGAGTGTATCTTCTCCCAGGGATATGGATCCCAGAGCCTTTGGTTCTCTGTGTTATTTAGCTTATGAATCTGTGTAGTGGCCAAAATGATGAGCCCATCCCTTTTTCCTGATTAAAGAGTGGATTTTCTGAACACTTGGTAGTTCTGTATTTATTTCCAAGTTATCAAATTGATTGAACAATTTTGGAAAACAATATGGAACTATTGGAGAAAATCACTCAGTAGTTCATATTCTTTGACTGAGATCTCACAATTAAGTATATATCACAATGAGATTAAAAATGGAAAGAAAGGTATCATCTACCAAAATATTCATAGCAACACTTTTTGTGGAAACCAAAAATTATAAACAAAGACAGTGGCTGTTGATTAGGGAATAACTATACAAATTGTAGTATAGAAACAAAATAGATCATTGCACCTTAAGAAACCATAAAAGAAGAAAAACCAGACATATAAGAAGACATATGTGCAACGTGATACAAAAGGAAGCAGGAGCAGTAAAACAATATATTAACAAAAAATGTTAATTAAAATAACACTAAAAACTGTAATTGTAATGAGCAATTCTGGCCTAGAAGGAGAAAGAAAACCTGACTCCTAGAGGGGTGGAACAAGTATGTGAATATAGGTATAGAATATTTTAAGGGAAGGACTGTAGGAAAGAGTGATTAATAAATATGATGGGAATGTAAAAAGACAATGCATCATAAAACTTTTTAAAAAGCTGGTTCTTTTTATTACATTTACTACAAGAAGTACATACAGCAGTAGAGAGCATTGACTGCAATAACAGCAATTCACTCAATGCACTTTCCAAACATCTATTTATCTCATTGCCAAGGAAGATTTTTATCAGAACATCTAATTTTACTTCACAATTTAAAATTTAAAAAGCTCTCTTCCCTAGCAATAAATAATTCCTTTGAAATCTATAGCAGTCCCTCCTTCATTTCCCTTTATTGCCTAAAAGTTTCGCAGCTAATCTTTGTTTACAAATTATAGCCCTGAATACCAGTAAAGTGAACATTAAAGAGGTAATGAGCTTCTGAAGTATTTCTACAAGAGATTAGGGTGCTTACATTAAAAACTAGGAATCTGGAGGTCAATTAGTGAGCCCAAACAGGAAGAGAAGTGGTTTGTCTTCTCTTTCACAATAGACAAGTTTAGGGGCTATAATATACAGTCTATTCTACCATAAGGTTCATGGTTTTTTGGTGGTTTTTTATTACTCCAGCTAAGCTTTCCCTTTAAAATCTATGTATTGTAATAATCCAAGCATTACCTGTAGGTTTGGCTATCTGATACTGTAAAGACAAACTACCTAGTCATTAAAGTAATAAAATTTCATTTTCCCTTTTATAGCATGAATTCTATTTTAAATACTGTAATGTCTGTGTCAGAAGCTCTCAAATAAAACAAAGGGTCCTGGTATATGCTGGAGCATCTCCCATTTTCCAGCTCCTTGATCTCAACCAAAAAATCCACTGATTGACGTTACCAAGAATGCTGTCACCAGTTTCCCTTTGCAGATATACAGTTAACAAAGCTCCAAGGAAAAGAGTTAAATATTGACACCCACAAGTTTGCAGCCCTTCCCAGATGATCTCTGTATAATTGAAAATGTTACCCTAAAAAAAAAAAAGAAAAGAACTACATTTCCCAGGAGTCCACTGACTTCCTGTCATTACATGCTTCCTGTAGATAAGGGATATTAGGCAGGGACGTGGAAGGTCCCACCTCTTTACTTCTGGTCCCAAGCTTGGTGGTGGTAAGGTGGGTGTTTGAACTGGCGGATCATCCATGGGTACATGGTCTTTAATTTGTATCTTCTTTATCCCTTGATTTCTAATGATCTTTAATAAACCTCCTTAAAATATATTTTTATTATTTGAGATCTAATTTTAATTTTTACACCTCAGTAGCCTCAGCCACCTATAGTCATGCACTCAACAGGGCTCCTGGCAGGTATTACCTTCTCTACTTCCTGTAGTATTAGTGATGTGATTCTTACCAAAACTACCCCCAACAGCTGTGCTGCTCTATCTGTGTTCTCTACAGCCTTAAACAGGTGAAGTTCATCCCTCCTCTTGCTGCTCTTCCCAGCAACCAATTGTGAGTGGTTGATTATTAACCCAGCTGTTCTCCAGCCATGTAATTATCCATGGTCTTCTGCAGGTGACATCATTAGTCCTTTTCTCAGAGGAAAGTCCTCTTTGTAATGGGGTTCATTTCAGTACAGGAGAGCACTAGAAAGGAATCAGGAGTTTTGCTGTACAGTATGTTATGGCACCCTTGCAACTGTGAGATTTAAAATGGTTGAGGTCTTAAACTGTAGTGATTAAAATAGTGGAAGATATAAATTGTGATAGATATAAGAGAGGGTGAGCAAGTTTGACCGCAGAAATATGTTTCACTACAGTGTCTTGGGTTTTAAAATCAAATATAAGGTGGTCACCAGGGAAATATTCCCAATTATTCAAATACCCAAGTCAATTGGGTTTTATAGAGATTTTAATTAACAATACAATGAGTAATCAAAGAAAGAGAGAGAGAGTAAGAAAGGAATAAGTATGAAAGGCTTCAAGCCAATATGGCCTAGACCTGAGTCTTAAAAGAGAAATCAGTTTTTTATAACTCACTATAAGATCTGTCTAAGTAAGGATTTCTAATGACACCAGGCCAGCAGCATCTCAGCTGCTTTCACCAGCTCCCTCCTCCATCTGAATGTTTCAGAATCAGTCTCCTCAGAATGAGTCTCTCCAATCTGAATGTTTCAGAATCACTTTTCAGCTCTTCCCTGAACTCTTATTTTTAAGGGCAAAATCTTCTCTGTCACCTCCCCTAAGTCCTTACATCTACCAATCATTGTAGATGTTTCTAAAGGACCACCCATTTTGAATTCACAGCTGAGTAGTTTTAATCTCTTTAGTAAGTCAGAAAAAAAAATGCTGCTGTGTTGACAAATTTCATTAGAAGAAACCTCTGAATAAGTTATCACACTTTTAGGTTTAAGTAGTTTACAAGTTGCCCCACCTTTATAGGTACTTAGTATCCCATTGTATCAATTCTAAAACAGTCATGACTCAAAGAACTTCCTGTCCCTTCCATAAGCATGGATCAAAGTACTTCCATTGTTCTCAAGGAGCTCTCTGTCCTAAAGCAGTCCCAAGTAGGGTGGAGTAGGGATATTCCCAAGGCAAGGAGCCCCCACACTCAAGTAGAGTTCTCACCATCTGCTAGGGAATTTTTTTAAGTAGAAGATTCCCCAATAGGGGAAACCCCTAACATTCATAAGTCTGAGAAATTTTTAGGTTTGCACAACTTAATCAATGGGAAGGACAAGGTGCCTCTGTTCTGTAGTCTGTCCCTTGCACTAGTATCATCAATCTTTGGCTTCATGAAAATATCTAGGAGTCATGGACATAATCATGCTTTAATCATTTAATAGATTTCCACCACTAACACCAGACTAAGTCACGATGATTCTCAGTCTGTCTCTTTTTCCCACTACTACTTGGACCTCTGGACCTCTGGACCAATTAGGCAGTATTTTTCAAATTACTAAGGAATACAAGGTAGTAAAAGAAAAAGTTCCATACTGTAATGACTGAAATTCTCAAGAGGCAGTATTTTACAATTTAAAAACTATTCATTGACCAGTTAAGATATCCTAAACCTGGTCAGTTGACAATCTCCACAGTGTAACAGGATGAAAAAAATGAAGTTCTTTCCCCTGGCATAGGTTTATGTATCACTTGTGAGCTCACTCCTCAGTCCCTTCCCTGGACACTCCAAGACATCTCTGACAGGTAAATAATAGCCACTGTTCCCACCCCTGCTCTCTGAAAGCAAGTAAAACAAGTTCTATCCTTCTTTATCCTTATTGCCCTCTGAAAAATAATAGCTATCATTTCTTCCCTAAATTTTCCCCAAATACTTTGGCCATCTTAATGATGGCCTTTCCTTACATCTGGTAAAGAAAGATTTGAACTCAGGTCTTCCTGACTCCAATTCCAGCCCTCCAACTATAGTTTCAGTCAGTCAATAAACATCTGTTCCAATCTTACTTCCGGAGACAAGGGAATTAAGGAGAAGGAAACCTGTAATCACACCAGTCCATCAATCACACAGTCAATACATCAAATGCTCAAGGAAGGATCATCCTTTAGAATATCTGGTTGGACATTTCCTGTTCAATTAATCTCATCACATCTGCCAGTTGTGGAATGAAAGTCATGTTGGCCTCTGTGGCTAGACTTAGCAGGGATTTCAGATAATTATATTGTGCATTATTACAATTTTAAATGTTACAGTTATTCTGGCTTATATTTTAAATATCCATAGTTAACAATCCTAAATGAGGTCATAAAGAGTCTGATACCATTGAACAACCTTTTCTTCCAGGTCTATTATTACACTGAGGCAATTAGGTTATACCCATGACAAGAATGCTCTCTCTCCTCTTCTATACCTTTCCTGGCTTCTTTCTGGTCTCATAAAATTCCAGATTCCTCCTAATTACAGTACCTCCCCTCCATTGATTATTTCCTATTTAAATTGTATATAGATTTTTGGTATATAATTGTTGACATGTTATCTCCCGCCTTAGATTGTAAGCTCCTTGAGGGCAGGGACTCTCTTTAGCCTCTTTTGGTATCTCCAGTACTTAACACAGTGCCAGGCACATAACAGATGCTTTTAAAAAGGTTTATTGATTGCCTGATTGGTTGTGATCTTGGTAAGTTATTTAGCTTTCCTGGGTCTCAGTTCCCTGGTCTCTTAAACTGATCAGTTGTTTATTGACTGACATAGTAGCTAGAGTGCTGGACTTAAAACCTTAGTTAAAAGCCATTCTTACTAGATTTATGACTCTGGGTAAGTTACTTACCTTCTCTTAACAGAGTAATAAATTTCCTACTCTGTAAAATGGAGATAAGAACATCTATTTTACAGATCTTGTTTTGCAAACCAAATTAAGTAATATGGCTTTGTAAATCTTAAAGTTCTAAATAAACATTAGCTATTATTATAATCCTGTGAGTTAAATAGTATCATGGCTATCTATGCATTGTCAAATTTTGGAAGAATTCTCTCCAACTTTCCATTCTTCTATCCTTTCTACTCTGTCAATAAATCAATTTATTTATGAAGTGTCTATTATACACCAGGGATAGCACTAAATGCTGGAGAGAAGAAAAAAAAAGGAAAAAGACAGACCCTGCCCTCAAGGAGCTTGAGACAATATGCAAACATATATACAAAGCAAAATATATACAGTATAAATAACAAGGGGATAGCAATAGATTTAAGAGGGGTTAAGGAAGGCTTCCAGTAAAAAAAAGGGGGGTGGGGGATTTCAGCTGGGACTTAAAGCTAGGGAAGTTAGTAGGCAGATCCAAGGAGGGAGAGCCCAGGCATGTGAGAATAGAAAGAAAAAATGTTCAAAGCTAAAAGAATGTTTTGTTCCCAGAATATCAGAGGCCACTACCATTGGATTAAAGGGAACCCAGCAGGTAAGGGAAAGGCAGGAAAGGACTAGGTTTTGAGGGCTTTAAATGCTAAAACAGGATATTTTGTTTGAGATCATGGAGGTGTCAGGGAGACATTGAAGTTAACTGAGGAGTGACATGATCAGATCTGGGCTTTAGAAAAATCATTTTGGTAGTGTCAATGTGGAATCTGCTACATGGAGAATCAATCGGAGTGGGGAGACTTGAGGCAGGCAGACCTGCCAGCAGGATATTGCAATAGTCCATCGAGATATTAAGTCTGCACCAGCAGTGTCAGAGGACAGAAGGGGGAAAACTCGAGGTGAAATGGATGTTAACAGATGTTGGCAACAGCTTGGATATGGAGGGTGAGTGAGGAATCCAAGATCTGGAAAGAATGATGTTGTGCTCTAGTTATAAGGAAGGAATGAGGGATTAAGGAGAGGGGTTTGAGAGCAACGATAATGGAAGAATAGAAAGGATCCAGGACTTGAAGTTGGGAGAATCCTGGGTTGTCTTGATGATTGTTCAAGCGTCTAGTAGTTGTGTGACCTGAGACAAGTAACAATGTCTTCAAGACTGTGTCCTCAAAGCACTTTTGGTACTTACTGTCCACTGCAAAAGTTGAAGGTGGTATTGGGGGTAAAGCATCATGCAAACGTCTGGTTAATTTTAGTACTAGTGACACAAGGACCAAAGGAAAAGCCTTGAAGTCGGCTTCCCTTATACGTACTCTGGACCGGACGTGTAGAGGTCCAAGGTCTCAGGTCCCACCCGGACAAACGTGCGAGATTGGCTAGAACTGGCAAACGTCACTTCCGTCAGCAAGGAGGAAGTGCAATCTTCAAGGGGGCCGCAAGCATGAATACAAACAATGACAAAGATACGGGCCGGCTGCGGCGACGACCGGGTGTCGGCGTCGGGGTCGTGATCACGAGCTCCAAACACCCTCAATGTGTTCTTCTGGGGAAGAGGAAAGGGTCCGTTGGTGCCGGCACTTTCCAGCTTCCCGGGGGTCACTTGGAGTTTGGGTAAGTTGCTTCCGGCGCGTGCTTGTACGACATACACTTGACGTCATCGCCTCGCGCTGCGAGAAAATAGGGACGGGACTGGGCCCCTCTTGAGAAACTTGAAAGTCCTAAGAGCGTCAGAATAGTTTTCAATCAATTTGCTAACTTCAGCTAGCTCTCGAGTAGTATAAAAGATTGTCCCCTAACTTGGTTGTGTTATTCAAATTCTAACGGCAGGATTCCTTTGGTCTAGAATCCGTTACCATATTTTTGTTGTCGTTTGGTCGTGCTCTACTCTTCATGACCCTATTTGGTTTTTTGTCTTTTTTTTTTTGGGCAAAGATACTGGAGTGGTTTGCCATTTTCATCTGACTTTAATTTATTTTTTTCTTTCCTTTCCTTTCCTTTCCTTTCCTTTCCTTTCCTTTCCTTTCCTTTCCTTTCCTTTCCTTTCCTTTCCTTTCCTTTCCTTTCCTTTCCTTTCCTTTCCTTTCCTCTCCTTTCTTTCCTTTCTATCAATACCGTGTATTGGTTCTAAAGCAGAAGAGTGGTATGGACTAGGTAATGGGGGTTAAGTGACTTGTCCAGGGTCACACAGCTGGGAAGTGTCTGAGGTCACATTTGAACCTAGGACCTCCCATCTCTGGGCCTGGCTCAATACACTGAGCCCTCTAACTGCCTCCATTCTTTGGCTCTTTTTATGGATGAGGAAAGTGAATGCCCTTAACCACTCCGCCATTCAACCATTCCCCACCATGTTTTACGTAAATATAACTTAAGTTTTAATACACAAAACCTTTTCATTTGGATTCAATATTTGCAGTAATCAGGACATAGACTGAACTTTGTGGCAAGAGGTGAAACAATGCCAGAATCTGAGAGAGAGAAAAATGTTTGGATGTAAAACCTGTCCCCTTCTGTCTTTCAACTTTGAGTTGGTGGTATGTTGTTGTTGAGTCTTGTCCAATTCTTTCTGACCTCAGAGGACTATAGTAACAGCAATACTGTCCATGAAGTTTCTTGGCAAAGATCCTGGAGTGGTTTGGCATCCTTCTCCAGTGGATTAAAGCAAATGGGGGAAATGACTTGCAAGGTCACACAACTAGTGAGGCTGGATTTGAAAAAGGTCTTCCTGACTCCAGGTGCAGTGTTTTATCCACCTAGACACACAGGCATGTTACTCCTTTTCAGATAACTCTTCCTTTTCATTGATGAATGAAATGGATGGAATAAAGCAGTTATTAAGCACTTACTATTAAGCACTGCACCAAGCTATGGAGATATAAATAGAATAGGAAGCCCATCCCTACTCTTAAGTGTTGCAAGTTAAATGAATCCAAATGGATACCAAGTGTTTGAGAGATTAGAGGTGGGAGAGAACAAGAAAAAATTTAAAGAATGAAATGAGCAGAACCAGGGACAGAGTTTATATAATGACAACTGAGAAACAACTTTGAAAACTGTAAGGACTGTGAGCAATGCAATGATCCTTCATGATTTGAAGGACATTTGAGGCATAGGTAAGAGGAGCAAAAGGAAGAAAATGAGGGGCAGGTGTGTAGGGCAGCAGTTATTTTGTCCAAAGTATTGAGTACTTCAGAAGAGAATACAAAATAAATCTAGTTAGGTAGGGAAGGTCAAGGTTCTAGAAAACCTTGAATGTCCAGGAGAGGAACTTAAACTTTTCCTTTGGGAAGACACAAATCATAAAGAAGATAAGTCTAAATGTTGTTTCCTTTGGGAAAGGTAACCTTTGAGGCTTTTTTTAAAATCAAGCTTTTTGCAGAACATGATGAATGAAAAAAAGCAACAAATATTAAGTTCTTACTGTATGCCAAATACTCTACCTTTTGGAGGTACAAATAGATTGAGATAGTCCCTGCTCTCAAAGAGCTCATACTCTCATTATAAAGGAGAAAACATGAAAGAAAAGGATGGTTTCAGAGTAGGCCTAGGAAGGCCTAGAAGTCTTAAAGAGTATAAGTGACCAAATGGATGTCAGCTAATCTTTGCTCAAAGACCTCCAGTAGTCAGACAGGAACCCCACTACCTCCTGAGGCATTCCATTCCACTTTGAAATAACTGTAATTGTTAAGAGGTTTTTCTTTTAGTTGAGCCTAAATATGCCTCTCTGTGACTTCTGGTAATTGCATTTAGCTCTGTCCTCTGAATTTAAGCTAGAAAGTTAAATCACTTCATAACCTAGCCTCCTCCTGCCTTTATAGTCCTCTGACAACTTATTTCCCAACTGTACCTTTCTATCTAGTGACACTGGCCTTCTTCCTGGCTGTTCCACAAACAAGACACTTCTGTCTTTCAGATCCAGGTATTTTCTCTGACTGCCCTTCATACCTGAAACATTCTCTCTCTTTCTGACTACTGACTTCCTTTAAGTTCCAACTACAATCCCACTTTTTACAAGAAGCCTTTCCTAAACTCTCTTAATTTCAGGGCTTTCCCTCCTTTAAATTATTTCCAGTTCATCCTCTATGTAGCTTGCTTTGTATATATTTTGTTTATGTAGTGTCTCCCCCATTAGATCGTAAGCTCTTCCTGGGCAGGAACTGTCTTTTGGCTCTTTTTGTATCTCTGGTGCTTGGCATAGGATCTGGCACATAGTAGGTACTTAATGAATGTTAATTGGTTAATTGCTGGACTTTGGGTTATATTTTAATCTATGAAGTGAAAGGTTTTCCGTTTCCTTCTAGTTCTAATGTTTATTTCTGACTGCTGATCTAAAATTATTTAATCACAATTAAAAAGCATTATGCCCAATCTCCAAATAGTCAATTGATTTGAACCCTTAATCACAAAATTTAATTGTGTGATGGAAAGTTGTACTATTAGAAAGGTGAAGATGGCTTGATGAATAAATTATCTCTGGACACTAATCTCAATGGTGATTTTAAAATTTTTACTTTTCAAAAAATTTAGTCTAAACCATTTTTAATATGGGAAGTTGTTATTAGTAATAATTTTCTGCCAGGAGATTAATTTAGAAGTTAATTAAATGAGCTTTAAAGAAATATAACATTAATAGTGAAATTATATTACTATACATCTTTTTTTCCATAATCAACAGATAGCTTCCTTCCTTATTAGAGACTAGAAATAAGGAGATATTGTCCCCCAAACCCAAGATATGTGTGTATGTGTATATATATATATGTATATATCTGCTAGAATAATGATTGTTAATCAACTTATGTCCTTTAGAGATGATCACTTGCCTCATCAGATCAATAATATATTGATTTACCCCATAGTAAGCTCTTAGCACAACAAAGGGCATTTTAAAATAACTGAGGAACAAAATTAAATATAAGTAAATATATCTGTAAATCAGCAGGCTTTTAAGTGCTTACCAAGTGCTAAGCTCTCCAGATTCAAGGACAGAAGAGAAACAGACCCTTCTCTAAAGGAGCTTTACAGTCTAGCCAAGTGAGACAACATATAGACATATAGGTATACACAAATACAAAATAGTTTTCTCTAGCAGCTGATGAGGGTAAGGGGATGAGAAAAAAAGCTTTATGTAGAAGGTGCATTTGAGCTGAATCTTGAAAAAATGTAGGGGATTCTGAGGGGTGAAAGCATATATTCCAGGCTTCGGTAAAAGCCAGTAGTCAGACATGATAGGAGATGGAGGGCCATGTGTGTGACAAAGTAAGAAGGCTAATTTTCCTGGACTGTGTTAAGGTAAGAAAGGTTGGAATGGGCAAACTGAGGAGTTTATATTTAGGCCTAGAGGTAATTGGTAACCAGCAGGGCTTCTTTCTAGTAGAGGTATGGCTTTATGAAAGTTACTTTTGAAAGCTAGAATGGGAAGGGAGAGAGACTTGAGGCAGGGAGCCCAATTAAATGGAATGAAGGAAGGAAGGAAAAATCTTTTAAGTGCTTATTATATGTATGTTAAGTACTACAGTAAGTGCTATTAATGCGATAGAAAAAAAAAAGAGATCATTCTTCTTTTCTTCACGGAGTTCACACTAACTGGGGGAGACATCACATAAAAGGAAAGTTCAGTTCCAGGATGGATGATAATGTTGAGATGGTTTAAGTAGGTGGGATTGGGTGAATGATAAAGCCCTAGTTTATAGATGGGAAAACTGAGGCTCAGAGAGGGTTCGTAATTTGTCCAAGATAAATAGAGCTGGTGTCAGGGCCAACATATGAACCCTGGTTTTCTGATTCCCAGGCCCTGTATTTGTTTGTTTTATTACACTCTAGAATGGCAGGGACATGGTGGGTTTCCTGGGGAATTTATCATTTCAAGGTTTTGGAACCAATTCTAATGATTCTTGTTCCACTTAAAAGCTTCTGTTTATTAAAAGTGCGTGCCTAATGAGTAACAGTAGTAATGTATGATTTTCACCTGTGAATGACTTTACTATTTTCAGTACGGCAAGGATCCAAGACAACTCCAAGGGACTCATGACAAAAAAGGCTCTCTCTCCACCTCCATAGAAGGAACTGACTGACAGAGTCTCAGTGCAGATTGAAGCAGGCCATTCTTCACTTTATTTCTTTTGTGAATTTTTCTCTAGTGTAAACAATATGTGTCTTCTTTCACAACATGATAAACATGGAAATATGTATTGTATGATAACACATGTACAACCTGTATCATATTACCTGCTATTATGGGGAGGGCAAGGGGTGGAAGACAACACAGAACACAGCGTGTCAGAAGACAGTTATTAAAAATTGTATTGACATGTTAAAAAGTGTCTAGTGAGCATTCTGTAAAGCAAATTGGACTCTGTAATTTATTTCTGTTGTCTTTTCAGTGAAAGCTGGGAAGAATGTGCTGAGAGGGAAACCTTGGAAGAAGCTGCTCTTCACCTGAAAAATATTCGCTTTGCTTCTGTGGTCAATTCTGTCAGTGAAGAGGATGATTACCATTATGTCACTATATTGATGAAAGGAGAGGTAGACACGACTTACGATTCAGAGCCAAAGAACATAGAACCTGAAAAAAATGAAAGTAAGATAGATTTGTTATGATCTTTATTCTTTGGGAGGGGGATATGAAATGTTGGACATTGTATGTTACTATTAATTTCATTGCTAGGTTATCTATTTGGCTGGTGCCGCTGTCTTAGACACTGTCCTTACTATAAATCAGTCATTTAAATCCCTGTCTCAGCTACCCTCCTGTAAAATAAGCTTAACGAGATCTTTTTAAAAAAAACAAACAACTCTTACTTTCTGTTTCAGTAGTAGGGCAAGTGCTAGGAAATTAGAGTTAAGTGACTTGCATGGAGTCACACAGGTAGGAAGTTTCTGAGGCCAGATTTGAGCCCAGAGTCTTCCAACTCAATGCCTGGCTCTTTATCCACTGTGCTACCTATGTGCCCCAGTACCTTGTAACAGTTAAAATTTGGGGAAACTGAGGCAGGTAGAAATTTGTTTCTCTCTGCAAGGAGTATTATATTTTTAGAGTTTTATTGAAGGTTGAGAATTTAAGAAAAATACAAGTAAGAAAGGCACGTGCCAGGTGGGCCGAGAGGCCCAATTCAGTTTCACTCACATCATGAGACGCGTCTGCTTGCCAGCGGAGACAGGAAGAGAAGAGACTCCGCCTACGGCAGAGACCCTTTATATCATAATTTGCTCTCAGCCCAGGTGAGAATTCAATGAGATTATAAAGCCTTCTGGGGAAGTGGAGCAAGGACTTCTGGGGATTGAAGTCCTGGATTCAAGTCTCCATTTTTACAACCTTCTTCTTACAGAAGAGTTGTGACTCAAATAAAGAGAGCCCCTATCTATCTAGCACTTTATTGTTCCCACAGTGCTGAAGTCAGAGAGCAGCGGCTTAGAATTGTGTTTTATCCACCTCCTTCTAAATTGAATAGTAGCATTCTCTGAATTCTTTAAGGAAGGAAGATCCTTATATACAGGTACTTTACAGATAGGCATTAGCTAAAGCCTTGGCTTAGGCAGAATTCAATTGTAATTTATTTAAAGTATGAAAATATGTTGCTTCTAAAAAATAGCCAAATGTTCTTAATTCAAGTATATTTAAATTGGTTAACTTTTAATAAATGTGTATACTTTGTTTCGGCCCCTTATGGATGTTAAGATCACAGGAGCAGGAGGATCCAAGTTCTAGATTCTTCCCAGCCCCAAAATCATACACCCCATTCTTAGAATTAGCAGGGTAACACGTTCTTTGTTTCCCATATCTGAGAATAAATTATGTCAAATGGGCCTTCACTTCTAGCCCTTTAAAGCATAGTTAGACCCTCTCTATTGATTTAGACCACTGTCATAACTAACTGCTCCCTACCTTAATTCTCTCCCCACTCCCATTTATTCTCCATTTAACTGTTAAAGTGATTTTTCTAAATCAAGGGTCTGATCATGTCACCCTCCTGGTTCATGAATTTACAATAGTTCCCTGTTACCTTTAGGATCAAATATAAGGTGGTCTTTTTCTCATCTAAAGCCCTTCACAGTCTTGCCACTTCCTACCTTTCCAGCCTTTTTTCACCTGAATCCCTTTCACACTCTGTACAGTGTGACAGCCTACCTGCAGTGTCTCAAGCACCACCTGCCATCTGGAGGCCTTTGTCTAGAATGCTCTGCTCCATTACTAACGCCTCTTAGTTTCCCTGACTTCCTTCAGGGCTCCTCTCAGCCCAGGTGACCCCCTTCAGCAGGAGGCCTTTCCTACTCTGCTCAGATGATCTTCCTCTGATCTCTAGTTGTCTGTTATGGACTTTATTATTTACAAATGGTCTCCCCCTGCCCCATTGGAATATATGCATCTTGAGAGAAGGAAGAGGGCTTGTTGTTATTTTTTGACATTTCTTTGTATCTCTAGTGTTTAGCATGGTTTCCTGGAACATTTGTCTGTGATGAGCAGAGGATACCTTGAGACTTTGTGAAAATAGCAGTGCCATCTGGAGGCAAAAATGCTATTTTCTCTTGCACTTGGCAGTTATGCTGTAGTGCCTGTCTTGACTATATAGTAATTGAACTAAAAAGATAGTTTTATGTAAAAATCTTCCTGTTGCACGTTTTTAAGAAATTATTTTTGTAGCATGAAAGCTATGTAATAATATGAAACATGCGGTATCTTAACCATTCTCAAAATAATCTTCAAAACCCAAAATTTTTCCTAATTTTGAAAGAGGAAGAACAAAAACATCTGACACAAAGCTTCCTCTTAACCCTTCCATTCTCCCCCCTCCCTCCCCACTGCACCTACTCTCTGGGATATGACAGGCCTACTAGGTAAACCAATAAGAATTCCAGATTATCCAGAGGCTAATTAATGTTCCATCTTCAGTTTGGCAGGCTAGGGTTTGTGATGCATTGAACTCATTACTTTAGGCATTATTATCCTGCCTCTTAACCTCTATCTCCTAATATTTTGCCTCCCAAAAAGAAAAAAATAAGTTGAAGGAAAGGTGAAAAAGATTACATTAGCCCTGGATTTAAGAATCAGCTAGAAATAAATTTAGTTTTAAGCAGGCATTTCCCCTTAGTTAATAGAATTTATAGACTAAAAACTAGAAGGGAACTCAGACCATCTGCTTCATTTCACAGACAAGCAAGAATCCTTTCTACAGTATTCTCAAAAAGTGGTTTTTCAAGTAAGACTTTGAATAAGGAGGAACTCAGTCTCCTGAGGTAGTCCCAAAATAAACAACCTTTTCCATTTGATAGTCCTTCAAATATTTAGACAGTTATATTATTTCCCTTTTAAACTTCTAACTTCCAGTTTTAACATCTCTAGTTTCTTCAACTGGACATATTCTTCAGTCCACTTACTAGCCAGATCACCTTTTCCTGGAAACCCTTCAGCTTCTCTGTTTCTGAAAATGTGTTGCCCAGAACTGAACATGATTCTCCAGATGTGGTTTAACCAGGTCAGAGCACTGTAAAACTGTTTTCCATTTCATTTGGAGACTCTGCCATCTTAATGAGGCCTAGGATAGCATTACTCTTTTTGGCTTCTATTTCAAGTTATTGACACATCTGGGGTTTACAGACCACTCTGTCCCTCTCCCACCTCTGTCCTCTCAGATCTTTTGCATAGGAATTGTGGTTTAGCAATGTTTTACCTATCCTTTATTTGCAAAGTTGACTTTTAGAACCCAACTACATATTTATGTTTTTCCTATAAAATTCATTTTATTCAATTAAATGCATTGTTCCAACCTGTTGAAAGCATCTTAGATCCTGTCTTTGTCAATTATTAGCTATTCCTGCAAGCTTTTTGTCATCTGCAATTTGGTTAATGTGGCATATATGCTCTCATTTAAGTCATTAATAAAAATTGTCAAATAGTTTGAGGTAAAGGACAGATCCCTGGATCACTCTACAATCACTCCTTTTAATGACTATTCATTAGTTTGATCATTCAGTTACTTCTAACTGCTATCTAAATGTACTATCTGTGTTCTAGTTCTAAATGTACCATTATCCAGCCATTAGCTTCCCATCTTAAACATAAGTATAACATAGAGATCACTACATGTTGTAAGGGGAGTAAAAATTAAAGGTTTTGGGACTAAATTTAAGAGTGTGGTCGCTAGGAATTATTACTCAATTCCAAATTAATTTTATGGTGATTTATTTACAAAAGGAGAAAAAGTGAAAGTAAGAAAATCAGAGAAAGTAGATATTTACTCCAGCCTGGTCTGAACCAGACAGGGCTTAAGAGGCCCCAGCAAAGGGGGTCCAGAGGTAAATTAAATAAGGGTTTTAGTCAGGAGGCCTCCTCCAACATGAGGGGCCTCTCAGGAGGCCAGTACCTACAGAACAAGCCAGGGAAAGAAGTGAGTCTTTCTTACTCACCTATGTGGTAATTCTAATAGAAGCAGTCCTCAGCCAGAGCTCCTCCAAGGTTAAGTTGAAGGCAAAAGACTTCATCACAGGAAGTTCTTGGCATTTTTAAAGACCCTTCCTTTTCTTCACTTCCTGTGACTTCTCTCCATTTTACGTGGACCAATTACAGCTAAAGCTGACTGCCCAAGGGGCAGTCAGTGGGTTCTGATTTGTCACCTACTTGCACACAGGTGGGTCACAGACTTCCCCCACTTAAGGATAAGTGGATTGTATACTCTTCTGGTGATTAAATCTAAAAAAATGGTTAGGGGAGAGTTAACCCCATCTTCACAATGTTTTTCTGGAACTAAGTATGCTATGTCTGAGGATCCCCCCTACTCTACTAGTCTTATTATCCTATCAGGCAAGAGCTATTTCTTGAATTCATTTCAATCTTTAGCCATCATTACTTCCTTTCCTAAAAACTGAAAGACTACTCCCTTATTAATGTGGCCTAGAATTTTGCCAGGAATAGAAGACAAACTCATGAAAATTGGGACAGTTTTTAGTCCTTTAGAACCCCCTTCATTCTCCTGGGTCTTCCAGGGCTTGCCAAAAGCAGCTCTGTATCTGTCAGTTATTTTAGGGTTTGTAGTTTGTTTGGAATTATTTACTTGAGTTCATCTGGGTCAGCTTTATTATCTTGAATTGGCAGTAATTACTACCCCTTTGTATTCTATTCTCTGAAAAGAAAACAGAAGTAAACTAAAGATCTGTGCCATTGACCCTCATCAACAGTCATCCTTTGATCCTCACTCACATTGCCTCTGACTGTTGAGAGAAAAAAATCTTTGTTGTGCTTAGCATTCATCACCAGCTTCAGCACATCCTGGGGTTTAGCTCTCAGTATAATTCTTACTTTAGGATATCTTTTTTCTAGTCATTCTTATTTACTTACTCTTATATTTGTCTTCTATTCATGTATTTTTAAAAAATCTTGTCTCTTTAGACAGCTCCTTTTTTTACCTCATCAAAATAATTTCTTTTTGGATTTCCAAAACCTCCTTCTTAAGAAAGTGTCATCAATCTCAGGTTGATTTTTTGCCTGCAAAATAATGGGCTACTAGAACTGTCCTTTCTCTGAACTCAAAAATCTGTTCTCTCAAAATAGAGGAGGGTGCATGTTGATTGAATTTCCAGTCTTTTCTCAGAAATTGTGAATCATTTGTTCCTAGGATTTCTATAATTTCTATTCAAGCTTACTTTAAAAAAAAAAAGATTCTTTATCAGAATCAGGTTCAGAGCTGCAGAACTGACATTTCTTTCACGTTTGGAAGGTCGAAATTATTATTAAGGCAAGCCACAAAGGTTTTAGCTGTGTTGCTTTTGGCCACACTGACAAAAGGGGAGTTTCAGCCATTCAGACATCATTTATAGGATGGCTCTATGCCATATTTGGGATGGTTTTTCTAAATTTCTCACCTGTTCTGGTGGTCTGAATTGTGATTGTAACTTTTCTGTCTTTCCTTCTCTTGATCCTCAGCCACCATTTCCCTCTCTTTAACTGCTTAAATTTCTGCACAGGAAAATCTCTTCTTTTTTTTTTTTTTAAACCCTTACCTTCAGTCTTGGGGTCAATACAGTGTATTGGCTCCCAGGCAGAAGAGTGGTAAGGGCTAGGCAATGGGGGTCAAGTGACTTGCCCTGGGTCACACAGCTGGGAAGTGTCTGAGGCCAGATTTGAACCTAGGACCTCTGGTCTCTAGGGCTAGCTCTCAATCCACTGAGCTACCCAGCTGCCCCCAGGAAAATCTATTCTTAATAGGCTCTCATTCCCTCTCTTCCTTTTAAAAAATTATTTTCTCTTCCAACAAACTCTTGCCTGAGCGAAGTTAAAAAAATATTTTTCTTATACAAAGTGATGTTCTATTCTTCTTCATTGGTAATTAACCATTTAGTTGTTTCCAAGAAATCATTTCCCCTCAATATGAAGATAAATCATTGTGTTACGTTAAAAGCAATAATTTATAACCACAAAAATAATCAAAATTGTACCACAAAAATAATCAAAATCGTTTATTTCTATAATCATAACATTTTTGACCTGGAAAGAACATTCAATTAAATCCCCTAAATTCACTGATAAGGAAATTGAGGTTTTAATGAAAGTAAAGACCTGCATTCTAAAAAAAAAAAAACCTTTTTGATTTGTTGTTATTTGAATATTATAAACTATTAAATTTATTTATTCATATTCTATTTTTTATACTGAGATGGTCCAGTTAATTTAATTAAAGAAGTCACATGTTCAATCAATTTGCTTTAAAAAGTTATTATTTCCTTAAGATATGTTAAGAAATCCTTTTTGCTCCTTTAAGTTAATTTATGGTATCTTAGGTACATTTAATAATGATAGACTGATAATAATGATAGACTCCAAGCAAAATCAGTTTAACAAACAGTGACTTTGGGCAGATGCAGATCCGTTATAAAAGCAATACAGCACAAAATCAGTTACATTGTAGATTTGTTACAATAGAAATCAATTTAGTAGAAATTCAAAGTAATGTTAATTTTGATCTTCTCAATAGTATTATCATTTCATTTTACTTAGCAATTCGTTTTTGAGTTTTCCCTCCAACAACATGTAAAGTTACCAAATTAAACATCTTTTTTATTCCAACTAATTTAATTTATTTATTTATTGTTCTCCAGGTTGGGATTGGGTTCCATGGGAAGATTTCCCTCCACTAGACCAGCTTTTCTGGGCTTTGCGCTGTTTAAGAGAACAAGGTTACAATCCTTTTAAAGAAGAATTGAGTCATCTAATGGGCTATAAAGGAAATCATCAGTAGATCATCTGCACATCAATCAGTTCTTTTTAATAAGTAAAGTCAAAGAGTATTTAAAAAAAACCTCCCATGTTTTAGAAAACAATGAAGCTTTGAATAAAAGATCAGTAATTAACTTATTCTGGTAGCAAAGTAAGTAAGGGAGGCAACATGGAAGTAGACAGAGAGTTGGCCTCAGAACGTGGAAGACTTGGATTCAACCATTTTCAGGGTAGTGGCTGTTTGCTACCTTAGAATGTACACCTTACATTAGGAATAGAGACTGGAACTGCATGGTCTGTCACTAGGACCTCTCCCAAGAAAACTTACCCCCTCCCCGCAGCAGGGCAGGTTAGCACCTCCTCTAGTGTAGTTTCTGAAAGTTGCCTAGAACTTACCAGTGGGTCACACTTCTGAGAAGTGTTTGTTAGATATTGCACTTGAACCCAAGTCTGTAAAAGGAGTCTATGGTCCTGTGATCAGATTCATGGAAAGCTGTTCCTCCCACTGAACACAGGAAAATGATGTCTCAGGAAATTGACTCTACAGTTTTAAAATATCACCAAGGCAGGATTTTGTGGCTGTGAGGAAAGCAGTTCCTGCACGAGAACAGGACCTGAGCCACAGACAAAAGGGACCTTGTTTCTGAGATGATTAGAATTTGAACCTTAAACTAGGGACGAACTAGCAAAAAACCAATGATCTACTCTGGTGTTTTTCAAAATGTGTTCCATGAAATGTTGGTGCTCTGCATAGAAGCCCAACAAGCTATACTGGGAAGATTATAACGGTGGACAAACAGGCCCAGCTAATTACTCATTTTGCTGTGTCAATTTCCCATAAAATGTACATTTAATCATTGTGAAGAACCATTGTATTTGGATGAAATAAATCATGTTACTAAAGTGTTAAGTTTTTATTAGAATAAAATTAATCATTGAATATAATATTACTGAATATACCTAATAATAATAGTGTATGAAAAATAATCAGTGCCTGTTTATTATCTTTGGTGGGTTTTTTTAAACTTTTTTTTAATAGTAATTTCCATTTTGATTATTAAAATCAGGAAATTTGAAAATATCAGCAAGGTGGCCCAGTAGATAGAGTACTAGGCCTAGAAATGAGAGGTTCTGAGTTCAAGTTTGACCTCAGACACTTCCTAGCTATATGACCCTAGGCAAGTCACTTAGCCCCAATTGCCTAGCACTTTTACTGCTCATCTGCCTTGGAACCAATACTTAATATCAATTCTAAGATAGAACCAAAGGGTTAAAAAAAAACAATAAGTAAAACTTAGCTCTGGACCTCACTGAAGATTCCAGCTCTGTTACTATATATCTGACTGTAGGCAAGTCATGACATCTCTGGGCCTTATTCAGTTATTAAAGAAGGGATTAGCCTAGATGCCTTCTGAAGTCTATGTTCTTATGAACTCTGATGATGAAGCATACCACCACAAAACCAGTAGGAGCACCACATTCCAAACAGAAGAAATACAAGGGGAATCCCACTTTACTTTTACCTGTGCTAAACCTTGGAGTGCCACTTCCCTGGTACTCAGTTTCTTCATCTCTAAAGTGAGGAAATTGGACCAGATACCCTTTCAACTCTTCATGTATGATTCCATAATTGCTTTCTCCAAAGTAGTTTTATTTTGAATTCCTTTGATTCTGCAAAATTATAAAGGAATTTATGAAATAAAACTCAAAATTTATAGGTGAAAATATTGTGAAATAATTCCAGATTGCAGGAAAATAAAGATTGTGAAGTATTTTATAAGATGAAGTGTTGCATTTAATGTCCTAATTGTAAAACACTGTAGCAAACCATTTCATCTTTCTCTCTCAACAAGTTATATTATATTTACAATAAAATTAGTTTGACTATGGTTCTTGTTTAAATTAGCTTTGGGTTATTTGGTCTCATACAGGGCACAACCTCGTCTGTCTTCATGCTTTAACAAAGGCTATCTTCAATGGTTGGAATGTATTCTCCTTACCTTCACCTCATGAAATACCTTGTTTCCTTCCAGGTTCTGAAGCACCACCTTATATATCTACCACTTTCCCTTCCCTAGCTGGTCTTGGCTTCTCCCCCAAACTGCCTTGTTTTTATTTGAATGTCTTGTATTTATTTGTATACATGCACTCATCCTCCATTAGTGTTTTGTCTTTGTATCTCCAATACCAAACAAAGTGCACATTGTATTTAATAAATACGTGTTTATTGAGAGAGTTTATTGTGGAATGTTTCTATGATTTAGACTGATGAGATCTGATTTCCAATCCTAGCTCAATCACTAACTACCTTGTGCCTTGGGTTCCTCATCTGTAAAATCTAGATGATCCCAAAGATCTGGAGGGGCAGCGTTGGTCAAATGAGAAGAGCAGTGAATTCAGTTGGAGGACTTGAGTTGAATACTGGCTTTCCCCATTAACTGAGTGACCTTCAGTAGCCATTTCACCTGTTTACTCATCTATAAAATAAAAATATCGAACTATCAGAGTTTCACCTGTTTACTCATCTATAAAATAAAAATATCGAACTATCAGAGTCTTTAAAATCCTTTCCAGCTTAAAAATCCTACTGAAACCATAGAACTGAGAGCAGCTTTTTTCCTCTCAAATTTTCTTGTAGCCAATGGATATTAAAAGATCATTTAACTGACCTTAAGAGCTTTACCCCAATTAGTATACTAAGTGCTCAATAAATTATATTATTGATGTTGACAATGTTTCTAATCAGAAGGCACTTTTAAAAAGGGTATTGATCTATTTCTCTTCATCTAAACTTATTCAAAGCAACCAAAACAGCTACTTCTTCAAAGGGCACAAAGAAATGTGTGACTTCAGTGCCACCATGTTCACATTTGCCAACAGGGGACATCCTAGACATTTTGTGACAGTTGTCACATGCCTCAATGGAAAACCATTAAAATGATTTAACTACAAAGCAGACAACTGATGAGAAAACTGACACGGATATTAATGAGGTAGCATTGAAAGAAGGGAGTTGCATGATGAAAAAGGCTATTTAGAGCCCTGGAAGGAATTGATGGGAGTTTGAATGCACATTGAATCCCAGCATTCTTCACTTTATTTCTTTAATTTTTTCTCTACTATAAGAGATGTGTCTTCTTTCACAACATGATGAACATGGAAATATGTATTGCATGATAGTACATGTACAACCTATATCATATTACTTACTATCTTGGGGAGGGGGATGAGAGGAGAGAGAGTGGATTGCAAAATGTTAGAAAATGATTATTTATATTGTCTACATGTGATCTAAAAAAATGAAAAAGAAGGGAACTGGAAAACAGGAGGTGGAGAATTATATGTTAATTCAGAGGACTTTAATCAATCAACAATTAGTATTTTTGAAAAATCCATACTAATACTGAGTATTAGTTCCTAGCAATTGGAGTTAAGTGACTCAGCTAGGGTCACATTGCTAGGAAATGTTTGATGTCATTTGAACGCAGGACCAGGCTAGTGCTCCATCCATGGAGTCATCTAGCTGCCCCAATTAGTATTATTTAAAACAAACCCTTACCTTTGTTTTAGTATTAATTCTAAGAAGAACAGCAAAGGCTAGGCACATTGGGTTAAGTGACTTATCCAAGATCATATGGATAGGTGAACTGACTCCAGACCTAATGCTCAATCTATCTCGATGCCCCAACCAACAATTATTTTTTAAGCACTGTAATAGATAATATTAGAGGGTGTATTTGATGGATACTAGATAAGTAACGGATCAGGTAGTTATCTTCTTTTGCCTGCCCTCCTCCCTTTTATACCTCCCTTCCTCCCTCTTCCAATCTCCCTTCCTCTCCTCTTCTTCCCTTCAGTTTTCCCTTCCCCCTTCTTCTTCAGCCTCCTAAGTCACTCAGGGTGAGCTATGATGTTTCAGAGGAAATACTCTTTTCTTTATCTCAAGTAAGGATTTATTGGGGAAAACAGGAAATATGGAGGATGAAGGTAAGAGGGGTGGGATTTCCCTATTATCTATTGTGAGTCTTAGGTTGGAGGATATTGAGAGAAAATGGCAATTCAGTCACTAGCATGAAACAGAACCAGTCAGAGAGAGATATATGGACTATTGTCCTTCTTCTTCTGCCTTCAAATCAGCCAGGCCACCTCCAACTTGATTATCCCAAGTCCCAGAGATAAACTCAGCTTCTTCCTTCAAAGTCAGCACCATCAGCCCAGAAGCCTTCAGCCAAGTCCCAGAAAATCAGTCACCCTTGGCTTTTGCCTTCAACCAATTCCCAGTCACATTCCAAATGGAATCTTCCTTTGATTGACAGCTGATCAATCTCCAGCTTCTTGTTTTGCTGCATGCCTTGTAATTTCTCTCCTCCACAGCACTGACTATGTGCCAGGCACCATGTTAGGTATCAGGGATACAAGTACAAAGAATGAAGCCATCTTTATTTGCAAGGAGCTGACACACTCCACTGAAGGAGACAAGAATATAAACACACACATACACAAACACAGAGCCTGGGCTACCCCTGGGAAACCCAACAAGCTGATAAACTTGGCTTTCTCTGTAAGCTCTGGAATGGGAAGGACTTAGGAGATTATTTTGGCTTTCCTTACTTTATAATTGAGAAAACTGAAGGTCTTTCCTCATGAAGAAGAGAGAAACTGTGCTTTGCTTCTTGAGACCTGCATGATCTGGCTCCAGCTTCACTTTCTGAGTGATTTTAATCCTAGCGTTCTGCATCCCAACAAAGTGGCCTGCCTTAAAACCTCCCTATTGTAGGCCAAGCTTGACACACTTGTAGAGTGGTTCGGGTTCAGGATTAGAGAAAAGAGACATTTGTTGACAATCTAACATTTAACAAAAGGCATGGAGAGAAGATTCAACAACTAAACAGTACTGATTCAGATGGATGCAACTTCCCTCCAGGGTAGAAGCCTGGAGATAGTCCTCCCAGACTATAACCTTGGCAAGGCAAAGATGCCCAAGGTTTCCCAGGGTTGTTGGATCTTATCTTAGGGATGTGAGAAGTCTGTAGCTAGTGCTGGGAGAGCTTAGGGGTGGCAATAGAGAAGAGAACAAGGACCAGAAACCCCAGATTTCCCTTCCTCCCTTCAGAAGGGCTTTCTCACCTTGACAACTGTGTCTTGGAGGCAGGTGATGAAGATCTTTGCAGTTCACAGTTTACTTACTCCAAAGTAAAGTGGTGATTTGGGACTGGAGTAACACACAAGGAACAGCAGTTCTACTGAGCATAATATTTCCACTCATCAACCCTTATGATGGGTCATAGCACTCCAAAGTGACTAAAAGTTCATTACCATCTTGCATCCAACCCTGACCCTACTCCAATAAAGAGAATCACCCTGTACTCCCAGTCCCCAAGTGCTCCTTGGCCCACTGGCCAGGACCTGCTCTTCCCTGAGAACCTCTATTCAGTGATTGTCCCCATTTTTCTTTCTTTTTTTTTTAATCCTTATTTTTCTAAGAGGAACCTTAAAAAGCAAGGCACTTCCCACCATGTTCAGTATCCAAGCTGGGTATTCTCCTGGCATAGTATGGGTACATCAGTTCCAGATTAGAGTAAGTAAAGAGGTTTCTATTAGCCTTGACTCTGCTGTTACCCACTTCCATCCCCAACACCTTTAGTATCATTACTATCCCTGAGGCCCGGGCCATTTCCCTGAATCTCTGCCCACTACACCATCCCAAGCGAGCCCAGTTTGGCCACTGCTGGAGACTAAGTGATACTCCTCAGTCCTAGGTTGATGCACTACTGCTCTTTGCCAGGGTCTATACTGGGATCCACTCCCACAAGGGGTTTTTCCACACTGGGATTTTTCCACACTCCCACACTTCAGTGGAAGTCCTAGGGAGGTTACACTTCAGAGAAATTCAAGTCGAAACTCTTGACACTTTTTAAACTGGTATAACCTAAGCTTGTGGGAATGCATTTGGTTTGTTTCTCCTGTTTAACTCCACAAGTTTTTAGGCTCTTGGGGGTGATAAAGCAATCTTCTTTTGTGGAAATACACCCCCCTAGACCTCAGTTGTAAAATATTAAGATGTATCATTTCAGAACCCTAGTCTGGAAACTTTTAAAATCTTGATCAAGGACTTAACCAGTTTCTAGGAAGAACACTGATCTCCTAAAAAATACCGAGTGGTGACTTTTAATTGAGTGGTGAGATCTTTTAATCAATCAGGAGCATGACCTCTTTCTCTACCCTTGTCCAGAATGAATGGATTTAGGAAAATGATGCTCCAGGGTGTACCTAATTTACACTTGTTCTACAATTCAAATCCCATTTCTCATGCTTATTTTATGACCTTGACTAAGTCTCTTCTTGTGACTAGTCCTCAACTCTAAAATGAGGGCACTAATTGAGCTCTGGGAATTTACTTTACTGTAAAAACAGATACTATAAAATTCCTTTTAAAAAAACCCTCTAGTGCAAACTTTGAACTTCTGTTTTATCTTCCTTTGGAATTTTATGTTTCTTGATTTTTTTTTTATGTTTTATGTTTCTATAAATTTTATATTTTATATTCTATATATTCTATAATTTTATGTTTCTATAAATATTGTAAATGGAAAATGGCTTAGGTCAAAAAGATTTACAACTAGTAGGGGAAATCTTCCCCTTTGTATTTTTCTATAAGCAGAGATGCTTGGACTTAACTAATTTTCCTGACTGATTTCTTCCAAATAAATAATGAGTTTTTCATCTGTTTAAATGCCTCTCCTAGCATTTTACATCAGTTACAACAAAGTTGATGTGGCATGATCCTTGATGTATCCATCAGCCCCTGCCCCACCAAGGTCATATGACAAAAATCACAGTTCATTTAGAACAGTTGGGTCAGATCACTACTACCCTCAAGTACAAAAACTAAAAATTCTATAAATAAGTTTATAGCATTCACTAGTATGTCATTCTTAAAGGTGCTGGCCTCATTCACATCTGTTTAGTTGTTGACGTTATGTGTAGAAATGTGAGGGGTTTATATAAAAGGTTGGACTGGATTATTCGAGTAGGGTCACCAGGAATTTAATTAATGCCAAAGAGATTTATTTTAACAATTTATTTATAAAATATGGAAAGAGCGAAAGTAAGAAAATCAGAGAGAGGATGGGGTAACATATCTAGCCTAAGCACTAAGTATTTTGCTCCAGCCCCCGGCTCAAAGCAGGCAGGGCTAATTAGTCCTTAGCAGGAGAGGCCTCAGCCTTGAGGCAAGGACCTGGGGATGCAGGAAGCCTCTCTCAAGAGGGTAGGTCTCTCCTGAGGCTAGTCCCTTCAGAAAATCCAAGGAAAGGGAGTCACCTTTTCACTCACCACATGTCAGTCCAAAGGGAGAGATTTAAGAACAATCACACCAAGTCCAAGGTCTCAGGTCCAGTAAGCAAGTTCTTCACCAGCCTCCAGCTCGAACTCAGAACTCTAGAAGAATGAAAGAACTCCCCACAGGAAGTTGTAATTCCTTTTTAAAGACATTTCTTTTGCATCACTTCCTGTGCCTTCCTCCACTTTTACATCTACCAATCACAGTTGAAGTCCTGCATTAGGACTACCCAGGGGGCAGTCAGTCGACTCTGATTTATCACCTGCTATTACACACATGGGTCACGGACCTCCCCCATTCAATTGTGAGTGGGGTGTTTACACTTCTAGTGATTAAATCTAAAAATGGGCAGGGGAGAATTAATTTAACCTTCACAAAGAGGGGAGAGTTCATTTCATTTTCACAATCAGGGGAGAGTTAATTTATATTCACATTGAATAGCCATAAACTGCTCCTTAATCCTCCTGGGTCATTTAGGGATGCCTCACATTATGCAGCACTGCCAGAATCATGGAAACCACCTGGGCATCACACTTCTCTCCTTCATTCTTCCAATTCAGTTTTTTTTTTAAATTTTAAACATTATTTTATTTGGTCATTTCCAAACATTATTCACTGGAAACAAAGATCATTTTCTTTTCCTCCGCGCCCCCTCTCCCACCACCTTTCCCTCTCCCATAGCTGATGCACGATTCCACTGGTTATCACATGTGTTCTTGACTCGAACCCATTTCCCTGTTGTTGGTATTTGCATTAGTGTTCATTTAGAGTCTCTCCTCAGTCATATCCTCTCAGCCCCTGTAGTCAAGCAGTTGCTTTTCATTGGTGTTTTTACTCCCACAGTGTTTCCTCTGGATGTGGATAGTATTTTTTAGATCCCTACAGATTGTTCAGGATCACTGCATTGCCACTAATGGAGAAGTCCATCACCTTCGATTGTACCACAATGTATCAGTCTCTGTGTACAATGTTTTCCTGGTTCTGCTCCTTTCGCTCTGCATAACTTCCTGGAGGTTGTTCCAGTCTCCATGGAATTCCTCTCTACTTTATTATTCCTTTTGGCACAATAGTATTCCATCACCAACATATACCACAATTTGTTCAGCCATTCCCCAATTGAAGGGCATCCCCTCGTTTTTCAATTTTTGGCCACCACAAAGAGTGCAGCTATGAATTTTCTTGTACAAGTCTTTTTCCTTATTGTCTCTTTGGGGTACAAACCCAGCAGTGCTATAGCTGGATCAAAGGGCAGACAGTCTTTTATCACCCTTTGGGCATAATTCCAAATTGCCCTCCAGAATGGTTGGATCAATTCACAACTCCACCAACAGTGAATTAGTGTCCCCACTTTGCCACATCCCCTCCAGCATTCATTACTTTCCATAGCGGTCATGTTAGCAAATCTGCTAGGTGTGAGGTGATACCTCAGAGTTGTTTTGATTTGCATCTCTCTGATTATAAGGGATGTAGAGCACTTTTTCATGTGCTTATTAATAGTTTTGATTTCTTTGGCTGAGAACTGCCTGTTCATGTCCCTTGCCCATTTATCAATTGGAGAATGGCTTGATTTTTTGTACAATTGATTTAGTTCTTTGTAAATTTGAGTAATTAAACCTTTGTCAGAGGTTTTTATGAAGATTGTTTCCCAATTTGTTGCTACCCTTCTGATTTTGGTTACATTGGTTTTGTTTGTATAAAAACTTTTTAATTTGATGTATTCCAGATTATTTATTTTGCATTTTGTAACTCTTTCTAATTCTTGCTTGGTTTTGAAGTCTTTCCCTTCCCAACCAATTCAGTTTTAATGACTCTGATAACTGTAGGCCAGGTCTCACTCAGGCTAATCTGGTGGTTCAGGTTCAGGATTGGAACAAAATGAGACATATCTTATATAGCCATAGCATGGACAGCATTAATTCAGATGGGTGCTGCCTCCTTATTTGAATCAGTAATGATGGTCTACAAGTCAGAAGGCTGATGAAGAAGCTCCCCACTCCTTTTCTACTGACTTTTTGTACTTGGCCCAACCAAGACATTTTGTTTATGGTTGAAGTCTTGAGGATGGTTTCAATACATCTTAAGGAAAAACTAGCTTTGCCTGTATGGATCAGAGCCCTAGGAGATATTGTTCCCATATATGATCAGCTATCTTTTTACTTTTGCACATGCTTTTTATTCCTCCTCCTAACCTGTCCATGTCTAGAATGCAACAATACTCCCTTCCTGGCATGAAATCTACATCTAGGATAAGAAACATTCAGTAATAAATAATTTCCTAGTTTTCATTAAAGGTACTGTTTGTACCTTTAAAAAGTTCAAAGGTGAATTTATTTACAAAAACATTTATAGTAATGTGTGAAATTTGTTATTCCCCAATATGCACTGATTAGTATTAGTAATCATATATTGGCAATTTCCTATAGAAAAATAGTGGGTAGGTGCTGTAGAGATAAGTTACAAGGATTTGACAGACAGGCCATGGGACATAGAATCCGAGAGAATCTTGGGAGCTGGCAAGGGAAAAGTTCCAAAAACCATTGGAGAGTCAGTTGGACTGACTTGGGGGTTTGCAACTGAGAGAGAAGCTGGAGGTTGCTGATCTGTGCTCCTGTGGACATCTCTGGATCATCCTGCAAGCAGCCCTCTGGACAAGAGTGGATAAGAGTGTCCCAATTACCCTTGGGTGGACCAAGGGAAAGATTAGGGAGCTCCAGCTATTCTCTGGACCACCTAGGACTCTTCATCTGGACTTCAGCCCCTACTTGCCAAAAGACTCTATATGTAAGATCTCTGAACTTTCTGTTGGACTGGCCCTTAGGAGTTTAGGATAAGATATGATAGATTTATTAGTTAGGAGTTTTAAATTAAGGGATTAAGTTGTAAGACCTCCTCCCTCTCCCTCCTTTCCCAAACCTCACCTCTCTGTTGAATAAAAGCAAAATATTTAAATGTTAATCTCTAGGTGTTTTCCATCCTAAACTCCTCCAAACTAATATTATTTCAGTGCCCTCCACTAGGAAATATCAATCTCTCTTTTTGAAGAGTAGAAGAAACCTCCCCTCCAAGCAGCTCTATACATATATATTAATATAGGTCTTTAATATACTCCTTTTCAAATGTGACTACGAGATTGCCCTTCCTTTTTTTTTTCCTATTCCCATGGGAAGTTTAGGGGTGACCTAATTCATGAGAGAAATCTCAAAACTTACAAGTCATAATCTTGATTACATGTTCCAAGAAATGTTGCAATGCTATGGCCTGAGTAATGTTTCAAAGAGTGTTTCCTGAATCTGATAAATCCTTGGATAGGCCTAAAACCTTGACTCAACTAAAAAAATACAAACCCGAAGCCTGAATTGTTGCAACCTGATAAATCCTTGGACAGGAAGGAAGATAGAAGGAAGGTAGAATAAGATACAGAGGACGGGAAAGTGGAGATAGCATTGTATTGGATCCCTATAAAATCTGAGTAAACCTAGGCATCAATGCCCACTGTTTCAAGGACCTCAGATTGTGGAGTCACTCTCTCTCTCTCTTTCTGCTATGCCTGGTCAGTATTCCCTCACCCTGCCTACCCTCCCCCACCTTGTGAGAATATGGGCCCTTGCCCCCCTCCCCCACTTCTGAGGATGCTATCTAAATCTAGGCAGTGTTCCTCACTCTATGCCACCTCTCCCTAAATAAAGCCACACGAACTCTGCCAGCATCAAGTCTCCTATCAGCTCATTAGAGTGATTTTGGGGTACAAGCCCCCTGTAAAAAATTTTACATACTTGTAACATAGGTTTGCAAATGTAGCTATAGGATTTGTGAATATTTTATCATACTTTGTAGATAGATTACAAATAGAGCATGCCTAGAATTCCATTCCTTCACCCCCCCAAGAATTTCACTCCATACAGTAATTATGAAATCTCACTTCATTATTATACCCTGAGCTATTAATGAAATCCAATTTTCAAGCAAGAGTTATATCTTTAAAACATGTAGTATGTTCACTGATCTACTGCTTTGTGCATTCCAGGAATAGCAGAACTGTTAGCAAAACACATGTCATTCATTTTTCTATAGCCCCAAACCAGTTGCATTAATACAATATAATTATAGGAACAGATCTGGAAAAGATAGCTCTTAAGGCATATCCTACAGAAAATTGAAAAATTTTCTCCAATAACAAAAGCCACACCAACCATTTAAATAATTTATTTAACTTTGTTCTGGTGGGATGGATCTGAAATCATGATTTTGATTATCAAATGAAATGATTCTGATTATTAAATGAAAGTCCACAGTGGTTTTGAACATGCTAAACATTTACACAGTACACAGTTATATGTTTTTGGTTTTGCATGCTTGTTTCTGCTAAGGAAACAGTACTTCTATGGTCATATGAAGTACATTTTTCTCTGGTATGGTTCTTAATCAGAGTCGCTGCTGCTACTTGAGGAGTCTGTTGACATAACTTCTACATCATCTTCATTTTCCTTGTTGTGTCCAGGAGGTTCCAGCATAAAGTCATTGCTGTGATTTGGAGGTAACATATTAACCGACATATCACTTGACTGCCATGGGTATTGTGGAGCAAGAACATCTGGGGGGAAAAAAGTCTCATTTTAATCCAGTTTGTCTAACTTATTTTAAAAAACTATTTACAATGAAAAAAAACCTGAAAACATGACAGAAAAAAACAAAAAAATCTAATATTTATAACTTCTATTCTAATAGCTGGGAATATGTTGCCCAAAGAGATATATCTTATGAAACAATTCACATGATAAAACCACAATTGTGAAAATATAATGCCTAACTTTTAGCTAAACTAAAGAATTTTCAAACAAGTTCCAGATTTTTACATATGGGTCAAGCATTCCTAGTATGATAAAATGTCAAGAATAGGATAGGTCACTATAATTTAGAAAATAAAGGCAGCATTGAGGGGAGCTGCTTTTCTAGAGATACTTCTCTGATCAACAGGAATGAATCAGTTGACAACATGGAAGTGACATGAGATTTGGGGATAAAGTGATTGATCACCTTGAAGCTACTAGGAGTATTTTGTGTGTGTGTGTGTGTCCTTGATCAGAACCTATTTTCATGTTGTTGTTTACACCAGGATATTCATTCAGAGTCTACATCCCCAACCATATCCCTTTGACCAATGTATTCAAGCAGTTGTTTTTCTTTGGTGTTTTTACTCCCACAGTGTTTCCTCTGGATATGGATAGTGGTTTTTCTCGTAGGTTCCTCCAAGTTGTTCAGGATCATTGCATTGCCACTAATGGAGAAGTCCATTACATTCAGTTGTACCACAGTGTATCAGTCTCTGTGTACAATGTTCTCCTGGTTCTGCTCCTCTCATTCTGCATCAATTCCTGGAGGTTGTTCCAGTCTCCATGGAACTTCTCCACTTTATTATTCCTTTTAGCACAATAGTATTCCATCACCAACATATACCACAATTTGTTCAGCCATTCCCCAATTGATGGGCATCCCCTCGTTTTCCAGTTTTTGGCCACCACAAAGAGCGCAGCTATGAATATTCCTGTACAAGTCTTTTTCCTTATTATCTCTCTGGGGTACAGACCCAGCAGTGCTATGGCTGGATCAAAGGGCAGACAATCTTTTATTGCCCTTTGGGCATAGTTTCAAATTGCCCTCCAGATCAATTCACAACTCCACCAACAGTGAATTAATGTCCCGACTTTGCCACACCCCCTCCAGCATTCACTACTTTCCTCTGCTGTCATGTTAGCCAATCTGCTAAGTGTGAGGTGATACTTCAGAGTTGTTTTGATTTGCATCTCTCTGATTATAAGAGATTTAGAACACTTTTTCATGTGCTTATTGGAGAATGGCTTGATTTTTTGTACAACTGGTTTAGCTCTTCATAAATTTGAGTAATTAGACCTTTTGTCAGTCCTACTTCCTTTGCATTTTTGTTCATGATTTCCCTGGATATCCTTGATCTTTTTTTCTTCCAAATGAACTTTGTTATGGTTTTTTCTAATTCAGTAAAAAAAGTTTTTTGGTAGTTCAATGGGTATGGCACTAAATAAGTAGATTAATTTGGGTAGGATTGTCATTTTTATTATGTTAGCTCGTCCCACCCATGAGCAAACAATGTTTTGCCAATTGTTTAGATCTAGTTTTAATTGTGTGGAGAGTGTTTTGTAGTTGTGTTTGTATAGTTCCTGTGTTTATCTTGGCAGATAGATTCCCAAGTATTTTATTTTGTCTAGGGTGATTTTAAATGGAATTTCTCTTTCTAATTCTTGCTGCTGAAATGGGTTGGAGATATATAGAAATGCTGATGACTTATGCGGGTTTATTTTGTATCCTGCAACTTTGCTAAAATTGTTGATTGTTTCGACTAGCTTTTTGGTTGCTTCTCTAGGATTCTTTAAGTAAACCATCATATCATCCGCAAAGAGTGATAGCTTGGTCTTCTCATTGCTAATCCTAGTACCTTCAATTTCTTTTTCTTCTCTAATTGCTACTGCTAGTGTTTCTAGTACAATGTTAAATAATAAAGGTGATAATGGGCATCCTTGTTTCACTCCTGATCTTATTGGGAAGACTTCTAGTTTATCCCCATTGCAGATGATGTTTGCTGATGGTTTTAGATATATGCTATTTATTAATTTTAGGAAAGGCCCTTCTATTCCTATACTTTCTAGTGTTTTCAATACGAATGGGTGTTGTATTTTATCAAAGGCTTTCTCTGCATCTATTGAGATAATCATGTGATTTTTGTCGGTTTGCTTGTTAATATGGATAATTATGTAGATGGTTTTCCTAATATTGAACCATCCTTGTATTCCTGGTAATGAATCCTACCTGGTCATAGTGAATAACCCTCGTGATCACTTGCTGGAGTCTTTTTGCTAGTATTCTATTTAAGATTTTTGTATCTATATTCATTAAGGAGATTGGTCTATAGTTTTCTTTCTGTTTTTGACCTGCCTGGCTTTGGGTACCATGTTTGTGTCATAAAATGAATTTGGTAGAACTCCTTCTTTGCTTATTCTATCAAATATTTTGTATAAAATTGGGATTACTTGTTCTTTGAATATTTGATAGAATTCATTTGTGAATCCATCTGGACCTGGGGATTTTTTCTTAGGGTGTTCCTTGATGGCTTGTTCAATTTCTTTTTCTGATATGGGGTTGTTTAGGTAATTTATTTCTGAAGTTGCTAATAGTAAGAAAAAGGCATATACAAAAACATGAAGAAAAAAGCTTTAAAGATGCAGAGAAAAAAGGAATAGTCCTATGGTTCAATAATCGACAAAGGAATGTGATTTGGAAAGAACGAGAGTCCAAAAATGAATCCATGGTCATAATTTTGAACTTACACAATGAGGAACAAAAAGAAGAAATGTCAAGAAACCAACTATAGCTCTCAAATTGAGATTTAAAAACAGGAAGTGTATATAAAAGATATGCTGGAAAAAAAACAAGGTTTAATAGAATGAGAGTTGTGTGTGTACAATGGTGGGAGATCACACTGTTAAAAGAACCAAGACACATCTCTGATACCTGGGGTTTGACAAAAGGTTATAACAGGAAATTTGACTACAGGGTTTGGATTTGGTGGGGCAAGAAAAATCTAAATACTTTCTGCATTAGTTTACATATTGAAGGAGAAATATTTGAAGAAATTCCTATTGTTTAGCTTAGAAAAGTAAAGTCTAAGATGAAACATTACAGGTATCTTCAAATACTACCAAGAGCTGTAGAATATATCCATGTTTCTGTACATGTATATGTAAACATAAAAGAAACATCCAGTCTCACATGAGAATTTGCATCGCTAGTTGATTCTTAAATCTAAGACCAAGGGATTTCTGGGTAAGAAAAATAACCCTTTTTCTCTTTGTCTTCCAGATTGCCATTAGATTCTTGGCTTCTTGTCAGGAAGCCAATTCTTTCCCCAACTCTCCAACTCTACCACCTATATGTTGCCTCCCCTGCCCACTTTGCTGCAAATTAATAATGATTTCCACTGTAATTAAAACCTGAGGAATGTTAAAGTCTTCTTGATTTTGTTCTATTTTCATCTCTGCTCTTTACACATGTTAACATTCTTACTTTGAAAAACTGACCTGTTCAAAAAATGTCAACAATAAATATTACCTGGCAACCTGCCTGCTGCAAGTGCATCCCCTGGTAAATGGCCATTCACACCATTAGTGGATGGATTATTCATTTGACCCAACAATCCACTTCTCATCTCTAGATCAGTTGGGTATGGTCTCCGTGGGTCCCCTTAAAATGAAAAATAGTTTTTATTTTAATCATGTTAAAAAATAAATGCCATATAAATTGTTTTACTTAGGCATTCAATTTGAAATCTGTGATATGTAATTCATCTGGTCAATGGATATATATGCCCCTGAAAGTCAATATCTTAAGATATTTAAAAGCAAAACAAATTTAACTCTTAAAAAGTCATTTCCATGCTTCCTGTTTATTTCTACTTTTTCTCTAAAGTTGGCATGTAGTAATATGCTCATCCCTGGATAGCAATTAAAAAAGACAACACTATTTTTGGAGACACTCTTTAAAGGGAATTTATAAACAATGGAGAGAAATAATTTTACAACTTTTAGCTTGTCTGAGGTTAGATAATAATAATTTCATTCAGTATATCATTATCATGACATAGTGCCTTAAGAAACAAAGTGCTAAGGGGCATCTAAATCCTCCTTCCTCTGCTCCTGGTTTAGTCTTGCTTCTCAAAGAATAGGGCAATGATAAACATATCTCTATTAATATTCTTTTAATCCCATCCCAAGAGTCTCCAAAGAATGTGCTTCTAATCATTGCCCTCTCCATTCAGAAACAGTGAAAATACACTCATCATCATATCCAACCAAATTCTAGTCTCCTTTTTGGCAGTGTTTTTCTAAATCATTCAACTAAACCCAGAAAGGGGATTTTAAAATCAAGAATGTTTCGAAAATATGGCTTACTGAACAGACATGAGTATGTATGTAGCCCCACAAATTAAACTAATGGAAAAAAAGGCCAGTTAAACCATTTTTAAAAGACCCAGGATGTGGAAACTAAAGCTTAATTTTTATTTTGGAATCTGGTTTTATATAAACAAAATTGATTTTAAAATGTTTCCAGCTACTTGTTTGAAAATTTTCAGGTACACAAATGAACCATAAGATACCCCAACAACAACAAAAAACAACTTAAAATGAAATTGAAGAATGTGTAGCAGTTTTAAAAAAAATCTTAACTGTTATGTGATTTAAAGTTTTATATAGTGTTTATATGATAGATCAACTTTCTCACAAAATCTCCTTTGTAATAAAGAGATACCGTAATCACTCAGACTTATTAGTTGAATTAATGAAGTGACATTGGAAGGTAGGAAAATTATTTTTAAAAATATCAGATCCTAACCCTGCTTCCTCATCTAGGAACAATTACTAATGAATGAATAGCTATCCCTGGATGATTACTATTGATGTTCTCTTAGCTTTTGGTTAAGATCACTGGGTGAATCTCATGTTTATTGCTCATGGTTCAGAACTTCACTGCTAGATGTCTGCCTCTTCATGGGCATTTTTCTGAACTGACTTCCTTGGTGGGTGCTATGAGGAAGCTCTCTTTCCCACCAAAAGGGGTAGTTTTCTCACTATTTCCAGTTCTAAAGCTACTCTAGAAGGTCTCCATATAACTAGATTTTACTGTAAGGAAATATCAGTGTCCTATATAGGCCAAACAAATTTGCAAAACATATCTTCCATGTGACTATTATATAAAAGGCTTAAAATGAGAAACTGTTGAAGTTATTTTCTGAGATAAAAGTATACATTGCACTTTAATCTACCTTCCTATTTGTATTTAAGTCTTGTGAAAGTTATCCAAAACAAATATTTGGTAGAGAAGAAAAGTATGTTTTGTTTTTTTTTACCTGGAACCCATGTTAATGGGGCACAGACAGCATTACTTGCACTAATCCTATGTGCATACTTAATTATTTCTTCAGAAGAGATGGCACCTGAAAAAGAAAATATTTTAACCTGATCTCATAAAAGAATATATTCAATCTTAGTACTTGAGTTTATCAAAAGTAAGGAAATCTAAGAGGCTTGATACTTTATATACTTTAGTATTTCCAATATCTGCATGTGTCATATTAACTTGATTGAAAATGAGCAAACACTTTTACACTACCTAACAAAAGGCAATACAGAATGTTAATACAATGAAAGTTCCTTGAGGGTCAAGGACAATTTTGGTTTTGTTTTTAATATCCCTAAAATGCAACTGATACTGACACTTGAATGAGAAGCACTGCAAGAGACAAGAGAGATTCAACTGCGGAAACAAGAACATAAACCTAAGGCCAATTCTAAGTCTTCAACCATTATTCAATAAACAAGTTATCCTCATTTGGATCTATATGCCTCTGTGTTATTTTCCTTCCTGGAAGACACCCCCTCCCCCCAACCCCTTCCTCTTGCTGTTTATTCGAGGTCTAGCCTTAAATAGTCACTTTTTCCTTGAAGCCTTCATAAAAGACCAAATTAATCTTCTCTTCTCTGAATTTATTATAGTTTACTTATCTTTGTATCATTCATTTTTGCAGTTAGTCTGATGCTACCTTGAGCTAGTATTTAACTGCTCCTTGAGTGTATTTCTATAACTAAACTGTAATCTCTTTGTAAAGAACTTACTGAAACAAAATCCTCTGCTAAACCTCTATATTTTCACAAGGCTTACTGTAAGACCAAGCAAATGCAGGAGTTGTGCTCCCATATCCAATGATTCAGTGTCACATTGATATAGTACCCACAATTAACCACAGGTGGAAAAAAACAGAAAAAAGGAGGGGAGGGGTTACAGAAAAGCCAGTAAAGTCTGCCTGTCCAGTACATGATTCCTTTCCCTTTGTCCTCATACACAAGCTCTCATAAGAAACTTTCCCTCCAGTTTTCCCCTAGTGTTCTCACTGATCACATTTATTGTAACATTATCACAAAGTCTTTGTTTAAGAAGGCCATTATTTACTGTAATGGTCTCAAAGTTCAAGAGCAGTGGTGCTAGTATTGCAGAATCTACTGATTCATTTACCTGCAGTTAGCAAGTATTCTCTTTTATCTCTAGTTTCAGCCATCCATGATTGGATCTTGGAACGTATCCCCTTTAGATATGGGGGCCTTACTGTATAAGGGCACTCAATATACTATATTAAACTTAAAGTAAAGTAAGCTGGACTCAATATTATAGAGATATCAAAATAAGGAAAACTGATCAATAAAGATTTAAAAGTTCTTAAATATTAACACAGTAACATTTTATAAAACCAGAAAAGCATTCTCAGAATCTAAAGCACATTTTAACAATATCAAACTTATATATATAACTATTACTGTTATATACATATATCACTAATATATTATAATACATACATATATAATACATATAATACATGTATATAACACACACACACAAACATATATATAAACAAAAAAAGGTACCCTATTATTTCCTTGACAATCAACTTACAAGTATTAAGTGCTTACATGTGCCAGATACAGTGCTGGGTTCGAAGGATACCCAAAGACTGAAAACAATCCTGGCTCATGTTGATCTACATTCTAATGAGGAAGACAAGTACATTTTATCTAGACCAGTTTTCTCAGAGTACTAACCTTTTCTAGCTTTATCTATGGATTTGAGTTTTTCTTTTGCTTGATAAACAGCTGTTGCCTAATTTAAATAAAAAGACATCTTATTTACAACCATATTAGTTTTACTTCTTTGTACAACATTTTAAAAATCTACTAATTATTTAATCTTATGGGATAAATATGGAACACTTAGAATACTCATAACTTTCTATAAAATACAAGCTAGCAAATTAAGTATCTTAGAACCAACCTGCAAAAAAATTCAAGAAAATATGTAAGAACTAGTGTGCTGTTTGCACTTCTAATAAACTAACAAATTATTATTTTTTATAACGACTCAATTTCTAGATTATAACTCTTTTTTGTAAATAACTAATGCCTGAGCTAAATAAGACTTACAAAAAGGATCCATTCTGGAATTCAAGAACACTAACTATATAGCATGCAAAAGGTTCAAACAAATGGATAATATTGACAACTTACGTTCAAGAAGAGTCCACTTGATTCTTCTCCACATCATATACTAATATTCATCAAGGTTCAAGATATTTAACAGACAACCAGGACAAAGCAAGGATTTCTTTCATGTACAAGATATATTTCTGAACTAGTTTGTTCATCCAAATACATATTTTAAAATTTCAATCATGTAATCCATATGAGAAAAATATTTCTTCAAGATATACTATAGGCATAAAGCTAATGAAATTACTATAATACTTATGGATTCTGTTTTCCAATTTTAAATGTTTAAATAAAGCCACTTCTGGCTTTAATTTATGTATATATCTCAAGTTAATGGGACTTTTCTTATGTTATTATGAATTAGCATTAGATAGAAACATTAAATAAAAGGAATTATGAAGTTGATGTAAATTACAAAAATTATGGAGTTGGTGTAAATTATGGAGTGGATGAAGTCTGGAGACAAATTTCAATGAAGAAAAACAAATGAGTCAGAGAGGGCATAAAGAATCTAGGATTAAGTTAGCTCACAGATGCAGGAGGATGAAAATTTGGGAAGTTAATAGACCCATTTCAGTTCAGGAAAATTTCTAATTGTTGAATTCAGGGAGAAAGAAAGAGTGTGCAAGGCATCAAGACATCACTTGGAGAGAAGCTTTGCTCAGAACATAAGAGCTGTGCCAACCAAGAGGGATCTTACTTCTTCAAAGACTAAGAAAGTTAAGAAAAACAATTTTAACCCCAACCCAACAATAGCAAAAAAAAGCTAAGAAGCTGATCTTGGGCCAAAGAAACTTAAGGTAGGGGACTACCATGCTTATCCTGCTCCTCCCTTTGGAGAACCAGAAAAGTAGGAAGAAGAGACTGAAGTTTAAAGCTTGAAGGCTCAAGGGACAGATCAGGACCCTTTAAACTTCCTCTAGCAAAGTTTCTTTCTCCCTTTAGGTTTGCCAGGTGGGCAAGTTAAAATTATTTATCAATCTTTACTTAAAATAAACACCACTGGCCTGCAAAAATTTCAAACAGTATACTTAAGCATATATACAGACAGAAATAGAAGATAAGATGAAAATGCTTCTTATTATAGAAAAAGGAAAGTTTTGAAGAACTGGGGTTGATTAGGGAACTGGAACAATTAGGGCAAAGAGAAGGGCGAGCTAGCTCTATTAACCATACAAGGCTGCCATGTATAATCAGGATTCAGATGTTCCTAGGAATAAACCACAGTATTGCCCTAAGAGCTCCAGCCTCCAAATTACCCTCTCACTGATCAAACTTTTCCTCTCTCTAGAATAAAAAGTGTTCCTTCCCTTCTTTGTTCTCTATTTTTTTTTAAATCCATAGCCTTCATCTTAGAATCAATACTGCATACTGGTTCCAAGGCAGAATGGCAAGAGCTAGACAATGGGGGTTAAGTGGCTCACACAGAGTCACAGAACAGGAACATGTCTGATGCCAGATTTGAACAGAGGATCTTCCATCTCTAGGCCCTGCCTCTTAATCCACTGGGCCATCTAGCTACCCTCCTTTATGAGACTTTTATCACATTCACAGAGCCCAGCATTTCTGCAGACCAATGGGATTTTTTTTCTAGTAGGTAAATGAAATCTTAATTATAAGTAACAAAATGGCAAGCTTGCCCATAACTCTGATAGAGAAAGTAGAAGATTCTGATCTATTCCTTGGTTCAGTTCTCACTAGTCTAAAACTGTTGGTCCCTGGTATGGAGGCTCATGCCTTTAACACAAGACAGGATCAGTCTAAACTCTTTGGATAACCTGTCACAGCCACCCAATTTTATGTTCTACTCACCAATCCCTTCTTCCTGCTTTTCCAGCTCTCCAAAAGAAAGGGAAAGGAGAACCTGGGAGTCTTCTTCTTCAAGTCTCTTTGCCCCAAAGGCAGGCTACAGTAGCTAAAGAGATTGAGACTGGAGAAAATAACCTAAGGCAGATATCTTCTATACTGGACAAAACTGAACCTTGTACCTGTAATCTGCTACCTCATTTATTTTATACCATGAAGGAATGAAGCATTATATATTAAAGATACCTTCCTTAGAAATGATGCCGATTTTAACTGTCAACTAAAATTTTAACCACTTTTTAATAGACAATTCTAAAACATACTATATATTTCTTTGCCTTCTTAGAGTATGTTAAATGAGATTTAACCTTTTCTTGCTAAATAAGGATCATGATTATGAACATTGTTAATATTATGCTGTAGTGTAACAATATCACTGGATGTTACTGAGGTATGTTTAATACAACATTATGGGGTAACAGGATATTATGCTTTTCTGAATCTGTATCTTTTTAGTTTTGTTGTCTCAACCCTTCATGACTGCTGTTTGTAACAGGCCATTAATTTCAGCATGCCAAATAGTAAAAATGTCTCACTTCCTTCTACTTGAGTATTTCCAAGCTAATATGGGCTAAGAAACCATTTTTTTAAAAAGAGTATTAACACAAATAGGCTTTAATGAATGGGATTTGTAAGAGCTATTTTCTACTACTCAGAGGCCTTCTCAAAGGGTTCATGGCTGTGTTTCCCAGGACTGAAGAACCTGGAAGTCTGACCTTTGGGGTATTGTTGCAGGAGGCAAATTTATCTTGGAAATTTCCTCTATCTGGAATTCTCTCTATTCTTTACTTTAACCCTAATCCAGCCTAATCTTTTCTCTTAGCTAAGAATATATTCTTTTTAGATTTAGAAAACTGATTATTTCAGGATCTTCATTTTTTGGAATTGTTGGACAAAGCTTAGGAGGGATCATACAACTTTACATTCTACTATGAAGATTCTTCATCTAGCAACTTACCAATATCTGCTCTGCTTCCTTCAGCTGTTTCTGTAATTGTTGAATGTCACTATCTCTCTTCTCTACTTCTTTTTCTAGTAGTTGCATTTCATGATGTACTTTTCCTTGTTCAAGTGCCAATTTCATTAGTTCTTGAAACTCCCCATCTCTATGAATTAACAACTCTATAATCTGTCAGAAAATATTTGGTTTAATCAAGTATCATATTATCAAAAAGCCATATCCCAAACAAATGTGTTATTGATTTTGTTGTATTGTAATTTCTGTAATTTAAAAGTACTTATTGTATGCCTTGAAATGATAAGATGTCCCTTTTCTACAAGCCCTGAGTAAAGGATACTAAAGATAAGACATATCATATTGGTATAGACATAAGCTACACCAAATGACTCTATATTGAAATCTCCATATAAGAAAAACAAAACTGGCATATACTTTAAGATAATAATACAATATTGATGAATAAAATAGATTATTGAAGCTATTGTACAATTCTTTCAAATAAAAATATTTTATTTATTTTAATTAACTTTCTTTTACTTTCTTTATTAAATGTTATATAATGACCATCACAACTATCTATTTAATTTATTACTTTCTGAAATGCAGCATTTTTAAAACCAGAGGTGAAAGTCATGAAATAACATCTTTTAACTGCAGTTAAAATTCAATGAATAAATGTGCTCTGGGACAGCTCCCTTCCTTTTTTTTTCTGTTTGGGGCAGTTTCCCTTTGGGGTGGGAAAGAACAATCTTAATTCTGCTTTTAAAATTTGTCCTTGAAGCACTTATTATCATTTATAGATTATATGGTTAATAAATGTTTTTTAATCAAATAAAGTTATACTACCTGCCAAAGAATAGATTTCCCCCTACTCAATATGGTTACCTATGTATTTTTTAACAAATTAAATCATCTGACACCTTCTAGAGCTCTCTCAAAATTTTAATAGTCTACAAAATAGTCACATCCAATTGTTGAGAAGAATGGGTGAACCTTTTATAAAAGCTATAAAAGTATGGTGAAATCCCAAAGAGATCAAAGGAAAAGGAAAAGGACCTATATGTACAAAAAATAATTATAGCACCTCTTTTTGTGGTGGCAAAGAACTGGAAATCTAGGGGATGCCCATTAATTGGGGAATGGTTGAACAAGATGTGGTATATGAGTGTGATGGAATAATAGTGTGCTATAAAAAATGACAAAAAGGATGGTTTCAGAAAAACTTGGGAAGACTTATATGAACTGATGCAAAGTGAAGTGAGGAGAACATTGTATACAGTAATAGCAATACTGCAATGATGACCAACTGTGAAAAACTTTGCTACTCTGATCAATATAACAATCCACAATAATTCCCAAAGAATGATGAGAAATGCTGTCCACCTCCAAAGAGACGTGATGAACTAAATGCAGATTGAAACGTAAAAAAAGTTTTTTTCTTGCCTTTTTTTGCAATATGGCTAATATGGAAATATGTTTTGCATGACTTCACAAATTATGATGAGTATCATACTGCTTGCCTTCTAAATGGATGGGTGGAGGGAGTGGGGAGAGGGAGAGATTTTGGAACTCAAAATTTAAAAATGAATGTTTAAAAAATATATGTGTGTGTGTTGAGAGAGAGAGGGAGAGAGAGAGAGAAAGTGCTTTGTAATTCCTAAGGCCTCATCTAAACCATGGTTTTTGATCCCAGTACTAAGAAAATGATTATACATTTTACTTGGGTTTTGTGCAAATTTTTAAAAAGGCAAGGATAGGAGGGTGGGAAATGGGCTAAATATGAATCACTATAGTCTCGATTTTTGTCTCTACTCTTTTCATTTTAAAGAGTAACTTGCAAGTTTGAAAAAAGATTTTTTAAAAACAACAAACAATGATACATTGCTTGCTGTCAAAATTAATGATCCTCCAAAATATCATTTCAAAATGCATCATTTCAATTCACTTTCCAATTAGGAGGGACCTGGGCCTCAATTTCAGAAATATAATGTTAAGTCATTATTGACAAAATGAAGTTAAATATTTATGTAGTGCCTAGTATGTGCCAGGCACTGTGCTGAGTGCTTTACAAATATTATCTCATTTGATTCTTGCAACAACTCAGAAGTATATATGCAATTATTATCCCCATTTTACAGATGAGGAAACTGAGGTAAACAGGTTAAACCCCAAGGTCACAGCTAGTGATTGAAACTGAATTTGAAATTCAAAGTGACTTCTTGATTCTAGGCCCAGCACTCTATCCACCTTGCCATTTACTCAGTTTCTAGTTCAACAAGACAGCACTTATTGCTTCATGTCTATTACATAACTTTTATAAAGTGAATTTATTGGATTTGGAACACTTCTAAAGAAAATCAAGACAGCCCAAATTAGGTTTGTGGGTTTAGTTCAAAGAACAATGAATTATTCTAATTCCAGTACTGTGACTAACCTGTTGTGCCACTGTGGAAAACTTTCTGAGCCTTAGATTCTTCATCTGTAATATAAAGTGGTTTAAAGAATCCTCTTTTTAATTCTTCTAGGTATATTGGAAATGTTTGTATTTGTCGATAATTAAGTTCATAATAAGAAAGAAAATAAAAACCAAAAAAGAAAATGAGGTTAAATTAGATGATCTCTAAGGTCTTTCTGGCTTTTAAAAAAATGATAGTCAATAAGCTTTCAAAAAGCCATTATATTCAATAACATTTAAACACATTTCCAATAAATGTGCATGTACAAATGGGTGTACAAATATTTGACTCCTGGGATCTGAAAAGTGGTGGGTTCCAGCAGAAAGCATACTGGACTTGGGAATCAGAACTGGGGCTCAATGGACAAGACATTTAACTTCTCTGTGCCTGAGGCAAGTCTCTAAGACTTAAAACATCTATAGTCTTTGTTCTGCCAAAGTGGCACAATTTCCTAAATGGAAAAAAACCACAGGTTTTAATGTGACTAAGAGAGGACTTAAGTTTACAGAATCATTAGATTATTTTGTTGGTTTTTTTTTCCAGTTTAATTTTATAACTGCACTAAGAAAATGCAGAGTGAAATAAATTTTGAACTTCTATTCATCAACTTCAAGGCTACTTTCATCAAGTCTTTTTCATGATGTCACCTTCTTTGGACAACTAAGAATTGTATATCTTGGGACCACAATTTGAATCTATCTCTTATCAACAGGGAAATTGTGTTCAAGTGTTTTTAAATGCAGTATTGTTTACAGCCTGCTGCCACATGACAGTTACTCACTAGATCGGAGATTGAGATTTATTCCAACACTTACAATATTCTGATTAAAAGATGAATCTTCTTTTTTAACTATACTTTACCTTCCTTTTGTCTTTTTAAAATATTTATACTTTTAGTTCTGTGAACTTAACTTTTCCAATCTGTAAAATAAGGAGGCTCCAGAAGATCTCTGAGTTTCTTTACAATTCTAACATTCTATAATCCTCTAAATATAAGCCCCTATAAGATAAATAATATCTGTTATTTCCCATTTCCATAGACAGATAATAAAATGTCAAATTAGAACATTCTAGCTTGCACACTGAAACCATACATTTTTCAGATGCTAAATGAATATCTTGCATTAGACATACAACTACTCATACAAAGAGCAAGACTGGATTTGGGAGTCAGGAAGGTCTGAGTTCAAATCCCACTTCAGACACTTATTAGCAATGTGACTCTGGGACAAGTCACTTAGCATCTCTTTACCTCTGTTTCATCATCAGTAAAATGGGAATAATAATAGCATCTTCCTCCAACAGTTGTTGTAAGGATAAAATGAAATAATAATAAAGTGCTTTAAACTTTATAGTATAATTTAAATGCTAGCTATTGGTACTGAATAGTTTTCTTTATATCCTCTATAGAAGAGACTCATTGATTTTCCTGATAAAGTCTGTTATCTACTTTTGAAGTTTTCTTAAAATCAATCTATACTTCTACTGGAGTCCTATTCTGAGGGCTGACTGTGGCACAGTGACGACTCTTAAATTTTCTGCCTAGTTAGTAAACTAGGAGGCACAGTAGAATAAATGCTTATTTGCTTCTTTCAAAGGCTCCATCAGTAAAACATAAACACTGGAAGCCCTCTCCAAACTGGAAAGGCTTTGTATATAGGCTCACTGCTGGCCTATTTACAAGATGGATAATAATAGTAACAGCTAACATTGAAATATTGCCTACTATGTGCCAGGCACTTTATAAATATTATCTTGTTTTATCCTCATGATAATTCTGGAAGGTAGGTGTTATTATTTTATCCATTTATAAATGAGGAAACTAAGACAAAGCAAGCAAGTGTCTGGAGGCCATATTTGAATCCAGGCCTTCCTAACAGTTCCTGACTCCAGGCTCAAGTCAGGCTCTATCCACTCCTAGCTGGTCACAATGTAATGAAATTTTGGCCACTTAATCTATATAACCTTTGTCAAATTGTTTATCGTCTCAGGGAAGGGGAAATTTTGGAACTCAAAATTTTAGAAAACTAATATTAAAAATGTTCTTTATGTATAATTGGGAAAATATATAGTATTAGGGTGGGGGAATTATGAAGGGTTACATTCCAGACTGCCAGAGGGCATACATATTGAAAAAACTGCAAGTCTTTGTATATAGTATTCTTAAAATTTGATGTGAACATATGTCCTCAAAAAATTGTTACTAGAAATTATATTTCCATGATGATTTTTATTCCAATGATTTAAAAAAAAAAAGATTGAGGAGTAGGGGGCATTTTCCTTTCCATGATGATATATTTTGGCTTAAGCATATTTTAAAATGACACCACCATTATATAATTTGGGGAGATTCTTTTAAATTAATCTTTTGTAGAAAAAAATTAACATCTCAATGTAAAAATTCTATTATAATTTATGTCTAATATTATTCAGTTATATCACTAGCCAGAAATCAAGAAACATGAGTTTTCAGCTCTGCTACTTACCGAGAATCTTTAAGGCCATGAGAGAAAATAAGTATAATACATACCTTAAAATGCTTTGCCATCAGAGGAAAAAAAGTACTACATAAGTTGAAGTTATTATTATTGTTGTGAAAATTCTTCAAAAATCTTCCTATAACATAGATAATACTTTATTTTAAATAGAGTCTATTAGCAAGGATGGAGAATTCCTTACCTTCAGCTTAATTTCATCCTGCTTATGGCAAGCTTTCTAGCTTGTCATGCATGCCATAAAGTTCAGCAAATGAAACTATTCAAATAACTGAAAGTTTCAATATTCTCTAATGAGTATCCTCATCTCAGTGAGGACAGGGAAAAGGAGGTGAGCTGGCAAAAGACTGTGTGACCTCTCCTCTCCTGCTTTCCCCTTCATTTTTTTATTTTAATTTTTACTTCATAATCTTTAACCATAGCATCTAATTTAGCTTGTGGAGAGAAAAAAAGAAAATGAAATTCAAAGAGCATTATAATAAGAGTACAGAGTTTACACGATAAGGAGAAAAGTTACAGAAGGAATGGTCTGGTGGCTAAAAACATTTTATGAATTATTCACCAAAAGCATTGGTGGATGAATTCTGTGATTTCTACTATGTCCATCCCCTCTTTCAACTCATCACAGTTCACATGACTGCCAAACTGCCAAGTTAGCAGTATGTAAGAAAATATATTTTGCTCATTTCTACCAGTTGAATTTCTATCCTCCATTTAAAGACAAGCTGTTCTTTCAGAAAGCCTTCCCCAATATCCCTCAGGGAATCAAGGTGGCCTTGGTCACTCTGGCATAGCACTTTATTTGCATCTCATCCATAGTTTTGGCAATGTAATTATTTTTATGTCAAAACTACCTGACGATACTATATACTCTGTGAAGGTAGAGATCATCTTATCTCTATTTCCCGTAACACAGGGTACTGACAAATGGATACTTAGGTAGGGACTAGATCTAGGATTTCAATGGTGTAAGGAATTGCTTGGTGAGGAATTCATACCAATCTCAGTCACTTCATGTTCTATAACTTATAAAATTGCTTAAGGCACTATGAGGCAATAGCATCTATTTGCCAGAGGAAGAACCATATATCATATCACAACACCTCTCAGCGGATGCTTAATGTTGGTTAAATTGAAAATTATAGTTTCATGCTCTATGTTTTTCATTTTAAAAGCAAGTTAAATATTTTCTATTTCTCAAAATTAATTACATAAAGATAACTTTCTTATCAGTATATAGTTCTTAAATTATCTTTCCCTTTTGGATAAGTGACCCTAAATAGGAAAAATTAAAGGTTCCTTAACTTTTTTTTAAATAGCCAAATCTTATAGCCCTTCTGTTTCCTAAATGAATTATATGGAAGATAGTAGGGGAAAAAAGGAGGGGGAGAAAAAGCAGCGAATTTATCAACCGCCATCTCCATTACTCTGTATTTTATATTATCTCACTCTAGTTTTAAAGTTATATATTGTCACTTGCAATAGGATGAGGTTGCAATAAAAATGAAACTATAGCTATGCCTGGAAGTGGTGTTAAAAATAAGACTCAAAACAGGGGCAAAGTTCCTGAGAATTTTGCTAAGATACTATTACATACTACCCTAAAGCAGTCTTATGCTAAGAAGTCCCAATACAAATGAATGCAACTGTTACAAATAATGGAAGTGTAACAGTAGAAAGTCAGAAAAATAATTTAGCAAGATTATTTTGATATTTCACTTTCAAAATTGTTACATATTAATATAGAACTTTAAGGTTTACAAAAGTACTTTTTAAAATTTAAAAAAAAGAAAAAACTCTTACCTTCTGTTTTATAATCACTACTAAGTATCAGTTCCAAGGCAGAAGAGTGGTAATGGCTAGGTGACTGGAGTTAAGTGATTTGCCCAGGACCATACAACTAATAACTGTCATTGGTCACATTTGAACCCAGGATCTCCTATTTCTAGGTCTGGCTCTCTGTCTACTGAGCCACTTATTTGTAAGCTGCCCTTTACAAAGTACTTTTCTTACAACCACCTTTGAGGCAGGTAGTAAAAGTAAAGATAAATAAACTAAGGCTCAGAGTAATGAAACATCTAAAAATGGGACACAGCAAGAATTTGAACTTTGGTTTGAACTTTACTGTTTTTTTCCTGTATGATGCTATCTCTCTTACTAAGTATGTATTTATTTCATATATACGTATGTGCAAGCACACACACACATGTACCTACAACTATAAATATCAGAATTATATAAAGTTTCTCTAAGTTACAGGCAAATTGTGATCTGTATGAGTTGAAAGAGATGCTACACTGAGCAAGTCACAGGTAGGTAATGCATGCACACACAATACAAATGGGAGGCTAGAAGATTTTTTTTTCTACTCTTTTTTTTTTAAAAACTTCAAATAGAAATCACGTACCTGGTTTTCCTCTCCAGCTTGTAGCAACTTTTGACTTCTGGAAATTGCCAGATTCTCTATAAGTTCCCTAAAAACAAATGTAATTGTTAATCAATGTAACTTTGAAAACCAGAGCCACACACAACACTGAAATATCAAAAGAATTCTTAGAAACTATTAAGTTGGGAAATATTAATACTTTTAAGGTTGTCTTATGGGTAATGTAAAATATTCTATAAGAATATTTTACAAAAATAATTCTAAGATGATATATGTGAAGGGGCAGAGCCAATATGGTGAATACAGGCAACTACCCTGCTAAATTCGTACAATATTCCCTTTCAAACAATTTTAAAATAACTCCTCAAATCAAATTTTGGAGCAGCAGAGTCAACAAAAGGCTTGAGTGAGACATTTTTTTCCAGCTTAAGATAATTTAGGAGGTCAGTAGGAGAGACCTGTGACACCCAGGTTGGGGCCAGCCCAGAGCAGAATACCAGTAGACCCTGGAAATCAGTGCAACAGCAGAAGCATCAGCTTTGGAAATTCTCAGTCTAGAGATGCCAGTAGGGAGGTCATACAATTGGTCAAAAAGAGATTGCAGGACACCTTTGCTGACCCTGTGTACAGCTGGCACCAATTGGCAACTCCATTTCCCATACACAGTTCTAGGTTGCAGTCAGAGAAGAGCACTAGTGCTTGTGGCTATGAGATAGGAGAGGACACAGTCAGTTCCAGAGCAAAGAGGAGTACTAGTGCTTATAGCTGCAGAGAAGCAGGGGCCCTTTCTGGGCAAAAACAAAAAGCGCAGGCCAGGAGAGGAGTAACCATACATCTCACAGGAGCACACTGTTATAAGCACACACCCCCCCCCCCCCCCCCAATGCAGACCCTCAGCTACTGTCAGCAGTTAGTCATATGTATGACTAGGTGAAAGTATTCCTTAATCCACCTCAGAAGGTGCTAAAGTAACCTCTCAAGTCTGCAATAAGGGAATTAAAAAATGGAAAAGTGGCAAAGTTTGTGGGTAAATAAGATGGTGGTCACTCTTATTGCTGCCTAATGCACTTTATCCTGCCTCCTGCTGACAGCTCCAGCTCCAACATGTGCTTTTCATCAGTCATGGAGGGGAAGGGGTGATTTGCTTCTTTCCCTTTTTTACCTCCTGTTTCTTCTGACTTGACATCCCTCCCCTGCCCCTGCCCCTCCCCACCCTGTCAAGTGTTGCCCTCTCCTCTCCCCTGTATTTTATGGGTTATTTCATGGTTACTGTATTAGAAATAAGTTCATATTATCAAAACTAATGTGTGACACAAGAAGTCATAGTAGAAAAAGAATTTTTTCTCTATGTCTAAAATCTGCCTTACTTATTTTCTCATTTATTTTATTTTAATGTTCTATATGTGAACTACAATCTAACAATGCATAAAAATGTTCCCAGTGTTAGGGTTTTTTTAAAAGGGTCTATTTGACTTCTTTTAAGCTAAAGAAAGTTATAGTTTTCTCAGACACACAAATTTACTGACTAAGACACCAAAAGAATTAAAGATGTTGCTTTTTAAGAGTTGGGACTATATCTCCCAGACATGAACAATTTTGCCTCCCCCAACTGGTTCAAACTTACGGTGGTCCTTTTCTTATTTGGGAAGTAGTATAATTTTGTCCCCAAACGCCTTTTTTTCTCCACACTTTCCAATATGAGTGCTAAATAAAGATTCCAGATTTCTCCCCACTTCTTAATTCTATCTATGAAGTACGTAAAACCATGGACTTAATAACATATATATAACCACAGTCCATTATGCTTAGGAATTCTACCCCAATTTCCTAGTAATGCAGCTGTAAATAATGAGTATTTATTACTTGGCTGCTAATAATAGTATGTCTTTGTTCTACAACCAAATCTATTAATATTGGTCATTTTAAAGTTTTTGTTGAATATTTTCTGGGAGAAAGTGGTTAATATATACAAATTTCAATGCAAACTGATAGTTTACAGATCATGGCTAGGTAACTAGTCTTACTGGATGAGCACATAATAGGTTTTTTTAAAAAGCCAATCACACTGCAGCAATGTAATACTGGAAAGGGCATAAGATCCACTGAAGCTAGCATGGGAGGCCAGAAATCATCACACCACCAAGACTTTACATGAGGAACATTTTTAAAATCTGCTTTTTCACTCAGTCTACCAGTAAAGCATAATTCAGAATTTTGACAATTCTATCAGACGTGAGATTGCTGAAGATGATGAACATATAAAATGACATAAATCATGAAAACAAAGAAAAAGAAAAAAAATCTCACAAGACAATGGATTATGGTACAGGCAGCAGAACGTCTCAAGAAGGAAGAGGCCTATCACCAATTTGTTAGTGGGCTCAGTGAAGATGACTACAGATTAATAAGAAACAAAAATCTTCTTGGTACACCTGGAGAAAAGACAATGGAAGAACTACAGCTTCTCTTAGAACAAGCCAAGGAAAATTTAGCACCCCAATCGAATGAGTGTAACCTAGGAGCTGAAGAAGAAAGCAGTTGTACTGAAGTCCTTGGGGAAAATTTAAGTGAAGAATCAATACTCCAATGGATAAATACATTTTGTCACACAGGAACTAGTATACTCAGTGGGCAAAATAGAAACCAAATTTGGAAAGCTTTAAGTCAGAGAAGTTCAGATACAGGAGAATTCCAATTTAGACTTAAAATTAACGCACATGATGAATTCCAAAATTCTGATAGTCCAAGGGAAGAATTTATAAATAGGCCATATTTGCATATCAACAGATACCAACACCAGCAAGTAAATAGATTTCAGCCATCCAATAGCCCAGCAGCCAGGCAAACTAGAAGCAAGACCTCAACTGTGAATACTACAATGCTGGGAGTCATGAGAGGTTCTAGAAGGCAGCATCCAAGAGAAAGGTCTTCTTCCTGGATAGGCAGGCTCAGAAATGGAGCCCAGGAATTCAGAGAAAGGTTTGAACACTGCCACTCTGGTGCCAGGCCTATTCAGTTTACTAGACATATCAATGCTGTTTTCCTAAGAGAAGTTCATGAAAGAAATGAATATACAAGGTTCCAGAGGCACAGAATAAGAAACAACAGTCCACTGAATAGTCTAAGAGAAAGATTTGAATCTCTAAGATTAAGACCTACTCAGAATAGTAGTAGTCATTCAAGGCTGCAAAGATCAATCGACATCATTTCAAGAACACAGATTGAGAAAAAACTTAAGTGGAGTCACCACCAGCATCACAGAGTTCAAAATGAACAAGAAATAGGAGGCACTCCACAATTTTCACATTCACCAGCACTTTCAAGAATTCTTTCCACAACTGCAAGAAGTCATCCAACTTTAAGGCTAAATCTTAGGGTAAGAATTCTTCCTGAAGAAGAAACAACACAAGGGAATATTTCAAGCAGAACTCGATCTAGGTTTCAAGGACCCAGAGGAACAAATAGGAGTAACAGCGGTATATTTCAATTAGTCATTTCCCGTTCTGAAAATAATGGGTCACAAATCTGTTTCAGAACAACATGGTTACCCCTTCATGGAATTTCAGAGCCTGAGTTTCGTCAGCCTAGGGTTCTACAGACACTTCTCCAGCAGGTCCTGGCTGGGCTGAACACTCTAAATTTTTCAAATGAAACTCAAGCCTATTTAGAAGCACAGCGATTCAATCAGCACTTATGGGATATCAATTCTGAGCTGAACAACTTAAACAGAATTAGAGCTCAAAGAGAAGTAAATGAAACTCAAATATGCTACAACAATGAAAGTCATGCCAGGCAGAACAGTGATGTGAGTAATCTGATTGAAAATATCATAATACCGATTCTCCGCCTTGCTCGTGCTTTTTTACTAAGTGATGATAGCTGGTATTGCTCTGGGGGATTAACCAATGAAGAAATTGATAAATTTTCTACCAAAAGCTACGAAAACAGCATAAATGGAGAGATAAATAAGGCTTGCAGTATTTGTGTAAACACCTATACACAGGGAAACAAACTCAGACAACTGCCTTGCACACATGAGTTTCATGTCCATTGTATTGACCGCTGGCTGGCTGAAAATAATACATGCCCCATTTGCCGCCAAGCTGTATTAGACTCAAATACAGTCTAATCAGTGGATTAAACATATGTAAATCTATTTAATTTTTGTGTTTTTTTAAAGAGGTTTCAATTTATGTAGAGAGTTCCCAATTTATGAGCCATAAGGGAGGAGGGAAGGGAATAAGTATTTATTTAACTCCTACAATGTGCCAGGCAACTTACTACAAGTTCTTTATAAATATCATTTCATTTGATCCTCACCACAACCTTATAAGATAGGTGTATTAACATCATCACTTCATAAGTGAGGAAACTATGGCAAACAAAGGTTAAGTGATTTGTCTAGGGTTACAGCTCTTCTTGACTCTGGGCCCAATGCTCTTCACTGCAACACCTAGCTGCCATTAGCACCTTCTCAACAAAAATTATCACTGTCCTTGCTTCTAATTAACTTTGCTGATGCTTGAAGATCTTTTTATCCACATACAAGGATAGTTCAGAATTGGATCTGTGGTAAAGGGCAATAGCAAGAAAGAAGGGTAAATAATCTTCACCTCAAAAAGCCACAACATTTTTTCAAGTTAATCCCAGTATGGTTCTAGTTAGCATTATCTCCAGTATTATTTCTATAGTTCCTACTTCTAAATACTTCATTATTCTTTTCATTCAACAATCTTTACCCTAAATTCCAGTTCCTGTGAGGAAATAGGAAATCTGAGGCAAGCCTAAAGATTCCCATTATTCTCAAAGATCAAGTAATATTGCTCTTACAGTTCTCTCACCTGTAATTTTGTTAGCCTCAATGGGAAATACATACCAAAAAGCACAGTACCCATCCATGTAGGAGGTTAGGATGTTTAATTTGATATTTTTTCCCTTATTGTTACTAGTTTTAGAAACTTTTAGAAAACACCAAAGTGCCTATGCATTTGATTTATGGATAGAAGCATAGTAAGGAAAATAGGTCAGAAACAACATAAAGTGATAAGTAGAAGGTGAATCAAGTGGACCAATAATGGAGTTGGCCATTTTTGCTGGCTATCCCCCTTGACTGAAATGTTTTTTTTTCATGTTCACATTCTAAGCTTCAAGTCCCAGCTAAAATCCTACCTTACGAATTCCTTTTAGTTTGGTGGTGTTTTTTTTAATCCGTACCTTCTTTTTTAGAATCAATGCTGTATATGGTTAGAAGGCAGAAGAATGGGAAGGGTTAGGTAATGGAGGTTAAGTGATTTGAGTGACTTGCTCAGGATCACACAGCTAGGAAGTGTCTGAGGCCATATTTGAACTCAAGATCTCTCAATCCTCTGAGCCACCTAGCTGCCCACAATTCCTTTTAATTCTAGTGCCTCCCTTTTGTTGATTATTTCCCATTTATCTTCTGTTTATCTTGCTGGTACATGGTTGTTTATAAGTTGTCTCCTTAATTAGATTCTGAGCTCTCTCAGGGCAGGGATTGTCTCTTGCTTTTCTTTATATCTGTAGTGCTTGGCACACAGTAGGTACTTAATACATGTTTGTTGACTGACAAATACTCAGGAGTTCAAAGGCAGAACCCAAAGAGAGAGGAAAAGCTTCAGGTAAGAATGTAAGAATAAGGTCAAAGAGAAATTTGACAATTCTCAAGCATACAAGATTTCTACCTCAATAACTCACTTTAGTATATAGACTAAGCCTGGGTTCTCAAAAGCTACGACAACAAAGCACAAGCACTAGCAAATTCTACAACATTGGAAAAGTTTGAAATACAGTCCCAGTAAGTTGTCTGCACTTAGTGATGGTGGCATAGTGGCAGAAAGGGAAAAGGGATTACAAATCACACTGTTAATTTAATTGCTGGTATTGTAAATAAAAGATTCTAAATCGGGGGCAGCTGGGTTGCTCAGTGGATTGAGAACCAGGCCTAGAGATGGGAGGTCCTAGGTTCAAATCTGACCTCAGACAGTTCCTGGCTGTGTGACCCTGGGCAAGTCACTTGACCCCCATTGCCCAGCCCTTACCACTCTTCTGCCTTGGAGCCAATACACAGTATTGACTCCAAGATGGAAGGTAAGGGTTTTAATTTAAAAAAAAAAAAAAGATTCTAAATGACTGACCAGTTGAAATATTAATTGGAAGGATGAATTACATTAATATTGATAGTTTTGACAAAACAGTTCAAGAATATTATATATAAATTTAAGGATAGTTCACAAGGTCTCCTTGAAGAGGCAAAATAAAGAAATTTGCAGTTAGTTTCTAGTGCTTTTTTAAAAATCAACAAAAACAAATGGATCTTGCACTATCTTTTCAGCCAAATGTGAGACTGTATAACTATCGTTTGCTATAGAAATAATCTGTGAAAATTTACCTTTTCCTATTCATATTTTCAAGAATACCCTTGCTATATGGTACAACTAATTCTCATAAAGAGTTTAATTGTGTAGAGATGAAAAAATAAGCATATAATCAACAATTGCTGATATATCTTTGGGGAGTAATACGGTCCATGATTTTTCCCCCCTAATTGGTTGCTAAATTATTTCCTTCTATCATATTCCTTAAAAAACAAAAACAAAAACCAAAACCAATCCCATCAACACCCTAAAATTTATATTGCCTCCAGCACAGATACTGACTATATGTCTGGTCTCACGACTCTTCCTGATTTCAATTTCATCATCTTGATGTCATTTCTATTTCCTTATACATACTGCTGGTAAATTAGCAGAAACAAGAATTCTGAATCTATGTTTTGTAACTTACTCTTCTTTACAATATATTTAACCTTGTTCACTAAACTTTTTCTGCACTCCAAACTGAATCCTGATTACAAAATGGTTCACATAGATTATCTTAAAAAATTAAAAAAACAAACAAACAAAAAAAAAAACCCTTACCTTCTGTCATAGAATCAGTACTGTGTATTGGTTCTAAGGCAGAAAAAAAGGAGGAAGAGCTAGGCAATGGGGGCTAAGTGACTTGCCCAGGGTCACACCACTAGGAAGTTTCTGAGAACATATTTGAATCTAGGCCCTCCCATTTCTAGGCTTGGCTCTCAGTAAATTACCTTATTTAATCACTATAAAAACTCTGTAAGACAGTTACTATTATATAAATTAGCTTCTGATCTCATATTCAATTGAAAATGATGTTCCAAAGTTATCAGTTGAATCTAATGGCCTTTTCATAATTCTCATCCTTTTTGACCTATCCTTTCTGCAGCCTTTTTATACTGTCTCTTCTCTTTAATACACTCTTCTCTCTAGGTTTTTTTGTGATACTGCCTTCTCCTAGTTTGTCTCCTAGCAATCCAACCCACTCCTTTCTGTCTCTTTTGATGTTCCTTGATCCATTAAACTAAACTAATCATGACCACTAGGTATCTCCTAAGGCTCTATTCTGGGTCCTCTTCTCTACACCCAATATATTATTTTGTATGGTAATTTCACCAGCTCTCATGTATTCAATTATCTCTATGCATAAAAGTGATCCTTAGATCTATTTGTTCATTGAAGTTTCATTCATTCCAGTTGCCTAGTAGACATCTAAAACTGAACTCACTCTCTTTTCCCAAACTTTCCCCTCTTTCTACCTTTCCTATTAGCACACAGAGTGTCACCAGCCTCCTGTTCACCCAGGCTTACAACCTAGTTGTTATTCTTCACTTCTCTTCCTCTCCCCTCCATACACATCTAATCAGTCACCAAGTCCCTTGGTTCTTATCTTTGAAATATCTCTTCTTTCCTCCAATACTGCCAGCACTCTTGTCCGGGTCCCTCATCACTTTACAGCTAGATTGCACAGGTTGGTCCCTGTCTCAAGTATCTTCCTACTGTAGGAATTGCTGTCAAAGTGGCCTTCTGACAGGGGCAGGTGTGATCTGATCATTCCTCTGTTCAATAAACTCTAATAGTGCTTGCCTATTGGCTCCAGGTTCAAACAAAATCTGTTTGACTTTTAGAGCCTTTCATAACCTTGCCTTCTTCCTTCTTAACCATTGCTCCTCTCCAAATAATCTGTAATCCAGTGATAATGGTGACTTGCTTCTTGAACATAATAACCTATGCTGAACATTTCTTCCCTTCCCTCCTTGTAGAAGAGTAAAAATTAATTTGCTAGTTCAATTTCAGTTGATTGTGGCACTTGCTGGCCCCTTTACACTCCAAATAGAAGTGGAGGTAGTAGGATGTATCTACTCCAGGCTCTAGTTCTCTCACCACCACTCATATCCCTATCCTTTTCCCTGTTCTTTAATGGGGGGATGGTGAAGGAATGGGCCTCTTAGCTGACAAGATGCAAGGTACTGGCAATTCTCAAAAGAGTAACATACACTTTAAAGCCAATGTTGAAGGTGGCTTGGGTGGGGCTGCTCAGTTCCCCCTCTCCACCACCCAAGGACAATTTTCACATGCCCTGCCCCTCCATCCAGCAAAAACACTTCCTCCCTTAGCTGTCTAGGGGTAGTGTGGGGGCAGGGCCTCACAGGCAGCTTGAAAGTGCAGTTTGGATATGCCATCTCTAAAAGGTTCACCAACGCTGCTCGAGGGTAATCTGGGTTTTATTGTTTAGTGTATGCAAAGGGAGAATCCAGTGCCCAATTCTCAGGCCTCCGGGAATAAAGCTAGAGAAGAAAGGTGCTGGGTAGTCACTGCTACCACTGGCCTCCCAGCAGGATCACTATCTCAGACTTTCAAAATGTGCTAGGTAGCTATCCAGGAAGGTAAAAGCCATGGGGACTCCCTTCCCAGAGGGACAGAGTATTTACTTTGTGTATCCACTGTTGGCTGCTGTTTTTCTAGGAAGCATGAGAATAAATATGCTCAAAGAGAAGCCTCCTAGAAGGGAATAGAGAAAATTCCACAAGTGGCACTAGGTGGAAGAGAAAGGTAGGCTCAAGAAAGAGGACTATACAGATGAGATAAAATAAGACATGGATAGGTGTAAGTATTTTGTAAGCCTTCAAGCACCATATAAATTTGTGGCTACTATTTATTTTTTTAAAGTATTAACTCTTAGATCCTTTTAAAGAGCCTATGCAAAAACGAGAAATAATAAGATCAGGAGCATGCTTCTGGAAACCATGAACAAGCAATACTAAAGCAAGGGTATCCAACAGTTCAAAGATCCAAGCACTATTGGCTGTCCCACCTCTATAATGAACTTCCATTTCATCTCCACTTCTTTTCAAGTCTCAGCTACAGTGCTAACTTATACAATAAACCTTTCACAGACATTCTTAATCTTAGTGCCTTCCTTCCAGCTGCTGCGAATTTCAAAACTATTCCACCCTATTCAGACTGTACTTTAGAAGATTTGATTTAGCTATTTCCTGATTTGTAACAATGGAGATACTTGGTCTAACAGAATCAGGTCTTAGGAACTCTACATTGCTCTATCCTACTTATTTAACAAGGTCAGGAATGTCTGTACCCATACTCAAGGATTAAGTATCTTAAGATGGCCTTCAACAGACATGTGCAGAAACAGCTGACAGACCCCAGGGCTGTCCTAAGTCAAGCTAAGCTAACATTGGTACAGATGAGACACAGGAAAGTGATATAAAACTGTCTATATAGGGCATGTGACTTCCTCTTTTCGCCCTCTTTCCCTGGAGAGGCAGCTCTGGCTGGCAGCATGCTAAGCATTCTGATATCTTGGTGTGGTGGCAGCTATTTGTCTGGGTTTTGGAGGTGAGTTTGCCCTTGAGCTGATTCAGGTTCAGGCATCTTGGCTGAGCCCTCTTGGAGTTCAGGCTGATTCCTTCCTCTTTTACTCTCCAAAACCTTACCTTCCTCTGGTCTTCCTCCTGGCACAAGCCAGGCAGGAGAAATCCTACACCCTTTCCTTCTTCCTTCCACTATATTAATTAAATTACCATAAATTCCAGCTGACTTGGGTTTTTTTTTTATTTGGGATATCCATGACGACCAATAATTAATATAGTTAGGTCACAATGCTAAAAGTATTCCTTACAGAGCACTACTGCAATTTAGAATGTATATATCTTGCTTGTACATAGTTGTTTGCAGTCTCCTCCATTAAACTATTAATTCACTTCACTGTAGAACAGGAAATATTTTTTTTATCTTTCTTTTAATTTCCAGCACTTACTTGGCACATAGTAGGTGCTTAATAAATCTCTGACTGCCTGATTCTTCATTTAGCTCAAGATCACATCATCTTTTCTGATTGCTACATATTGGCATACTAATGTTAACTAAAAGTGAGCTCGCAGTTCACGAAAAAGCCTCCATATTTTTTGTAGAATAACTACATCTAAACATGCCTCACCTCATCTTTCACTTAGGAAACTTTTTTTAAATCCTTTATTATACTTATCCCTAATTAATTTTTTATTATAAGATCCCCAAGTAGTGGTTCTTAACCTGGGGTCCGTGTGACAAGGAAATCACTTTTAAAGACTGATATATATTAATTTAAGGTCGACAAGGAATTGAGCAATGAAATTCCTAAATGAAAACTCAAGTCAGCCGTCAACCTTTTATGGAGTTTTAATTACAATAGGAGGAAGAAAGGAATTAGAGATAGAGAGATAGAGGTAGAGAGAAAGGGGAGAGAAGGGAATAGGGCTTAAATACCCCTTCTGTTTAGGCTAGACCAAAAGGCCCAAGCCCTTAGATAGCTGGGGCAAAGAAAGGAGATCAGTCCCTATTACTCACGTGACCAAAATGGAGAAACAGTCTCAGAGCCCCCACCTTCAGCTTCCTTCAGAGCAAGCTTCTCAGAGCACACACCAACCACACCGACCAACTTCTCAACCCCCTCCCCTCAAGTCTTCAGACCCCCCTATCTTTAAGGAAACCATCCAAGTTCCCTCCCCTCAGTCCTCACATCTACCAATCACCTGTCCATCAATTTCCCTGTGCCAATGGAGGCTCTAGCTTAACCCAGGCCCGCCCAGAGGTCTGTGGCTTTGCACATGTCTGTTGAAGGTCATATTTTCAAATAATTAAATCTTTGATCCTTTGCTACAGCCCTTTCTAAATCCTGTTAACCTGAGTAGGGTAGAGATTGGAATAATTAAATTTTGATCTAGGCTGCAGCCCTTACTCAATCCTGTTAGGACTGAATAGGGTGGAGATTGATTCCAAGTATCTCCATTGTATCAATTCTAAAATCAATCATGACTCAAAGAAATTCCTGTTCTATGCTTAAGCATAGGTCAAAGTCCTTTCCATTGTTCAGCAAAAGGTTTCTGTCCTAAAGTAATCTTAAGAAGGGAAGAGAAGGAACCTCCCATGCCAATGGGGTTCACATTCTAATAGTCAAGACCCACTATCAATAGGAAATTTTTCAAGTATGAAATTTCCCAATGGTGAAATTTCCAACATTTATAAGTCTAAGAAATTTTGAGGTTTACATCCATGAACTTAATTTTTCAAAACATTGGAATAACTGTATTTTAACATAATTGGTTGGCTTATAATACTATGTATTTTATTTTATATATCTAAAAATATGAATCTGAGAAAGGGGTTAATCTATAAGCCTCACTAGACTGTCACAGAGGTTCAAGATGCAATAAAAAGGTTTTAAGCCCCTGCTCTAGCAGATTAGGCAAGTCACTTAGCTTTTTTAAGTCTCAGTTTCCTCATCTATAAAATGATGATTAATGCGCCTGCTTCCAAGGGATGTTGTGTGAGAATCAAATGAGATATTTGTAAAGTGCTTAGTAGAATGCCTGGCATAGAGTAGGAACCAAATAAATGTTTATTCCATTCCATTCCTATCAACTAATTCATATCTATCTTTCGATCATCTTAACAAGTATGGTAATACTATATGAAAAATGTGCCTAACAACCTAGGTAAACTATTCCCCTTACCAATTTGTTTAGTAATCCTATCAAAAAAGGAAATGAGGTTTACCTGGCACTGTCTGTTGTTTGATAAAACCACTTCTAGCACCCTACACAGCCTATCTACATGCTCATCAAGCATTTATTTAATGGTCAGTCTAGAATTTCTCACTGATCCAATGCAAAATGATTCTTGGTCTTACATTACCCAGGATTTAAACAAATATATTTGAGGCAAAGATTTTCTCCCCACTATATGACTTCTCCTTTATTTTAATTATGATGTTTTTGTTCATACAAAAGATTTTTAATTTTATATAATCTGAACATTTTATGGTTTTGTGCATTGTTTGGTTAAGATTCCACTCTCTTAATGATTTACAATCTGATTTCCAATTCTCCCACTCCAATGAAAACTGCTTTCTCCAAGTTCATCAGATTTCAATTCCTAAATCCAATCGTTTTTACGCAGACATACTCCTTGAATTCTCTGCAGCTTTTAACACTGATCGCCATTCCCCTCTCTCTGGACACTCTCCCTTCCTGGTTTTTTTAGATATTTGTATCTCCTATCTGCCTGATCACTCCTCAGTTTCCATTGCCAGTAGTAGCATCTATTTCTTAACCCCAGTACCTCAGGCCTTTTTTTTTTATCCTGGACTCTCATTGGTTCTCTGATAACAATCTTTTATCATTTAACTATTCTCATCAGTTCCCAAGGGTTCAACCACCATCACTAAGCAGATGACTTTTAAATCTACATAATCTAACTCTTATTTTTTTTTTCTGGGCTCTAATGCGTCACAACTGTCTGCAAGGTTTTTCCACCAGAACGTCATATAGGCACCTTAAACTTGAAAAATCCAAAAGAGAACTCAACGTTTTTCCCTTAAACCCACCAGCCTTCTTGACTTTTTATTTGTCAAAGCCATCATCATCCTTCTAATCATTTAACTATGCAGTATAGAAGTGATGTTTAACTCTTTACTCTTCTTGCCCTGCCCCTCCCAAACCATTCAATCAGATGCTAATTATCCATTAACTCCTCCACAGACATCTTTCATATATTTCTCCTCTCGATTCACAAAATCATCGCTCAAGTTCAGGTCTTCATCATACCGAAATGTCATTTAAATATTTAATATTATTTTAATTAGCCACTTAACACCTACAGGTGTTACTATCCCCATTTTGCAGTAGAAGAAACTGAAGCTCAGTTTAAATGACGCAGCTATAATTGTGTGGATTTCGATTCAAAACCGGATCTTCCCGAGTCTAAGTCCAGAGCTTCCTCCATTCTTGCCTTCAATTAAACACTCTCATCTAGATGCACCACAACTCCAGAACAAGTTTTTAATTAAATAAATGAACAAGGAAACCATTCCTATTCAATTACCAAAAATGCATTGGCCAACACGGAAGTGCATGGAAATCCAATGGTTTTTCTAAAGATTGCCGTAAAGACCGTTCTCACAAAATGTTTTCAGGATCTCTAAGGGGTCTTGGGAGCTTGCCAGAATTTTTCCTGCGTCATCTTTTTCAAACCTCAAAATCTCAGGAAAAACAAAACAAAACAAAAACAAACAAACAAAAAAAAACAAAACAAGTGTCCGGGCAAGACGTCCGAAGTCACCTGGTCCAATGCTTTAATTTTATAGATAAGGAAACTGAGGCACCAAGGGAGTTTCCCCCAGCCTGCGGAGGTGAGAGGTCTCAGGGAGGCCGCTCAGTGCAGACAACTGCGCATCCTTCCTTCCTTCCCCAGGCGGAGCTCCCTCCTCCTGGGGGGGGGGCGGTTAAGGGGCGAGGATCCTCCCCGGGGGTGGGGGTGGGGGGTAATCCGGAGCCGCAGTGAGGCCCCACAGTCGGGCCCGGGACTCTGCAGGAGGAACCCAAGCCTCGGAAAGGGGGAGGGCCGACCGAACCGCCTCGGCGGAGGCTTCTCCACTTCCATCCCGCCCAATCTACCCCCCGCCCCCTCAGCGCCCGGGCCCCGCAGCAGTCTTACCTCGACAGCACTTCCAGGTCCTCCAGCACAGAGAGAAGCTTCTCCCGCGTGCTGAGCCCTGCAGGGGGCCCGCCACTGGCCCCACCAGTTCGCTCCTTCTCCTTGTCGGAAGACGACGACGTAGCCATGATAGTGGAGGAGAGAAGATCCAGAGACCACCTTACACCGAGCCTGCCAACACACGAATGCGGCGTCTGCGGCAACTGCGGCAATGATAAGGTTTGGTGCAGAGCCAGGGGGCGGGGAGTGAGCACTGCTCAGACAGCGGCCACCTGTGGCCCGGAGAAGCAACTGCAGGTGCCGGGGCCTACGCCTCTGCCATCTCCTGGGGACCTGGCGACTTGCATTTTCTCCTGCAGGAGCCTTATCTCAAATCCCAAAAGGGGAAAGGTGTTTTGGATAAAACAAGAACGGAAAATGAGAGCAAAAGCCAAGGTTTCTACTAGCCAACTTAATCTCTTTTTAAAAATCTAACCATTGATTTCACTGGTCCTAATGTGGAAACTCCCTCCATTGATGCAGATCATAGAATCATAGGCCCTACCAGGAATTGAAAGGGACCTCAGAAATCCCCCAGTTCCCTCCCCTCATTTTTATAGCTGAAAGTAAGAGGAAGGAAATGACTTGTCCAAGGCCATGCAACTGTTGTATGTCAGAGTCAGAACTTGAATCCACTATTACCATCCTGCCTCTCAAAATCACTTGTGTTTTTGAGTGAAACTGAATAATCTTCAGTAGCTTCCTAGTTTGGGTTATAAGTAGTGGTTCTGAATCAGTTGTGCATAATACCATAAGAGAACATGGCCCAGCTTTGCCTAATAAATACTGTATTTAAGTGGCAAATTGTGAAAATTTCTAATTCAGCCATGACTTGGGTCTCATGACTCTCCCTAACTGGCACCATCTCTGCTATTTAAAGGCTAAATTAAACTTGGAGAAGAAGTGACAGCCAATATGTCAAAGCTCAAATCTTCCTGTGGCTATATGAGCTAGCTCTCTGACTACTATACCATAATGCCTTAATATAAATACTTAGCATAAAGTATATAGATTATGAGAGCCTCAGTGTGAGAAGAGGAAAAAAAATAAAACTAAAATTAGTCCTTGCCCTCAAGAGACCTACATTCTATTGGGGAAACAATGCATATATTAAAGTATTAAAAATTAAAATTAATTAAAAATTTTATTTTACTAATTACATGTAATAATTTTCCACATACATTTTCCAAAGTTATGAGATCCAAATTGTCTCCCTCCCTCCCAACCCCCACCTTCATGGAGATGGTAGGCAATTTCATCTGGCAATTCTCAGTTATTTATCATCATACAAAGCATATTTCCATATTTTTCATTTTTATCAGAATAATCATATAAAGCCAAAACCCCAAATAAAAATTCAAATAAACTAAAGTGAAAAATCATATGCTTTGATCTGCATTCTGACTCCCAATAGTTCTTTCTCTGGAGGTAGAAAGCATTCTTTGTCATAAATCCATCATGTTAAATTTAAATTGTGGTTGGACTCTGAATATAATTAGGTGGTCACCAGGGATTTAATTCTAAATCCCAAAATGAATTACTAAAGTAAATAGAAGTTATGGTAGTTTATTTACAATAGAAGGAAGATATTAAGGCATGAGAGAGAGAGAGAGAAACTCTGGCTTCTTTTGATATCAGTTAGAATCTCTAAGCCCCAGCCAGGGAAAGAGAGTCTCAAGAAGTTGGGCCTTTCCTGGAGGCTTCACACCTCCAGAAAGGCAGGGTCACTAAGTCAGCTTTTCACTCACCAACATTAACAGTCTAAAAGAAGTCTGGGTGTTGGTCTTCCAGTCGCTCCTCTGTCCTTCACTCCAAATCAGGTGACTGCCTGTCCGAATGTCCATCTTCCCTTCAGCTCTGAGTGACTGATCCTTCACCCCAAGCTCTGGGTGACTGACTCTCTTTTTCAGGCGTTTCTTCCTCTATTTAAAGACTTTTTTCTCTTGTGTCACCTCCTCTAAATTTTTAGGTCTACCAATCACAGCAGACGATTTTCTCCAGGACTGCCTATTCTTTAGTTCTCACCTTCTTTGATTAGATTATATCTTTTTGGGTTACTTAACACCTCTTTTGTTAAGTTCACCTTTTATGGTTACTCTTTTTGTGATTAATTCACCTTTTGTAGTTACTTAACACCTTTTTGTAGTTAAAATCTAAAAATAGATTGTAGCTTACAATTCTAGCTTCACTATAAAGGAAGAGCTAAGTACCTTCTTTGTTACAATCAGGAGATTACAATTTTATCTTCACAATAAAGAGCTAAGTATATTCATTGTTATAATTAGGAGATAGCTAAATCCAATTGTCAAAGTCAGAATGTCCTGGATTGTTGTTTTGCCAATAAATAGCTAAGCCATTCAGAGTTGATCATTCAGTATCATACTCATCATATCAGTTGATCATACAGTATTGCTGTTACTGTAAATTTTACAAATGATCTCCTGGTTCTGCTTTTTTCACTCTGCATTAGTTCATGTAGGTCTTTCCAGTTCTTTCTGAAATGGTCCTGTTCCTCATTCCTTATAGCACAATAGTATTCCATCACTATCAAAAATCACAATTTGTTCAGTCATTCCCCAATTGATGAACATCCCTTTAGTTTCCAATTCTTTGCCACCACAAAAAGAGCAGCTATAAACATTTTTGTACAAATAGGTCCTTTCTTCTTTTTTATGATCTCTTTGGAATATAGATCTAATTAATAGTGGTATTACCTGATCAGAGGATATGCAGTTTTAAAGCTCTTTGGGCATAGTTTCAAATTGCCTCCAAAATGATTGGATCTGTTCACAACTCCACCAACAAAGTATCCCAATTTTGCCACATCCCCTCCAACATTTATCACTTTCTTTTACTGTCATGCTGGTCAATCTGATAGGTGTGAGGTGATACCTCGGGAGTTGTTTTAATTTGCATTTCTCTACTTGAGTGATTTAAAACATTTTTTCATATGATTATTGATAGCTTTGATTTCAAAACAAGGGATTCTAATCAGTCAATGAACATTAATTGCCTACTGCATACTGGACACTGTGCTAAGTCCTGATGATACAAGAAGAAGCCAAAGACAGCCCCTGACCTGGTGCTCACAGTCCAGTGGGTAAGAGAACAAAGGAAAATGTGTAAACAAACTATATATAGAATAAGCAGGAAATAACAGAGGAAAAGCACTAAAATTAAGAGGGTTTAGAGAAAGATCCCTCTTAAAGGATGGGATTTTAGCTGAGACTTAACAGAAGCCAGAGGAGTCACTATGTGGTGTTGAGGAGAGAGAGCAATGCCAACATGGATGATATTCAGAGAAAATACTCAGAGCCTAGAGATGGAGCGTTCTTACTCAAGGAACAGTAAGGAGGCCAGTGTCACCAAATTAAAAAGTACTTTGTCAGAGAGTAAGGTGCAAGAAGACTGAAAAAGTAGAAAGGACTTTGAATGTAGAGGATTTTGAATTTGTTCCTGGAATCAATAGGCAACTACTGTAAGTTTATTGAATGGGGATGGAAAATGAGGAGAGTACCATGGTCTAAGAGACAGAGGTGAAAATGGGAATATTCAAGGCTGGAGAGACTTCCGGAATGAAAGAACAAAGACAGTAGCTGCTGGGGTGTGACAGAATCATAAGGTGCAAAGAAAGGGGGAATAATATTTAATAAGGTTGGAAAAGCTTTTGGAGGCCAGATTATAAAAGTCTTTAAAAGCCAAACTAGGAGTCTATATTTTATCCTAGAGATTCCTAGGAAATTGATGGAGTAGGGGAATTATATGGTTGAGTCTAAACTTTAGACTATACTTCAGGAAAGTCACATTAGCATTTGTAATCAGCTAGATAGTGAGAAGGAATATAATTGGGACATGTGAATCTTAAAAATTCTCAGACCCTACTTCAGAATATTTGGTTAAGACCATTCCCCATTTTAAACAATGAAGGTACTTGATCAGGAGTGTGAGAACTCTATTCCACCCATACTTGGGCGTACTTTGGGGGAAGATAAAGTTGTAAACTCTTTACTGAACAATGAGAAGTACTTAACCCATGCTTTAAAGTAAGCCTAGAAAACCTTAAGCTAGGTCTATTTTTGGATCTAGTACAAAAGGGTGCTAAGTACCTATGAAGGTCGAATTGATCACTAGAAGGTCAGGCAACTTGCAAACTTGCAAGGGGCAAAGAGGTGTGAACTTACTCAGAAGTTTTGGTCTACCCAGAGAAGTTGAGAACTAAAGAAGGTGTGAATTAGGAATGGTCAGTCCTTTGGAAACATCTGCTGTGATTGGTAGAAGTGAGAACTTGGGGGAGGTGACATAGGAGAAAATTCTTTTTAATAGGAGGTCAGAAAGGGCTCTGAAGATAGGCAGCTTGCCAAAGCTGAATTGAAGGGCTCGGTGGCTGAACTTAGTTGATCTGAGGAGCTGAACTGGTGGGTCTCTCTGAACACTAAAATCTTGCTTGGGACAAATCTTGTGGTAAGTGGATTAAAGACTGACTGATCTCTCTCTTAAGGCTTAAGCTTAGGCTAGCCTAGGCTGGCCTAGGCTGGCCTAGCCCTTTTCTCATTAATTTCCTCTTACTCTCTCTCTCCCTTTCATTAATTCCTTAATTTGTATTAATTAAAATCTCTATAAAACCCAGCTGACTTGGGTATTTCATATTTGGGAATTTTTCCCATGGCTACCACTTTATTTTTAATTTAACGCAAGACACTGTCTTGAAACCATATTTTTGCGGTCACAGTTTATGAAATCCACTCTTTTATTTGTAACAGACAGAAAAACCAAATTTGGAAGTTCTTCTAATAGTTGAGGGATTTTTTTTTAAGAAAAGGGGGGAAAAGTTTGGCAAAACCAATAAATACATCAACTGGGATATTTCACATCCACAGTCCTCCCTTCTTTTTAAGAAGGGTTAGTACCTTTTCCTAGCCCTTTTATAGTTCCAAGTTTTTATAGTAGACTATTTAAAATTACTTGCCAAAAATTATTAACCATACTTTATACATGGTGGTGACCATTAATAGTCCACATTCTCACTTGGGTAGCTGGGCATTTTCATGGTTCAGTGTGTGAAAATTTAACACTAATCTGTACCCCTTCCTTCCTTCCTTCCTTCCTTCCTTCCTTCCTTCCTTCCTTCCTTCCTTCCTTCCTTCCTTCCTTCCTTCCTTCCTTCCTTCCTTCCTTCCTTCCTTCCTTCTTCTCTCTCTCTCTCTCTCTCTCTCTCTCTCTCTCTCTCTCTCTCTCTCTCTCTCTCTCTCTCTCTCTCTCTCTCTCTCTCTTTTCTCAAGAGTAACCTTGAATTTTAAAAAAGGAGTTTTGTTATTAAATTGGATTGGAATGGATTAATCCTGATTGGATCAACCTGCCCAACCTAGCTCTGATCAGATAAAATGTGGGAAGGGAATTTCCCTCCCCATTATGTCAGTTTGTTTGATGTCATCAATCAGTGACCTGGAGGTCCTTTACCATTGAGATGTACAGGTATAGACAAACCCTCAGAGAAAGAAACTGAAATCAAGGAAACTTCCCCACCCCTGGGGGGTACCAGACAAATTAAGGAACTATGATTAGTTCCTGAGGTGGGACGTGGGAGAGCTAGGTGGTGGAGAAAAACTGCTTATAAGGTGAGACTAAGGGACTTATAGGTTGCTCTTACTCTCTTCAGACTGGAACTTGGAACTTGTTGGTGGTTAGCTTCCATCCATCAAATGGCAAATAAGGTAGTAAGCTAAGCTACTCTCTTACCTCTTTCCTGCATTTCCCTCTTTACTATCACTACTTTGATGTAATAAAGCTACTAGCAGCCTCATGATTTAATTTTAACTATTACACAAGATAGTGAATTGGGAAAAAATAATGGGGGGGGGGGAGAGAAAAGCAGGCATGTGCTCTTTGGGAGGATGCTAGAGGCCTCACGACTCCCTGGAGGTCAGAAGACCCAGCTGTTGTCTAGAATGAAGTTGGAGACCCCCAGCCAGAGGTTTTTGAAAGAGATTTCCACTTCCTAGCTGTGTGACCCTGGGCAAGTCACTTAACCCCCATTGCCTAGCCCTTACTACTCTTTTGCCTGAGAACCAATATACAGTATTGATTCTAAGGTGGAAGGTAAGGGTTTTAGAAAAAGAGAGAGAGAGAGAGAGAGAGAGAGAGAGAGAGAGAGAGAGAGAGAGAGAGAGAGAGAGAGAGAGAGAGAGAGAGAGAGAGATTTCAGAGCTTAACTTTGAGTCCAGAGAAGAAATTGGTTTTTTTTTGTTGTGTTTTCTTTTGTTGTGCTAGGAATTGAGAAAGAAGGGTGCATGCCTATGGGGTTCAGGCTCAGAGGAGGCATAGTAAGGGATCTGGCAGCCACATGTAGCTGGGGGCCTGTTCTTCCTTTGACCTGCTTTTTAAATTCTTTAATATATAATTATAAATTAAGATACAGTCTGCAGAGAATTTTAATATTAACAGTTCAAAAGGAGGATAGATTTGTAATCAGAGATATGCATTAGAATCCCTACTCTGCCACTAATTAACTGCATGACCTTTAGCAAGTTACTAAATCTTTTCAGGCCTGTTTTCCTATCTGCAAAATAAGGAGTTGGATTAAATGACTTCTAAGGTCTTTTCTCACTCTTAGTCTAAATTCTTAGTATCTTTTTCCATTTCTTATTCTAACCTATAGCACTTAATACATTAAATCAGTGATTTGGAATAGTTTTGGACTTGTAAATTTGGGGAGGAAAAATTAGAGGGGAAATAATCTCTAGATCCAGTTCCTACTTCAGGTATTTTAGAGAGGAAGGTTGAAGAGCAGTATTACAGAGGTTCAATAGGGAAAATAATAAGTCAGGATCTAAAACCACAGATTGAAAGAGAAAAACTCAGAAGGAAACGGAGAAGAGAATTTTTAAAACAAGATAAAATAGGAAAGAAAGTAATAGGAAGTAAATTAAACAAATTGGTAAAGTAAAAATTAGTAAGATGAAAAAATAGGTGAAATAAATTAATCTGGAAAGGGAAATGAAGCTGTCTGACTCTAAAGTTGCCATTGACACAGAGGAAAGCAAGATAAAATCAAGAACTAAATTGAGACCAAACACTTTTTACTCTAATAAAGTCAGATTTAAACATAGGAGAAATATTAATTGCTCACGGTTTGCCTAAGCAAAAAAATAAAAATGGCAATTCTACCAAAAAAAATATTTTACAGGGCTAGAAAAAATCATAGCAAAATTCATCTTGAAGAACAGTTCCAGATCTCCCAACTGTATTAACAAAGCAGTAATCATCAAAATGATCTGGTACTTGCTAAAAAATAGAGTAATAAATCAGTGGCATAGGTTAGGTACACTATACATAGTAGTAAATGATTATAGTAATCTAGCATTTGACAAACCCCCAAATCTAAGAGTTTGGGGCAAGAAATCCCTATGTGACAGAAATTGTTGGAAAAATTGGAAAGCAGTTTGGTTGAAACCAGGTAAAGAGCAGCATCTCACAACATATACCAAAATAAGGTAAAAATGAGTGCATGATTTAGACACAAAGGGTGACATTATAAGCAAATTAAGGGAGTATGTAACATTTTACTTGTAATATTTATGGATAAGGGAAGAATTTACAAAGAAGTGAAAAAGCAATTGTGAGATGTAAAATGATAATTTGGATTACATCAAATTTAAAAGATTTTGCACAAACAAAACCAGAACAGCCAAGATTAGAAGGGAAGCAGGAACATGAGGAGAAAATTTTTACAACTTTTTCTGATAAATACCTAATTTCTCAAATATATTAGAGAATGGAGTCAAATTTATAGGAATATGAACCATTCCCTAACTGAAAAGTGGCCAAAGGATTTGAACAGTCAGTTTTCAGAAAAAGAAATCAAACTATTTATCTGACTAGGTTAGATAAAGAATATGTTTTTAGTCATATAAAAAATGCTTTAAATCATTATTGATTAGAGAAAAGCAAATCAAAACAACTCCAAGGTACTATCTCACACTATCAGATTGGTTACTATGTCAGAAAAGGAAAATGACAAAGTTTGAAGGGAATGTGGCAAAGTTGGGACATTAATGCATTGTTGGTAGAGTTGTGAACAGATCCAACCATTCTGGAGAGCAATTTGGAGCTATGCCCAAAGGGATATAAAACTGTATACACTTTGGCCTAGCAACACCATTACTAGATATGTAACCCAAAGGAAAAAAAAAGGAAAGGAAAGGAAAGGACCTATTTAGACAAAAATATTTATAGCAGCTCTTTTTGTGGTAGCAACAAATTGGAAATTGAGGCAATGCTCATCAATTAGGGAATGGCTGAATAAATTGTGGTATATGATTGTGATGGAAGGCTATTGTGCTATAAAAATGATAAGCAGGCTGCTTTCAGAAAGACCTGGGAAGATTTAGATGAACTCACACAAAGTGAAAAGAGCAGAATTAGGAGAACATTGAAACACAGTAACAGCAATATTGTGCAATGATCAACTGTGAATGACAACTATTCTAAATAATAAATGACCTCAGACAATTCTGAGGGACTTATGTTAAAAAGTGCTATCTAGTGGACCTTCAGAGAAAGAACTGATGGAATCTGAAAGCAGATAAAAGCATACTATTTTTTATTTTCTTCATTATTCTTAATTTTTCTTATCTGGGTTTTCTTTTGCAACATGGCTCATAGGGAAATATTTTGCATGACTACATCTGTATAATCTAACTGCTTGCCTTCTCAAGGAGGAAAGAGGGGAAGGAGGGAGAGAATTTGGAACTTTAAATTAATGTCAAAATTTTTTGTTTATATATAATTGAGAAAAAATGAAAAGAAAAGACACAAAGGAAAGGAAGTTGGATCTGGGCATCAATTGACTAAAAGATATTAAAACATTGCAAGAGTTTTAACAAGGTATAAATATCTGCAACTAGTTTTTTTATTTTTAAAAAATTTATTTATTAATTTAGAATATTTTTCCATGGTTATATGATTCATGTTCTTTCCCTCCTCTCCCTCCTCCCCCTTCCTGAACTGATGAGCAATTCCACTAGATTTTACATGTATCATTTACAACTAGTTTTTAACCCAAGTTTTCTTAACAAGATGTGTACACACACAAATAGTTCAAAAACAAAGACTGGGAATCTAGTCAGTATGAAGAGCAGGAAGAAATTGTAAAGATTTGCTTGATTGATGTATAGTTGGGTCACAATTTGTGCAAATAAAGAAATAATGAGTCTCCTGAAGTCATTAAATAATTTTTGAGCTATTTGAAGTTACAATTGTATATAATATGTAATTGGCTCCTGCTCAACAAAAATATTCAATAAAAATGTTTTTAAATGTTTTTATCTGTTTATTAACATGACAAAGCTAAGAAAAACATATTTGTGATTCAAGTTTATTACAAAGTAGCAGTTATGGAATAAACTAATTTTAAAAAATTAAATTACTGATTTTATTTACTAAAAATAAGCTTTTGCTGATAACATATCATCCATAGGATTACTGCCATTTGAATTATTTTGGCAGCTGTAGTCTGTGCTATCTTAATTTTCTTTAATTCTTTATGCACATATGTACTAATTAAAATTGGTTGCCAAATGTAATAATTAAAAATTTGGTTTGACAAAAATAATAATGGTTAAAAAAGAACTGTTGTGGTCACCATTTATAAAAATTAACTCTTAAGTCAGTAGGATGTTGGGAGCTTTATTTACAGCAAGGTGGAAATATTAAAGTGGGAAATACAGAAAGGAGATAGAAAATATCACATTGTAAAAATACCCCAAGTCTCAAAGCTAGTGTCTCCAGACCAAGAACACCAATCTGAATCTCACCAGAATCCAAAGTCCAGATCAGGAAGCTGAAATCCAAAGAGCCAAAGACTCTGAAAAAATCACTGAGAACCGTCAGTGCACAGGAGGCCAAGACCGCCAAGAATAAGCCCAAGAATTTGCCAAGCAATGAATGAGAGAATCTCAGGCTCTTGCTTATATACAGTTTTCTCCACCCATCATGTCTCAGGAATCAGTCACAGCCTTTCAATTTGCCTGGCACTGGGGGGGGGGGCATGCTTGTGGCCTTTTAGGGCATGAACTTTCTTTGTTAGTGACCTACTAAGTGTTAAGTAGGGGTACTTTAAGTTCTTGATTGATTAACTTAAAATGGAGAAAGGGAATAAAAATTCCCTTTCACACATACATATACACATACACAGTGGTGGGTGAAGAGAGCTTTATATTTTTGGTGAATTTTCATTTTCATGTTCTCTCACACAATGAACTAAGTATAGTTGGAGGACCCTGGGGCATTATGTAAGATCAGAAATGCTTTCAATTCTATATTGCTGTTCTTGAAATATTTTTTAACATCTGGACCAAAATAACTTGAAAACTAGTCACTGACTCCTGGTGGGATGAAACCCATAACAAGAATATGGCTTTGGGTAGTGAGGTTTGATTCCAAAGAAACAGAATGGGTAAAAGGGGATGGGGAGATTGAAGTGTCATGTGAAGAAATCCAGGGGCTCAAAGGGGGTGAGGAACATTATAGAGAGTATTTGAGTGAGAAGAAAAGAACAGAAGTAATTTTATCATTGAAGTACATCATAGACAATAGAAAGGACAAGATTTGCACATAGGCATGACAAACAAGTGATGACAACAATCACTAGCATTCATAAAGCATTTTAAGCTTTGCAAAGCATTTTACAAATATCTTCTCATAACAATTCTAGGACTTAGGTGCTATTATAATCTTCATTTTCAAGATGAGAAAACTGAGGCAGCCAAGTTAATTTCTTGTTCATGGGTTCACAGCTACTAAACTCTGAGGCTGGATTTGAATCCAGGACTTCTTAACTTTTTAAGTATAACATTCTATTCCCTGTGCTACCTAGCTGCCTCTAGGTAGTTCTCCTTTAATGGTAATTTCATCTTTCAAAGAGTCTAGAGGAACCCACCAGCAGAAATTGTCGAATCTGATTCTCATTAACCTGGAGGAACTGATCACTAAAGTGGCAATGAAAGGAGTATTAGGGTGAAGTGATCGCTTCTCCATAGAATACAAAATATAGGAAAACAAAGCTACGCATAGTCTGATATACACTTCAGATATATGGAAAGCAGTTTTCAAAGAGATCCGAGGAAGCATAAATATGCTGCCATGGGCTAAAATTCTGCAGAGGAAGTCAATACAAAAAGGATAGGAAACTTTTGAGAAAGAATTTCTAAAACTACAAAAAGGAAATTCCATTGAAAAGAAAAAAACAGGAGTGTACTGAAGAAAGATTGATGAAGATGCATAGGAAACTCATCAACCAAGTGATATTTTAAAAAAATATGTATAGAAAGCAAATGGAAGCTAGGGCGGGTAACTAGATGAATACCAGAATATGGCCATATAAAAATAGCTAGAAATTCAGAATGAACCGAGTCTGGTAGAGGGAAGTTGAGAGAACAAAATGATGTACATTTTTGTTATATTGAGAGAAGGAAAGAGAAGGATGATCAAAGATGGTGTGTTATTAGAAAATCTTGAACCCTTAGACTTCATCTCCCAGAATTCTTTTCCCTTCCTCCCTAAGTTACGTCTTTACATATTGTAAATAAGTTGTAACTCCACCTTATGGTCCCTTCTCTTCTCTCGATACCATGGCTGAGTTAGCTCCCTTTTTATTCTAGCTTTTTTAGTTATTAATAAATCTTATTAAATATATTTAGCTTAAAATGGGAATGCTGTTTGTGTGAGATGAGATGATGGTAACTGACAATACAAAGAAGGTAGAGCTATTCAATTCTGATTTTTCCTTTGTCTTCTCTGTCAGGAATGACCCTTGCCCTGTAAATGAAAAGGCAAAAATGTCTAACATTAAGAAATTGGTACCTAAGAAAAGTGTAATGTCAAAAATGGTATCATCTGCAAAAATCCACTGAGGCAGAGCTCCAAACCAATAGCTATTTATTAAATGTTTCTGACCTCCTTCAACAAATAGGATCCCAGACCTTCCTCACATTGTGAGGTACCTCTATGCTTCAGAATACAAGTTTTATATAACCTTTAAGTCCTAGATAGCCACATTGGAGTTCACAGATTTCAGAGCCAGTAAATCCAAGGGCTTACAATTGTTTGTTCCCCTGATGTTCAGTACAAGGCAGTCAGAATCCCATGCAAATTTGGGGCATCAGACTCCTAAAATAAGGGACATTTTTTAAAAACATTATTTTATTTGGTCATTTTCGAGCATTATTCATTGGAGACAAACATCATTTTCTCCACTGCCCGTCCCCCCCCCCCCATCCCATAGCCGCATGATTCCACTGGGTATCACAAGTGTTCTTGATTTGAACCCATTTCCATGTTGTTGGTATTTGCTTTAGAGTGTTCATTTAGAGTCTCTCCTCAGTCATATCCCCTCAACCCTTGTAGTCAAGCAGTTGCTTATTCTCGGTGTTTTTACTCCCACAGTTTGTACTCTGCTTGTGGATAGTATTTTCTCTCATAGATCCCTGCAGATTGTTCAGGAACACTGCATTGACACCAATGGAGAAGTCCATTACGTTCTTTTGTACTACAATGTGTCAGTCTCTGTGTACAATGTTTTCCTGGTTCTGCTCCTTTCGCTCTACATCACTTCCTGGAGGTTGTTCCAGTCGCCATGGAATTCCTCCACTTTATTATTCCTTTTAGCACAATAGTATTCCATCACCAACAGATACCACAATTTGTTCAACCATTCTCCAACTGAAGGGCATCCCCTCATTTTCCAATTTTTGGCCACCACAAAGAGCACAGCTATAAATATTCTTGTACAGGTCTTTTTCCTTAATAAGGGACATTTTATAGGGACTTTCCACCCCATTAGAATATCTCTATCTTGTAGTACTCAGATGGCCCAGTATGGAGGTCAGATTTTCTTCCTTGCCCAAGTTGACACTTATCAGGACACATAGTGGAGGGACTAATTTTTTTGGTTAGGTAATATATTCTGACAAGTTTAAAGTTTGATGTAAGAAAAGATAAAAACTTTTAAAGTCCAATGTAAAAAGAATATTTAACCTTATCTAATTGCTCCTAATTATGTATTAGGATTATTTGATTATCTTTAACTGACAATGCATATTATTGTCTATTAACACAAAACAAATGATCATTTCCCCTATAGAATGACATTAAACTGGATAATAATGATTTAGAATTAGCATAGGGATAAAATAATTGATGTAGGATAGGCAGGAATCTATTCAAATAGGGTAGGGAATCAAATTATTTCTCACAAACGAGAGTAAGAAAGCATATTGATGAATTCAAGTCAGTGGAATCAAATGAACTACATCCTCAGGTCCTTCAAAAAGTGGTAGCTGTTATTGTTGGGCCACAATCAATGATATTTGAAAGATTATGGAGAACAAGAATAGAGAAGGCTAAAGGTGGGTTGTAAAGAAAAGAACAGAATCTGCAAACCATATAAGTAAGCTTGACTTAATTTCTCATGAAAATTCTCGAATAAATCATTAAAGAGATGGTTAACGAGCATCTAGAAAAGAAAGCCATGGCTAAAAGAGAGCTAAAATGACCTCATCAAGAACAGGATTTTTCCTTTTTGGGGCAAGATTGCTAAACTAGTCGATAAGGAAAGTACTAAGACCTAGTTTGCCTGAACTTCAGTAAAGCATCTGATAAAGTCTTGTAAGATAATTTTATCTTTGTAATTTGAAATCTAAATAATTGGTCGCCAGGGAAAATTCCCAAATAATAAAAATACTCAAGTCATCTGGGAATTATGGTGATTTTAATTAATATAGAGAGAAGGAATTAAGGAAAAGAGAGAGAGAGAGAGAATAAGGCCTTGGCCAAAGTGGCCTCCCTGAGCCTAAGGGAAAGGGAATCAGTCTTATCACTCACCACGGGACTATCTCCAGGAAGCTGTCTGAGGGGAATCCTTCAGGCTGAGTTCCAGTCCTCTACTGAACTCAATCTCCTGAACTGAGTTCCAATCTGAACTTTCCATCTTCTTTTGTAGACCTTTCACTCTTATGTCTCCTCCTCTAGATTTTCACATCTACCAATCACAGTAGACACTTTCTCTAGGATTGCCCATTCTTTAGTTCTCACCACTCTTTAGTTCTCACCTTCTCTGGTTAGATTATAAAATTCTTGTGGGAAAGATGGGGAGCTAAAGATTAGATGATAACACAATTAGAAGGATCCAGAACTTATCGTATAGCCAGGCTAAAAGAGTAGTGATCACTAGTCTAATGTTAGGTTGGCAGAAAGTCTCCAGTGGAGTACTCCAAGATTCTATACTTGGTCCTATGTTATGTAACACTTTTATTAGTGACTCAAGAATCAAGATATAGATAACATGTGATAGGACTAATAATGAAGAGTGATTTGCTACAACATGAGATAGATCCATACCTCCTTGGCTTCCATCCTAAAAACGGGATTCATGATCTCTAAAAAGAGACAAAGTTGCCAGGTGATCTGATTGGTCCCAATTTGCCTAATGTAGTTTCCTGTTTGTATAAAAAAATCCAATGTGGTAGACCAGGACTACAATCACCATACCTTTACCTACAGACTAGTCACATTTCTATATAGAAACAAGAGGAGCCATGTCCAGAGAAAGTAAGTGCCACTATATCCTTGTTATATATCGTCACAGTGTTAAGGTAAAATAAACCTTCTTTTGTTAACTAAGCGGTGATTTCTGAGTGCTTTGTTTTGTCCAAAAATGGATCCTAAACTTGAAGAGTTTTGTTGAGCCCATCTCTAATAACATGCTCACCAAATTTGCAAATGACACAAAGCTAACCAACTAGATAACAGTCAAGATCCAAAAAAATCCTTGACAAGCTAGAACATTAGGCTGAATCTAATAAGATGATGTTAAATCAATATGAAGGCAAAGTCTTAGACCTATCAGTCAACAATGAAAAACATTTATTGGCAGGGCCAAAATGTCAGAGAAAAGGCAGATACTTGCTTGGGTTCTCTCAAATTCCCCTCCAAACAACTTTAAAATAAGCCTCCAAATGAATTCTGTAGGGATAGAACCAACAAAAAGAGTAGTGAAGTGGGGGTGGGGTCAAACAATTTCCAAGACAATTTATCAAAATCTAGAGGAAAAATCTGTCTCACTAGGGTGAGAATAGAACACAGTCTAGTACAAGCTCTGTGCCTGACAAACTTGCTCAGGCTTTGGGCAACTGAATTGGTAGTGATTTCCAGATCTCTTAGCTCACAGATTGTAAGGGGGAAAGACAAATGGTCAGAAGATTACAGGGAATACTTTGCTGGCACTGGATGCAAGACTTTGCTGCACTACTCTCCTAGGGAACCCAGTTGGAGTCCCAGAGTGAGGAGGAACATTAGCACACTAGAGCTCATAGCTGAAGAGGAAGAGAAAAACTGGTAGTAGTTCCACAGTGTAAAAGAGGGCTTAGGATCGCTCGTGGGCCAGAGTAGGTCAAGAGATCAGTGGCCACACTTCTCCTTATATCATGTTACCTTGGAAGATCTGAAAATGTACAGGTCCCCAGAATTAGCTCTAAAAAAACTGCAGCATGAAAAACCTGGAGATTGAGGCAGTGCCCGTTGTACATCGGAAGCAGAGACCAACTTTAACCTAAAGTTAAAAGCCAAACAGAAAAAAGAACTTGATCACACAAAGTTACCATGGTGACAGGGAAGATGAAAAACTAACTCAGATGACAGAATGTCAAAATGACTATAGGCAAAGCCTCAAAGAAAAAGCTAAATCTATGCCAGGCTCAAAAAGAATTTTGAAGAGCTCATAAAGAATTTTTAAAAATCAAAATAGAGAAGTAGAGGAAATTTTTAGGAAGAAATGAGAATGATTCATGAAAAAAAGTCAAAAGCTTGGTAAAGAAAAAACAAAACAATGGCAAAAGATGGACAAAAATTCACTGAAGAAAAGGGATTTTTAAAAAGTAGAATTAGCCAAATGTAAAAGGAAGTACAAGAGTTCACTGAGGGAAAAAATCTCTTCAAAATTAGAATTTAGCAAGTGGATGACTCCATGAGATACCAAGAAACAATAAAATCAAAAGAATAAAAAAAGAAAATGTGAAATTGGAAAAACTTAGAAAAAAGATTGAGAAGAGATAATTTAAGAATTATTGGGCTCTCTGAAAACCATGATTTTAAAAAAGAGCCTAGACATAATACTTCAAGAAATTATTAAGGAAAACTTCCCTGATAGCCTAGAACCAGAGAGTAAAATAGAAAATGAAAGAATTCACTGATAACCTCCTGAAAGAGATCCCAAAATGAAAACTTCCAGAAATATCATAGCCAAATTCTAGAGCTCCTGGGTCAAGAAGAAAAGACTTTAAACAGCCAGAAAGAAAAAATTAAAATATTGTGGAGTCATAGTCTCTATAACACAGGCTTTAGCAGCTTCTACATTAAAGGATTAAAGGGCTTGGAATATTCTGAAAAGCTAAGGAGCTTGGATTACAACCAAGAATCATATACCCAGAAAAACTGAAGTCCTTCAGGAGGGAAAATGGATATTTAATGAAATAGAAAACTTTCAAGCATTCCTGGTGGATAAATCAGAGCTAAGCAGAAATTTTTATTTTCAATTACAAGACTCAAGAGAATCATAAAAAGGGAAATAAGAAAGAGAAATCATAAAGGATTTAATAAAAAAAAAGATCAGAAAAGAGAAATGTGTCAAGTAAAGGCAAGGGACTGGAGCAGAATCTATTATAAAAAAAATCTATTTTACTTCAGCTGAAGTAAAAAAAAAGCTGGAGTAACAATTATAGATGATGAAGCAGAAGCAAAAATCTAATTAATCTAATTAAATCTAATTAAAAGAGATAATCAGGGGCAGTGAGGTGACTCATTGGATAGAGAACCAGGCCTGGAGATGGGAGGACCTGGATTAAAAATTTGGCCTCAGATACTTCCTAGCTATGTGACCCTGGGCAAGTAATTTAATCCCAATTACCTAGCCTTTACCAAAGCTCTTTTGTCTTGGAACCAAGAGAGAAGATAAGAGATTTAAAACAACAGAGAGACACAGAGAGAGAGAGAATAAAGGAAACTGTATTGTTAAGGTCCAGGAATTCACCCACCACCATGGAAGACCACGGACAATGTAATCAGACATGGAACAGGCCCTTTATTGAAAAAAAAAAGACTGATACGTGCATCAGTGGGAACCTCTGCTGTCAGAGTTCCAAGTTGCTTCTGATAGGCTGGGTTTAAATACTTTTTCATGAATAACCTTTGTTGGAAAGTTGCTTTTTGCACCTGGGGTCTCGGTGATGAAGTTTATCAGGGATCTTGGACAGGCTCCAGCACAAGCCCGAAGCTTATCTGTCTGTGGGGCCTTGGCATTTTTCCTGGCTGAATTTCTCAGGGCAACTTTCAATTTTGATCTCCCTCATTTCCAACTTCTTTTTCTTTGGGGGGGGGCAGAGGGGGTGCCTGCCCACTGAGGCAGCTTGTGGCTTTCAGCCCGGGGCTCGCTAGGGGTTGGTACTGTTGTCGGAGGGCCAACACCTGGATGGCACCCAGCCGGCCTTTCATGAACCGAACAAGGCGGTTAAAAACACAGGGGCCAAATGTCAAGAGTAGGGTTAAGATTATGAGGGATCCTATAAGGAACGTGACTAGGATGAAGAATGGAAAAGGTGGGCGTACCAGGGGCCAGCAGTTTCCCTCTCCTGTCAGGGCTTCATAGCTTGCTCAGGGAGTCCCTAATAATCCCTGAGTGGTTAACGTAGAAGCAGCATTCCTCACCCAAGGCTGCACAGAGGCCCCCTCCTTAAGGAAGAAGAGGTCCTGCTTGGCATAGTAGGTCACTTGGGGTACTATTGTGAGGGGGTGCAGCGGGCAGTGAAGGAGCTAGGGGAGGCCCAGGGCTGTAGGCCAGAACGGGAGCACAGCCAGTGCGCTCCTGTGGGTGGGATAAGGTTTTTCCCGGGTGAGGGATACTCTGTGACAAGGGAGGGGGAAACCAAGGGGTGGGGGAGAAAGTGAAGTAATGGAAGTGAGTGGGTCATGTAGTTCCCACTGCTTCTGGTGAGTCCTGCCATATAGCAGGCCCAGCCATCCATAGGGGAACCACACAAGCTCCCGGAGGGCCAGAATCTCAGGCCCCACCTGGTTCAGTGTCCCCTGCCATCCCATCCCCTCCCCTCTCCAAGAATCTAAGGGGAAACGGGTGGAGGTCCAAATCTTCTGTAGTTTCTTCAGTGCTGAGAATGGGTGTAGAGCTGTCCCTACCTATGAGTAGGAGAGAGAGGGAGGGGAATAAGAGGGGGAGGGAAAGGTTGCAGACAGTGTCTTTAGGGGCGCGTCTTCAGTGAATTTCAGGGTCCCAGGTCGGTGGAGAACTGCCTGGAGATCTGAAGGGTGTCCAGTCACTGCTTCCCCAGATTGACAGACCAGTCACAAGGGGAAGAGTCAGCCCCCAAGATAGAAGGGTCCTGGGGCAAATACTAGAACAGCATATAGGAACAGAACATTAGTACATAGTAATTGGCATCACACATATGCATTTGGGTATCTTAACCAACAGACTTCATCCTCAGAAATCATCTTCTGACAGGAACAGATCCCTTCCTGAGTTGTTTGCAGAGTTGGTATGTGGCGTTTCTGTTAAAGAATATCTCATTGCAAAGTACACATTAACTATAACATCTATAAACACTGGAGTAACAATATCTTACAGATGTATTTCCTTACCCCAGAGGCTGGGGAAATCAAGAAAGCTGTGAGCTATATTTCCAAGCTCAAGAACCAAACCTCAACTGTGGTAAATTAAGGCTACAAATACGAGCCATCTAGGAATAAACTCCATCTATTTCTCAAAGCATGTTCCTAACAATTTGAGAATTCCCAATTATTAGGGTTGTTTGAGGAAATGGAAACTTTAATATCACAATTTGCATTATGTGCTGATCATGGGAATTGTCACGAAGGAAGAAGGCCCTGAAAGGGAAATATCTCCAAGTCACAAAAGACACACCAAGCAAGGCTGTCACTTGCCATTGTTGTTCCACTTGAGGATGGTCAGGAAAATTCAGTCCAAAGTGAGCCTTGGGCTGCCTTCTCTATAGCCATCCTAGGACTTTTTCTCTCCTTAGAGCACTTGCCACTGGGTCCCAGAAGCCTTCTTTTCCTTAAAAGACAAGTTTTCCCCCATTTCAGCTGAGAGAAATTTGCTTATTAGCAATCCAGAAACAAATCTCCACACCCCCAAACAAGCCTTTAATATCCCTACAAGGCTGATCACGCAATTATTTTCATGTATTTACACATCAGGTGTAGTCACATGAGTGCTGAATTAAGTAGTTCCCTATAAACCAGGGCTGTATCCTCTCCTGGACCTAGGCCATCTGACAGACCAAGACAAGGTCATGCAGGAATCACTTCAGGGTAACTGTCCAGAGAAATTAAAGAATCATGTGTGATTTTCCCACATACATTACTGTATATATTATCCCTAAGTTAAAGAGCCAATTATGAGAGCAGAACGTTCATCTGTTCCCTTTCACCTCCTCTCTCCCTTTCTGTTCCTTCAAAACCCTCTGCTTAAAAGCAGAACACACAGTCCATTCTTCCTTTACAAACCCACATACTAAAGCTTTATGGACTCTAAATCAAAATCCCCTTCTACCAAATTCAAACCCAACATACCTCCCCACTTTCTCTAACATGCTTTTACTATCATAAGTCAAACAACCAGCCCCCTGGTATCACTTCAATTGCTAATCGGTAACCCAAAAGAATTCTGATGTAAAGGATGACATTATTGAACAGTCTTTAGCATAGAGCTCAACCATTATAAATTTCAGTTCATAGTACAAATGGTAGACTGAGGTAACAAAATATATGGTAGAATCAGGTTTACAATAAGGTTTTGTTTACATCCAAACAATACTTAAACACATTTTAGCAGCCACTCACATAACAATAATAAATTTCTGAGCAAGCATTTTCACATATATGTCATTTTTAACACCCTACCTATTCTTTGGCTCTTGTTTGCCACATATATCCTTATACAGATCAAAATGTAATCAAAATATCAACCAACAATCCCCAGAGCTCGTATGAGGTAACTTTATCAATTACATATCACTCAACTCGTTTTATCATTCTGGACCTGGAATGTTTGTAGTGAGATTCCACAGCTGCAAACAAGCTTTTTTTGGTCAGCCAGGACTGGCAATATTTGCTTGCTTGAGCACCTTAAAACCTCCGTTTCTACAATTAAGATATACTCATCTTTAAGTTCTATCACACAGCGGTTGTTAACTCTTTGAAGCCCCTATGTCAGTTCATAATGTTATAAGCACTTCTTTCTCCTTCCTGGGTGCCAGGAAGGGGTTAATAGCTTCTGAGCAATTTTATCCCAAGGCTGCTGGCCTTGACTTAGATTTTATTACTTAGCAAACCTGGCCCATTCGTCTTCAACCAGTGCCTCTTTCATAATAATTTACTCTCAGTGAATTTTTAGTTTGAACTTCACAACTTCCAAATAACTTTGATTAAGTTCTTTAGCAATCTTTCAGTGTGTAACCAAACTGAAGTACAAAGCATTTAGATCCTCCTTTTTAGTTTTCGTTTAGCCCAAAATATTGCTACATACTTGATTAAATCCCAATTTATAATTTGTTGTATCATAATATCAACTAGTATCTCTATTCATTACTCTCATTGAAATGGAGCACTTCATAAAATGAATCCAGACACCCCAGAATCCAATTATTAACTTATCTAGCTAGGTTATAAGATATGAAGTTATTTCCTTTCACATGTACTTAATCACCTTTCCCTAGCTACATGTTACCTGGCATTCCAGCCTGACCTCTCTGATATACCTGAAGCTAGACTGTATTTAATCCTCATGAAAAGCCCTCTCGATTACAGGGCTGGTTGAATTTGTCTTGTTAAGGGCACACAGGTTGTATGTCATATACCCTTAACCTATTTAGGTGGAAAACTTAATCCTCTTCATAATACAATGCATACATATTTAGCATTCACTCAGCATTTTCTAATTTCCAGCATTTGGCATCTGAATACATATATGTTCATTTCTAGATTACAAATTCCATTCTATGCATTTTGCACATTTAAAAACAATTCATATAACATCATTTAAAAATTTCCTCTTTTGTAAAACATCAATTCTTAGCATTTATCTCATTAATCCCATGCACAGATTAACCACTTTGAAAAAGAAAAAAGAAACTTCTTGTGTGTGTAATATAATTTCTTGCTGCTATTTCTGACAGCACATACATTAAAATAAATGTGATTTGAAGGATTCCCAAGTTCAAATTCTAGAATAAGTTCTGTCCATACAGACTAAACTTTCCTCTCTGCATCAGGCTTGCTATTAATCACATTTACACAATTCTCAAATTCACTGAAATCATTATGCATTGCAAAGTTTAACAAAGCAAACTTCTAATCAGGAGTTTTGTTGTTCAATAAAAATCTGGCAACATTTCACGTTTGACAAACAATAACTACAATACATTACATTTGTACCATATAAAAATCATTAGCAATCCACCCAGTTTGAGAATTAATTTTAAGAGAAAGTTTCTAACTGTGGAGTTAAGAATCTCCCTTTTCTGCTCAGAATTTTCTCTCTTCCGCTCCTTTGGGGGCCCATCCAAAGGGAGAAGGAGGGAAAAATCATTTAATGGGTAATTGCACTGCAGGCACAGTGTTACTTCATCATAGCCTGCCTGGTTGGAAAGCAAGCAGAGGGAGCAGGGGTGCAAAATCTATTTTCCTCTGTGACCCTGCATCCCAAACTCCCCCCCCCCTCTTTTTTCCCCCTTAATCCAGCCACAACAAAGACTCAAAGAACCCTATAGGACACCCTCTCCCACACATCCACATACCTGCATCCAAATACAAAAAGACACATGAGACAAACAGCAAAAGCCAGAAGACAAATAACAGAGACATGGACACGTAAACTCCCCAATCCTAGGAGCTTATCTTAAGATCTCATTTCTTGGCATGTACTTGTAAGGACCGTAAAACCCTTAAGCAAGCTGTTTGACAAACAGACTGGTTTTCTATTATTGAGACCAAGAAGTTGCAAGGAAAGGGTTAACAACTGCCCCAAAGCAGCTAGGTTTTTATCAGGAAAGAAACCTGACCTTCGGCTTTTTTCGGCTTCCTTCGGCTGCCTGTCAGGCCAGCCACAGTAAAGAAAGAAATCTGATACCCACAATTACTCATCAGTGGCCAGCTCTCTTGGGGGGGGGGGGGGCCTCCGGAGTCCTTCGGCTGCCTCCGGCTATCTGTCAGGGGCAAGCAGCCAGCGGCTGGCCACCCGATCCCTTCGTGTGGCAAAAAAACCTCAGTGTGTCTAAAAATCACCTAGAGATCATGGGGCGTCCCCCAGTCTCTCCTAGGGGTGCAATATCTTCCCAAAAAGGAGACTGAAAAACCCCTTTCCCAAACTAGGCAGGGACTCAAACTCTGTGCCGGGGGAACTGGAATTCCCCAAAGTGCCAGGGTACCTGACAGGGACGCAAAATCCCGTGCTCAGGGCCTGACAACTAGATCAAGACTTGAACTACCGTGCTTAGGGGCCTCAAACACCCTGAAAGTTCTGAGTGCGGGACATGCCCTGGACCGTATTCCTTCCCCACCCCTGACCACAAATGCTTTCTCTGGGGAGCTGACTGGCCCTCTCGCGAGGGAAACAGAACTGCAGCCATGTCAGAGTCCGCACTCAAAAACAGGTGGAAGGGTCAGACCAATGCTGCGAGGCTAAGCCTCTCGCCTTAGAAAAAGGTGGGCCCTGGGGCTTGGCATAGGGGCTCTTGTTTAAACCGCAAGAACGAATGCCCCACTAAGCCTTATGTCCATCAGGGGTCCTTGTCTCCCCCATACACATTCGGTCACCATTTGCACCCACAGCCACACAACACTCAGCTCACCTGAAGGTCCGGTCCAAGGCAGTGCCTTAGGCCCTCCTGTCCAGGGGGTTCCAAGGTGGAGGGGTACAGCGAGCCCCCAAATGTTAAGGTCCAGGAATTCACCCACCACCATGGAAGACCACAGACAATGTAATCAGACATGGAACAGACCTTTTATTGAAAAAAAAAGACTGATACCCGCATCAGTGGGAACCTCTGCCTTCAGAGTTCCAAGTTGCTTCTGACAGGCTGAGTTTAAATACTTTTTCATGAATAACCTTTGTTGGAAAGTTGCTTTTTGCACCTGGGGTCTCGGTGCTGAAGTTTATCAGGGACCTTGGACAGGCCCCAGCACAAGCCCGAAGCTTATCTGTCTGTGGGGCCTTGGCATTTTTCCTGACTGAATTTCTCAGGGCAACTTTCAATTTTGATCTCCCTCAGTATCTTCCTAAAAAGTGCAATAGTCAATGGAGTAATATCAATACCAAAAATATATACACTAAATGATATAGCATTCAAATTCTTAAAGGAAAATTTCAATAAGTTACAGAAGGAAACATACAACAAAAACTATTTGCTGTTTTTCCAAATTCTATTAATGTTTGGTGGAATCCAATTGTGAATCCTTCTGGTCTTGGGAATTTTTTCTTTGGGAGCTTATTGACAGGTTATTCTTTTTCATCTTTATCATCTTTTTCATAGATGAAGTTACTTAAATGTTATATTTCCTCTTTTAATCTGGACTCATTTTTATAAATATACATTTCACTTAGCCATATTTATCGGCATATAATTGGTCTAAATAGCTCCTACTAACTAGTTGCTTTAGTTTTATCTTCATTGGTAGTGAATTCCTCCTTTTCATTTTTTTGATACTGGTAATTTATTTTTCTTTTTTAAATCAAATTAACCAATGGTCAATTTTATTGGGTTTTCATAAAACCAGTACCTAGTTTAATGTATTAGTTCAATGATTTTCTTCTCAGGATTTCTATTTTAGTGTTTAATGAGGAATTTTTAATTTGTTCTTTTTCTAGTTTTTTAGCTGTATGTAGAAGTACTACTTTGGTTGTCTACCATAAATGTTGCTATTGTCTTGTTGTTCTCTTAAAAAAATATCATTTCTTTGATTTGTTCTTTGATCCACTCATAATTTAGGATTAAATTGTTTAGGATTAGATTGTTGAAGGTGTCATGGGAAAATTGGGGCAATAATGCACAGTTGGTAAAGTTATGAACTAATCAGCCATTCTGGAAAGCAACTTGGAACTGTGCCCAAAGGGATATAAACTTGTGCAATACCCTTTGACCCAGCAATACTACTATTGGGTTTATACCCCGAAGAGTTGTTTTTTTTTAAAGGAAAAGGATCTATATGTAAAAATATTTTTATAGCAGCTCTTTTGGTAGTGGCAAAGGGGATTGAGGGGATGCCTAACAATTGAAGAATGGTTGAAAAAGTTGTGGTAAATGATTATGAAAGAATATTATTGTGCTATAGGAAATGACAAGCAGGATCATTTCAGAAAAAGCTGGGGAGACTAACATGAATTGATACAAACAGAAGCAAAAGAACATTGGACATAGTGACAACAATATTGCACAATGTTCAATTGTAAATATTTAGATATTCTTATCAATACATAGATCTAAGACAATTCCAAAGGAATTATGATGAAAAAAAATGTTTTCCACCTCCAGAGAAAGAACTGATGGAGTCTGAATGCAGATCAAAGCATACTATTTTTTAATATGTGGGTATATGGGTGGGTGGGGGTATTCTGGAGGGAATCTGTGTTTTAATATTGTTTTTTTACAAATATGGAAATGTTTTGCATGATCGAACACATATATTAAATTGCTTGCGTTATGAATGAGGCAGTAGGGTGTGATATGGAGATCACATTAAAAGACTGATATATATTAATTTAAGGTCACCAAGGAATTCAGCTATGTAATTCCTAAATGAAAACTCAAGTCAGCAGTCAACCTTTTATGGAGTTTTTAATTACTAACAGGAGGAAGAAAGGTATTAGAGAGAGAGAGAGAGAGAGAGAGAGAGAGAGAGAGAGAGAGAGAGAGAGAGAGAGAAGGGGAGAGAAGGGAATAGGGCTTAAATACCCACTCTGCTTAGGCTGGGCCAAAGGCCCAAGGCCTTGGATAGCCAAGGCAAAGAAAAGAGATCAGTCCCTATCACTCACGTGACCAAAATGGAGAAACAGTCTGAGGGCCTCCACTCCAAGCACCAGGCTCCAACCACCACCTCTCCTCCACACAGGAAGTCCCCAGAACTCCTCAGCTGTCCTCTACCTCACTTCCTGTGTCTCACCTGTGCCAATGGTGGCTCTAGCTTCACCCAGGACCGCCCAGAGGTCTGTCCCCTTTGCACATGTCTGTTGAAGGTCATATTCTCAAATAATTAAACCTTGAGCTTTGATGCAGCCCTTTCTAAATCCTGTTACCTTGAGTAGGGTGGAGATTGTAGTTTCCAAGACCTGATTCTGTCATTCCAAGTATCTCTATTGTTATTGATCAGGAAATAGCCAAATCCCATCCTCTAAAGAATGGTTTGAACAGGGTTGAGTAGTTTTGAAATTCACAAGGGGAAGGATTGAGGGAGAGAAATGGAAACTAAAAATTAAAAAAAAATTTTATTGTTAAAAATTGGTTTTTCATGTAATTGAAAAAAATAAAATATTAAAAAAAATTTTTAGAGTTTCTTTTAAGTGGCTTCTTCATGCCAAGAACTGGGCTTATTCCTGGGAATACAAGTACAAAAGCCAAACCAAAACAAACAAAAAAAAATGGTCAGTCTTGAGGGACATCTGTCCAAATGTATTTCTTCTAACTGACTGCCTAGTATTTAAAATTTTCATTACTTAATAACTTTGAATTGACTTAGAAGGTACAAAAAATTTGACTATTATTATCGGTCTTGAAACATTAAAGACCTTGTTAAAATGCAAATGTATTCCATTTATTCATCAAATTAAGCGAATTCATCTGACATATTTATTGAACATCTTCTCTGCAAGAATTATGCTAGGTTCTGTAAGACCACAAAAAAAGTTTAAATCTAAATCCCAACCTTTGGGAGCTTACAATATATGTGGGGAGACAAGATAAATACGCATGAAAAGTTAAGTAACAATGCACAACAGCCTGTGATTAAGTGTTGAAAGAATGACACAGATTATAGCATTTCTGAGAAGAGAGAGACAACTGTGCCAGCACATTCATGGAAGGCTTCATAGAGGAGGTATATCTAAGAATATTATGATTAGAGAAGGCCTTAGGTGTCATATGGTTCAACCCCTACCTGAAGCACAAACTGTAACATGTTTGACAATTGGTGGCCCAGCCTCCATATGAAGAGCCTATAATCAAGTGAAAATCAGTAGAAGGAACTGTGAACCCACTGCCTCCCAAGGCAATTTATTCCAGTGTCAGACCATTATAATTGGAAATTTTTCCTTATGTTTTTATAAAGCCTTAGAGGTCCTTTTCTCAATTCCCACCTTCCACTTATGAATTATGCTCTTAGAGCAAGGTTAACTACATCTCCTCTAAGGGTTTTGGGGGTACCCTGGAGAGGTTGGGAAGTTTACTCTAAAGCTGTTAGCTAGAACTCCCACTCTGTTGTGCCCCAGTATCAATTAGCAGTTTCATCTAACCAATTCTAGTTAATCGCTCATCAATGTCATCAATATTCTGGATTAGCAGTCCGGTATCATTTCATCAACTTAAAATCAGTTGTATATCATAAAAAATATATATTTCCGGGGGGGGGGGCAGTTACGTGGCTCAGTGGATTGAGAGCCAATCCTAGAGATGGGAGGTCCTGGGTTCAAATCTGACCTCAGACACTTCAAATCTGGCCTCAGACACTTTCCAGCTGCGTGACCTTCCGCAAGTCACTTAACCCCCATTGCTTAGCCCTTACTACTCTTCTGCCTTGGAACTGTGAAGATTGGAGTTGGCTATCTCCTGATTGTAACAATGAAGGTACTTAGTTCTTCCTTGATAGTGAAGATAAAATTCTAATCCCCAGTCTACTTTTAGATTTTAATCCCCAAAATGTTAACTTAGTATTTAAAGTAGAGCTACCCATTTTTACTACAAAAAGGTGTTAACTAACTACAAAAAGGTATTAACTAACCAAAAAGGTGTTAACTAACCACAAAAATGTGTAAACTAACTACAAAAGATGTGACACCCATTTCATACATTGAGTGGGCAGTCCTGGAAAGGACCATCTGCTGTGATTGGTAGATGTAAAAATTTAGGGGAAGTGACACAAGAGAAAAAGGTCTTTAAACAGAGGAAACAGAGGCACACAAGGTCAATCAAGAATGAAGAGTCACTCGGAGGAGAGATTGGAGGACAGACACTTGAAGAAAGACTGGAAGACAGACACTCAGACTTGGAGTGAAGACACTTGGCTATGGAACTGGACCCCTGGAAGAGCTTGTGCAGGAGACCTCAGACTGCTTTCTTTTTAGACGGTCACCAGATAAAGGCCCATCATTTTGAGACTCTTTTTCCCCTAGCTGGGGCTTAGAATTTCTAACTGGTTTAGAGGAAGCCAGAGCTTTCTCTCCCTCTCTCTCTCCCCTTTTCTCTCTTCCTTAATATCTTCCCTCTATTGCAAAAATAAACTACCATAAATTCATTTACTTTAGTATTTCATTTTTGGGATTTAGTATTTAAATCCCTGGCAACCACCAATTAAAATGTTAAGTCCAAACCATAAAAAATTAACAGAACCAATACACAGTATTGATTCTAAGATGAAAGGTAAAGGTTTAAAAAAATAAAAGAAAAATATATTTACTGAGAAAATACATAGCAGAAACAAAAATAAATTGGGGGGTAGGTGGATTTGGGTGGGATGGGGCACACTATGATCCCACTCTAGGACCCAAAGTCCAGGTTCATTTCCAAAGGATGGAGTTGATCCCTTGAGGCAGGAGGACATATTCTTAGTAATTTGCTTCTGAGATGGGTCTAGCAGGTTGCTTCTCATAGCCTTGGTGGCTCATCTGACTGCTGTTGGAAAACTCTAATGGACTCAGTTTTCTGGATCCTCTGGTGGCTCAGTCCTGACCTTTTGAAGCTCACAAGCTTGAAGCCACATCCAATACACCTTTTCCTAAGAGCAAGAATGGATAAACAAGAGAAATAAGCAACAGCAAAGATCATGTACTCATAGTTTTATATTAACTCCGATGGGGTTAAAAGGTTGTCCTGGCATTTTTCCTCATCTGGAGGCTTACAGCAGTTATATTTACTCAAATGCAAAGAAAGATAGAAATTGAGCTGCCCATGTGAGATTGTTTTGTTTTGGGGAGCCAGGCCTCTCCATTTCACATAAAGGCAAACTTCCACATGAAGGCTTACCAGACTCCAGCACTGCACTCACTCCTGGGCTCTCATTGGCCAGTCCCCAACATCCTTATATATTGAACCCAAATCTGCCCCTTTTCCACCTGTTGCTCCCACTTCTGGTATAAAGTCAAGAAGAATAAGTCCAAACTGTCTTGCAGAAGCTGGCTCAGTTGGTAAGAGCATCGGACCTAGACTCAGGCTGACCTAAATTCTTATTGAGTCCCAGACCCTTGCTAGCTATATGACACCGAGCAAGTCACTTAGCCTCTGTTTGCCTTCATCTACTAGAGAAGGAAATAGCAAACCACTCCATTATCTTTTGCCAAGAAAACTCCACAAACAGTATTGGTGTGATTTATAGCCCATGAGGTCACAAGAGTCAGACTAGACTAAACAATAAAACATTATCTTGTCTACAATGAGCAGTAAAGTGGGGAAAAAAATCAGTAGATTTGGAGTCAAAAGACCTGGTTTAAAATCCTCACTCTTGTCACTTATTCCCTGGGTGACTTTGGATAAGTCACTTAACATCTCTGGGCCTCATCTTCCCCATCTGTAAAAGGGGGGGGGGGGAGCTAGACAAACTGACCTCTACAATTCCTTCCAACCCTAGAGCTGTGATCCTATAAATGTTCCAAATACTTAAAGGCAGAGATACTTTCTCCCCTAAGCCTTGCTATAAGCAGAGAGAATGAGCAAAAACATGGCAGCAGGGAGCTAACTGAATAGAGGAAGTTGTATGAAACAGAAAATTGAGGCTGAGGAATAGTAGGAAATGTGGTTAGAAAGTGAGGTTGAGGCCAGAGAGTGTCAGATCTTGTATTTAGCCAGTAGGCATTCATGGATCACTGAGGGTCTTTAAGAAGAGAGTTGTGTGACCTAATGAGATTATCTTCCAGAGGTGTCTGAGACCGATTTATAGCAGACAGATTACTGCAGGGAAGAGAGGTAACCATTATTACTTAGAAGAAAAAATCCTTACCTTCTATCCTAGAATCTATACTAAGTATTGATTCTAAGAGAGAAAAGTGGTAAGGGCTAGGCAATTGGGGCTAAGTGACTTTACCAGGGCTACACAACTGGGGAGTATCTGAGGTCAGATTTGAACCCAGACCTTCCTGACCCCAGACTTGGCTCTCTATCCATTGAGCCACCGAGCTGCATCCCTCTCACCCCATATCAATTCTTTTTAACATCTTAGCATGCCATTTTAATAGGTAAACTATATTCATGCTAGCAGGACCCTCAGGAGAGGAGAGTCCCATAGATTAAGAGCTGGAAAGAAGCTTAGGAGTAATCTAGTTCAGCCCCTCATTGTACAGTTGAGAAAACTGAATGTCAGAGAGATTTAAAGGACCTGCCCAAAGCCATGTGGGTAGTAGGTATCAGAGAAAGGAATTGAACCTAAGTCCTCTGAATCAAAATCTAGTACTGTTTTTACTACACTAGATTTTATGGGCAAGCTATAAAAAGTTAAAAACTACTGAAGAGAATAGCCCTCATCACCCTCCCAAAGGAAACCAAGGAGGGACTGCCCTAAAGAGGGATAAAAGAGCCTCGAAAATTAAACGCCTGCACATTGCTTCCTAGGGCCAGCCAGCATGTTGTTTCATTAACAGTGCTTCTAGAACTCTGAACTCTGAAATTCCCTAACAATAGGAACAACACTAATTGGAAGTGGATAAAGCACCAGGGCTGAAGCTGAGTTCAAATCTGGTCTCACAGACTTCCTAACTGTGTGACCCTGGGCAAGTCACTTAAACCCCAGTTGCAAAGCCCTTGTTGCTCTTCTGTCTTAGTACTGATATTAAGAAATTAAGAGTTTTTAGGGAAAAAATAGCATTAATTATGTTGCATGAATATAATGGAATATCACTGCACTGCAGGAAATGATGAATAGGAGGGTTTTAGAGAAACCTGGGATAACTTGCTTAAGCTGTTGTAGATTGAAGTGTGCCATTTATTATTCTTTTTTTTTATGTTTGGGTTATTTATTTTGAGATCCTGTGGCAATAAATGGAATCTCAGTGAAGAGGTGGTTAACCTTTGCAGATAAGCAGAAGACATAGGAGAAAGTGGATGACATTCCCAGGAACTGAGTGGAGGGGCCTATTTGTTGGTGATGCTCTTCTGGGCTTATTTATGAGTGGGTAGGTGGAAGGAATATCAACCTCTTTTCTCCCTCTTTGTCCCCTCCAAGGTTCCCATCAATACCATACTAACTCCAAACTCTGCAATGGGGAAACCAGAAAATTGAGGGAATCAAAACCAGAATTTCAGCTTCCTTTGCCAAAATTGAGCCCTAGAAAGAACAGAGGAATTAGGAGGAACTGCCCTTCTCTCTTCAACAGTTGATGCAATACTATTATAAAGGTAAATGCCATTGAAGGGCTTAAGAATGTGATCAGTAACAATTCCAGAGGACCACTGAAGAAGCTGCCACTCACCTTCTGATACTGATGCAGAATCTGACAGGCATTTTTGGACATAGGAATTTGTTTGGTTTCACTATGCATATTTGTTTCAAGGGCTTTCCTTTCCTTTCTTAAATAGGCATGGGGTTGGGGGTGGAGAGGAGAGGGTCTAGGGTTAGGATTTTACTGAATGAGAAGAGAACAGAGGGAATAGCAGAAGGAATCACAGGTGAGCTGGACAACTTTGAAAGTTGCATGTTGAATTATTTATGTGCATAAAAAGGAAAAGCAAGCTATATGGAATAGTGATTTGTGTGCAATCCTCTCGATTCCACATGGTACAGGGAAATGCTTAATTCATCTGGTGTTTCTTGAGATCAGAATAAAAAGAAAATAAAATGGAATAAACAATAACTTCTTATGTTGACTTGATGCTTTATTCATATGCTCTCATTTGATCCCCAGCTACGTTGTGAGTTAGGCAGGAATTATTACAGAGGAGAAAACTGAGGCCACTAGAGGTGAAATGACTTGGCAGAGGACAGAGCAGGTTAGTTTCCAAATCCAAGGACAGCATGCTTTCTACTACCCCACAGCTGCCTTTATTTTTTAACCAGACCCTTCAACATTTGTCATGAATTGAAAAAACAAAATAAAACACGAGTCCACACAGATACCTTTAAGTATCTGCAGTTTTTGATATTTTATCTTCTGCCTTATTTAAAAAATAAACCTAAGGCAGGATGCAGGGACAGTAGAGACTAGTGCTAACTTCTCAATAGCAGATAATAGGCTCCCAATTTGATAACTGATTTAATGCTTTGGAACTGAGAAAGATGCTGGCTTTCAGCCTTTACTCATTCTCTCCTGCCCCTCTCCCAAAGTGCCCAAATGGACATTTTTATTCATTTCCTTTCTTGTTTAGAACTTCCAAAGTATATTCCTCATAAGACCACACAAAATCCTAGCAAAGCCAACATCAAATTCAGTGATAATGTAACATTAAACCTAAAACCAGGAACTGGCCCCCATACCTTCAACTAACTGCTTGGTCCCTTGCAAATTGCTTATAGACCCTTAGGGAACCCGCCCCAACTTTCAAATTGATTACAAAGTCCCAGAACAACTAATTTTGGCAGCTTTTAATTTTTCAAATCCAATTATCTCATTTAAATCCAATTGAGGCTGTTTTAAAGTGAAGTTTCACAGACTAATGAGTTTTCCCCTCTCACTCATCCATTTGTCCTAATTAGATTGTAAGACCCTCCATCAGAGTTCTGTCTCCCCATGTGCAAAAAACACCATACAGGATCACTCAGTGTTAATTAAAGTCATTAATTCTATTGTATAATTGAAGCATTTGACCTGGACTCCCTGCACTCCCAATTTTTAATAGTAATTTATTCGCAAATCAGTTTAGATTGAATCCATCATGCTCTTTCGATTTCTGTAATGTGGAAAAAAGCTCTCTATATCATGCTTTCTAAAATAAAAGGCCCAATTTGTACCTGAAATTCTCTAGGCACCATTAAAAACTCCTGAACCGCAAAATCATAAGAAGATGTTTGAAAGCATTAACCCCCATTTGGCAGGAAGAGAAACTGAGACAGAGGATGAATGCTAGAAAGAACTATGATAAAACCTCTTCACATCAGACTTTCTTCCAAGGGCAGCTAGGTGGCGCCATAGTGCACAGAGTTCTATGTACGCCTGGAGTCAGGCCCACCGTAGTTCAAATGCGGTTTCTACTTTGACTACCTATGTGACCTTGGGCAAGTCACTTAAATATGTTTGTCTGTTTTCCCATCTGCAAAATAAGGAGACTAACAGCACCTATCTCCCAAGGTTGCTCTAAGAATCAAATTAGATAAAATTTAAAGCATTTAGCACAGTGCCTGGCTCACAGTGTCATATAAATATTAGCTAAGGAGCTGTGGGGAATATTTGTCCATTGTTCCAGCTCTGTATAGCTTTCTAGTGACTTGATGAGGCTCAGTCATTGTTCCTTTAAGTTCGTTCCCCAGTGCCTTGTACTATACGGTCTCATCAAAATTCGTAAGTGAGTTTGGCACAATTCTTAAAGATTCTGGAAATTAATATTCTGCTTTACTCCCTCCCTCCCTCCCTCCCTCCCTCCCTCCCTCCCTCCCTCCTCCCTCCCTTCCTTCCTTCCTTCCTTCCTTCCTTCCTTCCTTCCTTCCTTCCTTCCTTCCTTCCTTCCTTCCTTCCTTCCTTCCTTCCTTCCTTCCTTCCTTCCTTTCTCTCTTTCTTTGTATATTTCATTGTTTCTTTCCTTTCTTCTTTCTCTGTATATTTCATTGTTTCTTTCTCCTTCCTTCCTTCCTTCCTTCCTTCCTTCCTTCCTTCCTTCCTTCCTTCCTTCCTTCCTTCCTTCCTTCCTTCCTTCCTTCCTTTCTTTCTTTCTTTCTTTCTTTCTTTCTTTCTTTCTTTCTTTCTTTCTTTCTTTCTTTCTTTCTTTCTTTCTTTCTTTCTTTCTTTCTTTCTTTCTTTCTTTCTTTCTTTCTTTCTTTCTTTCTTTCTTTCTTTCTTTCTTCCTTCCTTCCTTCCTTCCTTCCTTCCTTCCTTCCTTCCTTCCTTCCTTCCTTCCTTCCTTCCTTCCTTCCTTCCTTCCTTCCTTTCTTTCTTTCTTTCTTTCTTTCTTTCTTTCTTTCTTTCTTTCTTTCTTTCTTTCTTTCTTTCTTTCTTTCTTTCTTTCTTTCTTTCTTTCTTTCTTTCTTTCTTTCTTTCTTTCTTTCTTTCTTTCTTTCTTTCTTTCTTTCTTTCTTTCTTTCTTTCTTTTACCATCCATTTAAGAATCAACACAAATATTATTTCCAAAGCAGAGGAACAATAAGGGCTAGGCAACTGGGGTTGTGTCTTGTGCAGGGTCACACAACTAGGAACTATCCCAGACCAGAATTGAACCCAGATCTAAGCTTGGCACTCTATCTACTGAGCCACTTAACTTCTCCATGGAAATTAGTATTCTTTCATGAATCTCCAGAATTATCTTAGTTTATGACTCTAGAAATTACATACCAACAAGTTTATTGTACTATTTAACAAATGCCTCATTCTACAAAATTCTAAAGGGTAGTGTTTATAAAAGCCAATCTCAATTCAATAAGGAAAAGGGAAAAAGAAAATCAAAAATCTCCTCTTGAGAGAGACCATCTAGTTTCATTTGGGGTCCTGGACAATAGGAATAAAGGATCTGATGTTGCCTGAAAGTCACCCCCTCACCTTCAGGAGAGAAATCAAATTGTTGTGGTTGAACACAGAGTACAAACTCAATGCTTCATTAAGATGCTATGGTGGCCAAAAAAGCTAATGCAGCCTCAGACTACATTAAGAGAGGCACTGCATCCAAGAATACTTTGCTTTGGTTAGACCACATATACAGTAATTATTTAGTTCTTAGTACCATATTTCAAGAAGGATATCGATAAACAGGAAAGTGTCAAAGAGGGCAAATAGGGTAGTAAGTGTCCTCAAATTCATGTCACAAGAGAATCAATGGAGGGTATTCCTCATGTTTGAAGGTATTTCTCATGTTTTGCCTGAAGAAGAGATGACTGGGGGAGGCAAAGGGACCTGATCACTGTCTTTTAGTAGATGAAAGGCAATCATGTGAGAGATTATGTTTGTTTTATTAGGTCACACAGAGCAAAATTGAATAAGTTAGAAAGAGGCAAAATTAGACTTGATGTAAGGAAAAACATCCTAACAATTAGAGTTTTCTAGTAGTAGAATCACTACTTAGAAAATAATGGGGACCGGGCAGCTAGGTAGCACAGTGACACTTCCTAGCTATGTGACCCTGGGTGAGTCACTTAACTCCCTTTGCCTAGCCATTACTCCTCTTTTGCCTTGGAACTGATGTTTAGTATCAATTCTAAGACAGAAGGTAAGTGTTAAAAAAAAAAGAAAGTAGTGAAGACTCATCCACTGGAAGTCTTTGAACAAGAGTTGAATGACTATTTGACAGGTGAAAGAGAGGGATGATCCTTATTCAGGATGAACTAGGTTGCCTCAAGTAATTTTCAACTCTGAAATTCTATGATTCATTGAATTAATCAAGTATGAATTTGTGATTCATCAATCATTCACCAAGCACCTACTCTTTGGACCAGGCATTGTAGAAGGCTTTGAAGAATTGAGTATGTAGGATGAAAAGATCTCTAATCTAATTTTTAATAGTATTTAAATAGGTGTTTAATGACTTTTTAAAAGAAATTATATACCATTGATATTTAAAATTGATTACAATGGTCATTTCCATTGGTTGGCTGGTAAAGGTTCCCAAAGTTTCCAAATCAACATTTTTCTTGCCAGTGAAAATTCATTTTCAGCCCGAAGAAGAATCGCCTCTTCTAGCTGACCATCCTGAAACTGATCCTCTGGTTTCTGAAGATCTGTTTCCTCTTTCACCATATGCATTCTTTCATTTGTAATCTGTTCGGTGTACTTTCTATATGCTGCATTTGCGGGCATTAACTGAAGAGTATTAAGATCTCTACTTGCAAAGGAATTTACTGCCTAATGGAAGAGACAAGGAGATGGATAGACATGATGAAGTGATATAGTTACACAAACATGCATGTATACGTACAGAAGAAATATGTAGAGAATAAATATAAATACAAAGTAGTTACAAGGTAACAGGTAGGTGGCACTGTGGATAGTTATTAAATTAGGAAGATTCGTTTTCCTGAGTTCAAATTTGGCCTCAGATACTTATTAGCTGGGCAAATCACATAACTCTTGTTTAACTCAGTTTTCTCATGTGTAAAATGAGCTGGAGAAAGAATTGGCAAATTATTCTAGTATCATTGCCAAGAAAATCACGAATGGGATCTCAAAGAGTTGGATATAAATGAAACGACTAAACAACAAAGTAACAAGTTTGAGAGAGGACATGGGAACAGAAGAGATCAGAAAAAAAGGCCAAGGATATCAAGGTAAATAATAGCCAAAAACAGAAGGGAAGAGGGCTTAGCCATACCAGATTTCAAACTACTACTACACTCAAAGGGTTTCAGTATTGTCCCAGCAACAGAATAAACCTGTTGTCTAGGGGGCCACCCCACTATGAATGGAAAGGCTTATCTGTAATAACTTTGGTAAGGATAATCTTGTGTACATTCTATCACTTTGAAATGGGACCTATGAGTATGTCAACCTCCATGTCAGATGCCTTTTTCCCCACACTGCAGGATCTTGACTTCCAGCAGTTGTGAGAAGAACCCAGACATTCATTCACAGAGAAGGAACCTCAGAAGTCACCTCATTCAACCTGTTAGACAATCCCTCTTACAACATCCTTAACTAATACTCATACAGGCTTCACTTGAAGACTTCTGGCTTGGGAGAACCACTCACTACCTTCTTGTGAAGCCCATTCCATTTTCAGGTAGTTCCAATAAGTAGGACATTTTTCCTTATATCAAGTCTACAGTTGCCTTTTTAATCTTCTGTCCATTGCTTTGAATTCTAAACTCTGAGCTGATGCAAAAGTCTAACCTTCCTTCCAGATGGCAGCCCTTCTAAAAATTGAAGATCATTATCATGACCCATGTAAGACTTCTTTTCTTCAGGCTAAACATTCCCAGTTGCTCCTTGCATGCCATGATCCTGAGGTTCTTTTTTTTTTTTAAACCCTTCCTTTCATCTCAGAATCAATATAGTGTATTGATTCCAAGGCAGAAGAGCAGTAAGAGTTAGGCAATGGGAGTTAAGTGACTTGCCTAGCGTCACACAGCTAGGAAGTGTCTGAGGCCAGATTTGGACCTGGACCTCCCATCTCTAGACCTGGCTCTCAATCTACTGAGTTGCCTAACTGCCTCCTCTTGAAGTTCTTTTGATCTCTGGTTGCCCCCTCTGACCTCTTTCCAGCTCATCAATATCCTTCTTAAAATATTATGCCTGGAACTAAATGCAATACTCCATCATGTGTTCTGACCAAGGCACAGTACAGTGAGGTTCTTAACCTCCTATATTGGAACATTATGCCCCTCTCATTTGTGCTCATAGATTTGGATCAAGATAAAATTATGGAGTAAATACAAAGTTCATCTTCAAAGTCATCCTGCATCTTGACTCCCCCCCCTTTGTCTCTCCTACAATTTTCAGGTCCCTAATGCTACCATCTGGTTGCTAAGTGCCCCCTCTGTGCTTCATCCCTATCTTTGTTAGAGGAAAATATTTGAGATACTTTACTGTATGGGTCCCATATTGCTGGGAACCATCAGGCCATGATGCCTTGTCAGAGTCAGGTGTGGTAGCTGAGGAGATCACAGGGTGGTCCTTGGCGAGATGTGATTGCCCACTCTATCCCCTTTGCATAACCTCTCTTATCAATGTCCCTTACCTATGAATTGACATGACTATTATTCCCCCTAGTCTCAAAAGAAATAGTACAAGAGCAAAACCCCTGTATCTTAATTCCCCAAAACATCATCAAAAGATCAGACCCTTAAACCCAATCCCAAAAAGACAACATGGGTTAACTTTTATTTAGGTACATAATTCCCAGCAAAACCACAGCTACAGGCCAACCCCAAAACTTTCCCACTCACAGAAGCCTATTCTCATGAAGCCAGCACACAAATCAATCATAGAGACTCATGCAATAAGTACATCAAACTTCAATATGCCTCAGTCATTCGACTTTACAGACCAGTAACTTGCCAGTGGGAAACTCCCTAGTAAGAACCCTAAGAAATGTCCAGTCTAATACTAAATTTGAGTTGTGTTCCCAGTACCCCTCAACCTCAATGATATTGTTGAATTGTCTCTTAAGAACTGCTGATTAATTATTCCATTTTATTAAAAGCAATAAGTAATTTTCCTTGATTGTTTGAAAGCTTAAAACTTCGCACAGGGTAATGAGAAAATTAAGCCACCTGTGATGAAATCATTTACCTTGTATGCTGTCTGAAATTACAATACAAAAATATAGAATGTTAATCAAGTGATTTGTTAAAAGTTAATGTATCACTTTTCTAATTATCTCTCTTTGAACATGTGTGTTAGGTAATTTGTCTGCATGCCAATAAAATGGGTATAAAAATAAATCCCAGGCCTGGGAATGGCAGAGCAGCTGTCAGATGCAAAGTAGTCCCATGGCCATAATGATTAAGCTGTCTTCCATTTGTTATTTATTTTGACTGATCGTTCGCCACCAGTCAGGAACCCTGGAGTCGTGAGTGAGACTGGACCCTGACTGAGGCACTTTTGGTGCCTGAACAGGGACATTCCTGGCTAGGTAAGTCCCCTTTCCCTAGCCCTAAAAATTTCAAACAGATCAGGTTTTCCCCTCCAGAAGAGGTCCTGGGCCCCCCTGCAGAATAGGGCAGGGTTTGGGGGGGAGTAATCCAGGGCCCCCAATATAAGAGGGACGGGATCCCAAGAGGAGCAGTTTCAGAACAGGTAAAGTTAGGAGAAGGAAAGGACCACCATGGGACACAGTGAATTAAAAGAAAGCAAGCTATTCACTGAAATCATTAAACACAGTTTTCAGAAAAGGGGAGTAAAAGAGAGGAAAGTAAGCAAGTCACAGCTGACTAAGTTCTTGGAAGTTTATTCAAAATTGCAGTCTGTGGTTCCCCAATGTAAAGACGTCAGATGTAGATACAGAAGAAAAAGTTAGCCCAGACTTAAAATCTTATAACATCCCTGTTTGGTCTAGACAACCATCAGCAACTCCCCCACCTGAGGGAAGGAGGAGTGAATGGTCAGGAATGAGGGGTCCCCCTCCTCCTCCACCTCCACAACCTCCAGATCCTTGGCTTTAGCAGAGAAAAGCCCATTTTCCAACCCTTTGTCACCTGCCTTTTCAAATGTTTACACTTAAGGCTCCTGGAGCCAAAACCTTTTTTTACCTCTAACAGTTTTAAAGGGACAGTATCTTGGAAACAGCAAGATGGAATTTTTCATTCTTCTTTCTTTTTCTTTCTTCCTCAAGATCTTGAGTAAACATCTTAACTCTTAAAAGCATGCTTCCCTTAGTACACGTTTAATGTTTATTATGTGTGACTTGATGTGTGTCTGCATCATAAGTTTTGTGTACGTGTTTCCCTATTTGGCCATTTACCAAAATTGCTTCAAAGTCCTCTGCCAAAAAGAGGTAATTTTTGTTCCATAAATCTTCTCTCATTTTGTTTTGTAAAGGGCCCATCTGGAAAAAAAGAGAGAAAGAATGATTTGGAACACATAAAAGGAACTTTTATCCCCCCAAATTGGCTGTTCTCTTAGATTTGATATTAAAGATCTATATAGGTAACCTTGGAAAACTGCTAATTAGTCTGAAAATGCATTGTGATAAGTGGAATTTTATGGTGATGATTGTGTCTCATTTAGAAGTGATATGTTAGCTAAATTCAATTCTGTTCAAGCCAGAGGTCTGTTTATCAACAGTAGGACCGATAACAGAAAGTGATTTCAATAAGTTCAGAACTGGTAGAAGATTAATAGATGGCTTGACACGAAGAGGAATTTTTCTTTCTGAAAGGCAAAAAACTATACTGGATGCTTAGTAAAACACAAGATATTTATGTGTAAAATTCAGTCAGACAACAGTTATAGTGGAGAACTTTTTCTAATAATTAAATGTTGGATTTCAAAATGAGATGTCCTTCAAAGAGAGCACCAAATGATTGCATGTTAGCATTGAGATTTTAGAACTTCAGAACTGGTAATTAACATAAGTGAATGTGTATAGTTAGTGTTAAGTATGTGATGTATGGCTAAAGTTGGAAGTTTTATACAATGTATACATTGTTATACTTGTAAAATATACAATGTTATACTTGATTGGGAATATATGTGCTATGAATAAGAAGAAACATATCTATTCAAATATAATTTGTTATAATGTCATAATAGATGTACACAAAATATTCATGAATTTGTGCTGTGAAGAAAATTGTTTTTTATGCATATTGTGTATAGTGCAATTGGCAAAGGAAATTTGACCAGCCCAGAAGTCAAATAAGATTCATTATTAGGCTATTAAATATAGGTAAAAGGTAGTCACCCCTCCTGTATTTATAGTAAGAGTAATAGAGACAAAAACTGAAGGTTTTATTCTGCTTGGAGCAGAAGTTTGAAAGGAAAACTGGAATCTTAAGGAAATGTTAGGGAATTTTAAACGAAGCAAATTTGGAAGTTGTTAAGTTTTTAATTAATATATTGGCAGTGATTTTATATCAAGTTTTAAAAACATGTAACTAAAGTGTTAAAAAAAGCATTAGAAAAAAAGGAAAGATCTTCTCAGACTACAAGTGCAGTCAAACATCTACTGTCTTGGAAACTTTCCAAAAGTAATTTATCCCCTTCCTTAGGTACAGGAAGGAGAACAAAAGTGCTTGTAATTATTTTACATTTATATTAAGGGACCAATACAACAAAATATTTTAAACAGATAAAAGTTTTCAGCTACTTTATCTAAACTTTAGAGATATAATTTGAAAAACCTGAGAGGCTAGCTGATAGCTGGAATAAATCTTGATCTGATAATAAGACATATTACAACTAAGGCTTAAAGAAGTAACAGGAATGTTAAGAGTTTATTTGAATATACCTAAATACTATACTTTCTATAAACCACTATTAAGTAAAAATATGAGCTTTTCTAGAAGCAGACAGGAATAAAAAGGTTTTTTAATTGAAACTGCACAATTTGGTTATGTGATACAACTGCAAAAGTCCAAACTATAAATCCAGAATCCTAAAGAAGCTTAGGTTAGAAAATATGCCTTCCTTTTAATAACAACAATTGATATATTACAGTTAGTTAAATAAAGATAAAAATGCAATTATTTATGAATAATTGTATTAACTGTTTAAGATGCTAATGTGAATATATTAGAATTGAAAGACTTATGGTTCAAGTGGTTAGGATAAATTTTTGAGAAAATATCTAGATGACCCTGACCACGACACCATATTCCCTTTACTATTATGGTACCCAGAGTCTAGAAATCCATTCTTTAGGAGAATGGCAAAGGAATCTAAGGCTTGCTAAGAGTGTCCCTCTAGAAAGCATTTATTATTATTATATTAGCTCTTCTAGTGAACCGAGAACCAGAAAGGTCTGAAAATGGGACAGCATAGGATTCTACATAAAATGTTAGAGTTGAAAGGGAGTTTGGAGATCAATCCAAAGCTTCCATTTGACAGATGAAGAAACTGAGGTGTGAAGAATTGAAGTACTTGTTGTAATACAGATAATAAGTAGAGGTTTGAAATGGAAGAATCAGCTAAATCTGAGGGGGATTTAGACCAGAATGCAGAACAATATCTAGTCCTTCAAGGAATGATTGTAGTCTACATGTCTTCCAGAGAGAAGGAACCAAGCAATGGCCCGAAGGATTATACTAGTCTCCCTGTCTCAAGAGGGGTCGGCTTATGTGCAGAAGAAGATCAAAACTCTTAAGCATAACTTCTGAGCTGGCATATATTGGATTGACCCTTTCTATTTCTTGTTTTTTCCATTACAAATAATGTTAACTCTTGGTGTTAAACAACTGTTACTTATCTTTTTTTAGGAAAGGTACATTTGTATAGTTGTGTGTGTGTGTGTGTGTGTGTGTTTAACCTGAATGAGTGCTAAATTTTGGCTTCAGTTAAACTTCACCACTCATTGTTCCCCAAACATGCCCAATCTGTTCTTCGTTTCTCTTGCCAGAAATATGCACTCATGTTTTCCTAGTCTGAACCCTATCCTTTCTTCAAGCCTCATATCTCACACAAAGCCTCCTCTCACTGCCTCAGCCTTTCATACTCATTCACTCCTCTAAATTTCTGTTAGCACTTATCGTCTCTATCCCTTGACTTGGCACTTAACAGACTAGATTGTATTATCTTTTTGTTCTGTCTGTTTTATTCAGAATGAAATTGTAAACTCTATTGGAGAATGGATGGCATCTTACTATCCCAATGCCTAGATTAATCATTTAATACAACTTTTTATTTATTTTATATTATATATTATATTATAAAATTTAATACAACTGCCATTTACTTTTCTCTTTCTATATATAGATAAGAGTTTTATACACACACACACACACACACACATATATCACTTTCAGATTTCTAGGTGTTTGACATCTCCCATTTGTGCCTTAGAATGCCCTTGTGAGATTGCTGTTACAGGTATTATTAGTGTCCCAGTCTTACAGATAAGGAAACAAATTCAGAGAAGTTATGACTTACTGGTCACATAGGCTTAAAAGCAAAGGAGGAGAGGTTTCAGCTCAGGCCTTCCTGGCTTCATGCTCAGCAATGCTTTATTCACAAATCATGCTTTCCCTCAATGATCATTACAACTATTTGTGTGTGTGTGTGTGTGTGTGTGTGTGTGTGTGTGTGTGCAATGATTATGATAATGAGATCACACTCATCAGGTGTTGCCATTCTACTAGACATAGAGTTAGAGGTCCAAGACACCAAGAATAGTAATAACTTGGATCTAGTTGATATCAAGGGTTGAGAGGATTTCTCTGCTTGATTCAAAAGGAGAGAAGAATATAAGAATATATTAGTACAAACAACATAGAACAGTTTAGAAAAGCCTGTCTCCTAAGAATCCAGTCTCATTTCAGGATGTTGGTTGAAATCTAGAGCAGATTCTATGAACTCAGGGTATACACACATGATTAATCATGTCTCTGAAGTCAGAAAGAGTAACAAAAAAGCTCAGAACATGAGGCACTGCTGTCATTGCCAACTTGTCAACTTTTCACTCTTTAAATCCTCTCAACTGTTGAGAATTGCCTCTACCCTTTTGCTTCTTCCTTTTTGCCATTTAAATTTTTAAATATTTCCCCATTCAAGTTGCTTGGCTATGACCCTGGTCTGGAGGTTTCACCAGTGAAATCATTTGATGAAGTTCCTTGCTTAACACTTGGGGGATGAGCATTTGCAATGGGGTTAAAAGAGGTTTCTTGGCACTTGTTGGCTGGAAACAATAGATTCTCTGTCTTTGCAGATTCTACACAGGGCTCTGGCCTTTGCCTCTTCTTGGGTAACATGTTATTCTCAGACATGTTGGGTTCCATCCAGGTCTGGTCTTCAAGACTATTCATGAGTTATTCCTTTGTGCAAATGAAAAACACCAGTGGACAAAATGATTCTGAATATCTTAAACTGTTAGGTTTCCTGTAAGATGAACGACCATTTTGGAGAGTTGGCACCCGTCATTACATTTCTTCATTTCAAATCCCCTAGTGTACTTGTCTCCCCTTAGTGCTTCAAACTGCTTGCTCAGCTATTTAAAGTCTTTTATTTTTATTGGAAATCCCTTGCCAAACTTTGGTCACATTTCACCCTGACTGATTCATGCTTTTATCTCTTCTCAACCAGACAAATGTGTAATGCCTTATTTGCTAGACTACCAAGCAGACCAATTTCCAGGATCCAGTTTGTACAGAATAGGGTAATGTTCTGTGTAAAGAATCCCAAATATATTTTTTAAGCTCTGGCAGAACTTCCTTGATGCTTCTCAACAAAGCAGTAGAAGCTCAAATTGCATTTTAATCACTAGTTTTTAAGATACTGCTGGTTCTCCAGGTCCCTTGTATTCACACAATAGCATGAGTTTCCATGCTGCATTTAGCTACTAAATCTTGGAGTTCAGAAAACCAACATTCCAACACCTATCATAACGCCTTTCTCACAGGAGGTACCTAAGAAATGCTGTTTTAAAGGAATTGAATGGATTCCTTTGGCAAGTTGCCACCCTGACAGAAGTGCACCTAAATCTTCACAAAATCCTTTTTTCTTCAGCTCTCTTGAATTTTGTGGTATTGGTTAGCACGCTGAATTAAATATCACTTTTTAATTTTCCCTATTTGTAGACATTCTTTTCTACAGTCATATTCTTTTCCATATTCTCTTCTTTACCAGATATGTGCTCTCTAATCCATCCTTCACATAGCTGAAAGCAAAGGTCTGATTGTGTCACCTCTCTACCTAACAAACTCCAATAGTTCCTGTTGCCTCAATGATTAAATATAGTCCACACACATCGATTTAGTCCTTACCATGTATTGGACACTATGCTAAGGGTACAGATCTAAGCAATAAGTAAAATTGTCCTTGGCTAAAAGGAGCTTCGATGGATTGAGGAGAACATTTTTCTCAATGGGTTGCTGAAACAACTGCTGTGGAGCACTTAGAACTTGGTCAGACATGGAAGAAGCCAAGGTCATCCACCGTATCCCGGGCCATCTCCAGTCATCCTGACTTTATCTTGCCATTGGATTTGGATGACTCTGGAAGAGACAGTGAAGCTGATGGCTTGGTACCACTCTGCCTCTCTTAAATCTAATTATGCACAAGTCAAGACGTCATCCCATTATGTCACTGGTCTTCTTCCAAATGGTGAAACAACATCATCTTCAAATGGGGTAGACAACCTTTAAAAGAAAGCTGAAGAGCAGCTGGTAGGGGGATGACAGGAAGGAAGCCTGTAGCATGGCTGATCTGGGTCCTTTCTCAAAGTGGAGCTTCCTGAAGGAACCCAGCCATAGGAGAAGTAGATCCCAAGGAAGGTGAGAGAAGGCGACTAAACTAAGCATGGCGTCCAAGTTTGGAGAGACTCTTCTGATCCACAACTGGCCCCTTCCTCCCTTTTCAATCTTCTTGTACTTGATTTACTCTCCTCCACCCCCCTACATTACTGGCCTACTCACTATTTCTACCTACTGCTTCACATAGACATCCATCTCCTCCTATCTGCACACTTTGCACTTTGTTGTACCCCTGCCAGGTATGTAATCCCTCTTTGCCTTTGTCTCAGGAGCCTTTGTTTCCTTTAAGATCTAACTCAAATACCACTTTCTTCATCAATCTTTTCCTGAATTAAATAAAAATTTTCAATTAAAAATAAATAATAAATAATTTTAAAAAGTAAAATTTAATTTACTTAAATTAAATTTAAATTTAAATAAAAACCTGCTCTCCCCAGGTGCTACTGTCTCCTCCCCAAACTATCTCATATTCATTTTTTTAAACCCTTAACTTCTGTGGATATCAGTTCCAAAGCAGAAAAGAGGGAAGGCCTGGGCAACTGAGGTTAAATGACATGTCCAAGTTCACACAACTAGAAAGTAATCTGAGAGGAGATTTGAACTCTGGACTCCAGGCCTGGCTCTCAATCTACTGAGCCACTAAATTGTCCCTTTGAATTTATTTTGTATATAGGTGTGGGCTCACTGCTTTCTAATTAGAAGATATGCTTCTTAAGCCCAGGGACTATTTAATTTCTGTCTTTGTGTAGTAGCAGGAAGGTAGTGAGAGTCTAATAAATGCTTGTTGATTAATTGATTGATTGGGTCATACAAATAAAAGGCCATCCTGAGCCAGTGTTTCCAGGCCAGATTGATTTTCTGGGTCACAGAGGGAACAGGTTTACATTTTACCCAGGGAAAATAACCTTGAGATAGTTTGGGGATGTTAGAGGCAGAATTAAATGGCACTTGCAATCTGGTACTGTTGAAAGCACACTGGAGTTCGAAGACAAGGATTCCAATTCACTCTTGTGACCCTGGGTAGGCCACAATTTCTCCAGGCCTTGGGGTCTCCATTTGTAAAACGAGGGAGTCAGATTCCATAGCCTCAGATGTCTCTTCCAGCGGTTCATTTATGATCTTTTGAGGCGGCACATTCTTCCCCGCTGCCCAGCATGACTCCCTCCTGCGCTCTCCTCTGCCTCCTCAAGGTGCCTGAAGAGTCCAGAGTTAGAGCAAATGTTCTGAGTTAAGGCATTAAGTTTCTGGGACACACCTGTTCTGATGCAAATATTCTTACCTGGGAAGAGTCACACATTAGCTAAATCATGGCCGTCTCAGTACAATTGTTTCATCCAATTAACCAATCTCAAAAGGTCAAAGGTTGGTCAGTTTTGATGGAGTGGAGGGAAGGAGGGAGGGAAGGGTCTAGCCAGAGGTGTCACACCCAGGGCTGGTCAGCAGGGGGCAGAGAGACCCACAGTACTCCTGAGTTCTCCCCTCCTCATCCAACTAGATTAAAATGTATTTGGGAAATAGTGTATTTAACTGATTATATTAATTCATTAGGTTCATTTCAATTAATTAAATAACTAATTGCATATTTATTGAACAAAATAAATAAAAATATGATAAAACATAGATGATATTACATTTTGAAGGTAAATCAATATATATGGATTAGTGGCCCTCATTTCTCCTTGAGTTTGACACCTCTGCTCTCTTTTAGAGCTCAGAGAAGGCAGATTTAAATGATAATCCAAGTGGGACAGAAGGGGTCCGAACAGGAGAGGGAGGGGTAGCCAAAGACATGATGAATTTGACATTTTTGCATAGATGATGCTTGTTTGTGGGTGAGTCTGGGCATTGCTGGCAGTCTTTATGGTATTTTAGCCACAGGCCAGCCGCTTCCTCTTGGATCCTCTTAGATGATTGATAGTTTTAGGAAAAGGGAGAGAATAAGCATTTATGACTACATAGTAGGTGCTTTATAAATGCTTATACTATGTGTCAAACACTGTGCGAAGTAATTTTTGTAGATATCATCTCATTTGATCCTCACAACAACGCTGAAAGGTAGATGCTATTATGATCTCCATTTTACAGTTGAGGAAAGTGAGGCAAACAGTGATTAAATAACTTGCCCAAGGATATACACCTAGAAAGTACCTGAGGTTGGATTTGAACTAAGATCTTCCTCACTCCAGAGCCAATGCTTTAAATACTAGGTATGCCACCAGCTGCCTCTATAACACTACCTGGGATTTTTATAGAGATTTAGTTTTGCAAAGTTTTTTTATAACTATTAGCTAATGTTATTATTAGCTAATTTTAGCCTTACAACAGCCCTCAGAGGAAGATACAAATTCTCCCTATTTGTAGATGAGAAACTAAACCTTACAGAGATTACGAGACTTGCTCAAGGTTACATAGCTAGCAGGTAGCTGAAACTGGATTTGTATCCATGTAATCCTGACTCTGGGGCAGCTAAGTGATAGAATGCTAGGCATGGAAATCAGGAAGACCGTAGTTCAAATCCAACCTCAGACACTTCCCTATGTGATCCTGGACAAGTCATTTAATCCTATTTGCCTCAGTTTCTTCATCTGTCAAGTAAGCTGGAAAAGGAAATGACAAACCACTCCAATATCTTATCCCAAATGGGATCCCAAACAGCCAAACTAAAACAACAACTAAATAACAAATTCAGCAATTGACTCTAAGTCTATTGCTATCCCCTTGGTATCACTTAGCTGCCTATCTTCTTTTACAGGATTATAGAAACCAAGAGAAGCATCAGGGGTTAATATCATTCTTGGAGTATCAGCAGCTATCCTCTTCCGATTTCTCTCCCTGTTCCATATGAGTCAGTGGTTCTGAATGGATCATGCTGGCAGAATTAGGCAGAATTAGTAGAGGCATTTATTAGAGTCCTTCTCAGGCCTCGTAGAGGGTCCCTAGCTATTCCAATCCAAGTACTAACCCAAATATTCCCAACCCATCTACACTCAACTACGGAGTCAGAGGAAGAGGAAACCAGTAGAAAAACACTTTATTTCTTCACCTAGGGGCAAGGTTGATTTTAGGTAGGATGGATGCTGATCATCGTCTTGGATCACAGAAAAATATATATGACAGGAATGAATTTCTCATGCAAAGAGATGCTAGAGTAGAAAAATATTAAACTGGGAATAAGGAGAATTGGGTTCTAATCTTCTTATCTGCCACAATCAATAAATCAACAAACATTTATTAAGTGGCTGTTATTTCCTGAGCATTGTTCTAGTCCCTGGTGATACAAAGAAAAAAATGAAACAGTCCTTCCCCTCAATAAATTTATATTCTATCTGAAGAAATAACAAATGCAGAAGGTAATCTTGGGCAAGGGGAGGCACTAGTAACTGGGGGATCAGGAAATGCCACATATAGGAGATAACAAAAATAATAATTATAGCTAGCATTTATATAGTGCTTTAAGTTTTCAAAACACACTACAAATATCTCATTTTATACTCACAGTAAGGGAGGTAGTGCTATTATTATTTGTTATTTCCATTATACAGATGAGGAAACTGAGGCAGACAAAGCAGGGTACTTGCCCATGGTCACACATCTAAAAAGTGTCTGAGGCTGGATTTTAACTTGGGTCTTCCTGACTCTAAGCCTAGCACTCTAACCACTATCTCATCCATTTGACCAGATTGAGTTGAGTTTTGAAATAGTGAAGAATGCTAAGAGATAGCAATAAGGAGAGAGTATATTTCAGACAGAGGGGACAATACAAAGGCTTAGAGATGGGATATAGTGGTAATGTCTGAGGAAGAGGAAGAAGATCATTTTGACTGCTATCAGAGAGTTTATGAAGAAGGAGGATGTATATAGCACCCCCTTTCGACTACCCCAACTCACACTCACAGGTTGAATTCCCAGTAGGACAGCTATTTTGAGTATAAGGCATTGTGAGTCTTTAGTCCTAAAAATATATCTTATAAAGCCTTTATCAATCAATCAATAAACACTGATTAAGCATCTATTATGAGCCAGACACTGTGCTGATCCCTAGAAATAAAAAAAGAGGCAAAAGACAGTCTTTTCCCTCAAGGAACTTATATTCTAGTGATTATAAGTGTATTTATCGTTTAATAGTTAGCCAGTAGACCCAATATTGGTGCATCTATACAGAGAACTGAACCTGGAATCAAGAAGACCTGAGTTCAAATCCAGCCTCAGACACCTGTTAATTGTATGACCCCTATCAATTTGCTCAGTTGATCTAGCTCTCCACTCAGAGAAACCGGGAGCTTGTTTCTGGGAAAGTCATAATGATATGTAAGAAAATTGCCTTGGGGATACTGTGGAGCATGTATGGACATTGGATAACTAGTCACTTACCCTTGTTTGCCTTGGTTTCCTCATCTGTAAAGTAAGTTGGAAAAGAAAATGGCAGACCACTCCAGTATCTTTGCCAAGAAAAACCCAAATGGGGCCAAGCAGATTCAGACATGGCATTCGCCGATGTAACTGGATACGTGTACAGACCCTCATTAATTTCTTCAGTTGATCTACCTCTTCAGGCAGAGAAGCCTGGAGCTTGTTTCTAGGAAAGTCATAATGATAGAGAAGAAAACTGCCATGGAGCTACCATGGAGCTGGATAACTAGTTCTGGATGGGCTCACCCTGTATTGGAGTGGAGGCTCATTGATGGATTGTAGTGGCATTCAAAAGGTGTCTAAAGCCTTTTAGGTATCTAATAACCTCCTTGGTGCTTCCTTCTGTTATAGGTAAATAACAGGTGGTATATTGAACCCCAAACTATTATTGATAAGCTGTTATAAGTAACTAATAGCTGTCAGGGTTAAACTATTTGCAGGCGGTGGATGGAAGGCCAGAAACAGCTTAATACAATGCTTATTTATTTCTCATAGAGGTAGGGAGAGGAATAGAGGAAGTAAGGAACTAGGAGTTAGGAATAGGACAGGAATCTCCCAACACTTCACACATGGTATCTGATGAGAGACAGTGCTAGCCTCCTGAAGCATCGAGGTGACACAATAGATAGAGCATTGGGCCTCAAGTCAGGGAGATCTGAGTTTAAATCCAGCTTCAGACACTGACTAGTCTCTAACTCAAATTTCCTCCTGTAAAATTGGGGGCTTAATAGCACCCACCTCGTGGTGTTGTTGTGAGGATCAGAAGTGAATATTTGCAAGTACTTAGCACAATGCCTGGAACATAGTAAGTACTTAATAAATGTTTCTTGCCTTCTCCTTCCTGTTCCTCCCTTCTCCTGTTATGTGAAAGGAGCCTCAGTTCTTGGCTTCAATATTTGTTATTTTCTGTTCTAGTTGAAGGGAATGGAACCTCTGAGACCTTGTGAGTTTTGAAAGGTATGGAGCACCTTGGCAGCTCTGAGAATCCATGGGCTCTCTAGTGCTTAGCACAGTGCCTGGCACGTAGGAGGTGCTTAATAAATATTTATTAATTGATTGATTGATTAATGGTAGCTTGCAAGTCCATGGGTTTTGCAAGCAGGGCAGCGTTGAAACACTGATGCTCCAAGAAGCAAGGAAAGAACCCCTGATTGGACACTTGAGACTCAGACCAGCAGTAGCTGAGACACATGTTCATCCACTAGTCCTGCCACTCTAGGAAGTGAGTTTGGAGGTGCCAATGCTATGCAGGGACTGAACCCAGTTTTGAGCCTATTCTCCTTTCCCTGGAGACTGGGATGGCATAGCAGAGAGTACAGACATCCCCTCCTTCCACCTGGTGTGTGTGAAATGTTTACCTTTTTTTTCTGCTATGTCTTTGAAATAGAGATCTTTCGTAAAAGCTAATGATGAGTGGTTAAATGGAACTGGACAGTAAGCCATAGGCCCCAAGCAAGGAGGGGAAAGAAACAGAGCTGGTGGGGGCTCAAGCTGATAGCTATAGAGACAGCACACTGAACCCCAAAGCTATGAGAGAAATATATGGCAGCCTGACTCTGGGAAAGAGAGATAAAATGCAAATGCTTCCCTTGCGATGGCATCATAAGAATATTATCAATAAAACATTTCTCCCATAACTTTGGGACGTACCATCCCACGATAATACAGTGTCAGAGGCAACAGCAAGTGTTACAAACTTAGATGCATTGATGGAATACATGTAGACAAGGCAACGTAAACCTCGGGCACTGCAGAGTCCCCGGGTCTTCCTGTTCTGGTGCTCTCCTCATGCTTCTTCCGTTCTGCTGGGCAGGTCACTCACATGGACTTCCTGGGTTTTTTCTTTGTAGCATGTCTGACACTAAAGTTAGTTTTCCTCTCCACTCACAGAGGTTATTTTATTTCTCAAAAGCCATCTCTTGCTCATTTATTCCCTAGATCCCTAGGGCTCTTAACCTAGAGACTGTAATGTTTTTTTTTTTAAATATGAATGTTTTTCTGTGTTTTTTTTTAATTTTATGAATTTACAAACATCAGTTTGAGAAGAGGAATATAAGCTTCACCAGACTGTCAAAGGTGCTCATAGCACAAAAAAGGATAAGAATTCATTCCTACCCTAGATAATTTGTTGTTGTTCAATTATATCTGATTCTATGTGATTCCATTTTGGGGCTTTCTTGGCAAAGATATTGAAGTAGTTTGCCACTTTCTTCTTTATTTTATTTTATAGACATGAAAACTAAGGCAAATAGATTTAAGTGACTCGCCCAGGGTCATACAGCTAAATAAGTGTCTGAGGCTAGATTTGAACTCAGGTCTTCCTGACTCCAGATCCAATGTGCTCTTTAGCTATCCCCTTACCATTCTCCCCAATTCCCAAGTATATCCTGCTTTTTAAAAAAAATACTCTTACCTTTTATTTTAGAACCAATACTAAATATTAGTTCCAAGGCAGAAAGGTAAGGGCTGGGCATTTGGGGTTAATTAACTTGCTTAGGGTCACATAGCTAGGAAGTGTCTAAGGCCAGATTTGAATCCAGACCTCCAGACTCTAGGCCTGACTATCCACAGAGTCACCTAGCTGCCCCTATATCCTACTTTTTAAATATACTTTCTTTTTTTAAATTGTGGGCTTAATTTTTAAAAATTTTTCCACGGTTACATGATTGTTGCCTCCCTCCTCTCTTTTCTCCCCACTTCTGGAGTTGACAAGTAATTCCACTGAGTTATACATATATTATCACTCAAAACCTATTTCCATATTTTTTGTTTTTGTAATAATCTTTTAAAACCAAAACCTTAAATCATATACCCATATAAACAAGTGATAAATCATATGTTTTCTTCTGGATTTCTTACTCCCATAGTTCTTTCTCTTGATGTGGATAGCGTTCTTTCTCATAAGTCCCTCAGAATTGTTGTGGATCATTGCATTGCTTTTACTAGCAGAGTCAATCACAATTGATTGTCCCACAATGTTTCAGTTACTGGGTATAAAGTTCTCTTGGTTCTGTTTATTTCACTCTGCATCAGTTAATGTAGGCCTTTCCAGTTCCTATAGAAATCCATCAATTCATCATTCCTTATAGCACAATAGTATTCTATCACCATCATATACTACAATTTGTTCAGCTATTCCCCAATCATGGGAAACCCCCTCATTTTCCAATTTTTTGCCACTACAAAAAAACACAGCTATAAATATTTTTGTACAAGCAGGTCCATCCCCATTTTTAAAAAATCTCTTTGGAATACAAGTCTAGTAGTGGTATTGCTAGATCAAAGGGCATGCATTCTTTTAAAGCCCTTTAGTCATAATTCCAAAATGCCTTCCAAAATTATCCTGCTTTTTTTTAAAGGAGAACTAAGGATGTAATCAATCTTCTTACCAACAAATGGCTTTCCACCTTTCAATTCCATATAGCTTGACTGAAAAATTTATTTTCACTTTTTGAAGGGGTAATAAAATATAGAGCATTTTAATCTGGTATCGCAAACTATATTCCAATTTAATTGTTCTTCTTTCATGTGCTTTATTTTATAATTTAAAACCTCATTCTGAGATGTCTGTAGGCTTCATCAGACTGCAAAAGGGGTCCAGAACACAAAAGGTTAAAATCCCTGACCTAGAAATTTCTCTGCCCTTTAAGATCTCAACACCTTACTCTTTCTTTTTTCAGCCTTTCATAGTCTATAATTTCATCAACTGGACTAGAGAGAAAACAAATAATTAGGGATATTCTAATAAACTCTCCCACACTCTTCCTACTGACTGGCAAGTGTACACAGGCATGCACACACACTCACACACAATGTTCTCTATGGTTGTAAAGGTAGTTTTGTGTCAAGGACTTCAGATGCCAAACAGAGAAGTTTGAATTTGATCCTAAAGATAATAAGGAGCTGTTGGAATTTATCTAATATAGATTGGCATTGTTAGTCCTTTTTCTTTCAGGATATTACTTTGGCAGCTGTGTTGGGGATCAATTGGAGAAGGGAAAAATGAGGCAGAAAGACCAGTTGGGCAGCTATTACAATATTCTTGATGAGAGAGATAAGGACCTGTAAAGTAGGGTAGTGGCTAAGGGAGAGAGACAAATGTTATGGAGGTAGAATCAAAAATATTTGGCAACCAATTTGATTATGTGGGGTGAGGGATAGTGAGGAATTGAATATAAATGGAATTGCAGGAATTGAATGACTAGAAGGATAGCAGTACCTTCAACAGAAAAAAGGTTAAGTTCAAGAGGCATAAGTTTTAATTAAATTATTATTCATTTTTAACATTCAGTTTTTAAGTTTTGAGTTTCAAACGCTTTGCCTTCCTCTTGCCCTCCCCTACCCATTGAAGAAGCAAGCAGTATGATAACAATTATACATGTGAAGTCATGCAAAATATTTCCATATTAGCCAAGTTGCAAAAAAAAAAGATAGCAAGACAAATAAAGTAAAAAAAGTATACTTCAACTGGCAATCAAAGTTCATCATTTCTCTCTCTGGAAGTGGATAGTATTTTTCATCATGAATCTTTCAGAATTGCTTTGGATCACTGTATTGATCAGAGTAGCTAAATCTCTCATAGTTTATCATTATTACAACATTGCTGTTAATATTTATGTTCTCCTCCAGGTTCTGCTCATTTCATTCTGCATCAGTTTATATGTCTTCCAAGATTTTTCTGAAAGCATCTCCTTTGTCATTTCTTATACCACAAGAGTATTACGTCACAGTCATATACCACAATGTGTTCAGTTATCCCCTAGTTGATGAATATCCTCTTAATTTCCAATTTTTTGCCACCACAAAAAGTTGCTATAAATATTTTGTACCTAGAGGTCCTTTCTATTTTGGGGGATATCTATGGGATGCAGTGGTGCTGGGTCAAAGAGTATGCACAATTGGGCATAGTTCCATATTACTCTACAGAATGGTTGGACCAGTTCACAACTCCATCACAGTATATCAGCATACCTATTTTTCCATCCATCCAGAAGAGTGAGTTTTAGGGAGAAAAATAATGAGTTTTGTTTTGAACATGCTAAGTTTGAGAAGCCTATATCCAATTGGAAATGCCCAAAATAGATAGCTAGTGTATATAGTAGGACTTAGTTTGTTAAAAAGACTAAGAATAGATATGTAGATCTGAGAGTCATCTGCACAGAGATGACAATCTCTGTGTGCCCATAGGCAAGCCTCTGGGCTTCAGCTTTCTTGTTTAAAAAATGAAAAGTCAAACTAGATAGTGTCTAAGGATGTTTCTAGTATTATATTCAGTGATTCATGGGTCTTCCCCAAGTGACTATGTAAGGGATGAGACAATTGGTTAGGTGGGGCCATCTGGTTCGAGGACAGGGGTCTAATCCTACATGGTCTTCAATAATTCAGTTCAATCAGCTTTTATTAAGGGGCTGCTATTTGCTATAATTTGTGCCAGGTGCTAGGGCACAAAGATGAAAATTGGACATAATCCCTATTCTCAAGGAATTCACAACAGAGAAGAGCTACATCATATTTTAAATGGAGACATCTCTGTACATATTCTATTTACCTGCTGCAAATCACTCTCTCCCTGGGATGCTTAAGGGTCCCTCTGATCCTAATAAACACAGAACAGAAATATTTGTTCCAGGTAGTGAATGCAGGAAGGGGGGGAGTAAAAATCCAGCATGTCCCCTTTATATGATTGTAGCTTGTAGCTGTAATCTTGCTGAAAAAAAAATGGGTCTTCTAAGGTGGAATAGGTAAGAGCATGCTTAGCAAATTCTCTCATGGGCAAATAGAGAGTTCAGTCTTATTGCTGGCGAGATGTATAGGAATGTAGGCAGCATGCATAAAGGGAAGATTTCAGTATTCAGTGTCAGAGAACTTATTATCTGTGTGGCTTTGGTCAAATCCCTTTCTGAGCCTCAGTTTCCTTCTCTAAAAAACGAACAGAATGGATACATCATTTCTAATGCCCCTCTAGATTTTTAATCCTTTGCATAAGCCTATAATCTTTTTTGATCCACTCTACTTATATATTCACCTGTGGAAAGTGTGGCATGGCCAACAGAAGCTGGTTGCTTAGTAACAGGTGCAGCCTGAGCCAAAATCCAATCAACAGTAGGTCCTAAATTTAAAAAAAGATCTGGGCTGAAAGCCCATGCAACTGACCTACCCCATTGAGGAAATAATGGCAGAGCTGATAGTGACTGAGGGCACAGGCCCAAAGAATACAACTGGACAAATGACCTACTGTTCCTGTGCTGGAAAGGCAGCAAAATATTTGGCATCAAATGGAGGAAGACCTAGATTCAGATCCTGCCGTTGACACATCCTAGCTGTGTGACTGTGGGCAAGTCACTTAACAAATCTCTCAGAGCTCTCAGCAAATCTTAAATTTCAGGAAAGAAGCTGACCTCTATTGGTCATCTCCCTGGAGTTTTCTCACCAGTTGAATCAGAGCTCTAGTTCTTCTCCCCTATTTTTATTCCTATAAGATTAGGAGAGAATAATATAATGACCACAAATCCTTCAAAAAGGAGGAAAATCTTCATCAAAGTCTAGGCCCAGTTTGAAACAGAGAGCAATGGAAATAGCTCCCAGGACTGAGAGTGGCCTCTTTGACACACCATCTGCTCTCTGAGCCTCCAGTAGGGATACCAAATGAGCATTTTCAAACATATTCTGTGGCCAAGATGTCCAGCCAACAGTGTAACACTGCCTTAAGGCTTTCTTTGGGAACTGAGGAAGGAACCACCACGTGTTGCTTTCTCCGTAGGGAAAGAATCCACTAGAAAATGGTACAAATTGGCATGGCGAAGAGGGTCCTGGCATCACGACTTCTAAAAAAACTGCAGAGCATAAAATGGTATATTTTAGAACTGGGATGTGAGGGCTTAGATGAGGAAAAACATCATTTATGGAGTTGGAGAAGCAGGGAGTCAAATCTCACATTGGTGCTGACTGCCTGTGTATCCCTGGGCAAATCACTTAACCTCTTTGGACCTCAGTTTCCTTCTCTGTAAAATAAGGGGGGGGGCTGGACTAGATGAGCTCTAAGGTCCCCAGATATGAATTCCTAAAATAAAATATATAATCCTCACCTCAAAGCTAGAAACAAAGTGGGTCCAGTAAGCATGGTATCCCAATAGTGCCTACTCTTCTTTGAAGCAGCTTCTGATTGTCAGTATTGGCCACAGGGACTTCTCTCGTTAGTGGTTCCAGATTTCCAGGACCACCTTTACTACTCGTAGGTCCAGGGTTCTCACTGTATAATTTATTGCACCATTTTTAGTAGTTAGAAGTCATGCGCTTGGTAGATTGGCTGACGGTGGGTCTAATGATAGCCCTCGTAGCTGCCTGCAGTAATTCCAGTGCCTCTCTCTTGTCTCCCTTGCAAATGGAAGGTGGGTATTTGGATGCAGGAAAAGGCTAGTTCTCACTTGCTTCTTGTGTCTGGGGCTCTTTAAGAGTTCCTGGGATTGCATTCGGTTCAGGATAGAGATCCTTCTCAGTTGTAAGCCTGGTCAAATGGATAGTAACAGCCTCTAAAGCAGATTATAGTGGGGAATACTTTCTGGAAGAGATCGTGTGATAGGTCAAAGGAATCACGCCATGGTAATGGAAGGTGTTGTTGCTGAGTGAAATGGGCTCAGAGGAAGCAGATTTGTCTCTGACACTAAATTCAGCAGCAGGGGCCATGCTTCCTTCTATAAGTTCAGATCTGGCTGAGCTGAGTCCGTAAGGATAGGGGATGGAGAGCCAGCCAGGAAGCAAGTCTACAGACATAGAAGGTACTAAATGACTTGCCAAAGATCAGCTCTTTTTAATCCTTCCTGGAATCAGAGAGTGGGTGCAGATTTTCCCAAGACTACGGCACTGGGGATATTGAGATGCCATACTAGTTCTGGAGAATCCAGAATGAGCCGCAAGGCTTATCTCTATAGCCTAGTGTGACAGAGGTGGAATAAGGGGAATTTCTGCAAACATGGTGGTCTTTGGCTTCTAAACCAGCTTGTTCTTACAAGTAAGGTTGTGTGATCCCAGGGAGAAATCCAGTTGGTAAATATGGCTTATATTCCATCTGTCTGTGTTCCCACAAGAGCAGACCTGGTAAAAGTTCTGTTTGTTTTGGTGGTTTGTGAGTGGAAGGAGTAATCTAGGATAGTGACCTGGTCACTATAAAATCAGTCTGAGATAAACAGTGTTTATCTTTAAACACTTTAAACACTATTAAAGTCAGTCTTATCTGACTCAGTCCATCCCAGAGCAGTGTGTCAATGAGAGGCTCTATTAAGGCAGTAAAACCAGGGAGGTGTATTTAGAGGCTGGTGGCTTTTTGGGTCATTTGAAAGAGGTCCATTAATTAATTAATCCCATAGGATTTAGAGCTGAAAGGAGTCTTAGATATCATATACTCCAAATTCCTCATTTTACAGATGGAAAACTTGAGGCATTGACAGGGTATGTGACTTGTCCAAGGTCACACAGTGTGTGAGTGGTATAGACAGGATTCAAGGCCAGAGCCTCTGACTCCAAATTTTGATCTTTCTTCCTTTTTCTTTGGCTTTCTTTCTTTTTTCTTTCTTTCTTTTTTCTTTCTTTCTTTCTTTCTTTCTTTCTTTCTTTCTTTCTTTCTTTCTTTCTTTTCTTTGGTTCTTTTTTCTTTCTTTCTTTCTTTCTTTTCTTTGGTTCTTTTTTCTTTCTTCCTTTCTTTCTTTCTTTCTTTCCTTTGGTTCTTCTTTCTTTCTTTCTTTCTTTCTTTCTTTCTTTCTTTCTTTCTTTCTTTCTTTCTTTCTTTCTTTCTTTCTTTCTTTCTTTCTTTCTTTCTTTCTTTCTTTCTTTCTTTCTTTCTTTCTTTCTTTCTTTCTTTCTTCCTTCTCTCTCTTTCCTTACCTTCTATCTCATTTAGAAATAATACTATGTACCAAGGCAGAAGAGCAGAAGGAGCTAGACAATTGGGCTTAAGTAATTTAACCAGTGTCACTGAGCTAGGAAGTGTCTAAGGTCACATTTGAACCCAGGACCTCCCAATTCCAGGCTTGGCTCCCTATGCATTGAGCCTCCTAGATGCTTGAGCTTTCTACTCCCCCTCTGCCCTTCAGCAACCAGAAAGACTCTGTCAGTTTAGAATTCAATGAGGCAAATTGTAGGTAAAAGTTTGCTATTGTTGTAATAGAATATTTTTGTGAGATGAGAGGCAATATGATATAATGGATAGAAATGAAAGGGAAAAGAACAAACAGATTCATTAATCACTTACTATGTTCCAGGTACTCTGAAAAGTCTTTTTACAAATGTCTCATTTGATCCTCACAACCATCCTGGGAGGTAGGTGTCATTCTTATCCTCATTTTACAGTTAAGGAAACTGAGGTAAGCAGAGGTTAAATGACTGGCCCAGGGTCACACAGCTAGTCAGTAGCTGATGCAGAATATGAGCTTAGATCTATCCTGACTCAAAAAGTTAGTATTCTAACCACTGCACCACCCTGGAGTGAGCTGGCCTTGAGAGAGAGGAGAGCTTGGTTCTAGTTCTGTCTTTGAAATATACTGGCTATATGACCTTGGGCAAGTCATTCAACTAACCTTCAGGAAGTTAGATAACTCCATCCAATGATTAAGTTGCAGAGAAAATAATGACATCATTGATAGTTGCCTCACGTTGGAAGTTCTCTATTCTAGTGAAATTGAAAATCTAGGCTTTATTCCTATCCCCATTCTGTATCATGAGATAAGAAAATATGAATATGGAGAATTAAAAACCATGGGAAGACTTTTTCAAATTAGTGCCGAGTAAAGTGAGCAGAACCAGAAAGACGCGCAACGATGACTTCCCATCATGCCAGTGGTCACCAAGATTGGTCTTATCCCCGCCCAACAGGCAGCGACAAGAATCGATGCCCTGGGAATGCAGAATGTTGTGCAAGTTGTCAGAGGCAGTAACTAGGTCAGTTGGTTTTACAGAATAGTTTCTCCTTGTTACAAAGGGAGGTGCTCATTTGGGTGGGAGGAATAGACCTAGGATGCAAAAACAAAAGCATCGGTAGGGCGCTATTCCGGTGTGATAAACTGTCAGTAACATTTCGCTGTTTCCAGGAAGTGTTGGCATGCATGTCGTACATTTGGCAACTCCCCCAGGTAGCTGAGATTCATCTTTCTGCCCTTGTGTGCTTAGGATAAACGATAAGAAAGACTGATGAAGTAGATGCTTTTCTACCTCGCAGAATAATTCATGCTTTTACAGCTGGCCAAGGACTACAACTGAAAGGTTACAAGTATTACTCCCACATTAGGAAATGCTGTCTGTGAGTGCTAAGGAGCAAAGCCTTGGAACTTGACTAGGACCAATGCCCACAAACATTTCCCACACACCACAGTGATGACAAAAGGGAAGAAGATCCAGGGCAAACACGTCAAAACACCACCAACGCACCTCCTGGCCACTCCTTCCACCACTCGCTCTATCTTCTTACACCCATTAACACACTGTTCTTCTATATCCCATCTCCTGACTTACACCCAGTTCCCTGTCAACACTTGTCCTATCCATGGCAATATCAACAGCAATATCTATAATAATATATATCAAAAATAATGTCAACAGCCACTCTAGACACACTAATGTCCACCTGGTGCCAGACTCTCTACGTGGTCTCCAAGGTCCCTGTTGGCTCTAAATCTATGATTTTTTTTTTATTCCCCTTACACAAAACGTTCAGGAATATCTTGGGTGACCAGTGACTTCTCTGGGTAGGTACATAAAATTGAGTTCAGGAAGAAACATTGGGAATTGTTTAATCTAATTCTCTCATTTTGAAGATGAGGAAACTAAGGTCCAGAAAGATTGAGATACTTTTTTAGTAGCATAGGTCAAAAACATAGGAACTGAAGCTATCTTAGAAATATTAGTCTAAAATTTTTGTTTTACTAAGTGGCTGAATCTGAACCAAGGTTCTTTAACTAAAAAACAAAACAAAACAAAACAAAAAATCATTCTTTCCACTATACCGAGATGGTTTGTTGTCTCTATCTAGGGCAGGTGGGTGAGACAGTGGATAGAGTCCCAGGACTGGAGTCAGAAAGATTCTTCTTCCTGAGTTCAAATCTGGTCTCAGACACTTTATAACTGTGTGATCCTGGGCAAGTCTCTTAACCCAGTTTGCCTCAATTTCCTCATCTGTAAAATGATCTGAAGAAGAAAATGGCTAAAACAATCCAGTATCTTTACCAAGAAATCCCCAAATGTGGTCAAAAAGAGTTGGACACAATTGAAAAATAACAAAGCAACCAAAGATATGGAAACTTCATTTTTCTTGCATACCACAAAGTCTCATCAACTTAGTCTAAAAATATTACATGAATAGGTTTATTTAAACAATTGGAGTTCCTATGAGAATACATAGAAAATTATAATACCCACTCAAATATATAAGGAGCTAAATCAGTTGTACAAAAAATCAAGCCATTCCCCAATTGATAAATGGGCAAGGGACACGGATAGGCAATTTTCAGATAAAGAAATAAAAACTATCAATAAGCACATGAAAAAGTGTTCTAAATCCCTTATAATTAGAGAAATGCAAATCAAAACAAGTCAGAAGTACCACCTCACACCTAGCAGATTGACTAACATGACAGCTATGGAAAGCAATAAATGTTGGAGGGGATGTGGCAAAGTTGGGACATTATTGTATTGCTGGTAGAGTTGTGAATTGATCCAACCATTCTGGAGGGCTATTTGGAACTATGCCCAAAGGGTACCAAAAGAATGTCTGCCCTTTGATCCAGCCATAACACTGCTGGGTTTGTACCCCAAAGAGATCATAAGGAAAAAGACTTGTACAAGAATATTCATAGCTTCATTCTTTGTGGTGGAAAAAAATTGGAAAATGAGGGGATGCCCATCGATTGGGGAATGGCTGAACAAATTGTGGTATCTGTTGGTGATGGAATACTATTGTGCTAAAAGGCATAATGAACTGGAGGAATTCCATGGGAACTGGAATGACCTCCAGGAAGTGATGCAGAGTGAGAGGAGCAGAACCAGGAGAACATTGTACACAGAAACTGATACACTGTGGTACAATCAAACATAATGGACTTCTCTACTAGTAGCAATGCAGTGATCCAGGACAATTCTGAGGACTTATGAGAAAGAACACTATCCACATCAAGAGAATGAACTGTGGGAGCAGAAACACAGAAGAAAAACAACTGCTTGATCACATGGGCTGATGGAGATATGATTGGGGATATAGACTCTAAAAGATCACCCTAGTGCAAATATCAATAATATGGAAATAGGTCTTGATCAATGACACATGTAAAACTCAGCAGTGGGAGGAAGGGAGGAAAAGAACATGAATCATGTAACCATGGAAAAATATTCTTAATCAATTAAATAAAATTAAAAAAAGAAAATGACAATACCCACTAGGGAGGAATTCCCTCTAGAGATCTGTCTAATCTCAGTGATCTACAATGCTGCTCTGGGTAGATTTCCATCAGAGTGCCCAGGAGTTGGTCTTCCACTTTGATCTCATATGCATCCCCTCTAGCTGTTTGCCCAGTGTTACTTCTCCAGAAGCTCACACCTCCTTCAGTTCTCTCAGAAGTCCCTAGTCCCTGCTCCCTTAGGACATCTTGCGCTGCTCAGTTTATAGCCCTCAACTCCTGTGGTTCTCAGCTCCAGCAGATTTTGCTGGTTGCTGTTTCTTTTCAAGCCCTTTTGCAATTTTATGCTAAATACTGACTATGCTTCCAGTAATTGTCCCCAACTCCCAATAGATGAAACTCATTCCCTCTCCCAGGGGACCAGCTTTTTGCCTCTTAGACTCCCTGGTGCATCTGTGTCAAAGTGAAAAACAAATTTTGGATACTTCTTTTTTTTGTTTGTTTGTAACAGCCTTCTCTTTTACCATCATTTCCATGGCTCCCAGCTTCACACATGCATTGTCCCAAGGATCTAGAGGAATAGTATTCATTTGCATAAGTGGCCTTCTCTCACTAGTTCTGTGCTGGCTCATATTGAATTATGACATTTAACACTGTTCTCCTTGGTGCCTGTACAGTATGTCTCACCCCATGCCAGCACTTCTCCTGCTGTCTAAAGGCTTGGGAGACCACTCTGATCTCTTCTTAATTATCTCTCAATCCATCCTGATTCCTTTTGGGAGAGAAGAGCAGAATTATTCATATTTTCTTGGGCTGCTTCTCAAAACATCTTAGGTTAGCGCCTCTTACTTAATCTAGGTGTCATGAATCAGATATCAAGGCATGGAGGATGTCCCTCTGAGGAAAAAATTGCGTCTTTATTTCACAATTGACATTTAGCATTTTCTTTCATTATTAATATAGATAACAAACATCATTATGAGAAGGAGTTCATGAGGAAAAAAACGGGTAAAAGCCTCAGATCAAGAGGGAGTGGGGACACACATCAAATGCCCTGGCACTGTAACATCCTGGGGAGGGAAAACTGTAGTCCTCACTAACCCACTATCAAAATGCTACACTTTCCACACCAGGGCTCGTCTCAATCATCCACCTAGAACAGCAGCAGAAATGTACTTCCTGAGGAAATAGATAATCAGAACTGTAACCGGTTCTTTTCCATCCACATCAACTCCCACAGTGGTGAAAGCTGTAGAAGGAAATTTCCCAGGCTAAGAATGATGACAAATACATACCCTTCCTAGTTCCAGGCCTTTTGGTTCAGGGTTCTGCCCCTTTTCTGGTGTAACCGTCTGTCCTTGAGGAGGATAGCATATCCATCAGACCAGCCAAATTATATAGAGCAGGGAGCCTTGGTAAATAATTTTTTAAAAGGAGTTTTGTGGGTGCCTTTTATTTTCCTGTCATTTTCTGATATACACTACCACCAGTGAACAATCTTCTTTAACAAAGACTAGTGCCTAGGCAGAATCATCTGGTACAGAAACATTAGATGGTCTATGCAACATTTTGTACCCATATTCCCCTGACTCCTTTTCCAAGAAGAATGAGATATATTTTATCATTCATTCAGGAAAACTAGGATTAATCATAGTTTCTCTGCTTTTTAAATGTTTTCATTACATAATTGTAGTTATTACACATATAGTTCTCCTAATTCTACATTTATATACACTAGTCTTTTTTTTTTTTTTTAATTTTAAACCCTTACCTTCCGTCTTGGAGTCAATACTGTGTATTGGCTCCAAGGCAGAAGAGTGGTAAGGGCTAGGCAATGGGGGTCAAGTGACTTGCCCAGGGTCACACAGCTGGGAAGTGGCTGAGGCCAGATTTGAACCTAGGACCTCCTGTCTCTAGGACTGGCTCTCAATCCACTGAGCTACCCAGCTGCCCCCTATATACACTAGTCTTAACAATTTCTTATAATACAATGATATTGAATTACTTGAATATGCTACAATTTGTTCAGTAATTCATTAGTTGTTTTTTGTTACCACAAAAACTGCTGTTATGAATATTTTAATAAATGTGGGAACTTCTTTTCAGGCATTGGCCTTCTTGGTTTATATGCCTAGATTAGGATTAGTAGGAAAGAATAGGAACAATTTGGTGACAGTTCTCTTGTTGTTCCAGATGATTTTCTAAGATGTCCATTTTTCCTACAATTCCCCCAAGATACTATTTCTGCCTTTTTTTCGTTTTTGTTACTTTGATGGTGGTGAAGTAAAACCTCAGAGTTGCTTTACTTTGTGTTTCTATTGTTTGTGATTTTGAATCTAAATGATCTTGGGGATCTTCTTGTCTTCACAGGAGCCCTTCTTGGAGATGCCCACCAGATCCACCACTAATTCCCAGTTGAAAATTGCTCTTAACCAGCAAAATTCATCCAAGAAATCAAGCCAGAATCTCTCTGTGGCATCCAGTTTCTTAACTCAAACACTGAATGGAGCTCTAGTTCAAAATTATCTTCTTTGCTTATAAGATAAATTTTACTCTTCCATCAAGGGAATTAATACCATGCAGCCCCTTCTAGTTTCCTAATCATGAATTATACTTATGCCTGGTTAGTTGTACTAATTGGTGAATAGCTGAAAAAATTGTGATGGAAATGTGATGGAATATTAATTACTGTGCTGTAAGAAATGCCAACTATGATGAGAGAAGCAAAAGACTCAAATGAAGTAGTCAGCTAAGAGGCACAGTAGTGTATAGAGCCCTGAGCTTGAAATCAGGGAGACCTGAGTTCAAATGTGCCCTGAGGGGTGGCTAGGTGGGCTCAGTGGATTGAGAGCCAGGCCCAGAGATCAGAGGTCTCTGACTACAATCCTGACCATAATAAAGCAAATGTAAAAGAACAGCAAAACAATCCAAACTGAAAGCTACAAAATCATATCTTACATTTATAGAGAGCTTTAAAGATTACAAAATTCATTACACATAGGAGCTCATTTGATCCTCCCAACAACCTAATGAGGTAGGTACTATTATTATCCCCATGTTTTAACTGATGAAACTGAGACTGAGAGAAGTTATGACCTGCCTAGGCTCATATGACTACTGAGTGTCTGAGGGAGGATTTAGATTCAAGTCTTCTAGCTCCAATTCTAACCTCCAATTCTAGCTCCAAGTGCTAGCCACTACACTACCAAAGAAGAAATATGAGAAAGCATCTCATCCAACTTCTTTGGCAATGGGTGTCAGATGTCAGACCAGTTTTATATGTTGGCTAGTTTTGCTGAACTGTTCTCCCCTCTTTCTTATTCTTTGTTATAAAGGATGGATCTGTGGGAAAGGACTTCTGAAGAAATTCCAAGTGATAGAGTAGGAAATATAGTTGTAAAAGCAAAATACATTAATTAAAATTTATTTTTTAAAAAGACCAGCATGTTGGTGCATACCTATAATCCCTGTAGCACCAATATGGTAAATCCTTCAAGAGCAAGGGATCATCAAGCTGCCTAAAGAGAGTGCTTCAGCCCAGGACAGAAATGGAATGGGTCGAAGCTTCCACAATTATCAGCAGTGGGTTTGGGTCCATGAGCGGCTATTACATTTCCATTTTGACTGATACGGGGAGACAAAAACTAAAAAAAAAAAAAAAGTATTGAACTAAATACTCTGGATGAGTTGCTGCTACTCTAGAACAGTTATAGTTCCCTTTCATTTTCTGTGAGAAAGAATATAGGTGAAAATGTGGTCTTGGCTCTTATAACTCAGTCAGTATGAGGAGGACAGGTAGTTGACCAACTCTGACTGTCATCAGATATATCCTAGGTTCTACACACCCTCACCCTACAATCAGTTTAATAGGGAAAGGAGAACTTGTCCATGATTTCTCTGTTATAGCTCTATAGATGATTGAGGCTTCCCTTAACCCAACAATCTTCTTCAAGGATAAAAATAGCAATGCCTGAAGGCATCTCTTCCTTCTAGACCCATTACATCCCAATCTCGAAAGTCTTTGAATTCATCACTTGAGCTTGATGTGGGCAAGGCTCACTGAGTCTCATCCAAAGAACTGATTGACAGCTCAGACTCACTCCATGGTGAGGAAACAGGCTCTATTATAAGAGTATAATAGTAGTATGGTGATAGACAGTTAGCTAGCAAAAGGATATAAATGTAAACATAAAGGTGAGCAAGGGTTTTTAGGAATGTTTCTTATCTTGATTAGTTACAAAGGAAGGGGTCATTTGGGCAGTTGTTGTTCATATTTCTTTTTTTTAATATTTCTTTTTAAATTTTATTTAGTCAATTTAGAACATTCCTTGGTTACAAGAGTCATTTTCTCCCCCCCTCCCTCCACCCTTCCGGTAGCCGATATGCAATTTCATTCAGTATTACATGTGTCCTTGATCAGAATCTATTTCCATGTTGTTGATGTTTGCCCTAGGATGATCATTTAGAGTCTACATTCCCAACCATAGCCCCTCGACCCACATATTCAAGTAGTTGTTATTCTTCTGTGTTTCTACTCCCACAGTTTTTCCTCTGAATGTGGATAGTGTTCTTTCTCGTAGATTCCTCCAGGTTGTTCAGAATCACTGCATTGCCACCAATGGAGAAGTCCATTACATTTGATTGTACCACAGTGTATCAGTCTCTGTGTACAGTGTTCTCCTGGTTCTGCTCCTCTCATTCTGCATCACTTCCTGGAGGTTGTTCCAGTCCCCATGGAATTCCTCCACTTTATTATTCCTTTGAGCACAATAGTATTCCATCACCAACATATACCACAATTTGTTCAGCCATTCCCCAATTGGAGGGCATCCCCTCGTTTTCCAATTTTTGGCCACCACAAAGAATGCAGCTATGAATATTCTTGTACAAGTCTTTTTGCTTATGATCTCTTTGGGGTACAAACCCAGCAGTGCTATGGCTGGATCAAAGGGCAGACAGTCTTTTAGCCCCCTTTGGGCATAGTTCCAAATTGCCTCCCCAGAATGGTTGGATCAATTCACAACTCCACCAGCGATGCAATAATGTCCCAACTTTGCTACATCCCCTCCAGCATTCATTGCTTTCCTTTGCTGTCATGTTAGCAAATCTGCTATTGCTTATATTTCAAAGGAACTGATGTCACTTTACCCATGGTCCACTCTGTTTGCCCACTTGAGGTGGGGGAGCAAATTGCAATGTAAATGGGATACTAATAATATATTAAACACTCCAGGGCAACTTTTGGTCAAACTTTACTCTTTTCTATGAAGACTCCAAGGAAGTTAATGATTGTGGAAACTGAGCATTGTTTGAACCTTGTCCCATGTGAATGGAAAAATTAACCACCTGTCCTTGCTGTCCAGATTCCCCCAACCAAGGATCTAGGTTATGTCTAAAGATTGATGTGAGAAGTTTTCTCCTAATTGTACATCTAAGCAACTCATCTGTTTTATCTGAAAGGTAGCTTCATACAAACCAACCAGTTATTATTTCTATGTTCTTTTGATTGTTTACAGTTACTTGCAGAGTCTGTGGGACATTTCATCACTTGTCAGACGTTCCTAAAGACCTTGGGGGCAGCTAGGTGGTACAGTGGATAGAATGCCAAGCCACTAGCTATGTGACCCTGGGCAAGTCACTTAATCCTGTTTCTTTAGGTTTCTCATCTGTAAAATGAGATGGAGAAGGGATCAGCAGGCCATTTTAGTATCTTTGCCAACAAAACCCCAAAATGAGATTTTTTTGAAGACAGCTAGGTGGCACAGTAGATAGAGTACTGGGCTTGGAGTCAGGAAGACTCATTTTCCTGTGTTCAAATCTAAGCTCAGACACTTATTAGTTATGTGATCCTGGACAAGATACCTAATCCTGCTTACCTCAGTTTGCTCATCTGTTAAATGAGCTGGAAAAGGAAATGGCAAACCACTCCAGTATCTTTGCCAAGAAAACCCCAAAAGGGGACATAAAAAGCCAGACATAACTGAAAACAACTGAACAACAACAAAAAAAGACTTTGAATAGGCCCTGTTCCTCCCCTAGTCTACAACCCAAGTGTAGCTGCAAAAATTCTTTATAGCCTTGAACTATTAATGAGCTGTCCTACTAGCTTGTTACCTGTAGTTTTGATTTTAAAATATCATGCAGAGAAAACTTGCAAACAGTTGCACAGGACTCAAAGAGGGGGAAGAAAACGGTTATTCAGTCACATATTTTAGAAGCAAGTTGGTAGAGAAGGCATGCATCAGATGAGCAGAAAGCTGCTGTGCGAATAATAAGAATACTTCTGAGGCTGCTTGTTTAGGGAAGTGTACTCTAGAATGACCAAAGAAGGTCCAGTAAAGCAATAGGAAGTGGTTTGGGATAAATGTTTTATGTGAAGTTCTACCAAGCCTGGAAGAATTAGAGGGTGCTGCTCTATGGTTGTTTCCCCAAAATATTCAAGATTTATATGCATAGGAAAACAGTTTATGCTTAGTGGAATGTATATAACATAAATGATGATGAATATGAAGCTTAGAAAATACATTTGGGATATAAAAGATAGATATCTATAGTTAAATGACCATTCAAAATATCTACTATTTAAAACCAATCACTTTCTATTATGCCAAAGAATTATGTGAAATTATGGAAGAAAAGAAAATGTTTTTCTCTCCTTCAGTAGAAAAGAAAGGAACTTCTCAAATTGAAGTACAGGCTGTAGCATGACTTGTCCCTCCAACTCCGGAATTCTGCCATTGTCAGTTGGCTCTAAGCTTCAGAGGCTCGGGATTCTTGGCTGTCCATCAACACCCCTATGTCCTCTTGGTCCCATAGCTGGCTCTTCCATAATTGTCTTGAGATTTTACTTTGCCTTCTAGAGTGAAATACTGGCTCATTAGCAATGCTTGCAGCATCTTTCACTAAGTTTCTAGGACACCTGTTAACTATAGAAAACAAAGAAAAACAAAAAATAATCAGATCTAATGAGGGAAACAATATGCATATAACTATATAAACAAAAATTTTTATATATAATATCTCTCTATAGATCTACTTAGATAGGTATATAGATAGATATGTCGATACACACACATACACCCACATATAGAGAATAAAATGAGTAGGGAAGACACTAAGATTAAAGACTTTGAAAAGACATCTTGCAGGAAATAAGGACATGCTGAGACTTGAAGGAGGTCAGGAGGCAGAAGGAGGGAGAGGATTCCAGGCATAGTGGATAGCCAGAAAAAGTGTTCAGAGTCAAGAGGTGGAGTATCTTGTGCAAGGAACAGCCAGGAGGCCAGTATGTGGATGGGAGAAAGGTTGAATAAATCTGAAAAGGTAATCAAGTTATGAAGGGTGTAATGGGCTCATACTTTTAAAAAATCTGTTATCTGAAGATACAAACTTCTAAGGCATTCGTTCTGGGTCAGACTTATCTTGGGCTGTGATCACTGGCTTGACCAGTGATTCAGTTTCAGGTGAGAAAAAAATGAAATACTTATAGAACATATAATTAAAAAAAACCTTACCTTCCATCTTAGAATTAGTACTCTGTATTGGTTCCAAGGCAGAAAGGTGGTAAGGGTTAGGCAATGAAAATTAAGTGACTTGCGCAGGGTCACACAGCCATGAACTGTCAAAATCAGATTTGAACCCAGGACCTCCAATCCCTAGGACTGACTCAGTCCACTGAGTCACCCAGCTGCACCTTTATAACATATAATCTTTAGGAAAAGGAAAGTTTACTCATCAGTAACATGGGAAGGATATTCATCATAGAGTTGTCTAAATGGAATGTTGCTTTCCATGCCTCTGAATTTGCTGCAATAGTGTACCCAATTATAAGAGTGTGTGTTCCCTCAAGGGGAAATCTTTCAAACCTTGGGTACATTGTGAACTAGGTTCTTATGCCTACATCTAGCTTTTAAGCTACTTCAGTGGTTCAAGCTTCAATGTCCTGGACCAATTAAGTGTCCATGATGATTTCATTTGCCATCTGGGAAGCAGGGGAAGCTAACTATATGGCAGGGTGAAAGGGATATACAACTTGGATTACAAAAGAAGATTCTTGGCTTTATAAAGGAATTTACCACAAGATTCCTTTATGTCAGGGTAACTGGCTTCTGACCTTGACATGCCCTAAGGGAGAAGCTCAGAAAGTAGTATAGAGGACAAAACAATGACTTGACCTTGTGACAATTTCGCCATCTTAACTTTTTCATGATGGCTCTCCTACTCTACATCTCAAAACCCCCTTGGGCCTTTGCCCATTCTTTCTTCCTTGCTTCATTCCTATCTCTGAAGAAGAAGGGCCCCTTCTCTCTATTAAAGCTATCATTCCCTTTACCTGTGCCTTTGAACCTGTCCTGTGCATGCTGGAACCTCTCCCCTCAGATATTCCTTCTCTCATTCACATTTAACTGAATACATTTCATTCTTGCCTATTCTTCAAAAAACCTGTACTTGCCTCTGCCAATCCCTCAAGCTATCATTTTATATATCCTTGCAATTTGGAGTCTGACTAAAGTTACTCTTTTTAAGGTTGCTGATGGTTGCTAAACTCAGTGGTTTTTTGTGTTCTCCTCCTTAACCTTTTTGTTGGCTGATGAATACTACTACCTTTTACTTATTACACCTTCTGAATAACTTTCTTCTTCCCTGGTCTTCATGGCTATTTTCTACTGGTTCTCCTCTTGACTTAGGTCACTTCTGATTCTCTATTTGTTGGATTATCATCTATTTCCTGCCCTCTTAGCAAGGATTTTATCCATTGCTCACTTTTCTCCCTCCCCTCACTTTTTCTCATTGGGATCTCAGTCACTATCATAAATTTTAGTATCTTTTTTATGGAAATAACTCTCCAAAATATACAATTAGCCCTAATATTTCTCCTGAACTCCAGGCTCACATTTCCAAATATTGATTGGTATCTCCTACCAGATTTTCCATAGGTGTCTCGAACTTTACACAAGTAAAATGAAAATAATTCTTTTCAACTCGAAACCCAGCCCTCCTCCAACCTTCTCTAGCCCTGTTGAGGGAATCATCATTCTCCAGTTTGTAACTTAAGGGTTTTTCTTGGTTCTTCCTCCTCTTTCTCCAATAAGATTCTCAGTTTTGTAAATATACATTTTGTCAATTACATGTCTTTCATTTGTCCCTTTCTATCCTGTATTAATCACTACTCTAATCCTTTTTCCATATCCTTCTCATTGCTGCCAAATAGTCTTCCTAAGACAAGTAACTTCCTTGCTCAAAAATTTTCAGTCCCTTCTCATTGTTTCTAGGATAAAATACAAACTCTGTAGCCTGGCATATAAGTTTCTATATAATCTGAATCCAATCTACCTTTCTAGACTTATTTTTGTATTGCTTACATTCATGAACTCTATATTCCAGCCAAATTAGACTATTGGATGTTCTCTGAACTTGACATTACCACTTGGGCTTTCAAGCATTCACAAAGGACTCTTGCCTGAAATGTGCCTCCTTGTCATTTCTATTTCTTGGAATCTGTCCTCCATTATCACTCATCCCAGATGCTTCATATTTCCTGAAGCTTTCCTTATCTCTACCCTGCACCCCCCCTTGCCCCAGACCCTTCATTGCTAGTCTTTGTGACACAGTAGGAAGAGTGCTGGATTTAGGATCAAATGATCCGAGTGTGAATCTCAACTCTCTCATTTGCTTCCTGCATAACTTTGGCCATGATGATTACCCTCTGTGGGCCTTGAACTGAATGACCTAGAAGATTCCTTCCAGCTCTAAATCTGTGAACCTCAAATTGCCTTTTATCATACAAAGAATATGTACAGTTTATTTTAATTAAATTTTTTAATTTTTTCCAGACTACATGTTTATACAATTTTTAATATTCCATTTCTGGCATTTTGTAGTTCATGCTTTCTCCCTTCCTCCTCCTCCTTCCCCTCCCCAAGAAGATAGATAATATGATTTAGATTATACATATACTATCACAGAATACATAATTCCCTGTTCATTATGTTATAAAACATGACACACATTGCTTACACTAGAGCAAAGTTCATAGAGGAAATAAAGTGAACAGTATGTGGACTGTTTGCTTCTTTTGTGATGGTGGATATCCTTTTTCATCATGGATCCTTTGGAGTTGTCCTGGACCCTTGCCTTGTTGATAATAATTAAATCATTCACAGGTGATCATCATACATTATTGTTGTTACCATGCACAACATTCTCTTGGCTCTGCTCACTTTACTTTGCATCCCTTCATATCATTTCACTCTTTCTGTTTTTCAAAATTATCTTTTCTTTTTTTTTTTGACATCCATCAGTTCTTATGGCATAATAGTATTCCATTATAATCATATGTCACAATTTGTTTGCTCATTCCCCAATTGATGGACATCCCTTCCGTTTCCAATTTTTTGCCAATACAAGAAGAGCTGCTATAAATATTTATGTGTATATCTATCTTTGGTCACTTTGAGATGCAGGTCTAGTAGTGGTATTTCTGGGTCATAGTGTAATGGCCTTTTGGGCATGGTTCAGATTTGCTCTCCAGAATGGTTGTATGAATTCACAGTTCCTCCAACAGTGTATTAGTGTCCCAATTTTATCATTTTCCTTTTTTATCATATTAGCCAGTCTGATAGGTGTGAGGTGGTACCTCAGAGTTGTTTTACTTTGCACTTCTCTAATTAATAGTAATTTGGAACATTTTTTCATGTGACTAAAGATAGTTTTAATTTCTTCATCTGAGAACTGCTTGTTCATATCCTTTGACTATTTATCAGTATATCTAAGTTGCCACTGCAATGCCATTGTAGTAGAAGTTTCCCAAATGTTTTGGCATAGTGAAATCCTTTTATGTAATGATAATTTATCTAGTGCTTTAAAGTTTAAAAGACAGTGTTATCTCATTTGATTTTCACACACCCTGCAAGGTAGGTGCTATTATTATCCCCATTTTACAGATAAGGAAACTGAAAGTTTAGGTGACTTGCCCAGGATCACATAGCTAGTAAATATCTGAGGCTAGATTTCAACTCAGATCTTCCTGACTCCAAGTCCAGCAGTCTATTCACTATATTATCTAGTGCCATGCTAGGATAGAGTTATAGGATCAGCACAAATTGAGATCCAAAAGGGTCCTGCGAGTTGATCCAGTTCAACTCTTTCATTTTATAAATGACGAAAGGTTAAAGGGAGGTTACATGACTTGCCTAAGGTAGTTTTAGAGGTAAAATTTGAACCTAGTTCAGTAGATGATAGATTAGGACATGAATTAAATACATCCATACTTTCTATGTGACCTTTAGCACGACACTTAAATTCCCTGGGCCTTGGTTTCTCATTTGTAAACTTGTGATAATAATGCAACATCTACCTTATACTGTTGTAGTGAAGAAAGCACTTTATATACATTAAGCTATATATTTGATATAACATAATTTAGCAATATTTAATTTAATAACATAATGTTTAATACACTTAAATAATATACTTACTATGCACACACTCATGTGCATATATGTATATATATATATATACTTTATACACAAATGTGTCTATACACAGAAATGTATATATGTACAACATGTTTAAACAATTCAATGAACTCACTGTGTAGAAGAAGATCTCTATTTTCCACTACTGTCAATGTGGGCATTTTTTTGCTTGACCTTGCTTATTTGATACAAGGGTTTTATTTGTCTTTCTCTCAATTTGTGGGGAGGGAGAGAGACCAGTTACAAGGTTACCAAAATGAAAAATAGAAAGAAATGTAAGAAAAGAAGAGCATTGAAACACTTTTTTTTTTAATGCACAGAGAGAACAGAAGGAAGTTCAGGAAGAAATACAGACAAAGCAGAACAACTTTGAAAAGAATCTATTGAATGAATTGGTGATATACTTTGTTAAATTTTTTGTGGTTGGACTCTGAATATTTATTGAATATTTATGTAGGTGGTCACCAGGGATTTAATTTCTAAATCTCAAAATGAATTACTAAAGTAAAAGGAATTTATGGTAGTTTATTTACAATAGAGTGAAGAATACATAGATAGATAGATAGATAGATAGATAGATAGATAGATAGATAGATAGATAGATAGACGGATGGATGGAGAGAGAGAGAGAGAGAGAGAGAGAGAGAGAGATCTGGCTTCTTCTGATATCAGTTAGAATTTCTAAGCCCCAACCAGGGGAAAAAAAGTCTAAAAATGATGGGCCTTTTCTCGGAGGTTTAGGGTTCCTAAATCAGCCTTTCACTCACCAACAGTGACCATCTAAATGGAAAGAAGTCTGGATGTCTTTCTTCTGGTTGCTCCTCAAGTGTCTGTCTTCTAGTCTCTCCTCCAAGTCAGAGGGCTCTTTGATCTCCTCGAATTGAATATATTGAATTGAATATATTCTCTTCTGGCCTCTGATCCTCTTTTTAAAGATCTTTTTGTCTTGTGTCACCTCCCCTAAATTTCCTGTTTACCAATCACAGCAGATGCTTTTCTCCAGGACTGCCCACTCTTTAGTTCACACCTTTTTTGGTTAGTTCACCTTTTGTAGTTACTTAACAACTTTTTGTAGTTAAAATGGGTAGATCTACTTAAAATACTGAATTATCACCTTTTTGTAGATCTAAAAATAGTTTGTGGATTACAATTCAATCTTCCCAATATAAGAAGAGTCTTCATTGTTACAATGAAGTATCTTCATTGTTACAATCAAGAGAGAGCTAAATCCAATCTTCACACCTTGGAGGGAGAAGTGAATAGAATGGGATGCTAGTTCATGAATATACATTCAATTCTCTCTTTCAGTGCTGTTTTATATTTGGAAATGCTTGTATTATTTTGTGTTTGTGAAGTTCAACATAAAAATTGTTTAAAATGCAAAAGTTTGTATTATTATTATTTTCTTCATTTCTTGATTTGTGTGTGTGTCATGGACCCCTTTGGTAGTCTGGCAGATCTGAAAAACCCCTTCACAGTATAATGTACTTTTTTTAACCCTCCCCTTCTGTCTTTGAGTCTATACTGTGGCTTGGTTCCAAGGCAGAAGAGTGGTAAGGATTAGACAATGGGGATTAAGCAATTTGCCCAGGGTCAAAAAATTAAGAAATATCTGAGGCCAGATTTGAACCCAGGATTTCTCATGTCTAGGTCTGGCTCTCAGTCTACTGAAGTACCTATCTGCCCCCAGAATAATGTTTTTAAATGAATAAAGTAAATTTGAAATGATTTAAAATGAAACCAATTTATTGAAATCTAGTTGTCAATATAATTTTCCTACCCAAGCTTATGGGCCCATGGAAGAAACTATCAAGTGTTTGTGGACCCCAGATGAAGAAATCCTGCCCCCAAAGTACTTCATGGAACCCTGAAATTCTATATAATGTAGTTTGGACATCATTGTACTCTCCAATTAAGCTTGAAGAGGTGAGTATTTTCCAATTGGACACATATAGCTATAGCCAAAGGCAATTTAGAAATGCTGATTTGGGGCAGAGCCAAGATGGTGGAATTCATGTTGCAAGCCTGCTATACTCTCTTAACAACTTTAAAATAGCACCTAAAATCTAATTTTGGAGGGGCAGAGTCAAGAGAAGGTCAGAGTGAAACATTTTTCCAATCTAACACAATTTAGGAGGTCGACAGGAAAGGTCTGGGACACCAGGTTAGGGTCCAGTGAGGAGTGCAGGAGTAATGTCCATGGGAGGCTTTGGAGATGATTGTGATAGCAGCAGCAACAGCTTCAGGAACTCTCAACCCAGAGATGTTAAAGGGATTGAACAACTACCCAGAAAAAGATTACACAACCCTCTCCTGACCCTGGGTACAGGTGGTAATGCCTGGCAACTCTTGTCCACACACAGTTACAGGTAATAGTTCCAGGGGGGAAGGGAGTATTGGGGGCCTATTAGAAGGGAACTGGGGCCTTGATCACAGTTCCAAGGCAATAAGAGTACTAGTGCTTGTGGACATAGAGGAGCAGATGCCCTTTCTGAGTAAATACCAGATCACAGACTAGGAGAGCAGTGACCACACCTCCCCCAGGGTAACACTACTTTCAAAGCACCAAAAATTTGCAGACCCCCAGAACTAGCTCTGAAAATAACATTATGAAAAAAGACTAAGCTTGGGAAAGTGTCTCTCCACTTTTAGAAGAGTGAGCCTCAATTTTATCATAAAGTTCAAAGTCAAGAAAAAGACTAGAAAAATGAACAAACAACAAAAAGAACTTGACCATAAAAAATTATGATGGTGGCAGGGAACACCAAGACACAATCTCAGAAGAAGAAAAAAATGTGACAACAGCTACAAAGCAAAGCCTAAAAGAAAATGCTACTTGGACCTAAGCCCAAAAAGAATTCCTAGAAGTTTTGCATGACAATAAAAATAAAAATTAAAAAAACTACATGAAGATTCTATGATTTCTCCAAAGTGGGTACTCTCTCCAAGGATAAAGATCACAACCCCTTGATGTCTTTGTAGTACACAGCTTTCAAGAGTTGCTGTGTCTGAGTTATACCCAATTACCAAACAGACATAACAATCATTAATCAATCAATAAGCATTTATTGGGTGTTTACTCTATGGCAGACATTTTGCTAGGCCCTGAAGATGAAAATACAAAAGTGAGACAGTATCTGGCTTGAAGGAGTTTACATTATGAAGTTATGATAGTGAGTTTCTTCTTATTTCCAAAGATATAATTATGACTGTGCAATGTCACTAATGCAAATCACAGTTCTTCCATAGCTTAACAGACAGATTCCATTTCATCATCTAGTCTCAAAATTTTGGTGATGAACATCTCTAAACTTATATAGATAGATTGGGCCCCAACTGACAGCCACATGATCTGTTCCTAGGCCCGTGGTAGGAAGGACCTGATAGAACTAGAACTCTACCATCATAATTTTTGAGACCCTATGACTATTCCTCAGAATCAGATTTCAGTGAAGGGAATGGTAAAAAGTATTTACTGATGAAATTAATGTATGTTGACATAATTAAATCATGTTTTTACGGCTTTTGTCTTCTCGTTTTGTGAGTTCTCTAATATTTGCAATAAAGGCCATCAATTTCCCTTGATACTCTGTTTAATCTAGTACATCATTTATTATCTGGAGGGGGGGTACCTATTTACACATGCATGCAAGGATAATTCTAGATGTTTCTCCAATAATTAGGCTTCTCTGCCCTCCTATTACTTTAGCCTAGTTCAAAAATTACTGACTCTTATCCTCATGCTTTGCCCTTTTTTCTTCTTATCCTTCCCCAAATCTAAGTGGTCCTTCAACAGAATGTTCAGGGGCTTCTGATCCCCCATCCTGGTGTTTTATATATAATAAGTATGGTGGCTTCTGGTTCCACATCCTGGTGTTTTAGATTGTATAAAGGGAATCCCTTCCTCCCAGGGTCATGAACCTTCTTCTCATCTGACCCATCCCATTAGTGTAGCTAGAATGCCCCAAACAGAGGTCACAGGTTAACAGCCCTAGGAACATGACCTGGAACTAAGGGTTACAGGTCCGGGGCAGAGAGACTTTGATTGGTTCCTGAGATGTGATACACCAGCTCAGAGAGACAGGAAGTGACGTGGCGAAAAGAGCTATAAAAGATGAGACCACAGAGGAGATCAAGGGTTTTGGTTGTGAGTTTGCTGGGATTGATTCTTCTACTCCATTCGGTGTTGGTGGCTTGGGCAGAAGACACTTGTGGGCTGGTAAGACTTTTGCTCCAAAGAGACTACTAGACTGTGTGTGATGCCTGCATATGAGAGTTGAATGCACAGTGTGTCTTACCTCCTTATTCCAACAGTGACGTCACATCTGGGCAGAGAGACCTTGGATCCTCAGAGAGACTGCTGGATGGACTTCTGTAACTATATTTATATAAAATTGTTAAAAGCTACTATCATCTTCGTGACTTGAGTTAATTTTATAACTGGTGACCACAACAATTTTTAATAATATTATTTAACAAAACCAATTTCTAAATATTACATGTAGTATTTTAATTATTACATATTACATTTATTTTCATTATTACAAGATATAAGAAGCATAGTAGCTTCTGGTTCCTCATCCTGGCATTTTAGATTTAAGAAGCATGGTGGAATAGACCATAAGTCTGGTAAGAGACTGTCCAGAAAATGAAAACAGAATCACCAAACTGTGGGATTAAAGAAAACTCTTGACTAGATGGTGGTACCCCTTCTCCTTAATACCACAAATCAGGTAATCGTCTCCCTTACCTGCTTCCTTGTATGAGAAATAATTTAATGGGCTACAAATCTTTCATTCTACAACTAGAGATAAAAAGTTAAAAATAGGAATACCCTGGAAAAAGTAGCCCATGAACAAAACTCATTCATACTAAAGTGTAAATGACTCATACTAGATCCTTTCCTGTTTTTCCAGTTGGGAGGGAACAAGAGAGCTCTCTATACCTGAAACATGGGGAAAGGAGCACCACTAGGAAGGAAAAGAGTTCTCAGAATATTGAGGATAGTGGCTCCAAAGGTAAACTTCCCAGACTATGACATTGTATAGGGCCTGCCTAATGAGTTTATCTTCACCCTTAGAGGACCAGGAAGCTCCAGGATGAGATTTGCATTGGGTGGCCCTAAGAGTGCAGCTTTGTGGAAGCATAGGCAACAGACTTTAGGTCAGCATTTGCATCCCATTGATAAATAGGAAGTCTGGATGGTTTGATCCACACCCTCCCCACAAATGACAGATGATTGATCCGAGTCCTATGGGTATAGCTGGTTGCTGAAGGAGAGATCCTGTTGCAATCATTTAATCCTAGTCAATTTTACAAAAATTTATTGAGTCCATCCCATGTGTTCAGTGCTATGCTTACACAGCTCATTGATTAACTGATTGATCCCACATTTGGAAAAATGGGCCACGTGCCCACTCCCTGCATCAAAAGAATGTACAGAGTTAATGGGCTGACATCGCAATGTGATCGGGGTCATAAATTAGTACTAAGTGAACTTGTGGAGTACAAGATGGTCTGGATGTGGATTCCACCTTGGGTGAATTGGGAGAAAGTTCCCTTATTCATCTCCTTTGATGTTCTCTAGGCAGGCAGGACAAACTCCTGTACTTAAGAGCACAGGGGCCAGTTGAGGGTCTCTGATTTATACTCAGGTTTTTTCATGGAGTCAAATGTTTTGTAAAGACACAAGAGAAAAAAAAAGTTATACCTCTCCCAAAAGACTTGGGGGGGAGCGGCCAGATATTCTCCTTGTCTGAGATCTTTTCCAGTTATTTAGAGAAGACGTCCAAATTCAGAATAAGCATCTTCAGATCAGTCCATTGTGTGGGCACCTACTTATCAGAAAGAGAAGTTATTACTCAGCAGCTGAGTCCATGCCAGGAAAAGTTGACTTAATAACAGATACCGTGCCCAGGCATCTGATTCTGATGATACTCCTCTGGTTGACACCACCCCTGCTCAAGGGTATGCCTAATGCTAAGGTCCCAGCTTATCTGCCTGTGACACAGTGAGGGTAAGTGAATGCTGGAAGTCACAGGTCCATAGGGCCAAGGCTAGCTTCCACTGGATTACCGTGATGATTATTAAGGACAAATCAACGTAAAAGCAATTGGAGGCAGGAATTTCTTGGGAGAAGAAAATTAGGTTAAGGTTGTTTCCTTTTTATTTTTTAACAAAAATAAAGACATCCCTTATCAATCCATAACAACAAATAGAAAAATCTAAATATATATATATATATATATATACTATTTTTGGTTGATATGAGTGTTAAAGATATGACTTAAAATTTAATTTGGAAAAGGTTCTCTTCTCACATCTTAATCCATGTATGCTTCCTCAACAAAGGCACTACTAGTAGTTGTGTGTAGTGTACACTTAAGTTAATGCTCATACTTCTGGAGTTAATTGTCAAAGGAGACGCAGTTTGACATAGTGTATAAAACTTGGGTTCAAATCCTATTCAAACACTAGGATAACTCTGGAAATGACTCTGGGCAAGTCATTTAACAGACGTCTCAATTTTCTAATCTGAAAAATGGGAATAATAATGGTTCAATTCGACTGATAAGTTTCTTGACAATAGAGATTGTTTTATTTGTATTTGTATCCACAGTGCTAGAACAGTATCTGGTACATAGTAGACAACAGATACTTGTTTACTGGTGGATCAATAGCATCTACTTTGCAGGGGTTTTGTAAGGCTCACATAATATAATATGTAATCATTCAACTAGCATTTATTAGACAAAGTATTTTATAAACCCTAAAATCCTATATAAATGTAAGGATAATGAATGTAATTATATATTATATTATAATAAATGCAAATATGATAAGGGATTTCAAATATCAAAACTGTTTCCAGAGGACTATTAATGATGGGGTAGGGAAGGGTGCAAGGTGACAGGAGACCCTTTCTATTACTTCTGAAACCAGATTACAACCTTTGCACAGTTCAATATTTTTTCATCATTATAACATTTTAATCATAATCAAAAATCCTAAAACACCATAATAGCAATGCATTTCATAGCAATAAAACATTTTGAACTAATTAAATTATTTTTAATTTATGTAATTTAGTTAATTAAAATAACAAAATAATTTTTAAATCCCCATTTCATAGCTGAGAACACTGAAGTTTAAAATAACTTGCCTAACATCCCAAAATCAGCAGATGACAAAGCTAAGGCTAAAATTCAGATCTTTTACCTCCAATTCCCCTAATATTTCCCCTAGAGAGATCAGGCTTCCTTGTATCTTTTTTTTTTTAAACCCTTACCTTCCATCTTAGAATCAATACTATATATTAGTTCCAAGGCAGCAGAGTGGTAAGGGCTAGGCAATGGGGATAAAGTGACTTGCCCAGGGTCACACAGCTAGGAAATGTCTGTTACCATATTTGAACCTAAGATCTCCCTTCTCTAGGCCTGGCTCTCAATCCACTAAAATACCCAACTGCTCCCACAATTCCTTGTATTATAATGTCACTTGCCTTACATACTCAGTGAAACAGTATTGTTTTTTTCTTGAGCTATCCAAGAAAGACTTCTCTTTGATAAATAATAACAGAAATAGGGTGAGGGGAAAAATTCACTAAAGAAAAATTAGATAATTTCATGCTCTGAGCATAAATTGTGAAATTGATGACAAAATTATGATGAGATCACTGAAGGCTCGATATCAAGAATAAAATCCAAGGGAGGATATCATTGATAACAATTCCTTTCCATGTAGGAGCATGAAAACTTAAACCATACTCTAAAAAGGAGATAGATGTGATGGCAAACCCACTGGATGGAGGGTCAAAGGACCTGCATTCCAACTTGAGTCTGTGTGACCTTGAATAAGTCTCATGGCCTCTCTCTAGACTTCACTTTCTGCCTCTAAAATCAGATGGCAGCACCCTCTAAGCCCCTGAGATCCCTATGTCACTCTGAAGCTTTGGGAACACATAAATGGGTGTTTCTGATCTGATTACTCCTTGCAGCTTTTTGTTTACTGAAAGGATCCATTCCACACCCACATAGGCATCCAGAGTTGCACCAGAGAGAGATTGCTCCACCAGGGTCCAGGGCGCAACCTGAAGACAGGGTGGAGTCCACTGCAAACAGCAATAGACCAGTTCACAGCACCATTATATCATGCTTCTGCCCCACTTCCTTCATGTCCCTTCCCACCACATTTTTAATGAAACATCCAGGCAATTTATTCTTCAGGGTGATTAGATCCAAAGCCATTAAGCTATCAAGAGGAAGGGAAAGAATCCTTTTGTTCAGAGAAGGTGGTGTCAGGAGCTCCCCCATAATTGTTAGGTATTTATTTAGTATAAAACATGGTACAATGGGCAAATCAGATTTGGATGTAGGCCAAGACACTCCAGATTTGTGTCTGAATAAGATTAAAATATTAATTGGGAAGTATCCAATCCAATGAACATTTATTAATAATCTACTATATTCTGAGCACTGGAGATAAAATTAATAAAAAGGAAGACTTCTCTTACCCTCAAGGAGTTCCCATTCTAAAGGGAGAGACAACATACAAAAAAGATGTAAAAGAAACAGAGTGGGTGGGGAATGCCAGGGGATACCATCTTTTTCTGTGGTTAAAACCAGGCAGAGCAACTGACTTACTAAGTCTAGTTTCTGGCTTCTATAAAGGAAGGCATTGGGAGGAGTTTGGTATTCCAGCCTCCAGCCCTCCCAAAAAAAAATCAAAAAGGGGAAGAGGCTAAGGAAAGTGGTGCCAGTCAAAGCTTGAGTCAGCAGCATGGTGGTGAGTTTTAGAGGTGATGAGATTATCTTGGGAGGCTCTTCTTGTTCCATAAAGCTGAAACCAGGCAGAGGAACAGATATAGAGAGGAGAGTTAGATTTAATGAAATAAATATACAATAAAAGTAGATAATATTAATATGTGGTTTTAAGTTAATATGCAACCACAGAGATCCCTAAGTATGCTTTAGTGACTCCTGTTTCTATTTGAGTTTGACACCACTGATTTAGGAGATGAGTGACCTATAGGATCTTGGACAAATCTTGGCCTCAGATTCTTCATATGTAAGATGAAGGGGGTCAGACAAGATTATGAAGTAGTGGGTGGGATGGAAAAGACATGGATTTAGAGGTGGAAGACCTTAGTTCAAATCCCACCTCTTCCACTTGACTTGTGTGAGATTAGTCAAGTCAATACCCATCTGGGTCTCATTTCTTCATCCATTAAATGGAAGGGTTGGATTGGATGACCTTTGAGGTCATGTAGTTCTGAATTTAATATAATTCTATGATTCTTTCCAGCTCTAAATTCTATGATTCAATATTTACTCTCTACAATCTTTCTCTACTTACCCATTCAAATTGGATGGACTCCCAGTACTCCTTTTTGTTTTTATTTGTTTGTTTTTTCAGTTGTGTCTGACTCTTCATGACCCCATTTGGGGTTTTCTTGGTAAAGATAAGGGAGTTGCCATTTCCTTCTCCAGTTCTTTTTACATATGAGGAACTGGGGCAAAAGGAGCTAAATAAATGACTTGCCCAGGATCACACAGCTAGTAAGTATCTGAAGTCAAATTTGAACTCAAGTCTTTTTGCCCCAGATCCAGTGCTTTTATTCACTGAGCCACCTTGTTGCTTTGGGAATACCTTCCTCTGAACCTGTTACTCACACTTATTAACTGTGTGATTCAAATTATAGCCTTTTTATCATGTTTCTGTAAAATGAAGATAATAATAGCTCCTACCTCATAGAATTATTGTGAGGCATGTAAAACCCAGTGGAATTGTGCGTTGGCTACCAGAGGGGGTCAAGGGAGGGGAGGGAAAGAACATGATTCTTGTTACCAAGGAAAAAATATTCTAAATTGGCTAATTAAATAAAATAAAAAAAAAGTTGAACAAGCATTAGAGTTATTGTGAGGACCAAATGAGCTGTATTTGTGTAGTGCTCAACCCAGTGCCTAGCACATATTAAGTATACTTGATAAATGCTTATTTCCTTCCTTCCATTATAGCCACATTGGTCTATTCACAATCCTCCCATACTTCAAATATCATTTTTCTGGTTTACTTTTATCAGTACTTTTATTTTAAATTAAGTGCCTTCTATGTGAAATGAACTATATCAGGTACTGGGGAGAGAAGGAAAAAATAAGACACAATTTCAGCATTCAAATAACTTACAAATTAATATTTCAAGATTCATCGGATCTGTGGTAGACATGGGTATCCACTCCAAAAGTACAGATTTCATTCCACCTATAGTTTCTCATTGAACACAGCTCTTTTCCATAACCTCTCATATATCCTTCACATGGGATCTACCCAATGTCTTGAGGACCATCTTTTAGATTTCTCAAGATGGCATGAGTACCAGTGGAACACATAGATTATCTATCTGTTGTTGTTCTCCCACATCCAATTGCACATTTCTCTGATTTATATATATATACATATATATATATATATATATATGTGTGTGTGTGTGTGTGTGTGTGTGTGTGTGTGTGTGTGTGTGTGTATGTATAAACCCTTGTGTCCCACCTTAAAATCAATATTGTGTGTTGGTTCCAAAGCAGATGAGTGATAAGGGCTAGGCAGTGGGGATTTAGTAATTTACCACAGCTAGGGAATATTTATATATATAATGCTAGTTCTCTTAAACAATTATTGCTGATAATACTGAAGCCAACTCACCCCTATCATAAATCTTTCCATTACACTTCCACAGCCCTGAAACTCCTTTCTCTATACACTTTCTCCTTTTGTTATCATACCAAGGCTTCCATGGCTCCAACTGGTACTTTTTTGCAAATAAATCCCCCAATCATATCTTCAACCCAAATCTTTGTCTTGAGCTCTGGACCTATAATTCCAACAGCCTGATAGGTTGATGTCTCTGCCTGGAAGTCTTTCTAGCACCTCAAACTTGGCATGTCCCAAACTGAACCCATTATCTACCCTCTTCCTATATTCCTCATTTCTATTGGTGGCATTGCCATCACTTAGAGAATATTGGTATAAAAAAGGTGAGCCTTTGTTTCAGTGATAATCTTGAAGCCATTAAAAGCAGTTTCCCAATTGTAACCCAGCCTACTGACCCAATTCTAAGTTCAGTTCATTATCAATCTACAGCACCTGTCCAAGATATGCATGATATACCAACTCTGTAGGATGTCTTTCCAACTTCCTACATAGCTTAGACAATAAGCATTCTTCATCCATTTGTTTTTCCTAGTTGGATAGTTAGACAACTCTCTTGAGCAAAATATATCTTATTTAGCAGACTCTGCAGTGTTCCAGGATTAATGCAATCAGCATAATGTAATCTATAAACTGGAACATATAGAGAGAGGACCTAACCATAAATCAAACTCTCTTCTTCCATTTGAGCCCTTCACTCTATCTCCTCTAAGACAATAGTGAGCATCTTTAGGGTAGTGAACACTATAAAACTAGATTTTATGCCTCATTTGATATTAAAAATCAGAAGCTCATTGCACAACTAATATTACTATTATTACACCTTTCAGGAGATCTTGAATGATTTTGTGTTGGAGGAGAAGTTTTTTTTTTTTTTTAATAATTGTATGTTACATTAAAACACCCATTTAATGCCCCCTCCCTTTTTTCCTCTCCCCCCATTACAGAAGGTATCATTTGACAAAAAGATATATGTATATTTAAAAGTATGTATTATTTCTATTTATAGATTCTTTCTCTGGAAGTGGACATTTACAAGTTATGCAAACAAATTTCTTTGTCTATAATGTTCTTTTGGTTCTACTCATTTCATTCTTCATGCTTCCATGTGGGGTTTTCTATGTTTTTCTAAGATTAATCTACTCATCATTTCTTATGGCGTGGATAATGAAAACTGCTGAGATCTCTAAAACTAAAGGACAAAGTGAAATAGAAGGCATTTATCAGTCTTCTAAAAGAAAATCCCTAAATGAAACTCTTAGCAATGTTATAACAAAAAAATCCAGAACTTCAGGGAAAGGAGAAAATAATTCAAGCAGCCAAAAATAAAGTCTACAAGTACCAAGGAACCATAGTCAGGACCACACAAAATTTGGCAGCTATCACTTTAAAGAAGTAGTGAGATTGGAATATAATATTCCATAAGGCAAAGGAAATAGGCTTACAACTAGAGATAACTTATGGAGCAGAACCAAGTAAGAATTTTAATTACTATGATAAGATGGGGGGAAAGTTCTTTTAAAAAATTTTTATGTTTAATTTTATTTTTTTCCCAATTATGTTAAAACAGTTTACATCATTTTAAAAAGAATTTTGAGTCTCAAATACTCTCCCACTGAGAATGTTAAGCAATCTTAAATAGATTTTACATGTCCAATCATGCAAAACATTTTTCCATATTAATCTTTTTATGGAAGGAAATTCAAATAAAAAAATTAAGAAGGAAAGTGAATAAAGTTTGCTTTGGTCTGGATTCAGATTGTATCCGTTCTTTCTCTAGAAGCAGATGACATTTTTTATCATGAGTCTTTTGGGTTTATTTTGGATCATTGTGTTGCTGAGAATACTCAAGTTATTCACAGTCATTAATTGTACAATATTCTTGTCACTGTGTACAGTGTTCTTCCTGTTCTGCTTATTTCACTCTGCTTCAGTTCATTTCAGTTTTTCCAGGTTTTTCTGAGCTCCTCCTACTTGTCATTTCTTACAGCACAATAGTATTCCATGGTAATCACAAACTATAATTTAGCCATTCCCGAGTTGATGGGTGGATAATCCCCTCACTTTCCAATTCTTTACCCTCACAAAAAGAGCTGCTATAAATATTTTCATACACACAGATCTCCCCCCGCCCCTTTTTAAATCTCTTTGGGATACAAACCTATTAATGGTATTGCTAGGACAAAATACTGTTTTATATCCCTTTGGGCATATGTCCAAATTGCTCTCCAGAATGTGCATTAGTGTTTCAATTTTCCCATATCCCCTTCAAGTTTTGACATTTTCCTTTTCTGATAGGTGTGGAGTGATATCTCAGAACTGTTTTAATTTGTATTTTTTAATTAATAGTGATTTAGAGCATTTTGGGCAAGACTCTAGAGAGCTTTAATTACTTTATTTGAGAACTGCTTGTTCATATCCTTTGACCATTTATCAATTGGGGATTGACTTGTATTCTTATACATTTGACTCATTTCTCCATGTGTTTGAGAAATGAATCCCTAGTGAGTCTTGTAAAGATGTTTTATGCCATATGATTACTGTATATTATTCTCTATTCTATTTTCCCCTGTTTAGTTTCTAATCAACACTTCCTCAATTTGCCCTCTTTTGTATCAACCCCACTCTGCTACTCTTATCCCCTTCCCCTTCTACTTTTCTGCAGGGTAAGATAGACTCCTCTATCCAATTGATTGTGTATATTCTTTCCTTATTGAATCAATTCCAATGAGACTGAAATTCATGTGCTCCCCTTCCCACCTCTCCTGTCCTTCCCTCCACTTTAAAAACTTTTTCATGCCTCTTTTATGTGAGATAATTAACCCATTCTATTTTCCTCTTCCCTCTCCTCCCAATGCATTCCTTTTTCTCAGACCTTAATTTTTTTATACTCTCCCCTTATATTCAACTCACACTTTTGTCCTTTGACTGTGTGTATGCCATCTAACTGCTCTAATAATGATTTAATGATCCTGACAAAGTTCTTAGGAGTTACAAGAATCATCTTCCCATGTAGTGATGTACATAGTTTAACCTTATTGAATGTCTTTTGATTTCTCTTTCCTGTTTACATTTTTATACTTCTCTTAAGTCTTGTGTTTTAGAGTCAGATTTTCCACTGGTCTTTTCATCAGGAATGTTTTAAGTCTTCTATTTCATTGAATACCCGTTTTCCCTCCTGAAGGATTATGCTCAGTTAAGTGATTCTTGGTTCAAGTCCTAACTCCTTTGCCATCTGTAATATCATATTCTAGGTCCTTTAGTCTTTTAATATAGAAGCTGCTAAATCTCATGTTCCTGACTCTTGTTCCTCCATAATATTTGAATTATTTATTTTTAGCTGTTTGAACTATCTTCTCTTTGACCTAGGAGCTCTGGAATTTGGTTATAAGATTCCTGGGAGTTATCCTTTTGGGATCCTTTCAGGAGGTGATTAGTGGATTCTTTCAATTTCTATTTTATCTTCTAGTTCTAGAATATTAGGACAGTTTTCCTTGATAATTTCTTGAACAATGATGTCTAAGCACTTTCTTTGATCGTGGGCTTTTAGGCAGTTCCAATTATTCTTAGATTATCTCTTATGAATTTATTTCCCAGGTCAGTTGTTTTTCCAATGAGATATATCACATTTTCTTTTAGTATTTCATTCTTTTGATTTTATTGTTTCTTTTTGTCTCATGGTCTCATGAAATCATTAGCTTCCACCTGCCCAATTCTAATAAGGCACAATTTTCTTGATACCTCCTTTTCCATTTGGCCAATTCTACTTTTAAAAGAGTTCTTTTCTTCAGTGATTTTTTGCATCTCTTTTTTTCATGTGGCCAATTCTGCCTTTTAAGAAGTCTTTATCTTCAGTTCACTTTTGTAAATCTTTTTCCATTTGGCCATTTCTGCTTTTTAAAGAGTTCTCTTCATTGGATTTTTGTGCCTTTTGCCAATTGGCCTATTCTGTTTTGTAAGGTACTAATTTTTTCAGTATTTTTGTGCCTCCTTTATCAAGCTATGGATGTTTTTTTCATAATTTTTTTCTTTTGAGCTCCTCCATTATTTATTTTTTGTGTTTGAGAGCAACTCAAATTCTTCTTGGAGGCTTTGGATGGTACAGTATTGACTTTATTGCCTTTCTACTAAACTTATGGTTTGGTCTTCCCTGTTACCAAAATAAATTTCTATGTTGAGTTTCTTTTTGTTTTTGTTGTTGTTGTTTGCTCATTTTCCAGTCTTTTTCTTTTCTTTTAATTAAAAAAACTATTAATGTTAGACTCTATAACTATGGTGAAGGGAGCACTATTCTAAGCTTCAAGTTCTTTGTGCAGCTGCCTTCAGAACTGGCTCTGGGGAGCCATCTGCTTTCAGTTCTTCCAAGGTTGTATGATGTGTTAGATACTTTGCTGGCCTGTGTTCTTGTCTGTGAGTAACCACAAGTACTCTTTACCTCCTTGGAACTATGACCAGGATCCTCTGCTCCCCTGTAGCTTCAAGGGTTGCTATGTGCTAGTGGGATAGAAGAAGAGGGGTGGGACTGATAGAAAAGAGAGCAAATTGGGGGAAATGATGATCAGAAATAAAACATGAAGAAATAGAATGGAAAGTAATACCCAGTAACCACAAAAGGATTTTTGCAAGGGTTTGTTTTTCTTTCTCTTTTATTTTTTTAATTCAAAGATATTTTACTTTCCCAGTTACATATAATGATAATTTGCAATGTATGTTTTCTGAGATTACAGGTTCAAAATTGTCTTGCTCCTTCCCTTCTCTCCTCTCTTTTAGAGATGGTAAGAATTTGATCTGGGTTTTATATGTATCATGTAAAACAAACTTCCATATTGGTCATTGTTGTAAGAGAATACTCATATAAAACTATAAATAAACTAATGTGAAAAATAGTTTCCTTTGATCTGCATCGGACTCTTAACAGTTCTTCCTCTGGAGATAGATAAAATTCTTTGTCATAAGTCCTTTGGAATTGTCCCAGATTATTGTATTGCTGAGAGAAGCTGTCTTTCATAGTTGATAATAAAACAATATTGCTGTTAGTGTGTACAGTGTTCTCCTGGTTCTGTTTATTTTGCTCTGCATCAGTTCATGGAGAACTTTCCACCTTTATTCTGAAATCATCCTGCTTATTGTTTCTTATAGCACAATAGTATTTCATCATCCACGTGTACAAAATTTGTTCAACCATTCCCCCATTGATGGACATCCCCTCAATTTCCAATTCTTTGCCACCACAAAAAAAACTGCTGTGAATATTTTTGTATGAATGTAATTTTTGTATAATTATTATACTTGTATAATAATTATAGAAATATAATCATTTTGTGTAATTTTTTTCAATTGGAGTACTAAGTGAGCGAGAAAATAAATGCTTATTAACTGAAAAGTAAAATTAAACAAAAAGAAGAGAGCATACATTAAGGAAGAAAGAAGAAGAAAGTGGGGACAGAGAGCAAAGACTATATTTTAACCAAAGTGCTTGAGCAGAAGACAATACAAATGAGAAAGAAGAAACATCGAAATAGGTCAAAGAAAAGTAGAATGCAAAATATGGTGTAGAAATATATTCAACTTGAGGATGTATTATGGAAGAGATAGGATCATATTGTATTGTCCACTGTCCACTCCCCAACCCCTCAATGTTCTAGCCAAATTCATAGAAGCTTGGTGTGGGCCTGCTTTAAGACACGAATAATGGAAAGTTTCTCCTACTCCTCACCCCCCACTTCAGAGCATCTTCTTCTGAATGCTCTCTATTGGCCATGATACCTCAGGAAGTTATATTGTGGGATGACAAAAAATAATTTAATTGGTCTCTGAACTCGTACTCCATGGCAATACCAAACTGGCAATCCCCAACCCTCAGGCTTCCTCTACCTGCTGATTTTGAAGTACAATGACAATTCTGCAAGTTTCCTAAAGGTTCAGGTGGTCTGTGTGTCATGACCCCTTACACTGTGTGAGCTCACGGCCTCCTGTGCAAGCTTGTGCCTAGGACAGGACCACCATGTCCTGTATATGTTGTTTTCCCTTTGGTACATAAGAGCTTGTGAGATCTGAAGGCAGTTTGTCTCTTCTGCTTCCTAGGCATCTTAGCAGCAGGGTAATGACTGCTGCAGAAGCTGGGCCAGCTATAGTGGCAGAAAGAAGGCAGGCCAAAAAGGGGGTCATCCACAGAGAGAGACAGACAGACAGAGACAGACAGAGACAGAGATACAGAGACAGAGAGAGAGACCTACACACACACACATACACACACACACACAGAGGCAGAGAGAGACACAGAGAGAGAGGATATCAAAAAGAAATATGCTTGCTTCCTGTTCTTTGGATTATGCTCAGGGAAAGGGAAATGAAAAATGATTAATTAGCAGACCTCAAGAAGAAACTATAAATGTCCTAAAGAAGATTAAACATTAGCTTCCTAATGATGATAACTGACTAGATTCTATTCTAATCATTCATTCTATGATCTTTATTTTTTATTTTGCTTAGCATTCCCTTTTATCCATAGGAACAAACTACCTATGCTATACCTACATATATCTTTCTTTACTTTCACCTTTTGGGGGGATCAGGGAGAAGGAAAACCCTTGGACTACAAATATAACCATTTCTAAAATTAGCAGCTTTCCTTGGAATAGTCAGTGTGGGAGCATGAGCTAATTAACTGTGAAAATGGAGAAGTCCAGGCTTTGGGGTCAGTCTGCCTGAACTGAACACAAACACATAAAGGACAGAGAGGGTACCAGGTCACTGGCTCCTGTGACCTCAGCCTAGTGATTCCTGGCTTGCCACTGTGTTAGCATCCAGATCTCTGGGTGGAAGGGCTATACAAGGTCATTTAGTGAGTCCAATCCTCTAATTCTATAGGTAAGAAAACCTGAGACCCAGGTAGGCTTATTGACTTGCAGAAGGCTTTTCAGGGAGTGTTAGAGGCAGAATGCAAGAACTTTGACGCCAGAGCCAATGTTCTCTTCAGTACAAAGGCCTTCAAGGAAAGGAAAAATCCCAGTTGCTATTAAATTAAACAACAAAAGATCCCAAGCTAGTGGTGTTAATTGTCTGGCTTCTAGTCACATTATTTCTGGCAAATTTTTATTCCTGAAGGGCACACACCACTAAGAGATAGAGTAGGGAAGCCCTTTATAAAAACTGCAAATTACCACAAATTTTAGTTCCTAGAACTAGGTGAGGAATCTGTATAAACCTATTAGTAAATTTAGAAACTGAGAACAGGGAAAGAGCCCTAGTGAGATGCTCTAGGGAGTTGTTTTGAAGCAGGCTAAATATACACTCAAGTAGCTTTGCTGCCCTTCTGGCTTATTGGGAGAAAATCCTTCCATTAAAAACCCAGTCGGGTAGCCAGAGTATGATGGTAGATATTTAAATAGTGAAAGGATCAGAAAGTTCATTAATTCCTGGGTCATCCGACAGAAAGCAAATTGGATGTTTATTGGAAGTCATCTCAACCAGGAATATGAAAGGGGCTAGATAAGATATAGGACCAGTGAAAAGGCAATATAAGAATTTTATTTAATAGAATGTTCAGCTTGATGTGGGGAGTTTAATAAAAAGATGATTTTAAGCGTTCACAATTATATAGCGTTTCACCATTTATTAAGTACTTTCCTCATAACAACTCTGAATCAGACAGTACAAGTACTAATTATAATAATTTATGCCATCAGTGATCTCCCATAAATATGTATCAACTTTGAAAGATCTAGGAGTTTTGGAGCAAGTTAGAATTATACTCAAAGAGTTTTTAAACTGTGTGTATCTTTTAACCCAACAATACCACTATTAGGTTTATTTCCCAAAGTGATCAAGATAAAGGAAAGGAAACTCTGTATTCTAAAATACTTATAGCAGCTCTTTTTGTGGTGGCAAAGAGCTGGAAACTGAAGGGAATGTCCATCCATTGGAAAAAGGCTGAACAAGTTGTAATATATGGTTGTAATGGAATACCATTATGCCTTGAGAAATGACAACTTGGAAAGGTTTATATGAAGTGATACAAAGTGAAGTGAGCAGAACCAGAACGTTAGATACAGTAACTACAATAATGTATGATGATCAACTGTGAATGACTTAACTATTATCAACAAGGTAAGGATCCAAAACAACTCTAAGAGTCTCATGATGAAAAAGGATATCTACCATCCTAGAAGAAGGAACAGAGTGCAAATGCAGATTGAGACATACCATTCTTCATTTTATTTCCTCCATGAATTTTTCTCTAGTGTAAGCAATAGCATCTTGTTTCACAACATGGCAAACAGAGGAATATGTATGATATGATAATATATGTTGTGAATTTTAGATTTTCTCCATTTTGCTTAGTCTTAAAATTCTAGCAACCAGGAATGTATACACTCCTACTTAAGGATTAAGTGTTGAGGAGGATGGCCTAGGACCGACATGTGCTAGCAAGTGACAAATCAGAAAACAACTGACAGACCCCTGGGCTGTCCTAAGTCAAGCTTAAGCTACCATTGGTACATGTGAGACACAGGAAGTGATGTAAAGAACTGTCTATATTTTGCGTCACTTCCTCTTGCAGGCTCTCTCTCTTGCTCTCTCTCCCATTCACTCTCGCTGTTTCTTGGAGACGTGGGACTTTTTCTGAGTTGGGAGCCGAGTGGCAGTGTGCTTGGCATCTTGGCAATTTGGCATTTGTAGCTTGCCGGTGAGGTGACTGGAAGAAGTTCTTAGTGTGCTTGGTGAGTGGTTAGGCTGATTCCTTTTTTATTTTCCTCCTGAAGGAAACTATCCTCTGAGGAGACCCCTCATCTTGCAGGAGGCCTCATGGCTGGAAGCGGAGCTAGATTGAGAAGGCCCCTGGGCCTAGACCTCTGAACTCCTCTCTGGCTTGCCAGAGCAGTCCAATTTCCCTTTACTCCCTTTCTTCTTCTTAATTTCTTCCTTCTATTGTAATTAAAAGCACCATAAAAATCCCAAACTGACTTGAGTAATTTATTGGGATTGAATTAATCCCTGGAAACCACTAGTATAATATATATATTCAGTCAATAACCCCTAATTTTACCCCTAACAGTCTACAACTTATATCATACCACCTGCCTTATTGAGGAGGGGTGAGATGGAATCATAGGTTTTTGGACAGCTAATAGGAGAAATTATTTCTCTTGGCGAAATATACTTATAATTTATTATAGTGTTAAAATAAATCATATATTATATTATTGTGATATTACATATTATATTATGTTTTATTACCATTTATTTTATGTATATTTTATACATATATGTGCCATTATACATAATTATATTATATATACATATATATATTTCATATATATACCATTATACATAAATATATCATTTATAAATAAATGGTAACCAAAAAAAAAGAGAGTGAGGAGTGCCTGGTCCTTCCTTCCCCATCTTATTTTTGGAAGAATTCAATCTACACATTGCTGTATAGTCTCACAACTTCTCATCACAAATATATAATGAGATTTTGCTTTGAGATGAATCTAAAAATATAAGGATTTAAGGACAAATGTGGGAATTAATAATTAAGTACAGTAATTTCACCTATGGGATGGATGTACCCTCATTGCAAGTAGAGACTGTTGAATCACTCTTGTTACTTCTGGTATGCCTGTCCCAGGAGAGCTGCTAATGTGGATCGAATATATATGAATAAGAAAACAGACATAAACTATCCCACCTGTCACAGCAAATCTCTTATAAATCATGACCTTCCCAGTAGACAAACATACGAAAGGGACAAACTTTTTTTTTTCAACAGTCTTAATAAGCAGGTGCTTTTCTTGTTAAAATCTTCAAAGTGCTTTGATATTCTCCCAGATGAAAGATTTTGTGTGAGTACAAATTATTATTATGCCTATGAATTGCACACACTATATATTCAGGAAAAGTATGAATGGTTTAACTCCACAAACTGCACTGTCCTTGAGAGACTTTGATGTGCCCATATAGCTATCAATTATTCTAGAGCCTCTTCTCCAAATAACATTCATCAAAGCATTCTCACTCACTCCCATGTCCACCCAGCTGTTCACTCAGAAATCATTTCCTCTAATTAACCCTTTGTTTTCTCTTTCTTTTGCTGAGGCAGATTGTTGATGTAACTGTATGGGTTTAGAGAGGGAGATAGATGCAGAACTTGGTTCTACAAGGCAGCAGTTGGCTCAGTCGATAGAGTTGCTGGGCTTCGAGTAGGGAGACCTAAGTCTAAATATACCTCAAAAATTTACTAGCTGTGTGATTGTAGGAAAATTACTTAACTACTATTGGCCTCAATTTCAAACAGAAATAAGGATGATAATAGTAGCTATTTCTCAGGATTGATGTGAGATCAAATGAGATAAGGTTTGTAAAGAGTATTTAGCACAGTACCTAGCACATAGTAGGTACTTACACAAATATTTCCTTTTTTCCCCTTTTCTCCTGCTAATTGGTAGTGCTAGTTTAATGACCTGTCTTTCCATTCCAGAATGGAGAATATAGCTACTCTAGATCACTGGCAAAATTATTCTTAGCCCTTTAATTTGTCATAACATAAAACTGGAAACCATCTATATGCCCTTCAATTAAGGAATGTCTAAATAATTTATCACATGTCAATGTAATTGATTATTACATCAAAGGCTGGGCTTTCATCAGTATGAAAATTCCTTTCCTTGATAGAGATGGAAACTTGTCTATAAGTTATGGTCTTGGAGAGCTGTCTAAGCTCAGATAGTGACTTTCTCATAATCACAGAATTGGAACCTAGTCTTCCTGACTGTCCAGCATTCTATTCAATATGTCATGCTGCCACTGGAATATTAGATTGCTTTAAAAATATGAGAGAATATGGGGAGATGTATATCAAGTGAAGGTAAGTGAGGTTGGAAGAACCTGAACTGTATTGACCACACGTTGACTGCCAAGAACAGAGAAACGTTAGACAAACTTGGAAGGTGATACAGAACATTTTTTGCTCATATATTGTCTGTTAGTTAACTTTGTTAAAATACTAAGGGCTTTATATAAGATTTTATTTATTCCCTACATAGTGAATCCTGGCTCTGGAGCACTTTCTTTTCTTAATCTCAATATGAATTGTTTGGAATAATTAATTTTGCAAATCATGGTCCAACCACCTCTGACCCCCAGCACCATACTCTATTCCAAGACTATACAAGAGTCTTAAATTCATTCACAAAAGCATTTAATAGGAAGAGAGATAACCAAGCAGTAAAATCCTCTGCTCTCGTAGACAAACGAATGAAACCTCCAAGAGGCAATGATCCCAAGCTGGAGATGACATACTTGGCAGACATACAAAATTACACTGTCAGAGAATATCATCAGCCTTAGGGTCATGGGGATATGAGTTGACCTACTTATGTGGGATTCCCTTTATGAATATATACTGACCGTATGGCTTCTGCCTCTTTACATCTCTTTACATCACACATGTTCTTGGAGTGAGACTCTTTGAGTGTCATCCCTGGTTATGTGCGCTCCCTTTCTCTACTGGCAGTGTGGCAATCTGTGGGAAAGTTTCCCCCCACATGCACTTGGGAGGAGGCAGTTTCTCTTAGAGGTCACCATATTTTCTATGCTGTTTAATTTGTTTGGAAGTAAACAAATAAGGGACAGATGAGTGACTCAGTGGATTGAGAGCCAGGCCCAGAGATGGGAGGTCCTAGGTTCAAATCTGGCCTCAAACACTTCCTAGCTGTGGGATCTTGGTCAAGTCACTTACCCCTCATTACCTAACCCTTACCATTCTTCTGCCTTGGAACCAATACATAGTATTGATTCTAAGACAGAAGGTAAGGGTTTACAAAAAAAAATGAAAGTAAACAAATAGATAAGGATTTATGAACTATGGTTTTGAAGGAGTTCTAACTCATAAAATATCTTGAACCTGGGTCAAATTTTCTGGGCACCCATAGGTGAGAAGGGATCCCCCAAGATAATGTCTCTTGGATGTTCACTAGACACATCATCTCCAACAGGTCAATTGTCCTTGCTGGGGTGTCTCAGCTTGTTTTACATTGTTATACTTTTCCCTGCTATCATCTTGTGGTCTTCAGTGATCTTCTGACCTCTGAGAGGCCCTCAACTTCTACCCATTTAAGATCAGTAACTAAGAGCCCCTTTCTGAAATGGGAAGGCTAGTAATTCTTTAGTCCACAGTTGAGACAATGAACTACTATGTTTTTCTAGTAAGTGAAAGGAAGCTTTCTAGAAGCCAGAGTGTTAAGAGGCTAAAATGAAGCCTTCTTTTTTGACTATTTGTATAAAGTGTTGATTTCAAGTCTGTAGTAAAAGTCTTAGAATTGGGAAATTCCTTTTAATTCTCAGTTAATCCCTTATGGGGATCTCATCCCCACAAAATCCATTGTGAGGACTTTAAAAAAACAGGTGGTATTGGTATGTATTGAACAAAGTTATCTCTTTTGGTGTCATATTTTCCAAGAATTTTAAAATTATTTTTATTCATACAATAGAGACACCTTGTTGGAGGAGAGATGTTAATTTGTGCTTTGCTGTACTAAAATGGTTTTTAATAGTCAACAAACAGTAAATACAGTGGAATTTTGTATTCTCCATGTGTTCCTGTCAGTTGTGGGGTTTTAAAGATGAGGTCTACTGTGACACAGGTGTGTTGGAAGCAGATCCAATCATATCCAAGAGCCAAATGTCCAATTTTCTTATTATTTTCTTTTTTAAAACCCTCACCTTCCATCTTAGAATCAATACAGTATACAGGTTCCAAGGCAGAAGAGCAGTAAGGGCTAAGCAATGGGGGTTAAGTGACTTGCCCAGTGTTACACAAGCAGGAAGTATCTAAGGTCAAATTTCAACCCAGAACCCAGAATCTCTAGACCCAGCTGTCCATCCACTGAGCCATCTAGCTGCCCCTCTAAGTATTGAATTTTCACTGTCAATATTTACACCCCAGAAATTGGCAAGTACTACAATAAGAGTTTGATCTATTATTTTGTTTATTGTTTAGATCTAAGAGTGATGGAGAATATATTAATAATGTAGATTAAGCTTAAAAGTTTGTAATGTATACTTTTTAAAAGAGCAGGCTGTTAAACTTTTATCAGAATTCTGAAATATAATTTTTAAATCCTATTTATGCCCTCCTCAAATCTTCATTGGGGTAGGGTTTGTATTGGCCAGAATACAATATTATCAAGGGGTTTGTTGCTGGCAATATTCATAACAATCAAAGAGTAGTCCTGGAGGTCTGGAAAAGGGCAAATGCTATTCCAATTTTCATAAAAAGGAAGTGTTCACTCTGCAATTTGGAAGTCAGTGGACTTGACTTTGATTCCTGGGGGAATTCTAGAATGGATCAATAAAGCAATGGTTATCGAATAGCTGGAAAAGAAAATTGTGATTACAAGGAACCATCAAGGTTTCACCAAGAACAGATCATAAAAAACTAAGCTTGTTACCATTTTAGCAATGTTACTGACTTATTAAATCAGAGGAAGGTTGTAGATATGTTTTATTTCGATTTTAACAAAGCAGTTAATAAAATACCTTTATATTAGTCTGATGAAGATGAAGAGATGTTGTCTCGATGATAAAATATTTAGATGAATTCAGAATTGGTTGTGAAGCAACACTTAAAAAGTAATAGTGAACACTGAGTTATGTCCAACTCTTTGTGACCTCATCTGGAGTTTCTTGGCAAAGATACTGGAATGGTTCACCATTTCCTTCTCCAGCTCATTTATTTTATGGGTGAGGAAACTGAGGCAAACAGGGTAAAGTGAGTCTGAGGCCAGATTGGAGTGCATGTTTTCTTGACTGGAGGCCCAAGGATCTATCCACCTTATCACCTAGCTGCCCTCTGAGGCTTCTTTAGGAGAGACACGGGTTCCAAAAATAAGGAAGTAGCAGTACCTCTGTACTCTGCCCTACTCCAACTGAAATATTCTGTTCTGTTTAGGGCATTAGGGTTATGATAGACGTTGATAAACTGGGAAACATCCAGAAGAGGGCAACTAGGATGGTGAAAGGCATTGAGTCCATGTCATATGAATATTGGTTCATAGAACCAGGAAGTTTGAGCCCAGTAAAAGGAAGACTTAAGAGGGACATGGCAATTATGCTCAAGTGTAATTGGTAGCTCAAGTTCCCTCAAGGATTCTGGCAAATAGACTGGATCCAATCTGAGGGACTTGACTCAAAAAAGGTCAATTACTCTTTGGCTTGTTGCCCCCTACCTCATGTTCTCTGAGGGGAAATCTCTAAATAAAGCTTTGGCAAACTCATATAGAAGTTTTCTCAAATGCAGGTAACAGGATACCCAACTCCTGCATGGGTACTGATTTATATCAGCCTTTATTTCACCTTCACAAAAAAATGCATAAATGACAAAGGACTCCCAAGAGCCCAGGAATAGTTACAGAAACATGTGAAGCCTCTAAATAGTCCATGGGACTCCTCTGGAAGATAAACTGACTTTGAGGGTAGGGAAGTGACTATTGAACAATTATTTTTTTAAGTACATTAATACAAAGAAAGTTATACATTTAACATTTGTTTAAAAAGAAAATAAATTTATGAATAATAGACACCAATGGTTTCATGTATTGAACAAGTATTTACCTTTCTCTAGATCTTCACGGAAACTCATGACAATAACTGGCTTGTCAAAGTCCAGATCTTTTCCTAAACTACCCTTTACCCCCTCACTTTGAGCAAGGCTTTTATTTCTTTAGCTACATGGTGATCCTCAGTTGGCAATCCTTTTCCTCCTCCAAGAAGCACACTGTTGAGGAAATCTCCCCTAGAAGACTGATGCCTGATTACTCAAACTTGAAAACTCTTAAATTGGGGATACACTTGAGGTAACTGTCAAAGTTGCCTCAGCCCAGAACATCACCTATCTCTGACCAAAAAGACCAGGAAATTAAAAACGCTACCTCTTCCACTTAGAAAGTTATGGTTCAGTCCTTGAACTCCTTTTTCAAGGCAAGGACAAGCATTAGCATGCACTTCTACCTCATTACCATTATACATTCTTGGATGAGTTTTAAAAAGAGTGTTTAGAAAAGAAGCAACAATGATGGATGTCTTTGATAAGAACTGGTTGAAAGGACTTGGAACATGTAGCTTAGAGAAGAAAAGTCTCAGGGAGGACGTTATATCTACTTTCAAGTATTTGAAAGGCTATAATGTGGATGAAGAATTGGGCTTGTACTTCTTGGCACTAGTATAACAAGGAACAATGGGTGGAAATTACAAAGATTCAAATATTGGCTTGATGTCCAGAGAAACTGCCTATTAATGAGAGCTATCCAAAAAATGGAATATAGTATAGTATACAAGCTTATAACATAAGGTGTGTCCATAGTTATTAGTAACCTGAGGAGACATTGAAAGCATATGTTCACAGAGGATGGTTCTGAACATGGTTCTGTAATATTTTCACTGGTGACCTGGAAAAGAGAATTTGGAGTATGTTTATTAAATGTGCAAATGACACCAAGATGCAAAGAGGGTGGAGACATGCAGTTTAATTAGCTATGGTTTTGGAATGAAGCACATCTTTACTGAATGATCAGGTGATATGATGATGGAGAAGGAGTGGAGGGAGATAGTATTTTGTATGATAATATCAGAATTCAAATCGGCACTGGGAAATTAGAGGATTGAGAAACCAACAGAATAAAATTCAATAAGAACAAGTACAAAATAATATACCTGGGGAGGCAAAGGAAACTACTTAATTATATGATGATGAAGAAAGACTTTGGACAATTGGTAAATAATCCAGAGATCATAATGGATTATAAGCTATTCATCAATAATGGAATATTCCTATTACTTATTGAAATATAATATTAATAAAAAGCCTTAGTGAGTAGAACTATTACATTGTTAAAAATTAAGTACCTGATTTAAATAATATTTTTCCCTAATTACATGTGAAAACAAATTTTAACATTTTTCTTTAACCCTTACTTCCTGCCTTAGAATCAATAGTAGGGATCAGTTCCAAGGCAGAATAGTGATAAGGGCTAATAATCAATTAGGATTAAGTTACTTGCCCCATATTACACAGTAGGAAACATCTGAGGTCAGGTTTGAACCCAGGATCTCCTTTCACTAGACCTGGTGATATAAACACTGAGCCAACCAGCTGCTCCTAACATTCATGGGTTTTTTTTTCTCCCCTAATATTCTTTTTTTTTTTTTTAATTTTCTTTTTTTTAACTTTGAGTTACAAAATTTTTCCCTTCTTCCTTCTCTTTTTCCCTCCCTGAGACAGCAAGCAATCTGATATAGGTTTTGCATATGCAATCCTACAAATATATCTCCATAAGTACCTGCTTTTTTGCAGATTACTATTTCTAAGAGATACAAAGTTTAGGTAAGACATGGTCCCTGCCTTTGCAGATTTTATAGTTTAGTAAGGGAACATGACACCCAGAAAACTATCACTTTGATGAAAATAATATGTGAACTGTGGGTTAGAGATGGGGGGAAATCATATGTGTGGGCTGAAGGGGGAAAAGTTGTTACTACAAAGGGAACAACAGTGAAGGCTTCATGAAGGGGGTAACAGCCTATGAGTTGGGATTTAAAGGATGAGTACTATTTCAATGTTTCATTCCTTCAATCTTTTCTGGGCTCAATTCCTGTCTCTCCAGACTTCTTTCTCTACCAAAGCAGTCAAAGGTGCCTTTTCCCTCGACTTCCCCCAGCTTCCTTTTAGATGTAGTTTTCCTCTATTAGAAAGTGAGCTCCTCAAGGGCAGTGACTCTCACATATACATATATTTGACTGTCATAAAGATAGCACTTGACAGATGTCCTATATATGACACATATCACATAGGACCGTGACTGCACACATATAGTGTCTATATGACAGTCACTGCCTTTGAGAAGCTCAATTTCACCTATAAATATACAAAAGTATGTATATGCACATATACATATGTACGACAGCAGACATACATATATGCACTCTCAGAGCTTATGACATAGTAAGTGTTTAATAAATACTTATTGATTTGGCTTGGATTAGGGAAGAAGGAGAGATAAACACATTCCAGGACTAGTAAAGATAAAAAGAGAGAAGAGCAGAGCACATGAAAGACAGACAGTAGTTCAGTTTAATTAAAGTATAATCAGAGTAAAAAAACAAAGCAGAAAAATTAGGATGGTGTAGAACTATCAAGGTCTTTCATTTTCTTCCAGGTAGATAATTTGGGCTTTATTTGGTTAGCTACTGAAGATTTTTGATCAAAGGAGAGACTTGTCTAGAGTTAGGCATAAAGAAGATTAATCTGTTTTTAAAATGGGAGACTGCTTGATTGATGAGCTTCTGACAGAACCAGTGGAGTCAGAAGGAAAATCAGGTTTAGGGGGAAAGAGATTAAACTCAAATTTGAAGTGCCAAAGTACACCAAAGGGGAGGTTCCCCTGTAGGATGTTAGAAATTGGGGTCTGCAACTTAGAAAAGTGATCAAAGCTGGATATACAAATTTAGGAATTATCTTTGTAAAAATAGCAGTTGATATTGTGAGGGTTAATGAGATTGGCAAATGGAAGACTGTAGAGAAAGGAAAGAAAGGATCAAGGACAGAAATTTAATTGGTGATGAAAGGAAGGGTCGAGAAGAGGATGAGGAGCCAGAGTAGTTAGAAAGTCAGGAAGATGTTACCTATGAAGCCAAGAAGTAGGAGATGGCCAACAGTGTCAAATGCTGCAGAGAGGTCAAAGAGGATGAAGACTGGAGGAAAACAACCCATTGATTCAGGAAATCACTAAGAGCAATTTCAGGATGGAGAGGGATAGATGTCATATTGCCAGGGATTGGAGAATAGGGTAGATAATGTAGTTGTAGGAAAGGATGGTTGGTGAACAAACATAACTGTAGACAATTTTCCCACATCAGTCTGTAAGAACAATAAAGTATTCATTATATCTTCAATAAGCTTTTATTGAGCCCTTATGATAAGAATTTAATTCAGACATTATATTTGTGTGATTTTTAAAAATAGGAAATAAAGGTATATATGGGGAGTAACATATACACATGAGGACATAGTAGCAATGCAAAATAACTATGTTATGGGGGGAAAGAGCACCACACTAGGAGATGACCTGAGTTCTAATCCTAGATGTGCACTAACTTAAGATGTGACCCAGCATGAATCACCAACCTGGATTTCGATTTCCTCATTTATAAAACTAAGGGGTTAGGACAGATGATCTCTAAAATACCTTCCTGCTCTAATGTTTTTTGTCACTGAACTTTCTAGCTACAAGTGCAAAAAATTGTCATGCAAACTGGGTCATCAGTGGTAAGGAACCTCCAGCCCTGAATTTGATTTCCCCTGATCCTTGGGATGATATTGCTCTGGTTACGAGTCCTGCAGCTCAAAGATTAATTTCTGCTTTGGTGAACTTTGGTGAACTCTGGTTACCCAATAAGGAACAGTCTCTAAAGCTTCAAGGCTTAAGGAGCAGTTGAAGATAAGAGAGCAGTGGTCAATTAGTTAGTCCGTGTGTTTCAAATTCATAGGGAGTTTTTGTTTTTTTTTTAAACCCTTACCTTCTGCCTTGGAGCCAATACTGTGTATTGGCTCCAAGGCAGAAGAATGGTAAGGGCTAGGCAATGGGGGTCAAGTGACTTGCCCAGGGTCACACAGCTGGGAAGTGGCTGAGGCCAGATTGAACCTAGGACCTCCCATCTCTAGATCTTGCTCTCAATCCACTGAGCTACCCAGCTTCCCCCTTCATAGGTAGTTTTATCTTGTCAAGGGGTGTGCCCTCCATCAATTACTCACCCTAAAACCAACCAAGCCTTTCTTCCTGTCTCCTTCTCTCTCCCTGATTATTTTATTTATTTATTTATTTTGCATTTTGCCTCTGCCCTTTTTCCCACTCTCTTTTCTTACCTCTTCTCTCCATTTGCCTTTCCAAACCTTCATGAGGATCAGTAGGAGTTTCATGAGCTAAATTTGCTGGAATTTGACCTTCCTGATCGTCTGGACAAGAATGCACAATCAGGAGTAGTTGCACTCTCCTTTTCATAGGAGTTTCTAAGCAAGCCCAGGCAAGAGGCCTCAGCTCTTGGTTGCTATGTATTATTGTCACCTGGGAGCATAAATTACACTTGCTTATTTGCTTGTAGGGGAAAAAGGCCATGGCTAACAGGAAGGGAAGGGAACTAAGGGGTTGTCTGGAGGTGCCATTTTCTCCCTGGCAAGAACCTTTTGGGGAAGAAATTGTGACTCTGGAAATAAGCTAGGAAAGAAAGAATTCTAGTTATAGTTAGCATGGGATAAAGAAACATGGCCACAATTCTCATACAATTTTTAAAATAACCAGCTGCCCCCAACTACAGGAATTCATTCCCTCTCTGTCCATGTCCAGGAGTCAGAAGCTTTTTGATGTTCTGATCTGGCTTTCTTTAACAATTTGCCAAGGAAATTTCTGCCTGCAAATTGCACCTCGTTCAAGTGGAGGAAAGTTTCTGAACTTTGAAAATTCCACTGGATAGTTAGAAAGGAAATAAATTACTTCATACACTGGAGCTAGATTATGTCAACTGGAGGCTGCAGGATGATTTTGTTTCTGTTTGGGGCAAATTATTGTCCCTGAAACGGTATGAGGTTCTCTGGGGTTGAAATTGTCATTGGTTCTTAAAACAAGAAGCTCATTAGGGTTCCAGAAAGTCCAGCCCACACCCTCTGGGAAACATTAATAGTAATGACTGAGAAGGGCTATATCAGACAGACATGAAGCAAGTGGGGGAGTGTAGGTGCTCTCAGGGAACAGCAATTAAGGGCTTTAGTCAGGGGGTGGCTAGTCATAAGGGGTGGAGCTGTCCCTGAAGACTTGCTGGGGCCAGAGCCAGGAAAGCTAAGGATTGCAATGAGGAGAGGGAGGGGTGCCTGAAGTCAGGCTCTTCTCCATCCCTGGAGCAGCCACATCATGAGTAAAACATGGCAAGGAAGGGCTACAGAGCAGATGGAAAGGAGTATACACATACCAAGGCAGTTTGTGGAGAAAGTTAGGGTCAATGGAAGAAGGATTTTAGCATGAATCCCTCCAAAAGGTCTCCAATATACTGAAAAGGCTTCCACTCTAATCCTATGACAAATTACACAAAGGCTGATTCCTTTTGGACTGGCCTAAGTCTGCATGAGCGGCTAGGTAGCCCAGCCCGGGATCATGAAGACTCATCTTTCTGAATTAAAATCTGGCCTCAGACACTTATTAGCTGTGTGAATCTGGGCAAGTCAACCTGTTTGCCTTAGTTCTTCATCTGCAAAATGAGCTGGAGAATGAAATAGCAAGCCAGTCCAGTATTTGTGCCAAGAAAATCCCAAATGGGATCATGGAGAGTTGGACAAGATTGAAATGACTGAACAACACACTAAGCATGCTTAGTGCAAAGATGATTTGAATAGATGCCAGGATAAATCAACAGGTAGTTGACTATCTCTGGTGTATATTTGGAGAGGTACTGAGCCACTTTCTTTCTTTGCCCAGAATGAATGGATAGATGGATGAATGAAAAAATCATTTATTAAATTCATATTATATATCAGGCACTATATTGAGTATTGGGGATACAACTCCAAGCAAGAAAGTGCCTACCACAAGGAACTTACATTCTAAAAGGGAAAGACAACACATAAAAAGTGGGGTGGGGTGGGGGAAGAATACTTCATGGTGGAATGGTTTGGAAAGAGCCAGAAAGTGGTCTGGTGACCTGATCAAGGTAAAGCCCAAACTCACCTATTAGCGTTCAGAAATCAAGTTCTGGTAGAAGGGGGATGAGAAGGATTGCCAGAGTATAGACAACATAGCTTTTAAATGACCAGGAAGTCACACAATAAATGTTTGCTGCTTATTATAGTGCCTACATCTACCATTATAGATTCATTTTTATGACTACTTTACGAGCTTTTTTGGTCTTCAAGAGATCCAAATTTGAAATGCAAATATTCTTTATTTTTTTAAAAAATATTTTAAACGTATTATGTATTTTAAAAGCTTTTTTCTCTTTAAATTCTGAGTTCCAAATTCTCTCCCTCCCATATTCGCTGAGAAAGCAAGCAATCTGATATCAATTATAAATGTGAAATCATGCAAAACAAATTTCCATATTAGCCCTTCTTTTTTTTTTAAAAAGCAAGAAAAACAAAGAAAGTGAGAAAATTATACTTCAATTTGCACTTAGAGTTAATTAGTTCTCTCTGAATATGGATAGGATTTTTTCATCATGAGTCCTTTGGAATTATTTTAGATCATTGTATTGATCAGAATAGCTAGTCTTTCACCATCGATCATCATTACAACTGCTAAACCTTGTACTATCTTAACTGTAACTCCATGATATTTGAATTGTTTCTTTCTGCCTGTTTGAAGTATTTTCTCTTTGACCTGGGAGTTATGGAATTTGGCTATAATATGCCTGGAAATTTTCATTTTGGAATCTCAGGAAGTGATTCCATTTCTATTTTACCTTTTGGATCTAAGATATTAGGGCAGTTTTCCTTGATAATTTCCTGAATATGATTTATAGATTCTTTATTATTATTATTATTATTATTATTATTGCTGCTTTCAGGTAGTCCAATAATTCTTAAATTATATCTCTTTGATCTATTTTCTGTATCAGTTGTTTTTACAGTTAGATATTTCACATTTTATTTTTTTATTCTTTCAATTTTGTTTATTGTTTCTTAATACCTCAAGAGTCATTAGCTTCAACATTCCCAATACTAATTAAAAAAATATTTTCTTCAGTGAGATTTAATATCTTTAATATCTTTCATTTGGCCAATTCAGTATTTTTAAAGTTCTTTTCTTTAGTAAATTTTTGTGCCTCTTTTGCCATTAAACTAATTGTCTTTTGAGGTATGATTTTCTTCAGCATTTTTTATGTGTCTCTTACCAAGGCATTAATACCCTTTTCATAATTTTCTTACACAAATCTCATTTCTTTTTCCACTTCTTTTTTCCTCCACTTCTTTCTTTAACTCTTCCAAGAATTCATTGGGCTTCAGTCCAAGTGGCATTTTTCTCAGAGGCTTTGGTTACATCTGTTTTCACACTTCTCTTCTGAACTTGTGCCTGCCACTATAGTAACTTTTTGTAGACAGATTCTTTTTTGTTGTTGTTCATTTTCCCAGCCTATTTCTTGACTTTGAACTTTATGTTATTAGTCTCTCTTCACCTGGGGATTAGGAGGCACTGTCCCAAGTGTCAGGTTGTTTTTTTTTGTGCTACTGTTTTCAGAGCTATTTCTGGGTGTCTGAAAGTTTTTGGTGCGATCCCAGGAGAAGTGTGGTCACTTCTCTCTTGATCAGTACTCTGGTATTTACTCAGGAAGGATCCCTACTTCTCTTCAGCTGAAAGCACTATCATTCTTCTTGGCCATTAGGGCCAAGAAGAATGTTAGTGCTTTCCTTGTTAGTGATTCCTTGTTACTGACCATAAGCACTCTTCTACACCCTGGAGCTGTGATCCAGAATTGTGTATGGGCAATATTGTTGCTAATCAGTGCCAGCTGTACCTAGTGTCAGCAAAGTATTCCCTGTTATCTCATTGTTTCTTGGTAAAAAAAAAAAACTTTTACTTTCTATCAGTAATAACTTTAAGACAGAATGGCAAGGGCTAAGCAAACAGGGTTAAGTGACTTTCCTATAGTCACATAGCTAGGAACTATCTGAAGCAGGATTTAAACCTACATCCTCCAGGTCTGGTGCTCTATCCACTCTGCCACCTCTTCTGCTGTCTAAAGGCTTGGGAGACCACTCTCAATCCATCCTGATTCCTTTTGGGAGAGAAAAGCAGAATTATTCATATTTTCTTGGGCTGCTTCTCAAAACATCCTAGATCAGCACCTCTTATTTAATCTAGGTGTCATGAATCAGATATCAGGGCAGGGAGGATATCCCTCTGAGGAAAAAAATTGCATCTTTATTTCACAATTGACATTTAGCATTTCCTTTCATTATAAATATAGATAACAAACATCATTATGAGAAGGAGTTCATGAGGGGAAAAAAGGGTAAAAGCCTCAGATCAAGAGGGAGTGGGGACACACATCAAATGCCCTGGCACTGTAACATCCTGGGGAGGGAAAACTGTAGTCCTCACTAACCCACTATCAAAATGCTACACTTTCCACACCAGGGCTCATCTCAATCATCCACCTAGAACAGCAGCAGAAATGTACTTCCGGAGGAAACAGATAATCAGAACTGTAACCAGCTCACAAATGTCTCCTCCAACCTCTTAAATTTTGTCAAGCTGGAAAAATGTACCCTGACCTTTTGTTGGTTTTGCCACTCCAAAATTTGATTTGAGTTGTTATCCTATAGTTGTTTTGAAGAGAATGTTAGATGAGTTCAACTGGGTTACCTCTAATCTGCCATCTTCCAACTAATCTTTAACTACCTTAAATTTTCTAGTTTATTTTACCAGACTATTGGAGTAATACTTCACTGATTATTTTTGTTCCTTGCCTATGGAAAATTTTTCCAAGAGGTGGACTTTTATGATTATTTTGTTCAAAGCAAAGTCTCTAAGTTTAGAATTAGAAAAGATGAACTAGTGATAGTAGATCAGCATCTAGTCAGAATTTTTTTGACAGTACCAGATAACACTTTTAAGTAGAAACAAGTGAACTCCATGATGTGACACCAACTACAACTGAAAACCTATTGAATCTGTATCCATTTTCTTCTCTCTCTCTCTCTCTGCCTCTCCCCTTTTTCTTTCTCCTGTCCTTAATCTTCTTTTTCTTCCTCTCCTATTCTCTCTTTCTCTTTCCCATTCTTTTTTTTTTAAACCCTTACCTTCCATCTTAGAATCAACATTGTGCATTGGTTCTAAGGCCGAAGAAAGGTAATGGCTAAGCAATGAGGACTAAGTGACTTGCCCACGGTCACACAGCTAGAAAGTGTCTGGGCCAGATTTGAACCAGGACCTCTGGTCTCTAGGCCTGGCTCAATCCACTAAACCACCTAACTGACCATCACCACCACCCCCTTCTTTATGCACATAATATGAGATAGAAAAATATTGTCTTTTTGATATCTCTCTCAGATCACCAATGACCTTTTCTCAGCTCTCATTCTCCTTGATCACTCTGGTATTTGATTCTGTTGCTTATTTCTCTTTGAATAATCTCTTTTCCCTTCACTTTTATGACACTGCACTCTCTCACTTGTACCTGTCTGACTTGCTTTTTGGTCTTCCTTGCTGTTTCAGTTTCTTTTTCTCCTTCCCTAAATGTATATATCACACAAGGCTCTTGTCTAAGCTCCTCGGCTCCTCTTTTTACATTTTCTCGCTCTGTGAATTTATCTGTTCCAGAGTAATCCATGTAGAGACTCCACATGGTTTACTCTCATATCTATATATCTAATCTCAACTTTCCAGTTGCACATTTTCAATTGTTTTCTGACAAGGTCCACCTGAATGTCCTAAGGGCACCCTAAATAAAGCATGTCCAACTGGAACTCCTTACTTTCCCCTGAAGGAAGTTTTATTTTAGTGGAAAATGTGCCAAATTCTGATGCAGGAGATCTCAGTCAGAATTGTGACTCAGGTCATTTCATTTCTCTGCACTTCAATGTAAAATGGGATTGATAATGCTTGTACACCCTACCCTATAAGGTTTTGTGAAGAATGTGCTCTTCAAATCATAAAGTGCTATAGAAATGCCAATCATTATTAATCTACCTCCACCCCCACCAAGTCTGTCCCTCCACCCATCTCTGTCCCCATTCTTTTGATGGTACTAATTAAATTTTTGGTGTCATCCTTGACTCTTTTCTCCTCTTCAGCTCCAGTGGCTAATCAGTTGCCATTTCTATAGTGCCACCTCTATAAAATATTGGGAATCTCTCTTCTCTCGTCTATACTCCCATGGCCACACTGGTGTCTAGAATACTCTGGTAATCTCCTACTATGTCTCCCTGATTTCAGGCTCTCCAGTCTTTCCTTCACTCATTTTGCTGAATTGGGCTACCAAGCTTAAAGAGATTACATTATATAAAAAATAATGCTAATGCCTACTGGAAAAAATGGACATATAAAGGCATTAAGCCTACATAATGTATCTGTCTAGGGGATTCATCAACCACAAATTATGGTCCTAAATTCTTTCCTTCTTCCACTATCCTTTTCCTCAGGAGGTGTGGGAAAGGGAAGGATTATACATTTTTTTTTTTTGCTATGTCTATGGAGAAAATACCCCTTTGTAAAAACAAATTGATATTCAGTGGTTAAATGGAACTGGAGTCCTAGTCATTAGAGTTTAATAATGGGACGGGGAAACAGTCATTGGGAACTGAAGCCAATGCCAATAGAAAGACCAACCCCAGCCACTTGGGTCTGCCACCTGGATTAGTTGTCTGGAAAAGAGCACTAGATCAAATACTACATTGGAATAACTTTGGGACTCCAATATTCTTACATTCCTTCTCTAAGCTCTGTCCTCCACTTCTGTTCTCTTTGCTTATTAAATCTTGAAGACTTTCTGAGATGATTTATCCTTTGATATAGCTTTGTTGCTTGTTCTACCATTTGCCTATTCACCTTCTGGCAAAATAATTTTATTTCTCAGTGATATTATGTTTTCATTCACATTTCTCCTCATATCTTTATGTTGATGATTTTTGGTATCCTTTTGTCCTGTTCCTTTCTAACTGATGATACATTTTTCTTTACAAATACCAATTGTGTTTTACTTTTTTAAAAAGTGATTATTACACAGTCAGTTGTGTCCATTGCTAATTCCAGCTATACGTCTAGGCTGCTGTAAAAGTTAATTCATCATTTTCTTCCTTCTGGTAACTTATCTTCAAACTTTTAATCTGTAATATTTGTTCATAATGGTAGATTATTTTTTCTTTATATTTATTCCTTTGTCACTTCTTTTTCCTCATCTAGGACAGCTGGCTGACCCAATGAATAGAGTGCCAAGCTTAAAATCAAGAAGATTCATCTTCTTGAGTTGAAATCTACCTCAGGCACTTTCTAGCTGTGTGGCCCTGAACAAGTCACTTAATTTTATTTGCCTCAGTTGCCTCATTAGTCAAATGAGCTGGAGAAGGAAATGGCAAACAACTCCAGTATCTTTACCAAGAAAATCCCAAATCAGGTCACAAAAATTCTGACACAACTAAACAATTTCCTCAACTGAGAGGCTATTCTCTTTTGAGGATCATTAATTCTTTCCCTCCTTTTTTACCTTCCTTTTTTATTTAGAAACATTACTATCTCTATTCTTGTGAGGGATATCTTGGAGTTAGGTTCTGATATTATCTCTTACCCCACTATCTTGCTAGAACTCTTCAATCCTCCTTCTAACTTCACTATTACTACCAGTAGCCATACAATAAGCCTAATCCATCACATCTATAACCTTGAAATTTGCTTTGAGTTTATCTTGGTGTAGGGTGTGAGATGTTGATCCGAACCCAATCTCTCCCATACTGTCTTCTAATTTTCCCAGCAGTTTTTGTTAAATAGTGGATTTTTGTCCCAAAAGCTGGGATCTTTGGGTTTATCATAGACTGTCTTGCTGAGGTGACTTACCCCAAATCTATTCCACTGATCCTCCTTTCTGTCTCTTAACCAGTACCATATTGTTTTGATGACCAGTGCTTTATAGTATAGTTTGAGATCTGGTACTGTAAACCTTAAAATTTCTTAGACTTATGAATAGTGGAAATTTCACCATTGGGAAATTTCATACTTAGAAAAAATTTCCTACTGATAGTAAGAACTCTATTGGAATGTGAAACCCCTTGGCATGGGAGGATGCTTCTCCTCCCTACTTAAGACTACTTTAGGACAGAAACCTTTTGCTAAACAATGGAAAGGGCTTTGACCTATGCTTAAGCATAGAACAAGAAGTTCTTTGAGTCATGATTGATTTTAGAATTGATACAATGGAGATACTTGGAATGACAGAACCAGGTCTTGGAAACTACAATCTCCACCCAATTCAGAGTAAAAGGATTTAGGAAGGGCTGCAGCAAAGATCAAGATTTAATTATTTGAGAATATGACCTTCAACAGACATGTGCAAAGGAGTCAGACCTCTGGGCGGTCCTGGGTTAAGCTAGAGCCACCATAGGCACAGGGGAGACATCGACAGTGATTCGTAGATGTGAGAACTGAGGGGAGGGTTTCCTTAAAGATGGGGGGGGAGTCGCAGGGGGGTGGGTGGGGGGGTGTCTGAGGCTGGGAGGAGGTGTCTCTGAAGGAGGACTGAGGAGGTTTTGCTCTGAGGAGGTTTTGCTCTGAGGAGTTTTTGCTCTGGGAGGTTTTGCTCTGAAGGAGTCTGGAGGTGGAGGCCCCTGAGACTGTTTCTCCATTCTGGTCACATGAGTGATAGGGACTGATCTCTTTTCTTTGCCTCAGCTATCTAAGGGCTTGGGCCTTTGGCCCAGCCTAAGGAGAGGGGGTATTTAAGTCCTATTCCCTTCTCTCCCCTTTCTCTCTCTCTCTCTCTATCTCTCTCTCTCTCTCTCTCTCTCTCTCTCTCTCTCATACCTTTCTTCCTCCTGTTTGTAATTAAAAACTCCAAAAGGTTGACTGCTGACTTGAGTTTTCATTTAGGAATTACATAGCTGAATTCCTTGGCGACCTTAAATTAATATATATCAGTCTTTTAAAGTGATTTCAATATCACAGTACAGCTAGGCCACCTTCCTTCACATTTTTTTTCCATTATTTCCCTGGATATCCTTGATCTTTTGTTCTTCCAAATGAACTTTGTTATGTTTTTTTTCTAATTCAGTAAAAAAAGTTTTTTGGTAGTTTGATGAATGTGGCACTAAATAAGTAAATAAGTTTGGGTAGGATGGTCATTTTTATTATGTTAGCTCATCCTACCCATGAGTAGTTTATGTTTTTCCAATTATTTAGATCTAGTTTTAATTGTGTGGAAAGTGTTTTGTAGTTGTGTTCAAATAGTTCCTGTGTTTATCTTGGCAGGTAGATTATACTTTCTAGTGTTTTCAATAGGAATGAGTGTTTTATTTTGTCAAAGGCTTTTTCTGCATCTATTGAGATAATCATGTGATTTTTGTTGATTTGCTTGTTGATATGGTCAATTATGAGGATGATTTTCCTAATATTGATCCATCTTTGCATTCTGGGTATAAATCCCACCTGATCATAATGAATAATCCTTGTGATCACTTTCTGGGGTGTTTTTGCTAGTATTCTATTTAAGATTTTTGCATCTATGTTCATTAGGGAGATTGGCCTACAATTTTCTTTCTCTGTTTTTGACCTGCCTGGCTTTCAAATCAGTACCATATTTGTGTCATAGAAAGAATTTGGTAGAACTCCTTCTTTGTTTATTCTATCATATAGTTTATATAATATTGGGATTAGTTGTTCTTTGAATGTTTGATAGAATTTATTTGTGAATCCATCTGCTCCCGGAGATTTTTTTTAGGGAGTTCTTTGATGGCTTATTCAATTTCTTTTTCTGATATGGCATTATTTAAATATTCTATTTCTTCCTTTGTTAATCTAGGCAATTTATATTTTTGTAAATGTTCATATCACCTAGATTGCCATATGTATTGCCATATAATTGGGCATAATCATTTTTAATGATTGCCTTAATTTCCTCTTCATTAGAGGTGAGGTCTTCCTTTTCTTCTTTGATACTATTAATTTGGTTTTCTTCTTTCCTTCTTTTAATTTGATTTAAGCAGTACTTGTGTATTTTATTTGTTTTTCCAAAGTACCAGCTTCTAGCCTTATTTATTAATTCAATAGTTCTTTTACTTTCTATTTTATTAATTTATCCTTTAATTTTTAGGATCTCTAATTTAGTCTTCATCTGAGGATTTTTAATTTGTTCAATTTCTAGTTTTTTAATTTGCATGCCCAATTCATTGACCTCTGCCCTCCTTAATTTGTTAATATATGAACTCAAGGATATTGAGTACTTATATTTCCTCATTGTCTAAACTGTCTTTTATCAGGATCTAATTACCTTCCCTATCTCTTTTAACTAGATCTACTTTTACTTTGGCTTTGTCACATTATCTATTTTTCAGTTGATGCCCAATAGATTTTGCCCCATCTGCTTACCTTTACCCTGTGTGTGTCTACCTTCCTTGTGTGTGTTTCTTGTAGACAACATATGGTAGGATTTTGGTTTCTAATCCACTCTGCTATTTGCTTCCATTTTATGGGTGAGTTCATTCCATTCACATTCAGAATTACCAGCTGTGTATTTCCCAACATTTTGATTTCCACTCCTAGTCTTGCCCTTTCTTCTTTCACTATTTCCTCCTATACTAGTGTTTTGTTTTTAATCAATCCCCCATTTCCCACCCTTGTTTTGCTTCCCTCCTCCCCTTTTTATTCCACTCTTATTTTTCTTTGTGGTCTTTTTAATTGACCCCACACACACACATTCTCTCTCCATTATATTGCTTCTCTCCCCACCAGTTCATTTGTTACCCTTCTACTTCTCTATAGGGCAAGAATCAATTCTCTGCCCCAATGGATCTAATTGTTCTTCCCTCTTTAAGCCAATTTCAATGAAAATGAGAATTAAGTATTTCCTCTCCCCAACCTCTTTACCCTTCCAGTATATTGGTATTCTCCCCCACTCCCACCATGTGCTTTTATTATGACATGTAAATTTACCCCATTTTGTTTCTTTTCCCATTTCTCTTAGTATTTACCTCTAGTTTTATACACACACACACACACACATACATATATGTCTTGGCATTTCACCCTATACAGTTTGTCACTGTTCCCTCTAAGTATAATTCTTCTAGCTACCCAGGTGATAATAACACTTTTTAAGAGTTACCAATATCCTCTTTTCTTGTAGGGATACAATCATTTTAACTTATTGGGTCCCTTAAAGAAAGTTTTTTTGGGGTTTTTTTTTCCCCTTTCTTAAATACCTTTTGGTGATTCTCTTGAGTTCTGTGTTTGTGCATCAAATTTTCTGTTCAAGTCTAGTCATTTCTTTATTAATGCTTGGAAGTCTTCTATTTTACTAAATGACCATACTTTCCCCTGCAAGTTGATTCTTGGTTATAGACTTCGTTCCCTTGCTTTCCAGAATATCATATTCCATGCCTTTCGGTCTTTTAGTATAGATACAGGCAGATCCTGTGTTATCCTAACTGTGGTTCCATGGTATCTGAATGATTTCTTCTTAGCATCTTATAATATTTTTTCCTTGGTCTGGTAGTTCTTGAATTTGGTTATAACATTCCTGGATGGTGTCAATTGAAGATTAAGTACAGGAGGTGATCTTTGGATTCTTTCAATCTCCAGTTTTCCCTCTTGCCCTAGAATGTTAGGGCAGTTTTCTTGGATAATTTCTTGTAGAATGATGTCCAGGCTTTTTCTTTTGTCATAATCTTCTGGTAGTCCAGGGATTCTTAAATTGTCTCTCCTGGACCTGTTTTCTAGATCTTCAATTTTGTGGATGAGGTGTTTCATATTTTCCTCAATTTTTTCATTCTTTTGATTTTGTTTTATAGTTTCCTGCTGCCTTGTGAAGTTCTTTGGTTCTAGTTGTCAGATTCTAGTTTTTAAAGACTGAATTTTATCCCTGGCTTTTTGGTCATCCTTCTCCTTCTGGTCTGATTTTCTTTGGAGGTCATCTTTCATCTTCTTTGCCTCATTTTCAAGCTGATTAATTTTGGCTTTCAAGACACTATTTTCTGTTTCCAGATGATTTGTTTTCCTTTTTAAGTTCTTTTCCCAGTTGTCTTCAGCCTCTCTTAATTGTATTTTGAATTCTTCTAACACCTGTGTCCAATTTGCTGAAGTTTCTGTGTTTTTGCTTGGTGTTCCTTGATCTTCCTCTGCTCCATTTGCTCTTTGTTCATTGCCTGTATAGAAGCTGTCAATTGTAATTTCTTTTTTCTTTTTATGTTGTTTACTCATATTTTTCCCTTCTTTCCCTCCTTGTAGTTGCCTGTATTATTGTTTCTCTCATTATGTGCTGAATCTATGGGTTTGGGCTGTTCTGTCCTGAAGGGACTGCTCTGTTTTGCTGATTGTTCAGGTTAATCAGATCTTCCCCAACTGACAGTAGAAGCTGAAAAGGAGCTGGGCTTCCTGCCCTGTTATCAAGGTTGTTACCTGTAGTGTGTTTATTGCAGCCTTTGCCCTTGGAGCTTAGTCAGCAAGGCTCTCAGATCAGTCTGTGGGGGAGGGGTGTTGTAGCTTGAGCTTCCCTGCCCTCTGAAGGCTTTTTATCTTCCCTCTTGATAGGGTTGAGCAAGGACAGAGTTGATCTGCAAAGCTGGATGTGCCCTGAGGTCAAAATATCAAGAATGGGGAGGGGGGCCCAGGATGGAGTGTCTTGGCTACAACTAGGCTGCCTGCTCTGTGCTTCTCCTCCAGGTGCCCCTACACCGCCTGTCTTCAATGCCCTGAGCCTAGAACAGCTGGGCCAGCAAGGTACTCCTTCTGGACTAGCACCTTTTCCCGCCCAGAGATTCCAGCCAGAGCTGCAGGCTCAGCACTGTAGGTGGGAGAGGGTCCTGGGACTTTCCTTCTTCCTTCTCCTTAAACCCGTGTGTTCTAGAATTCAGGCTGGGGGGGGGGCATACCTTTTAAGTTGAGTCCAGCAGGAGGGTTCCCTATCTCTTTCCTGTCGTTAGATCTGGTTTTCAGTCCCCTCGAAGCATTGTGTTTTTGATTAGTGAGGGAGGGTTTGGGGAGATCTGAACTGTTGCTGTCTCTAAGTCGCCATCTTCCCTTGATATTCTTGATATTCTTCCAGATGAACATTGTTATTATTTTTCCTAATTAAAAAAAAAGTTTTTTGGTAGCTTGATAGGTATGGCACTGAATATCTGATCTTCCTAATGTACAGACCTGGTTATATCATTCCTCTGCTCAAAAATCTCTAGTGATTTCCTCTTGTCTTCTTAGTAGCAAATAGAAAAATCACATTTATATAGTACTTTAAGGTTTACAAAGCACTTTCCTCACTACTATTCCAGGAAGGATGTTGTACAAGTGTTCTTATTTCCATTTATAGATACAGAAGTTCAATGACTTGCTCATGGTCACATAGCTTATAAATGTTAGATCTAAGGTTAAATCCAAGTCTCTCCTGATTCCTAGTCCAGTGCTTTTCCTACTAAACCAAGGCCATCTACAAACTGGAGCTACATAGTTTTCTACTCAATCTATGGTTCAGCCAAACTGTGCTTCCAATAACATTCAGCCTTGATTTTGCTTAAACTTTTCTACCTCTGTCCCTTTGCCTATTATATTTGATGTCCCTTTCCCTCTCTTCACTGGTGGAATTACTACCTGTCCTTTAAATGATTACCCAAATGCCACCTTCTTTGTGAAGTGTTCCCTAATCCCTCCAGTTAGTAATGACATTCTCTTTTATATTGCCCAGTGACTATTCCACAGAATCTTCCTACCTAACAAAGTACTGCATATTTAAGCAAATCAACACTGTTATGTCTGACAACCTATAATCTGCCTCCTCTCTACTGAAATTGACCATAATGGTAACAAATACACTTTTCAAAGAAAAGTCCTGGGACTAGAAGTTGCATTGATTCTGATAACCTGTTAACTCTTATCAGTAACAATAGATGATATTTATAATTATTGGACAAGGAGAAAAAAATTGCATTTTCTTAACAATTATTATATAGATCTTTATTTTTCACCTCCCTCATATAGTTGTCATGTATTCTGCATTATAGTCATCAGTACTTGTATGTTATTCGCTATTCCCATCCTATTTTGAGATATAGATCAACGATTTAAATGGAATAGGGAACTACAATTGGATTGGGGTAGAACACTTTGTTATTCTCTTTACTAAAATACTTTTTGTTCGAATTAACATACTGCCTGATGGTCAGATAACAATAATCGAATTGGTGAGCCATATATAGTGAGTGACCCACCAAGCACCTATACTTGGAATAGCTTTTCTAAAAGACCCAAAGAAGTACTTCAGGTGTTAAATCAGAGGAAAAAAAGGATAAACTGACTTAAAAATTAAAAAAAAAAACCTCATAAGCATGCATCATTTCCTATACTCGACAGAATTCAGATACTTTTGTTGATTCTTTCAAAAGAAAATTCAGGATGAACTTGAGAAATTAATACAAATTTTCAACTTAAGTTCTTCTATTCCTTCTACTTTTCTAGAACCTAATAGAGATGTCTTTGCTCATAAGAAAAGTAACATTCATTTGCCAGTGGAGGTCTCAGGATCATTATCACACCACCTCAGTAGGCAAAAAAGAAAAAAAGCATTTAAAACTAGAGACACTTTAAAAGTAATTCTGTCCTATGCTTAACTGTGGTGACTGCCTTAGTTAAGAACACTGTGTTTCTAATGAATAGCTTACTGTCTAAAATGAAAAAGAGATCACCTTACCCAGCATTCCCCTTCAATAATGTTACCAATTGTTATAACAAGAACAAAAAGATCTAAGAGTCTGACCTCACATCTTGGCAGGTTAAAACATCTTTCAATTGATCTTTAATCTCATCTCATCTCAGACTGCATTTGCCAACTCATTCTAAATATTATTAAGGAATTGCATTTTTCTTATATGATCAGTGAAAACATTGGTCAGGTTCACTGCTTCTTGGTAAAAGTAAATAGGTAAGTAAAATCAATGAGACTAGTCCAATTCCAACTTTTGTTGTTATTGTTTAGTGATTTTTCAGTTGTGTCTGACTCCATTTGGTGTTTTCTTGGTAAAGATTTATTAGAGTGGCTTGCTGTTTTTTTCTCCGGCTACTAAGGCAAACAGGGTGAAGTGATTTTTCCCAGAGTCACATAGCTAGTACTTATTTGAGGCCAAATTTGAACTCAAGAAGATGAGTCTTCCAGACTTCAGGCCTGGCACTCTGCCCAGTGTGTCACTTTGGTTGCCCAGCCCCAACTTTATCATCTCAATGAACATTTCCTTTGAAAATTATAATCACTGAAAAAAAAGAAACACATTCTTTTTTTTTAATCCTTACCTTCTGCTTAGAACTGATGCTGAGTATTGACTCCAAAGCAGAAGAGTGGTAAGGGCTAGGCAGCTGTGGTTAAGTGACTTGGCTAGGGTCATACAGGGTCTGTCTGAGGTCATTTTTAAACCTCAGGCCTTCCTGGCTCTGCCCTGAAATTGACATTCACTGAAATAACCAATCATAGAATCATGAGGGATACAAAAAGAAACAGAAGGCAGTTCTTGCACTCAGGGAGCTCATAATCGAAGGAGCATAATGGAATGAGTAAATGGGGAGAAATGAGACAAATCTAAAGAAAAACTAAGACACAAGAGGAAGCCTAGGAATTGGAAGGCCTGAGTTAACATATGAAGAGAAGTTTAATAGGATAGAATGAGAGTAAAAAGGAGCAAAGAAAAAAGGAAGATGGCCACAGAGAAAAGGTACACAATAAATATTTATTAAATGTTTTAATTGAATGAATACATAAATGAATAAATGAAAAACCAATATCCTTTATTGATTGACTAATGTACAATATTCTTTGCTATCAAAGAGTTTACCACAGAATCATGGAGACCCAATACTCCTAAAAGGAATTCACATTTACAGAACAATAATTCAAAAGAACAAGTTGATACAGCATAAATTAGCAGCCACATGTGGCTGCTGCTCTGAATAAAGGAATAATCAGGGTGGGATTAGTCATGGAAGGCTTCCTGGAGATTTCAGGGTTGAGTCAGTATTTGAGACCTCTGAAGAAATTGCTCACCCTTAGGAGAAGGAGAGTACCTCAGTAAGGAAGAGGTGATTCAGATAAGCAGCTTATAGTTTAACCTGGAAGACAAGCCCAACATACACTGAAATATTCACAGCATCACTTTGTGGTACATAAGAACTGAAAACAATCAGAGTAGGAAAGCAGAAAGGAGGAGGCAATGGACAGGACAGAATTGGAGAGCCTGGATCTAAAGATGACCAGAAAATATTATAGATTTAGAGCTAAAAGAGATCTTGCAGGTCATCTAGTGACTAGTCTATTGCCTCTGTGTTAGAGACACAGAAACTTAGATCAAGAGACAGGAAGTCACTAGTCGAACATCACACAGGTATTACTTGTCAGAGATGGGTTTCAAATCCATGTCTTCTAGCTTCCATGGCACTGTTCTTTCCACTGCCCCACACTGCCACCCTTAGTTAATGCCATGGAGGGGACAGCACCACTGAGCCAACAACAGTTTTTCTTATGTAAAGCACCTTCCCAAGACAGTGTTCTTTCATACCAATAGAATATTAGCTATGGCACCTCCATATCTAGTTGCATCAGCACCCCTTTGGTCCTGAGCATTCTATCCTCAAGATCCAAGGAGTTGTCTATCAACTGAGGAAAGGCTGAACAAATTATGGTAGATGGTTGCGAAGGAATACTATGGCGCCATAAGAAATGATGAGCAGGCTAACTTTTTTAAACTTGGAAAGACATGCAAAATAATAAATAGTGAAAGAGATCATTATATGCAGCTACAGAATTAATATTTGAAGAATGACTTGTGAATGTCCACCTGCAGAGAAAGTCCTGATATATAGAAACTTGAAAGACATTATATATACATGTCTTTTTGTCAAGTGATGCCTTATATTGTGCAGGGGGGGGGAGAGATTAAGATACCTGGGAATAAATCATATTTTTCATATGTGCAATATAATCTATATAATCAGTGTCTAGATCTTTGTCAATTATGTCTCTACCATATTTACTACATGTGATTTCCTCTCTTGTTCCCTCTCTCTGTGTCTCTGTATCTGTCTCTGTCTGTTTGGCTATTTGTCTCTTTGTCTTTCTAGCTCAACTACTTCTCCAGTGCAGGTCTTCATTTCCAACTGCTTGGACTATTTTGGTATTTTTTAAAATGGATTTTCTACCTCGGTCTCTGTTCCTTCATCCTCTATTCATCCTTCACCCCACTTTCAGACTGCTTTTTCTCATGCAAGAATGTATTCTGAAATAATTTTGTATAATTGAACTTAGCCCAGAAATAGAATTCAAAATGTGAACTAATGAAAGAATGAAGGTGGCTGTATTACCAAGGGGTTAAAAAAATCTTTAGCAGAAATTACTTTTTCATATACCTTTTCTTATACCTTTACATTCTGACTTAGAATCAATACAAAGTATCAGTTGCAAGGCAGAAGAGTGGTAAGGGCTAGGCAACTTGGGTTAAGTGGCTTGCCCAGGATCATATAGCTGGAAGTGTCTGAGGTCACATTTGAACCCAGCACCTCTCATCCACAGGCCTGACTCTCCACTGAGTCACCTATATACTCTTTTAATTCAAACAAACTAAAGCTTGCCTATGTAGTAATCACTGCTGAAGACAAAAACAAAGCCATACATTTAGGTAAATTTTTTAGTTTCAAGTTTATAAGTTTTTCAATTACTCAGTTGAAGGACAGCTAGGTGGTTCAATGAATTGAGTGCCAGGCCTAGAGACAAGAGGTCTTAAGTTCAAATCTGGCCTCAGACACTTCCTTGCTGTGTGACCCTGGACAAGTCACTTAACCCCCATTACCTAATACTTACTGCTCTTCTACCTTAGAACTCATATAGAGTATTGATTCTAAGGGGGAGAAAGGGTGTTTTATAACAATAAATATGTAAATTACACAGTTGAACATACATATTGGGAAAATTTTAGATCTGAAGTTTTTCTTTCTTTTTCATTCATTCATTGTTTCATTTTTTCCTTCTTTCTTTCTAGAAGGAAATGTAATATAAACTTCATATATGGAGCAAAGATATAATGTGGTAGAATCAAATTCACCCCTCCTAAAAAAAGGGAAAAAAAGAAATATCCTTCAGATTGAGAATGTAAATATGGCAAAGTCAGAAAATTCAAAATGCCAAAATGAAATAAATGACTGTCTGAGCATAAAATGCTCAACTTTTAGGTGTTTAAAAAAATCAATGAAGAAAGTACAGCAGTTTTATTATAATACACAGACCACATAGTGTGATTCCATGTTACTAAAAGAAACTTAAACTTGAATTTTCCATCTTTTGCATTCTTCTAGTTTGTCCTTACATATGCAGTATTTTGAATGTGGCCAATTGGGTCAGTGGAAAACACCATATTGGAACCACTTCCCATTAAAGGAGTAAAGTCAGCTGATGGAATAGGTTTTGTTATTGTCTCATGTGCTTTTGCAAAACCATGTTAAGGCCATAACAAGAAACTTGAAGCTGTTAGAATATGCTATAGTCAGTGAAATTTAATGGGCTGAAAATGTCTTTAAGAGTCCTTGATCATCAAAAATGTTTAAGTGCCTATTTGTGCATTGCGCTATGCTTGGTACTTCTCAAAACAAGGAATCAATGTTCCTTTCTGGTCGTATCATACTTTAAACTCTTCAGAGTCTCCCATGTCATTATCTCATTTCCCTATGCTCCTGAAAATGAAGACAGTTCACTATTATATGGCAATGATTGTACTCCCCAAGCACAAATATACTAGTCATAGCAGAGATTAGAAACAATAAAGAGATATGATCTGGCAGCTAGCCTGAAGAAGACCAAGGTCACGTCCCAGCCTGAACTAGGAGAATCCTACAGACAGCCAGTGATCCCCATTGGAGATACCAGACTGAGAGTCTTCATTGATTTTATACTACCTCAGCCATACAAGGACACTGATCAACAAAGGAGAAAACCACAACCAGGAGACCAAGCAAGTCCCTTAGGAGACTAGCTGATGGATTATGGCTTCAAATTTCAGATTAAGCTAAAATGAATTGTACATTGTTTTCAAAGATACACAGAGGCACTCATGTTCAAAGAGTTCTATACAAAATATCATAGATTATTTTAGTATGTTTGTATTTGTATTTGAAGTTCAAGGCCATATATTTCCATTTATTATATGGAATAAAAGTAGTTTAAATAAAATTGCTGCAGCTTGTCACTGTAAGAAGCAAAGGGCTCAACTGATGAGGAGATCCTGAAAAACAGCATTCCTACCTTTGTTACCACTGCCTTCTCCATCCCATGACATGTGTTAGTCTTTAGTGGTTTCTGGGCAGTCAGAGTCTGAAAAGTCTTTTTATGTGTTGTACATATTTAGTAGTCCAAAGCCTGGGCCAGCAGAAGCTGAAGTGGTTATCTTTGAGAGGAAGAAGAGAAAAAGAGAGAAAGGAAGATGTGAGGGAGAGGGGAGGGGAGGAATGGAGAAAAGAAAGAAAGGAGGGAAGGAAGAAAGGAAGGAAGGAAGGAAGGAAGGAAGGAAGGAAGGAAGGAAGGAAGGAAGGAAGGAAAGGAGGGAGGGAGGGAAGGAAGGAAAAAGGGAAGAAGGAAAGGAAAGAAGGAAGGAGGGAAGGAAGAGAGCACAATTAAATGAGAGTATCCAAAATTTTCTTTGTAAAGAAAATGGAGGCATAGAGAAGGTATCTGAATGGGCAGATAGCTATTCACAACACACTGTGTCCTCTGTAAGATAAATGGGAGGCAGTGAGGTACAGTGGAAAGAGCATTTGGATTTGAAATCAAGGAACTTAGGTTCAAATCCTTCCTGTGTCATTTACAACTTGTGTGACCTTGATCAAATCTCTCCAACTCAGTTTTCTCATCTGTAAAATTAAAGGGCTTGAACTTGGTGATCTCTAAGATCCTTTCCAGCTCGAAATTATGACTATTTTTATATTTAGGCATCACAAAATATAAGTTCATACTCAGTTATACTTTAAAGAATGAAGTAAATTCACCCATTAGTTATACTGGACTTAAAGTGTTGAATTAATTTAATTTCCTACAAACCACCAAGAAAATTGTATTGAAATCAGCAAGTCACAAAATAACAAACAGAATTTTTTTTTTCTTAGAAGAAAATACCTTAAATAGCTTTTGGCTTTTATTTGTCTAGAACAACTGCCTAACTGATATTGTTATAGATGGTTCCAACATATCCTGAATTCATGGGTCTAGCTTATTTAGCTACCTCTATAAATCTTGTGGGCCCAGAGGTTGTAAAAAACTCACAATCCCAGACCATAAATGACTTGAAATAGAGACTGCTAATTCAACCCAGGATCTCTGCTGAATATTATGAGAAATCTTGAAGACTTTTTAAAAGCACTGCATTTACAAACAACTATTTTTACAGAACCCTTTAAACTTGCAGAATTTATCCATTCACTAAAGGTTATGCTTTCTTGGACTTTCCATTGCTTATAGAGTAGGCCTGTAGACTCTCAAAAACTATTGAGCACTCAAAAATAATGTTTATTCAGAAATGATTACATTCATTGAGGGTTAATTATTTCCAGGGTTCTGATCTACACAGGGAAAGTAGAAAAATCATGAAGGATAAGCAAAAGTTAAAGCAAGGAGTCCCTGCCTTACTGCCCCTTCTCTCCTCTGTCTCTCTCTCTCTCTGTCTCTCTCTCTGTCTCTCTCCCTCTCTCTCTCCTCATCTCTGTCTGACTCTGTCTCTCTGTCTGTCTGTCTCTTCCCTTACTTAGGTATAAAGGCCTCCGCAATAGTTCTCACAAGGTAACAAGGAGCAAAGGGACCAAATTTCCCAGATTTCTGTCTGGGCCATTATGCTACTGCTATAGGGCTGCCTTCCTTCCCCTAAAGAAGTATTTAATTACCTGGAGATGTGCCAGAATTCTCATTACAGGTTCCTGCATTGTAATGAAATGTCTTCACTGCTCTGCATGGGTAAAGATCTCTGTTCCAATTAGTCACTTCCTGCTGTCAATACTTTGAAACATTCTGTGTATAGTATAAATTTTAATTTTAGATATCCAGAATTTGAATCAATTCTCCCAACTCAGTAGCAAGGAAAGATTTTTACTTTCAAATCAGAACTTTTGTGTAGGAAGCAAATAGCCCCCCACGCCTGTCTTAAATTTAGTATAAGTTCCCCAATTTTCTAGCTGCATTATATTCTTCCCCAAGTTAATTAGCTTAGACTGATACCCTCATTAAAATATAGGATAGATAAAAAATTCTAACCCTTTCAAGAATTTTTTCAATTTGTTCATTATGAAATTCACAATCTGTCCAACCCTTATCCATATCCATGTCTCAGTTTGCCAAGTTGGTATAGGCTCTCTAGTCCATTTGTCCCTCTCTCTCTGAGTTGTTAGAAACTTACAGAAACAATGTGATAAAATGAAAACTGCCCTGAACTGGGAGTTGGGTCATCAGGGTTGGAGGGGGTGGTACTAGTGCTGGCTCTTCTTTTAAACAAACTGAGAGACCCTGGACAAATAATTTAAAGATTCTGGGTCTCAGTTTCTGCCCATCCGAAAAATAAAGGATGGGGAATAGGTGATTACTATGATTTCTAATATGATATTAATCACAAGACTGCTGTCCCACTCATGAGTGACTGTCAGCTAAGAATAACTGAGGATTTGCAACAATCATTCTTTTGGCTCTGGTCTGAGCAAATCATAGAATGTTGAGCCAGAGGTCCTACAGAAATTGTTTATCTAGCCTGAAATTTTGCAGATGAGGCAATCTAGGCAGAGAATGGTTAAGTGAACTGCTCAAGGTCACAGTGGTAATCTTCCTATAGATTTCAAGGCCAACACTCCTACTCTATCATACCATTGCTGCCTCTGAAATGCGTTTCTTCTTTAAGAAGTCAAATACGTGAAAACCAAAAAATAGACTAATTCAGACACATTGGGGAAAGGGTAAAAGAACAACATCGGTTAATTCCAATACTTCATGCTACCTTCAAAATAGTATTGGGTCCTTAAATGCTGTCATTCAAAGCTCAGTCTCTGGCCAGAACTACCAAAGTGTAAAGTCTTTGAGTCTGAACTTGGCTATTTACCATCAACAGAGGACCAGTGCATGCAGTGTTTGGAGAGGCTCCTCACAAAAAGGCTGGTGATAACTAGGTAATGAATTTGTGTGTGTACATGTGTAGAGTTTGAGGAGAAGAGGAGGGAGACAGCAACTCATGAACCCATCCACTAAAACTTGGAAGAGATGGAATCTGCCTACCCTAATGAAACCTCATGTCTTTGGAAATGAGGAAGTCTCTTGTACTTTTTGCCTAAATGCTCGATAGTTTTAGGCTATTCAAAGGGAATCTGTGGACAGATTCATTCGGGAATCTTCAAACTGACTTATAATGAATCAATCAATAGACATTTGTTAAGTTCCCACACCTGCCAAGTACTGTGCTCAGTGCTAGGGATACAAGAAAAAGACAAAAGACAGTTTCTGTACTCAAGGAATTTATAATCTGATGGAGGAGACAACATGAAAACAAATGTATACAAATTATATTCAGGGCCAACTGGAAACAATGAACCAAGAGAGGCAGTAGAATTAAGAGGAGTTGGGAAAGCCTTCCTGTAAAAGATGGAATTTTAGTTGAGACTTACAGGAAACCAGAGGCAGTAGGCAGAGAAGAAAAGGAAGAGTGGCATGGAAGATATGCATGGAGCCAAGAGATGTAGTGTCTTAATCATGGAAAAGCAAGAGATCAGTGTTCCTAGATCAGAGAATATGTACCAGGGAGGAAGATATATAAAATCTAGAAAAATATGAGAGGGCCAGGTTATGAAGGACTTTGTATGCCCAAAAGAGGATTTTGTATTGTCCTGGAGGCAATAGGGAGCCACTGGAGTTTATTGACTCAGATAAATATCCTTACTACCCAAATAATGCAAGTCTTTGTGTCTTTATTAAATTAAATTAATAACTAAGTACTCAAGCAATCCCTTCGTCCATGACTTGTCTCCCTAACAGTCAGCACCCTCACCACTTCCAGTCTCTCCCATGGTGATGGCATCTCAAACAGCAATAGGGAGCTAAATTCAATTTTGATGTCTAAAATTGAAACTTTTACTTTTAAAACCAAAATCATATCCCAAATAATCCCTCTTTCCACCAAGTAATTCCTTACAACAAATAAATAATAAAATAACCTCCTGCCTTCTATATCCATAGTCCCTTGCCTCTCTTCTGAGAGAAGTTAAATGTCTCATTAATCAATTCTCAGGACCAAGCTTGAACCTTGAAGTCAAGCTCATGTTCAGCCCCATTTCAGTGCTGTTTTCCTTTGTGTGGTTGTAGTCATTGTTTATATAGTTTTCTTGGTTATACTTCTCCAGGCTGTATCAGTTCTTTCTAATCCTCCCATACTTCTCTGAATTGCTCTCTTCATCCCTTCTCGAGGGACAATAACTTTCTAGTACAATCATACATCATGATTTATTCTGCCATTGCATAACTGTTGGGCAGCCACCATGTTTCCATTTTTCAGTTCAGGCCTATATTTCTAAAATGTTAAAGTCAATACTGACAGATGTAAGTTGTAAAATGCCAGCCTGGCAGAAGAATAAAATCAGCCTAGCCATGTTTCACTTTGAAATTTGAAAGGTCACCATATGTGTGCCTCCCCCCTGCTATCAGGAAGGCAATGTGCATGCTCTGCTCCAGAGATGCCGTCCTAGACTCTTATCAGTGACCAGAATGGAAAGTCCCCTTTACGGTCTGTGTACAGAAAGAAAAAAGAAAAGAAAAACTGAAAGAGAAAGAGAAAAGAGTTAGCCATAAACCATGCCCTGAAAGCAGAATCACTATTTATTTACTCACAGACAGCAATGACTGTTCTTGAAATGTCAGGGTTTTCCAGAGATGTGTATGTCAATTCTGGACACCCAACACAAAACTGAGTTTAGCTTCCTATTGGCACTGGAGCTACCTTCGCCATGGAAGAGCCTGGAAGGGGTGGTGGTCGTCTGGTGGCAGGGGGAAGGAATTCAGGGCTTGCTTGAGTGATTAGTTAACCCTTGAGTTAGTTAGTTCCCCCATAGGAACTGAGGGAAAAGGTGAGTCAGGATCTTGGATTTCTTGATTTTCTTGCTGTTATTCAGTGGCTTAAGGAAAATTGCTGTAGCCCTCTGCCTCCATTTCTGCTTTCAAAATGGGAGTAATTATAGTTATCTCACCGTATAATTAACCACTGATTGTAAAGTGCACATGATTTACCGTTTGGAAAGCTAAGCATATACTGTTATTAAGTAGCACTGGGTTCACCTTACATGGAGACAGGCAGGACTTTATTTATTTATTCATTGCCAGCTGACACAGTCCCCTATTCTTCTGAGTTGTATGGGAAATGTAAGGAAAGTGACTGAAGTGGAGAAGTGATGTAGGAAAGATGGGGGATTATTGGGCATCTTTGATTTAATATTCATACGCAGTCAGATAATACTTAGAAGGTAAAGGGGGGTTGGGGAGAAGGAGCTTTAGGAGGGAAACTTTTCTTTAGCCTCAAGTAAAGCCAAATCTTGGGGTGTCCGACACTGGTTTCCCTCTGCACATCTGTTCAGAGGAAGAGTTAGATAACCTCAGATTTCCTAGCCAACCATTACATCCCCTAGTTCCTGAGGTGATCTCTGCTCTGTGACAATCTGCTACCCCTTCAAGCTCACCATTTGAGATCTAGGCAGGATAGAGGGAGTCCATCAGCTTTCTGCCCAGATAGGGAAGGAGTTTCTCTGGGGAGTTAGTTCACTAGCTCACATAAGCTAGCCTACATACCATCAACCTAGGGGTTCCCCTCAATTCCCCTCTAACAGTTCTCCTTTCCTCCCCCCCAAAAAGAGAGAGAATAAAACAAAAGCAAGCCCTCCTGCACCCACTCAGGTCTGCATGAAGCTAAGAGCACCTGGCCTTAATCTTGCTTCTGGCCCTGTTGTAGTTCTTCTCTCCTGCCTTTGGTAAAGGAGTGTTGGAGATGGAATGGACTAAACTGTAACCTTGTGAGCTTCTAAAAGTTGACAGAGCACCAAGAAGCACTTTACAATTATTATCCCATTTGGTCCTCATAACAATTCTGTGAAGTGGATGTTATTATTATCTTCATTTTACATATAAGGAAACTGAGGCAGAAAAGTTAAGTGATTTTCCTAGAGCCATATGGCTGATAAAAGTCTGAGGCTGGATTTGAATTCAGGACTTCCATTTGCTATACAAATTGCATAGCATACCATGCTAATGGGATATGTCCAGTCCTCATCTTCTGGAAGCTATGGGGAAGAGACTTAAAGCAGGGAGAACAATTAAGAAACTATTACAATAGCCCAGACAAGAAGTGTGTGAATGAGAAAAAAAGATAGAAGGAATGTTGTGGAGGTGACTCAATAAGACTTGTCACTTGACTATATGGGATAAGGCTGTGAACCTGGGTGACTGGAATGATATTGATACCCTTTTAAAAAGGAAAGCTTGGAAGAAGGAGGAGTTTTCTGGGGAAAGCTTGGGAGCTTGAAGCCAATTGAAAGGTGCCAGCAACAGTTTAAAGGTAATCTGGGGAGCAAGGTATGAGTACATTGGGAGGAGTTGCAATTTTGCCTACAAAGCTGCTAGTTTGGGTGCCCTAATCCTGATTACATCATAAACACCCACTTGGAACAGAAGTAAGGAGGACTGGGAGCTTGAAGAGACATGAGAAACCAGGAGCGGGAGGGTGGGGAGTGAGAGGAGTGTTGGAGGAAAGGGAAGGGATAATGTTGGATAATGGGAAGGGAGTTGGGGCTATATTGGAAAAAAGCCCTATGCATATGTTAGAATCATACAAAATGGTACACAAATGTTTGGGTCACAAGAAGAACTTTCTTCAACCATCTACCAAACCATCAGTAAATAATTTTTATATTCGATTAATTATAATTTCATGTAACTGCTTTATTAAGTGCCCATGTGCCAGACATACAGTACTATGTGACTGTCATAGAAGGATAGGATGGAACGAATTGGTTATTCCATAGAATCATGCCATAGCCCTCTTGGAGCCATGATATGGCCCATTGAGATTATGGGGCCCCCATTTTGGAAATTGACTTTAGAAAATGCAAGAGGAGGCTAGAAATACCATCACTCTGTTTGGCTGTTATCCAAAGACTATCTGCCTAACATCGGACTGAAAGTATTGGTAGGGGAATGCTATATTTTCATTTTATCTGTTAAGCAAATGGAAGACCAAACATGTTCCACCTGGGTCATGTATATGAAAAGGTCACATAGAAACACTTGCAAATCTATTGCATTTCTTTTCTTAAAAACTCTTACCTTCTATCTTAGAAGTATCAGTTCTAAGACAGAAGAATGGTAAGGGCTAGGCTATTAGGGTTAAGTGACTTGCCCAGGGTTACATGGCTAGGAAGTGTCTGAGGACAGATTTGAACCCATGACCTTCTGTCTCCAGTCCCAGCTCTCTATATACACTGACCCTCCTAGCTGCCCCTGTTCCATTTCTTTTCAGTTTATTGTCCTGCTTTTCATTTCAGCTAAAAATGTTTTCAGGATGATCTGACTTGGGCAGATCTTACATGAAGTGTGAGAAATAATGTGTAGTTTAGGGGAGTGGAAATCAGGGGAACCCCTAATTTGCTAGACTAGAGAACCATCCATACAGCTTGGCATGTATTCCATCTCTTTGCTGAGAATAATGCACTTTTCTGTAATGACACAGGAACTCTTGATTGGTTTCCATTGCTTTCTGGAAGATGACTGATGACTAAAGAGTCAGGAGGATAGACCCTTTACAGGCTATCAGCTGTGAAAATAGCTCTGCCTTTCTTTTGGGGTCCCCTCTCCCTTTATACATAGTTTCTTTCTCTCCCTCAGACTGCCAGCAAAAGGAGAGGAACCTTCATTCTCCTTTCCCTCCTCCTTCCCCTCACACCTATCCCATAGCAATTGCAGCTTCAGTCAAGCACATGACTGAGAGTGACTTATGTTTGTTTAGGCATGCCTGACTGGACTCCCCATCCCTAGCTGCTGACTTCTGCTTTTATGTTTTCTTCCCTTTCTAGGCTTGGTGGTTGCCTCACGGAATGTAGAGTTCCTGATTTGGAATTTGGGCATCATTCATCCAGCAGGAGATTTCTTTAGCAATCCATTTCTTAGAGAAGTAGATAACTACTACCAGGATCCCTCCTGGTAGGACTGAAGAAAGTCATGCTTTTGCTAGCCAGGAGGGCTGGACCTCAAACAAGGCACTCCTCCTCACTCTGGGCATTCTTACTGACTCTCCTTTTTGCATGGAATGCTTTTCCCCTTCATCTCCCACCTCCTGGTCCCCCTGATTTTCTTCAAGTCCTTACCAAAATCCCATCTTCTACAGGAAGCCTTTCCCAGGTCCTCTTAGTTCTAGTGCTTTCCCTTGGTTAATTATATCCCATTCATACTGCAATAGCTTGCTTGTACACAGTCGTTTTAAACTACAGGCTACTCAGGACTGGGGCTGTCCTTTTGCCTTTCTTTCTCTCCTGAGCTCATAACATACTGCCTGGCACATAGTAGGAACTTAATGAATCCTTATTGACTGAACTTAAGAGTTGACCAGTCAATTCAGATTTGAATATAAAATCTCTCTTTAATAATCTCACAAGGGTCTTTATCTTCCTGGGGAAGTAGAAGGACTATAATGAGATAATTGAACACAGTATCTTTCTTATATTTGTTCTTTGGATCTTTTGTTTTTTCCTATGGATGAAAATGAAGACCATCTCATTCCTATTACTCATATTGAACACTAGACATCTTTACAAGGGGTGGGGCATTGCTACCCACAGTTAGGGAGAGACCCTTGAAGATGGGAGTCACACCTAAGTTTTGTGTTAGTTATTTTTCTTACAATTTCTCTGGGGTAGGGAGAGAACCATAGAGGGATCAAAAAAAATGATGCCCCCTTGGGGAGGGGGGTTCAATCCTGCTCCTAAGAGCACATCCAATCCTAGTAAGTCTCAAATTCCCTGGGCTTTGGGGTACATATGTTAGAATTAGGGGTGTGCTGGAAAATGTTTAATAACAGGCTCTTTAAGGGGGAAAGAATGCCCAAAAGACTTTAAAGATCACACTGTTATTATTTTCTCCAACATTATCTTAAGTCAAGACAATCAACGAAACAATGAATTAAGTCTCAATTTGTAGCATTTTCTAATTTCCGATGTATAAATTCTAACATAAAAAAAGCAACTTTTTAAAAATCCTTACTTTAGGTCTTAGAATCAATACTGAGTACGAATTCCAAGACTGAAGAATGGTAAAGATCAAGCAATTGGGATTAAGTGATTTATCCAGGGTCACATAGCTAGGAAGTCTAATACCAGATTTGAATCCAGGACCTCCCATATCCAGGCCTAGCTCTCTATTCATTAAGCCACCTAGCTACCCCAGATCACATTCAATATTTAACAGTTGGTTCTTAGGGGTCAGCTCGAGCTGCTTCCAGCACTCCCTCCCCACGAAGATCAAATCCATTTCTTTTCTTTTGTCTGTTTCTCACTTTCCAGAGTTGGCAGATTATTATTCATCTGGTTGGAACCACTATAGTCAAATAAAATGAATACTTTCTTTTCCCTTTTATATTTCTTTGATTGATTCTGATATTTGCTCCTTCATGTTAATGATCTGACTGCTTGTAGGAAGCTGGTTCTGAAATGAATATTTGGTTAGTAAGTTGGCATTTTCTGTCCACTAAGATATAATATTATACATTCAGAACCTCCAACGTTATTTAGTTCAATGCTTTCATTTTATTCATGAAGAAACTGAGGTTAGAGAGATAAAGTGATAATTCAATCAGAATTTAGCAAGTGCCCATTGTGTCAGGTACTGTGCTAAGTGTGAAAGATACAAAAAGACAAAAGACAGGCTTATCATTTAATGGGAGAGACAAGCAAAAAAAAAAGTGCATTAACAAGTTATTTACAAAATAAATGGAGATAATTAAGAGAGGGAAGAGCTGGAATTAAGATAGGAGTTGGGGAAAACTTCCTGCAGAATGCGAGGTTTTAGTTGGGACTTAAAAAAAGCCAGGGAGGTCAGTAGTCATCGTGGAGTAGGAAGGGCATTCCAGGCATCAAGAACAGGTAGAGAGAATGCCCAGAGCCTAAAGGAAGTGTTTGTTTTTTTCTTAGACCACACAGGAAGCCATTGTCACTGAATTAAAGAATATGTGTCAGGGTATAAGGTGAAAAAAGAGTAGAAAATTAGGAGAGGGCTAGGTTACAGGGCTTCTAATTCTAATTGGACTTACGTAAGGTGGCACAGCTAATAAGTGATACTGTGCTGGACTTGGAGTTCAGATTAAATAATTATATGTTAAGTATTTTGTAAGTCTTAAAGTACTATATAAGCTCTAGCTATTATTATTATTAATTACTACTACTAAAATCCTGCCGCAGACACTTATTAGCTATGTGAACCTGAGCAAATCATTTTGCCTACCAACTTTAGTTTTTATCCTCTATAAAATGGAAATAATAGCAACTATTGACCAACAGTGCTGTGAAAATCAAATAAGATAGTATATGTAAAATGCTTTGCAAACCTTAAACCTTTAAATCTTAAACCTTACAGCTAGATTAATGCGAAGTCTTCTTTTTATTAAGTGCTAGAATAAGAACTTGAACCTAGGTCTTCCAACTCCACACTCAGCATTCTATTTCACTGTACCACATTGCCTTGATAGCCATTACAATTTTTTTTTTAAAAACCAACCAAACAAAAAACCTTTGCCTTCTGTCTTGGTATCAGTTCTAAGGCAGAAGAGCAGCAAAAGCTAGATAATTGGAGTTAAGTGACACAGTTAGAAAGTGTCTGAGGTCAGATTTGAACCTAGGTCTTCCCAACTCCTGGCCTAGCTCTTAATCTACAGTACTACCTAGCCTTAATGGTCATTTTTGTAAAAAGTTGGATCATCATCACATCCAATGCCTCCTTTTTTTGAAGAAGGCATTTTTGGCATATGGTAATGAACCTTCTTACTAGTCTATAAACTTTCCATCTCTTCCATTTGCAGATCCTAATCATTTTCCAAGTTTTCACAATTCCTCCTCTTTGTCCATCTTCACATTAAAGACCCCGAGGACCATGGAATATTGTGTTAGTTTGGACAATCTTGCCAGGTAATGACTAGAACCTCTTTTCCTTGTCCTCTGAAATGGGTATTAATGTGCAGCTACAATTGTCTTCCTGGTTTTTTCTCTTGTCTTGCTTTTGAGCTCTGCAAAGGAAGGTGACTAAATGTTCCATGAAATAATTTTTCTTTTTGTCTTTGAGAATATGAGAAAGCCGACCCTGCCAACTCCTGCATTTGCATTTCTGAGTAGAACTGGGGAGCCATCCTTCCAATTTAGTTGCAATATCTTTATAATTTTTTATTTCGTGGAATAATAGAATCTCAGATTTAAAAGGAACCTCAGAGTTAGCTCAGAGGCTATCTCATGGAACCTCTACCTCAAGAAAAATCCTGTTGACAGCATGCATAAATCAGTGTTTGCTTTAAGATCACTGTTGAGAGGGAAACCACTACCTCTGAAAGCAGCCCATTCCATTTTTGTGTAACTCTAATTGTGGTTCTTCCTCATGTTGAGCATAAACACCTATTTTTACAGTTGTTTTTTAAAACCTTTACCTTCTGTCTTTGAATTAATGCTGAATATCAGTTTCAAGGCAAAAGAGCAAATAAGGGCTAGGCAAATGAGGTTAAATGACTTGCCTGGGATCACACAGTTAAGAAGTATCTGAGACCAGAGTTGAATCCAGGACCTCTTGTTTCCAGGCCTGGTTATCTATCCATTGAGCCTTCCTGTCTTGCTGCCCCTCTTTCTACAACTATTACTTACTGTTACTTGTTCTGTGCTTGTGGGTCAAAGAATAACTTTAATTCTTCTTTCATATGAAAGCCTTTCAAGTACTTGAAATAGTTGTTGTGATGCCCCTGTCTTTTCTTCACTAAAATAAACATTCCCAGAGTCTTCAACTGATTCTCCTATGACATGATATCAAGGCCATTTTCCATCTTGGCCACCTCCCTCTAGATACTCACTAGCTTATCAATGTCCTTCTTAAAGTGGGGTTCCCAGAGCTGAAAACAGCACTCAAGATGTGGATCTTATGTTTTCCTTAATGCAGGCTTACCCATATTGCCTTTTCTGGCTATCATATTGTACTCTATTCATATTGTGCTTGTAACCCAACAAAAACACAAATATTTTTCAAGTGAAAACTGATATCTAACCCAACTTTTTTCATTTTGTACTTTTGAAGTGGATATTTTAACTTTAAATTTATATATATTAATGTTATATATACTTTTGGCTCATCAAATATATATTTATATATACATATATATATATGTATATATATATATATAGGGATGTATCCTGAATCTGTTGTTCAAAGTGTTACCCACCCCTCCTAATTTTGTATTATCCAAAAATATGTGTTCCACTGATGCCTTTATCCAAATCATTGATTAAAATGTTACTAGCACTGCACCACAAACAGATCCTCATAGCACTCTATTAGAAACCCCCTTCCAAGTTAACATCAAATCACTAATGGCAACTCTTTTAGTTCCATTCATTCAACTAATTTCAAATGCACCTAATTTGATTATGCCTAGCCCTCATTTTTCCACTATCTCTGTAAAACTAGTAGGAGAAAGCTTGTTATGTGTTTCCTTCACCTCTTGGTAAACCATGCCCATAGCAAACCTTTGATCTTTCAGCTTAGTTAACTACCAAAAGAGAAAATAAGGTTGGCATGGCACATCCTGTTTTTCAGTAGCCATATTGGTTCTCTGTAATTAAGAATTCATTTTTGAGATATTCACTAAACATATCTTTAATAATGCATCCTATAATTTTTCTAGAAATGGAAATTATGCTCATTGACTTGAGCTGGAGGATTCCACTCAACTCCCCTTCTTCAGTCCTATAGTGCCTCTCCCATTCTCTACTATCTTCTTCCAATTCTTTCTTTATACTAAGATAGAGCTCCTCTAGGCCTTGTGATTTGATCTCACTGAGAGAAGAAAAGTATTCTCTTACTATCTTGCTACTTATCTTGGGCTATCAGTCATTTTTGATTCCTTTGAATATAAAAGTCAGTCTTCTTGGTTGATTCATTTCATACTTTCATGGATCCTTTCAATTTTCCTCTATGCCAGTGCAGATCACAGTCCATTTGTGCCTTCTTATCCTGCATGACATTTCTCCACATCCTGCCATAAATTTGCTTCAGGGTATCCATCAACATAATGCTAGTCTTCCTGTATATATTTTGACACTGGGTGAGTAGCAGTGGAACTTATGGGCTGTCTGTCATCGTCTCTTGCTCTTACAACATGACTGGTTTACTTCCTTCTCTGATAAGACATATCTGTGATAATATTTATCACAAAACTTCTTCATTTTTTTGTTGTTGATAAAGTGCTGTATCATACTAAACTAGCTTTCTTTTCCTCTGACCTTTGGGTAACTTTTAACTTTAATTCTTTTAGGACAATGGTACTGCATGACTCACAACCACAGAGCATCACTGGAAGAATACTGGGACTGATATCACAGGGAATAAGAACCCAGTCCTGGGAATTGCAGGGGAGACCTACTTGCATGTTGGGGAAGTTTGCTTTTGGTATTTTAAGAGGATGTGAAATGAAAGGGACCAACTCTCCATTTTACAGAATTTTGTAGTTATTTGTTAACTATACCTTCTCTACTTAGAAGATGGTGAATAGATGCTTTTTGGTTGACTGCTCAGCCAGATTGAAGACTGCATAAAGAAAGCTCCAATAAAGAAACTCTCTGTATTTTCTTCCTGGAAGAACTGCTGTGTTGAGCTGGATAATTAATCAAGTAGACAGGAATAAAAGGTTAGCTTTGGTACTATGAGGACACCATAGTAGTTCTTCCCCCTCCTTTGCCAGCTAAGAACTTTGCCTCGAGTTTCCCTGAAAAACATTGAGGTCTTTCACAAAGAGCTTCCTTTTCTCCTTGGGTCACTAAGTCACTAATGATCTTATTTAATTGTCAAATCTAATATTCTTTTCTCAATCATCATCCTTTTTGACCCCTACTTTCTCCTGGTTTTCTTCCTACCTGTCTAACAACTCCTTTTCCATCTCCTTTGCTGGATCTTTATCTTCATGTCATTCTTGCTAATAGTAGGGATATTCCAAGACTCTGTCCTGAGTCCCCTTCTCTTCTCCCTCCATAACTTGGTGATCTCTGAGCTGATTATTCTCAGATCCACTTGTCTAGCCTGACCTCTCTCCTTACCTCTAGGATCACATCTCCTATTGCCTTTTAGACATCTCAAACTGGATGTCCCATAGACATCTTAAACTCAATGTGTCCAACATGGAACTTAATATCTTTCCCCTCTAAACTCTCCCCTCTTCCTAATTTCCCTATTACTGTGAAGAGTTCCATCATCTTTCATGTCACTCAGGTTCATAACCCAGATATTATTCTCAACTCTCCCCTCTTTTACTTCTCAAATCTGACAAGTTATCAAGTCCTGTCTTTACTTTGATTGCTTATGTCATATATGTCCCCTTCTCTCCTCTGACCTTGCCAAGATCCAGACCCTCATCACTTCATGACTGGTCCACTGCAGTGGACTGCTGATTAGTGTCCTTACCAAAAGTTTCCCCACTTCAGACCATTTTCCATTCATCTCTCAAACTGATATTCCAAAAACACAGATCTGATCACATCACACCAAACTCCAGTGATTCCCTATCACCCCCAGAATTATCTAAAAAATCCTGTTTGACTTTCGAAGTCCTTCATAACTTGGCCCTTTCCTGTCTTGCTAGTCTTCTTATATCATTTCTCTGCATATCTTCTGTGATCCAGGTGACACTGGCCTCCTTGCTGTTTCTTGCATAGACCATCTCTGGACTCCAAATGTTTTCAATGTCTATCCTCCATGCTTGGAACATTTTCCCTCCTCTCTACTTCCTAGTTTCCCTGGCATCCTTCAAGTCTCAGCTAAATTCTCATCTTCTGCATGAAGCCTTTTTTAGTTCCTCTTAATCTTTTGTTCCCTCCCTCTGAGCCTACCACAAATTAATCTTCTATATATCTTGTATGTACATAGCTGTTTGCATGCCATCTCCCCTATTAGACTTTTAGTTTCTTGAGAGTAGGATTTAATTTTATTTTTTGCCCTTCTTGGTATCCCCAGTACTTAGAGTTGGTACTTAGTAGGCATTAATAAATACTAGTTGATTTGACTAATTAACATTTCAGCTACTTTCCATGGCATGAAATTTGATAGATATAAATAGGCAGACTTTTACCTCCCTACTTCCTTCTCAGTTAAAAACCCTTTTGAATGTGTTTTGTTTTTTCACGATTCCAGGAAAATGTATTTTTGTTAGCTCTTGCTAGACATTTTCCATCCTTGGCCAAGAGTTCATTATTTCTTTATTTTAAGCTGTACTTCAGGTATGTCTTCTTAACCAATTATTCTCTTCATAAATCTGCCTTTATCTGTTGACAGTCTCTGTTGGCAGCAGAGATGTGAAAACCACCTGTGCCCATGAAGTCTTTAGCCTCTTCCTTTAACAATTCCTTCCCTTAAGGAGGTCTCCTAACCTCCTTCTGGAGGTATAATCTTTGCCTATGTGAATCGCTAAAGTGGACAGAAATGATCAGGTTGGACAAGTATTGGAAAGGTCTGGATACAGGTCCCAGAAAGATGACTGGTCTGTCTATTCTTAGTGTCAGGTGAAGAAACACTTTCTTAAGTATCTCCCAACAGAGTACTTTTTGCTCTGACCTTGACCCCCTCCTAACATCTATGGATCTGTGTCCATTATTCTTTTGGGGAACAGACCATTTTCTCTTTGCAGAGAGACCAGCTGCTTCTACTTTCAGAAGACTCAGTGTTTTTCTTCATGTTTATTACCTAGTTCTAAGCCTCAACTTGTTCTTCCTCCCTTTCTTCTCTGTATCACAGTCTTGGCAGTTTTCCAGGGGAGTTGTCTACAAGAGCAACTAGCAAGAATGCAAAAGGAATGAGGATCTCACTTCTAACACATAGAGAGCAGGAACATTCTGCATTGACCTACATAGAGTGTACATAGTGTTATCAACATAGATATGGGTGATTTCTATCAGTAGGGTCATCTCAGTTGTTGGAAAAAAGAACCTACATGCTAACACGTAGATAAATGTTTGTAGAATTGTATAATTTAAATATCTTATGTCTTGCCTGTATTGACCCCTAAATATTTATGCATTTTGTATATATTTAGAATGTAATATCCCATTTGATTATTGAACCTTTTGCTTTTGTTACAGGTTTTTGTGGTTTTACTTGTAGCCTAAAACTTTGATGAAGCTATTAATTGTTTCAGGTTGTATCTTCATTGACTACCTATGATTTTTAAAAAATAAATCATGTCTTCAGCAAATAGGGATAGTTTTATTTCTACCTAGTTCGTCGTTACACCATGAATTTCTTTCTCTTTTCTTACTGCTGTTTCTCATATTTTTAGAGTGACATGATATCCTTCCTTCATTCCTGTCCTTAATGCTCTTTCCGATATTTTTATTGATACTTGTTCATTTCTTTCATTCTATTCATATCTCATATACACCCCTGCACTAAATCCTTCTTTGTTAAAAAGAAAAACAATTAGCCTCCTCCCCTTCTTTGCCATAGCTCTGCTCTAATAATCTTTAATAAAAATGTAAAAATGTAACATTGAGGGTAAATATTTGTGGCAAATATCAAAGCTACAATATAACATCTATGATTTTTAAGTAACTGATAAAAATATTCAAGGCAACATTTAGTCTATAATGAATACATATGTTTACCAGATAGGAACAATTTACAATAAAGCAAATAGAAGTTGCCAAAAAAACCATGTGGAAAAATGATCAACCTTGAAAATAATTTTAATGCAAATTCAAACAACTCTGATTTACCACTTAATATATTTCAAATTGGTAGGAAATAATTACAAGTGGCAAAACCCAATACTTGTATTATACAAGTAGTTGTATTGCTGGTAAGATTGTAGATTGGTAGCAGCTTTTTTGTAGAGTACTAGAAGAGTTAAAAAAAAATAATTATATCCCATTAGCACTAATTCCTTTATTGGGAAATAGCATATAGACATTATAAAATAATTTTTAAAATACCAAAAGCATCATATGTAAAAAGATATTTAGGATAGCTGGGTGGTAGAGTGCTGGACCTAGAGTCAGAAAGACCTGAGTTTAAATCCTACTTTACACATTAGCTGTGTGACCCTGGGCAAGTCATTTAATCTCCATTTGCCTCAGTGGCCTCACCTGCAAAATGGGGCTGATAAAAGTATCTACCTCACAAAGTTGTTATGAGGACCAAATGAGCTAATATTTGTAAAGTACTTTGTAAATTTTAATATACTATCTAAATATCAGCTTTATTTATAGCAGCATCACTCAATTAATATTTCAAAATATGAGGAATATACAAGAATGTGGAAAAATATTAAATAATATGAAAAAAGAAAACAGAATCTGAACTACTCCATATCTTGGCTATAATGATACAAAAAGGAAAATACAAGCATAAATATAAGAATGAATGGACAGTTAAATACCAGTGCCATATTGGGCCCTCTGACAGACAGACCAAGCTCAATCTCAGGTTCTTCTTTCTCAATTACTCATCAAAAAGCATTTATCAGGTGCTTACTATAGTCCAGCACTATGCTAGTTAATGGAGATATAAAGACAAAAAACCCAAAACTTCAAGATGGCTGAGAGGTAACTTTAAATATCTAGATCCTCTTTCATGAGCAGCAGGTGATTTTTTTTTTTAAATCTTACCTTCTGTCTTAGAATTGTTATCATTTCCAAGGCAGAAGAGTGGTAAGAGATAGACAGTTGGTGTTAAGTGAGTTTCTCAAGGTCACACAGCTAGGAATTATCTAAGGGCAGTTTAGAACCCAGGTCCTCCTAATTCCTGGCCACACAGCAGGTGATTTTTGCCTGACATTGTGGGTTGGTCGAATGGTAGGCTGGGGGTCAGTCTGGACTGGATTCATATCTTTCCCCTGACTCTTCCTCAATCAGGAAGTCTTGAGTCCAAGACCTGACTGCCATACTATCTGGGTGAGCCTGGGGAAATTATTTAAAGTCTATGCACCTCCAGTAATTCCCTGGGACTTGTCTACTAAGTCATAGCCCAGTTGTGGAAGGAAAGGGAATTCCCTGAGCCTCCACCAAAACTAGAGGGCTATAGTGGTCATTCCTGAATGACTCAAGTTTTGCTACTTGTTCCTCAATTTCTCCCATCTTCTTCAGACCAAGCAAACTTTACCCATTCATCTAGGACCAGCATGGGTTTGAAATAATCTCTGCTTTCTCCACACTCTCCACCACTTATATCTGTTAGCAAATGCTTGATTCTATCCTAATTTAGATTGTTTTTGTTGATAGTTACACATATGAAATTCAGACCTTCAGCAAAAGGACTATTTTTTCCATTTCTTCTGTTTCCTCACTGGCTTACCAACTACTGTCAGCAGAAAAGATGCTCAATAAATATTTATTAGATAGCTCCAGTCAATGGCAATTACATGGGTTATGGTGGTTGTTTTGATATGTATAGAAACCAAATCTCAAGTTCTTGGGAGAGGTGGGAGAATCTATGGCTTCCTCTAGCTTTAACAGGTCTGATTATGTCACACTCCACCCAACAAACTCCTGTGGTACCTTATTGTATCCAGGATCAACACTAAAATACTCTGTTTGGCATTCAAAGTCCTTCATGACCTTCCCAGGCTTCTTATTCCTTACTCTTTGACAGGTACTCTTTGATCCAGTCATATGCCTCCTGGCCGTACCATGAACAAGATCCTCCATCTCTTGGCTCCAGCCATTTTCTGTGACTGTTCAGCACACTTGGTATGCTCTCCTTTCTTGGCTCTGATTATTGAATTAAACTCTCTCCAGAAGGCAGGAAGGGAAAGCCAGCTGTCCACTTACCCCAAGTTCCCTCCAAGAAGCAGGTCAGGATGATGACTCAAACTGAAGGTGACTCCTGAGACCGACTTTCTTCCTTGAGCCAACCTTCTTCTTGAAGCTAATTTCCTTCTGGAAGTTCAACTCCTTCTTCAAGCCAACTTCCTTCTTGGAAATGACATTTTTAACCCCAGAAATTCAGGACCTTTTATAGTGGTTTCTTGTTCCTTCCCCTTTTCACAAAGGCCAATCACAGCTTCCAAATTGCCCAGCATTGCCTGGGGAGGGGAAGTGTTTATGAGAACCACTTCTCACCTTCTGAAGAGGTGAATATTCATCAAGAGATTTTACGGATTCCTGGCTAACTAAAGTGTGAATTCTCATTTCCTGGCTGATTAAAGTGAAAGGTGGAGAGCTCCTCCACCTAGTGCTATGTATGGTATTCAAACCTTTGTTGATTTAATTCAAAAGTAGACAAAGGAGAGTTAATCCTGTCTTCACAATCTAGTGAGGTTCTAAGTAGGGGTACTTAAGTTATTGTTAACCAAAGTATTAACTCAAAATAGACAAAGGGAATAAAGAATTCTCTTTCACAAGTGTAAACTCTGAGAGAACAAAAAAGAATTCCCTTTTGTAAGGGTAGGGATTATTTTTTGCCTTATTCTTAAGAATTAGTATAGTGCCTGGCATTTAGTAGGCATTTCACAAATATTTTTGTGTTGATTGATCAATTAAAAAAATTTATTTATTTGTTACATTAAAATTCCCAGGTATCTCCCTCTCTTCCTTCTCTGCACTGGAGAAGGCATCATTTTACTATGTATTGCTATGTCTTTACTATGTCTTGCTTGTTTCTATATCAGTTCTTTCTCTTGAGTTGAAGACAATATTTCTGTTGCTCTATCTAATATTCTCTTGGTTCTATTAATTTCTTTTCTTTGTAATTTCACATAGGCCTTTCCAATACCAGGACAAATCCTTTAGTTTTCTGCTGCCCCACTTCACATTATGGAAATTATGCCAAGATAGAACTCACGCAAGAATTACCTATATTGTTAATTATTTCTGGACATATTATTTCATCAGGAGAAGAAATTCTCTGTGAAGAAACCCCCTCCATAAATGCAAAGCAGCAATTCCCATTTAAAATTTAGTCTTAGTATTGCTTAGGGCAATTGAGTTAGGTTGTTTGGTTGCTTTTGTTTTCATACCGCTTGAAAAATACTTTTAAAAATTTGATAATGTCACAGTGATCAAATTTGTTCCTCTTTAGGGTACTTTTCTGAGTGTACTTAGGCTATCTGAAAAAACCAACATGTCTTGGGATGCTAGAGGTGGGAGACATTCAGATTTTCTTCTTTTTTTTTTTTTTAGCTATATATAGCCTTCAATATTGCTTTTTTGGCCTTTAAGGCTTTTGATGTGGCTTTTCTCTTGGGAGGGATAATAATTTCCTTTTTGCCTTTGGCTCCATCTGTGAAGGTGGGTAGGAAGGGAAGGAATCACTGAGATGCTATATGACCTGCCTAGGATAATATAACCGATATGTATCGGAGTCAGGTCTTGAACTCATGTTTTATTTACTTCAAGAGGCCCTATATCATTCTGTACTATCACACTTCCCTATGCTTCCTTTCATCACCTCTGTTGGTGGACATATTAGCTAAAACTTCAAGTCACTATAAGAAAATTTTAGGGAAGTGGGAGATTTTCCCCAGATGCCTATATTTTCACTACAGAGCCCAACAGGATACTACCACTACTAGTCTTGTTCTATATAGGGACTTCATTGTCCCCAGAGATGGTCCCATACTGGAAGAAAAAGAACATGTAGGGTATCACTGAAAGACCCCTTAGGGGTAACCTAATGATAACCTAAATTAGCTAAGTATCTTCCAAGATATCTCATTCAAGAAAAGACTTAATTCTGCAAAATTGAGCAGAATATAGAAATACTGAAGTTCATATCAAAGAGATCAAGTGAACTGCCTGCCCATAAAATGCTAATTGTATGAAGTACAAAAATGGAATGCAGTTATACAGGTAAGACTTGTCATTTATCCACTCGGATATTCTCACTTCACAGAGTGTCTTTGTATTTAGAAGCAAGGAGGCTGGGGCCTTGCAGGCACTGAGAAAGGTGGAAGGCTTTGTTGTCTTTTAACCCATCACTGTTCTTTTTTCATTTGGTTTTTTGGGGAAAAAAAAATCAGAAAAGCTGCTTGTATTTCCAGTGTCTCTATTTAGCTACTTTGTCTATCTCTCATGTCTCTTCTTTCCCCAACTATATTGCCTTTTCCCTTATCTTTAAATCTGGTAGGGGAGGGAAAGGGAGAAACAAACAAAACACTTTTACCTTTCAAAATAGCTAAAAGAATGGGATAAAAAGCTGAAATGATATTTCTGGTTTCCTTTGCCTTTTTTTTTGATACCTCCCTGAGGTTGCTTGGAACAACCAGATCTCACTATAAGCAACATTTTTTCAGTGTTGGCTTTCTATTGAAAGACAACTTTATTCCATTGTTTTCCCCAAAAGAAGATCAGAATTAGCCATAACTATTTTGTGTAGCTCACATTTTGTCCCACAGCTTTTCTGTATTTTCCATTCGCTTCACATGTGACCTTTGACTCCTTAGCTGCAGAGTAAACTATTTGAAGGCAAAGACTATGTCATAAGCTGTTTTGATATTTCCCCCAGCACCTGGTGCAGTACTGGGCTCACAGGAGGATTTCAGGACAGATTTGATGAAGCAAACCAAATTTTGAAGCTCAGTCTTGCTGTGACTTCACTAACCACATCTTTACCTTAAGGACCAGGTTTCTAAAAATGGAATATCCTTATAGCAATTCACTTTCCATTATTGTTCTCATTTTTTGTTGGATACTTAGATGAAGTTTTCTCAATGCCCTGACTTTTGCCCAAACTGTTTTCCTGTGTACAAAATGTCCTCGTCCATTTCTGCCTGCTGAAATTTTACTAACCCTTTAGACAATTTACATTCCACCTCTTTAATTAAGCCTTTCCTAATAAATCCAATTAGAAATATTCTCTCCACACTTTGTCCCTCTTTTCTATAGTAATCATTTTCTATTTTGTATTATAAATGATGGGATATTTTATACTAGTCAGAATGTATTGTAAAGTAAGGGGTTGATTGATGGCAGGAAGACAGAATAATAAAGGTCTAAAAGTGGACTATCAAATGTAGAGGGCCATCAAAGAGGATCTTGGTGCCCAGGAGCAAAATCCACTGTCTCTTGGAATAATTATCTGCCTATAACTCATTCCTCTCACCAGTCAGCCTCTAAAGGGCAGGCATTTTATCTTATTTAACTTTGTATATCTTTCATTGCCTAGCTCATTGCTTTGAACAAAGCAAAGTGCTTAATAAATATTTGTTGAATTTAAAATTTGAACATGCTAGGGTCTCTGGACTATCTTTGATACAGCAAGAAAGACAATATAATGTTAGTGGAAAGAGCCTTGGATTATTCCCACTGGGAGCCTGGAGATCTACATTCTAATCTTGGCTCTGTCACAAGTTGGGTGACCCTAGTTTCTCTAGGGCTCAGCTTCCTCATCTATAAAATGAGGGGGTTGGAAAACATGATCTCTAAGGTACCTTTTAGCTGTGAGAAGGGCGGTACTTACTTTCTGTTGCCCAGCTCTCACTCTACCACCAGCCCTGGGAAAATAGCCTATATTTCTTTAATGTCCTCTCCCATTCTCCCTGTCCCCCCTCCCTATAGGTACATCAGATTTGAAAATATCACTAGCACATCATTTCCTACATTTTTGAAGGAGAGGATTTCCTTAGGAATACTAAAGGATACATTTATTAGAAATCTATGTCTAATATGGACAGAAATATTGCTGTTCATTTTTCTTGTTGGGTATAATCCACAAAACTCAGGTTTTATTAGCTCAAGCTCCTGACTTACAGAACTACTTGTTCTTCCTGACAACTGTCTCCTTTTTCTCTCTTTTCCAATTTCCTTTTATTTCTTTTTCTGTGTACTCTCTCTGCAGAGACCACCCATCATTAACCATAGACCTTTCCCACCCCCATTATAATTGGTACTGCTTTTGTAAAGCTTGAACTCATGTTTTATTTACTTCAAGAGGCCCTATATCATTCTGTACTATCACACTTCCCTATGCTTCCTTTCATCACCTCTGTTGGTGGACATATTAGCTAAATTAGCTATTAGTCCCCACAAATAGGGACTTTAAAAAAACCTAATTGGATGGCTTTGATTAAACACCTTCAAGGGTTTTTCACAATGTTGGCCTCTTCTTAGCAACTGCATGGCTATACCCATTTAAGTCAGTCATAGGCACTCTAATTTTAAAATTAACCTAATCTCAGTGCAACAGAGGAGTGGTTGGGTTATTCTTTATATAATATCTGTACCATCTTACCATCTATGAGGGAACCTTTGGAATGAAACAAAAGGATGAAAGGTAAGAGAGATAGTGACCATTCCAAATAATAGAGAAATATGATTAAACGATGCATTTGAAGAAATAAACTCTTTCGGTGACATAGTGAACCGAAGCAAAAGGAGCTAGACAAAATGGCCTCATTAATGGCCAAGCGCACAACACTGTTCTTTACCAATCTTTGTCTTCAGTGGTTTACATAATTCCTCTATCATTAAATCAGTTTAGTCTCCTGTACACACTTTGTCTAAGAGCTTACCTCTTTGTGAAAGTATGTCCTGACTGGCTGTTTCTTGGACTACTACCAATCTTGATTCTTCCCTCTTGATTAGTGGTTCTTTTGCAGTTCCAGACAATTTGATTCCTTCTGGGAATATCTATTGTCTTTGTCCTTTCAGACATCTTATGGATTAAACAATCAGCCCAGAGCACTTAGGCAAAAAGGGGAAGGGACTGGTGGTGGTTGTTCCTTTCCATTTTCTGTGTATGTGTATGTATGAGTGTGTGTGTGTGCTCACATGTGTGTGTGTGTATTAAGCCACAGGCCAACCACATCCTCAGTAAACTTTTTGGCATCTTACCAGACTTTGTTTTCTAAGTCTTTCTCCTCTAGTGAAGTCCCTTAAAGCAAATGGCAGTTTTTCTTCAACAGTTTAGCTGCTGTTTCTGGCCTTGATTGTGTACTTTCTCTAGAATGGAATTTATAGACCCATTATACCCCATGATCAGTAAGCCCCAAGAATTTCCCAAGGAGTAACTTCTGGTTATAGTATATCTAACATGTATAGTTTTCTTTTGGCCTTCAGAGGTATTTCCCATTGTGCAACTTACTTAATTCCCTGAAATACCCTTTTAGGAATTTTTTTAAAAATGCTTTCTTAAAAAAACAAACAAACTTGTCTTTGTTCCCTGTAGTTTCGTTGAATAGATGAGTCTCATTTTTTCCTTTTTAAAATTGACCAGAGAAAAATTAGATGAAAAATTATACAGAAGCATTCCCCTTAGATGCTATCTGGGCTAAAAGTTCATACCCTAAATTTTCCAAAATACACCCTAGAAACATTGGGATTACCACTATCGTCTTTGTTATCAAACCACTATAATACCAAAATCCTGTCAAGAAACTGAGATTTCATGTTTCCTTTGACCTAGTCTATCTTTTAGTTGGCAGCTATTCTAAGAGGCCAAATTGTAACTAGGGCAAGACAACTGGGGCTACCTCTTTACCAAGGCACTAAAATCTAAAAGGTATCAACAGCCTTGAAGAAATAACTGAACTTAATGCATATCATAGCACCTCTTCTGAGGCCACTTCTGCCTTGTGCATTTGTCTAATCGGGTCCCCAACAGGTAGATGACTACTCTGTCTTCAGAGTTCTTTGGGAACTCCAAGGGGCTGAGGTTTCTAATATTATTGCTCCTAAACCCTCAGTGATAGATTCCCCATCAGCCAACCAAACAATAGCTCTTATTAACTTTTAGGAAATGAATTTATTGAGCAAATATAGAAAGCACAGTTGATGAAAAACATTGTCCCCAAACCAGGATAACACTCTCTCCTTGGATACATAAGATTCCTAAGGATGATGGGCCCAAACTTAAAAACAAATGTAGTGAGGCACACATGTAAAGAACACATGGGTCAACACCTGACCCTGGAAGTCTTTTTATTCCCTTTGTGGAGTCCTCAGGAAGTTCACTGAGGGGCATGGTTTCAGGGTTGGATGACTCATTCTACTTACTGGTTCCTCAGAGGCTATGGAATTTCTGTTGGAAGAGCCAATCTATTGCTGTGTCAAGCATTTTCATCTGCTTCTGTGAATTAAGCCACTCCACTGATCACAGTACCCTCTTTCTTATTCTGCTCAGGTGCTGAAAAATGAGAAAATTCCAGTAGTTACCCTGTAATCTTTCTTTGCCTTTCAATAATCCCACAGTCATTTGTGGTGAATTCCCATCTGAAGACTGATGCTCGGTCATCAAATCACCTATAAGCTATCCTTTATAAACTGGGTAAGCAAATACAAATTGAATAAATAAGTCATATATTCATGTGCTGTGGTCAAGGGGAGAATAGGGGTGCTGCCCCTGTTCCACCCAAATCTCAGAACTGGTCCTAAGTGGTCTTCTTTCCTGATGGCCACAGAGGAAAAGGACATGAGATGGGCAATTCAATCTTTTTGTGGGCATCCTGGGTTCTGATCCAGCACCTTTATACAACCAGAAAACTTTTCCCTATTGCAAAATATCAGTCCCTAAGTCATGAGGTCAATAGATCTACTTATGACTGGAAATGAAGGTCATAGTTAGGACTGGGCAGATACTGTAATGCTAAATTGGCACACAAAAGTCTCCTAGATTCCCCCTAGTTTCCTCTGCTGTGGATGCTGTGATAGTTGTTCCATGTTCCAGAGCCCATGAAGTCTGTATGCAGCCCTTAACTTTGCAAACATTGCCCTTTACAGCTGCTGCCAGACCAAGAGGTACTTACAGTTCCCCAAGTTAGAAGCACTCAACTACCTCCTACTGTCTTTGGCCTTGGCACAAAGCCAAATGACCAAAAGGTTACTAGCTTTCCTTTGAAATTTGACATTTGTAATGATTGTAAGCAAAGCAATTTTTGTTGTGGGCTTGGCCTTTTTTTTTTTTAAATAGCTTTGTCTAAACTAGCAAGATGTTCCCATTAAACTGGAGTTCAGAGGCAGGGGATGAAATAGCCATTAGAAGACCTTTCAATTTCTTTTCCACTCCTAATTATGCCTGATTAGCTGGAACTTGGAATACAGAACAAACTCTGATGGTGATAATGCTATAATTCTAAAAATTCAAAGATATTTTTTCTCAGTTACAAACAATTCTCAATATTTTCAATTTCAAGTTTTCTGAAATTATAAGATCCAAATTGTTTCCCTCCCTCCCTTCTCTTCTCCCTCTCAGAGATGGTAAGCAATTTGATCTGTATTATCATGCAAAACATACTTCCATATTGGTCGGTGTAAGAGAATACTCATATAAAATCAAAACCCCAAAATAAAACCATAAGTAAACTAATATGAAAGATAGTATGCTTTGATCTGCATTTACTCCAACAGTTCCTTCTCTGGAGGTGGATAGCACTCTTTGTCCTTCAGATTTGTCTGGATCACTGTATAATGAGAAAAAAAACTGTCTTTCACAGTTGATTATTCCACAATTTGCTGTTACCATGTACAATGTCCTCCCAGTTCTGCTTGTTCTGCTTTGTATCAGTTCACGTAGGTCTTTCTAGCTTTCCATCATCATGCTCATTGTTTCTTATAGCACAATAGTATTCTATCACCAATATATAGCACAATTTGTTCAGCCATTCCCCAGTTGATGGGCATACCCTCAATTTCTAATTCTTTGCCAAAAGTGTTGAAGTTCAGGTGGAAATCTTCTAATTTTGTGACTTTGTGACTAAGGTTTTTTTTGTCCTAGATTGACTTCAGTTTTAATTTTCATATATCCTGAAATGTTGACAATGAGTATATGTCCATCACTCCCCTTTGCATGCTCTTCCATCTACCCAAACTAGTCTTTTTGTATTCACAGAGGACATTCTGTTCACCTGTGCCTTGAATGCACTCTCGTCTCATCTCAGTCTCTCATATTCCCGTGTTCTTCAAAGCTCATCTTAAATGCCATCTTCTTACTGATCCAATCAAAAAGCTAAGATACCAAGTGTTCAAAATGTGCTAGGTGCTGGTAATATAATGCAATGAAGTTTGCAGGAAGCTTACATTCTAACAGAATTTCTCCAGCCTTATCTCTCCCTCTACTTTGATTCCTTATGGGAATATCTATTGTCTTTGTCTTTTCTTGTACCTATTTTATATTTACTTGTTTTGTATATACTGTTATATATATGTTATCTCCCCTGACACAATGCAAACTCTGTGACAGCAAATAGTTACTTTTTTTGGTCTCTAGCACCTACAACAGTACCTGGCATATAGTAGGTACATAATAAATACCTGATGGTTGTTGATTCATTAAGGAAGAAATGAACAAGATATATATATATATATATATATATATATATATAGAGAGAGAGAGAGAGAGAGAGAGGTGGCAAAACTCAACCATGACTCCTGTCTCCCATGTTTTTCTTATAAAAGTTCTATAAAGCATATGATTTTTCCATTGTTTATTTGGATTTATGTTATGGGGTTTTGGTTTTATAAGATTACTCACAAAAATGAACAATATGGAAATATGTTTTACATAATAATACATGTATAACCCAGATTGAATCACCTCCCAGCACTGGGAGGGGGAAAGGAAGAAAGGGAGGGAGATAAGCTCAATCAGATAATTTAGGTAAACTCGTGTGGAAATTGGCTACTAAATGTAATTAGTAAAAGTAAAAATAAAACAAATTCTATAAAAATTTATTCTTTCAAAGTAGGAGGTCAAAAATAGATATTTAGAAGCAAAATATATTAAAATATATCCAGGACATAAAAACACAATTGCTATCAGAACTGTTTACAAAAGTGACCATCTTATTATAAGCAGCAGTTTCTAAATTGGGGCTTTGGCATCTCTTTCCCCTTATTTCATCAAAGTGGCACAGTTTCATGACTTACTGAAATCCCAAGTTTCAAGAGTCTATTCACCTGGAGGCAGTTGGGTGGCTCAGTGGATTGAAAGCCAGGCCTAGAGACAGGAGGTCCTAGGTTCAAATGTGGCCTCAGACACTTCCCAGCTGTGTGACCCTGGGCAAGTCACTTAACCCCCATTGCCTAGCCCTTATCACTCTTCTGCCTTGGAGCCAATATAAACAAAGGGTTTTTAAAAAAAAAGAGTCTATTCACCTATTATACAACATAAGACAATTGTTTCTGACCCAACTATAGAAAAAGGTTAAAGAAGTTCAAAGCAAAAGGAGGAGTCTTAGAAAAGTACATCATGAATCATGGAACTACTATAGATTGGAAAAGGGAAAAGTTCTCTGAATCATAAGACTCTGGCTTCAGTCAAGATTTACTTCCTCCAGTCTAGGTAGACAAAGGTTTGAATTATGAATAAGGCTAAAGAAGGAGATACAATTTCCTTCAATGACTCAGTCGGATAGCTACCAACCAATACTAAATGGAAATACTCCCTTTGCTTTAATTTAGCTCTTATTCTGGCTTCAGTGTCAGCCCATTTCCTTAGATCTCGTCCTTACTAAAGAAAATGAACAATATTGTATACTATCTTTAAAAGTGAAGAGTGAAGGTAAGGAGGGAGGAATGAGTCAAGCATGTTCACAGTCAAAAGATTAGCCTGAATAGGAAGAAGGTAGAAATTGAAGAATGGGGTAGGGGTTTACACAAGAGATAAAATTCTATAGATATGTCTCTTAGGTACCTTAAAAACATGTCTAACAAAACTCAGCATCTTTTCCCTCCTGAATCCTACCAGTTTCCCAACTTCTCTATTATTGTTGAAGGTTCCACTGTCTTACAAGTCACCAAAGCTTACCATGTTAGAGTAATCCTAAATTCTTTCTTCCCTGTCCATAATTACTCATATCTAATCATCTGGCAAGTCTTATTGATTCTACTTTCATAACATTTCTCACATTTGTCCTTCTCCCTCCTCCAAAGCCATAACCAACTTATTTCAAACCCTAATTACTACTCCTCTGGATTCTTTCCCTCAAGTCCCTCTCCCCTTTAATCCATCTTCCATATAGCTACCAAACTGACATTTCTAAAGTGTAGATAGATAGATAGATAGATAGATAGATAGATAGATAGATGGATAGATAGATAGATAGATGGATAGATAGATAGATAGATAGATAGATAGATAGATAGATAGATAGATAGATAGATAGATGGATAGATAGATGGATAGATAGATAGATAGATAGATAGATAGATAGATAGATAGATAGATAGATAGATAGATAGATGGATAGATAGATAGATGGATAGATGGATGGATGGATGGATGGATGGATAGATAGATAGATAGATAGATAGATAGATAGATAGATAGATAGATAGATAGATAGATAAGTATATAAAGTCTAAGACCAGGTCACTCCCCTACTCAAGAAGACACAAAGGCTCCAAATTGTAGCTAAGATAAAATACAAATTCCTCTGGCTCATACTTCTGGTGTGAGGGTTTGCTGAACCCTTTTTAGGGCTGCTTTTCTCCTTTGGTGACAATCTTTCACCCAATTCTCACCTATGACTCTAAGAAGCTGTAGTGTGTGCACAGTAGTCACATTCCAGTAAACAGTCTGAGCAGGTGGCTAAACCAAACTGAGGCCTCAAACCAATCAGTGAGTTAAGCGGGCATCTCCCCCAAGCATATGAAGACTTCCCCCAGCCAAGGGGGCAGATGAGAACAATTTGTTCCAAGAGCCATGAAGATGGTAGAAATGGTCACTATGGACCTCTTAGAGCTTGGCTAGATATTGAAGAAGCCAAGGTCATCCATTGCATCCCAAACCATCAGGAGTCATTTTGGCTTCTGTCTTGTCACTAGATTCTGATGACTGGAAGAAAGAGTAAGTCTGACAACTGTGTGAAACTCTGGCTCCCTTAAATCCAATTTATGTTCCAGTCAAAAGACATTACCAGTAAAGTCATTGGTCCTCTTCAAGTATGAAGGACAACAACCCAGTTCCTATAATTCACTCCATCCTCATTGCCATGTCTTAAAAATCTCTATCTTCCTTTAAGACACTGCTCAAGTACCGTCTCCTCAAGGAACTTTATTGTGATCCCTCTAGTTGCTAGTGGCTCCTCGCTCCCCTCCCCCAACAGATAGCTATGTATTTACTTATCTGTGTAGATGTGGCTTTTCCTCAACTGAATGGAAATTTATAGAGGGAAGGAGCTGTTTTATTTTTTGTCTTTTTATTTCCAGTATTTAGCACACAGTGTTTTAATTTATTCAATTTATTTATTAAACATTATTTTATTTTTAACTTAAATGCTTTATTTTATTTAAAATTATTATTTTACTTAACACATTTAATAAACACTTCTTAAATGAATGTGTGAACAATTAGGATGGTGTCAGATTATAGAAAACTCTGAACATCAGTCACAAAAGTTTAGATCAAAGAGTTTTTGGCAGTGAGGGAAAAACATCAATTAATTAGCAAGTAAGGGTTTACTATTGTTGCATAATTTTAAACCACAGGACTGCAATTTAGAGAAACTGAGTCTCCAAGCAAAAAAGAAAAATAGTTTATTATGAGAGAGCCAAGTCCCACAATAAAGCCAGACTGTGGTCAAGACCAAAAGATCTCCAGCATTGTGAGAGACCTTCCTATTTACCCCAAAGAATATTAAAATTTATATTCCAAGTTAAAAATATCATGTTAAAAATAGATCAGATTATGCTATCTTAGAATTACAATTATGATTATCTCAAGACTACTGCTAACATTAAAATCTAATCCTCATATAAGGGGGTAGGGAGTTTTTCACCCATTTTATGTATAAGGCTCTCTGGGGTTACAAATACAAAGAATGAAACAATCTCTCCTTGCAGTGAGCACACATTGTAATAGGTCCAGAGCAGTGGTGCCAATCTCAAATAGAAATGGATCTCTGGAGGCTTCAAGTTGATTTATAAAATCACAAGTTAGTATTAGCTATGTTGTATTGTATTTTTACTTATTTTTTAAATGTTTCCCAATTTATATTTAATTTTGTTCAGGCCCCACTGAGAATTTTTGTCAGCTTCATCCTGGAGTCTGACACCTTTGGTGAAGAAGACATGTATGTATGCTACATATATATATTGCACAGCAAACATATAAGAAGTGAAATATAAAATAATTTGGAAGATAGGGTACTAGTGGTTGAGAGAAAAGATCAGAAAAGTCTTCCTGCAGAAGATGATGCTTGAGATTCTCCTTAAAGGAAGAGAGGGACAATATGAGGCAGAGGAAAGGAGGGAGTTCATTTCAGACATGTAGGACAGTCAGTGCAAAGGCATAGAGACTAGAGATGGAGTGTTGTATGTAAGGAACAGTCAATCAGACCATTAACAAGCATTTATTAAGCACCCCCTATATGTCAGGCACTGTACTAAGTTTTAGGGATACAAGAAAACCCAACTCAGAACAAAAACAATTCTTACTACCAAGGTGCTCATATTCTAATGGGGGAAACAATATGCAAACAATTATGTTCATACAAGATATAGACAGAGTCGTTGGAAGGTAATCTCAAAAGAAAGGTACTAACTAGAAGGGAACAGGGTTAAGGGTTGGTGATATAACAAAATTGAGGGACAATTAATTTCATATTCGTGCAATGTCAAGAGGTCTAGAAGAAGAAGACTCCTGTTGGAGGAAAGTCATTAGGAAGTGACAGTGATAAAAAAAAATAAAGAGAAAAGAACTTCAATAAAACACCATATAATGAAGGCTCAGCATATTGAATGGAGGACTCTCTCTTTGGAGGATTTCTGGGGTTACATGAACAAGAACTACAATAGGATGATGCATGGATAGCTTTATAATCTGCACCATTGAGGAAGTATTCATACCTAGAACTCTATGGAAGTATCTAAGTCTGTCAATGAATAGGAGAGGAAGAATCGCATACCTTATGGACTGGAGAGGAAAAGTCTACATTTGGCAGTCATCAGATAATTGAAATCAAGAGAATCGATGGGTTTTAGAAGGAAGCATCTAAAGACTGAAAAACAGAGAACCAATGACAGAGCCTAAAAGAATGAAGGAGGAGGAGTGGGTCATGGAGACAGATAGAGGTGGAAAAGGAGGAAGGTGGGGATGAGAATTTTCAGCATTATAGAAATTCCTCTTCTTGTACTTATGTAGAGTTTTGGCTTTGATATTGTAGAAGCATTTTAAAAGCCTCCCTTCTAGTTACACTAAAAATGTTAAGAAACAAATATTCCTCTATTTTGAAGTCCTTTCTATACTTTCCCCTTTAGGAATGTAATTTTAATGTAAAATGTTTTTAATATAAAAATGGTTGAGAACAAAAAAGCTAAAGCCCCAGGAATATGAATTAATGTTTTTAACCATGTTTAAATAAAAAAAATCTATTGTATAGTTAAAAATAATTATCTTTTCTTTTAAGAAAGGAACATAGGCACTAGTCCCTTTTATTCCTTGAGGGGACAAATTGAGTTTTAGTAGATTAATTAAAACTATATTCTAACACATTGTGACCTTTTCTTTGTTCAAGATTCTTACAAATGTTTCCTCACATTGCCTTGAAGAGAGAGATATCCAAGGACACATGAGGCAAGAGGAAAGAGGACAGTGTCAACTTGAACATTTCTCTTGATAAGCTAGAAATATTTAGATTTAGAATGATGTTAATAAATGTGTTTCTGGCAAATGTACCTAAAACACAAGAAGTTTTAATATTTTTTCTTTAACAGTATGATCCCAGACTTCCTGTCAAACTAATTTTTTATGTCCACTTTTCCACCTTGTTAAGTCCATCCTAATTGCAAATCCAAGCTTCCATGATGCTGAAAATATTTGTCATTATAACACAAATGCCCTCAGTTTAGAAGTGAGGAGGCTGAAGGTCGAAGAGATAAAATTATCTATAGTGGCTTATTTTATATATATATATCTTCTTTGGGCTTATAAATATATATATATATATATATATATATATATATATCTTCTTTTGCTCTCTTTCAATGATAGGTAGTACATGAAGAATGAAGACATTCTTAGGGTAAGAGTAACATTAAAAAGCCTTGTGACCTAATTGTTTTTTGTTCAAATGCTCTCACAATGTGGGGATCAATGCACAGTGTCAGACTTTGACTGATCATACCAGGATAAGCTAGGAAGGCTCTCCCACAGGTGGGACACAGTCTTCAATGAATATTTGGGATGGAGATGTTTCTGAATTTGTCCATCTCACATTTCTTTTGAGCTGCTACAATTCTGCTTTGCTCATAAAACACAGTGCCTTCTCTGATGTGGGTGCTGGACAGCCCTGTGCCAATGCCTCTCGTGCCTTATAATTGATATCATGGTTCTTCAGAGAGACTTTGTATCACTTCTTCTGACCTCTGTGTGAGCACTTGCCTTACCTGTCACCTAGAATCCCAAGGGAAAAACAGAAGAGGGAAAGCTATTATTAGTGTTAGAGACATTGCTTCTACCAATCACCATGGAAACAGAACAAAAGAGAGGCAAGTTTAGCCTAAAGCAGGCAGGCTGACCCTAGAAGTAGGAAATTAGGGGGAAAATCAGTGAACAAGACTTAAAAACAGATATACAAAGTATGACTATAAAATAATAGGTGAAACTAAACACAGTCCTGGAAAAGCACCAATTCTAGGAATTCATGTTTAGAGGACAGTGGTCCTAACTCCTCTACTCATCCAGTCTTAGGTTGCTACATTTTATAATCTGTTCCGGTCTTCATTTTTGACAGAGGAGAAAGCTGAGACCTGAAGAGGTTCAGTGATTTGTTCAAGGTCACACAGTGAATGAATAACAGAGCTGAGACTAGAATTCAGGTTGCTTATGTCCCTGGTCCAATGTTGAATCTGCTTGCCTTCAGTCTCCAGCTTTCTCTTGACTGAAATACTGGGTAGAAGTTTCATAAAGGAGAGAAAAGTCATTTTTATCATGTTCTGTCAATTTTTGTATGCCTTTTTGGTACCATTCTTTTCATATAACAACATTATCACATGAGTTTAAAAAATTGCTTTTTCTAGGCTATTAGTAATATGTTTTGATGGCACCTTTCATCCTAAAATGTGTGTGTGTGAGAATAAATACTTATCTTATTTACCTGTATCTCATTCCTTTGAAGAATAAGCAGACTACTATAATAGCCTTCTAACCATTCTGCCTAGTACAGTGAGAACCAGGAAGAACATTTAGATTTCTCTTAGATGCTTTTATTTGCCTCTTTCAATCCATCTCATACAGAGTTCTCAGATTAATCTTTTTTAAGCATTATTTTGATCATGTTACCTGCTCAGAAACTTACAGCAGCTGCTCGTTACCTACAAGATGAAATCCAAACTTTTCATGATGTTCAAGACTCTTTGTATTAGGATGCCATCCTTCTTTGTTTTCCTACTGCTTTCTGAGAGACCTTACTCCAGTCAGGTTGTCTTTTCCCTATCTCCTATACATGCCATGCTCATTCCAGCCTTTGTTCATGCAATTCTGTCATGGGGAGGGAATGTCCTCCCTATTCCTATCTGCCTATCCAAAACACAAACATGCTTCTAAGACCAAGCTAGAAATCTGAGCCCCTCTTCTCTGAAAAGACCACACCAACCTATGGTACTTTGGTAGAATATAAAAAATAGTAGCTCTTCAGAGGGCTTAGGGTCAAATCCTGCTGCTTACTTCCTTTGGGTAAAATGAAGAGGTTGGACTAGATCTCCAAATTAGCCTTTTATTTCAAGATCTATGAGCCTAAAGTTTCTTCCACCCCAAAATCCTAGAGCAATGTTTCTTTGCACCATTAATTTAGGTACTACTTCACTCACTGCCTTATGACATCTTTTTGGAATTATGATGTACATTCTTTAGGTGTGGTACCTTTCCAACCAAGACCACAGATTCTTTGAAGGCAGGAATTATATGTAATATTTCTCTAATAATAATAACCTTTTATACATAAATTTCTATATGTATATAGAATAATTAGTATAATAAAACCTAACATAGTTTTATCAGTAAATGTAATAGGAGTGGGGATAACTAGGTTGTTCAGTGGATTAAAAGCCAGGCCTAGGAATGGGAGCCCCTAGGTTCAAATTTGGCTTTCCTAGCTGCATGGCCCTGGGCAAGTCACTTAATCCCCATTGCCTACCCCTTACCACTCTTCTGTCTTGGACCAATACAAAGTAGTGATTCTAAGAAGGAAGGTAAGGGTTTTTCAAGTTAAAAATATGCTAGAAGCAATTAAGTGGCACAGCAGATAGACTATTAGACCTAGTATAAGGAATATCGGAGTTCAAATCCAGCTTCAGACACTTAAGAGGTGGTATGATGCAGGGCAAGTCACTTGACCTCTGTCTTGTTTTAGTTTTGTAGGATTTAAATTAATCTCTCTATCTCTCTCTCATTTCTCTTACTTACACTCTTTCTATTTTGTAAATAAACTACCATAAAAGTCATTCTGACTTGAGTAATTAATTTTGGCAACCACATTTCTCATAAATTTAGTCCACCTTTAATATTTTAACATTTTTACATTCTCATTTATAAAATGGAGATCAGAATAGCACCTACCTTCCAGGCTTGCTGGAAGGAATATATGAGATAATATTTGAAAAGTGTTTTGAAAACCTTAAAGTACAATATAAATGCTAGCTATTATTGAACGGATAGCTGTGTATATCTCCATCTGTAATACAGATGGAGACACTGAGGCATATCAGAGAACATATATGATAGCTGGAAAGAACTCTAGAGATCAGCTAGTCCAACCTCTATCTAATACAAGAATCCCCACCATAAAAAAACACTTTTAAAGATGGGAAAATCACTACCTAACCCCTAAATCTCATCTATATTTTGGACAGCTTGAATTTTTGGGAAGTTCTTCCCAATATTGAAATAAAATATGCCTCTTTTTGTACTGCTATTCAGTGGTCTTAATTCTACCTTCTGGAGATATATGTACTTGAGAATAAATTTATTCCCTCTTCTACCTGAAAGTTCTTTGTCAAATATTTTAAGATCATTAATATGGCTACCATAAACTTAATTCTATTTGAGAAATATTTAAGAAATATTATTTAAGAAATATTTATATGAGATTCTGGGATATAAAGATAGATCTAGCATAGACTTTGATCTCAAGGAACTTACAATCTAATAAGGAGGAACATACATATGAAAATAAAATGAGATCAGATACACTGGCAAAAGAGACAATTCACTTTTAAAAATTCAACTCAGTGAAATTTTATCATTCACCTGCTGCCCCCAAGTTATGCTTGGGCCAGACATAGTTTCTTTTCCACAGCCTCTTTCATTAATCCCTGTGATGGTGTATGTTGTGTGATTTTGTATGCTGTGATTTTGAGTATCTTTACCATCCTGGCCATTCTCCAATTGGTTAAAGTCTCTTAGGAGAAGTTTGCAATCAATGTGTAAATCAAGGTTGGATTCCTCATATTGGGCTGCAAACTGTCCCTTCTCTGTGTACTCTTTCCCTCATGAGGTACCTTATTCCCCATATCCTGCCAGGATGACATTTGGGACCGGTAAGCATCTGTCAAAAGGGGCTTTCCTGATATCTTACCAGATTCCTTGGCCTGGTCAGGAACTGGGAGTCTGGTTGGGACATGCCAAGGGTTGTTGCCCTGGTAATGCACAAAGAAATTCCCCTAACCTCAGCCCACAACAGTGAGACCAAGGCAGCTGAGATACTGTGGATGTTAGAATGTCCACCAGGCTCCTTGTGTCCAGTGTCTTCAAGATGAAAGCTCAGAGCACAGATTGGACTGCCCTCCCCACAGTATCATTCATAGCTTGCTTCAGCAGCCTGCAGGACCTTTCAGCTATCCAGGGAACAGTGAAGAAAAACTAAGGAGGTAGATGCATTTTTTTTTTAAACAGAAATCCATGTGAATGTATTTTAACTGCTTTTGGCAAATCAGAAGCTATTGTGCATAATAAAGGCTCATGTTCACATAGCGCTTGAAAGGTTTATAAAATGCTTTCCTTGTATCAATGATGGAATTGATTTACTGTAAAAGTCAATATATTTGGTAGGGGCAATATGGTACAATGGAAAGAGCACAAGATTTCCAATCAGAGGAACTGAGCTTCCATCCTGGCTCTGCCCATTATAATCTGTGTGACTTGAGGCAAATTATTTTGCTTCTTGGAACCTCTTTCTTCTTATGTAAAAGCAGAGATCTGGACTACCTGGCCTCTAGGGTCCCTTCCTTATCTCAAACTATAATTTCTATACATTCAATATATGCAAGCCTTGGGAGAGCTAGGATTGGATGCTCTAGAAATGAGAAGTAAGCTGTGTCTCTGCAATTGGCACATTAAAGTAGAACATGGTGGATCCAAACATTTCTGTCCTAACCAATGCTAAAAGATACAACTAAATGGGGGTGGCATAAATTATTACAGTGGACAAAGTGACCAAACAGTCACATTCTGGACTAGGCCTATGTTGGTCTAGTATAGGACGGGAAGAAAAATAGGAATTGATGTCATATTTTTAAACTGCCTTTTGCAAATCTAAAGCTATTGTTCTAGCTCACGGTCATAGAGTATTTGAAGGATTTACAAAGCACCTTCTTTGTAGCAGTCTTATATTGACTTAATGAGAGAGTAATCATATTCCTTGGGCTTTTTTTAAAGTTTTATTTCATTAACAGAAATCTCTTCTTTCCTGCATTGAAAAAGAAAAACAAAAAGCAAGTTCCCTCAATTAAATGTGTGCACCTACAAGCACACATATATACATACACACACACATATATATATTTATATATGTAATGGGGCTTTGTACAACAACAGGTCACCTAAGATGGAGGAGAGGAGAAGACAGGGATATGCTTCTGGGAAAAATATCTTGCACGCCCCAAGCAGCGGTGTCTTTCTATTGGCTGCATAGACATGGTTGTGTCTTTAGAACCACCTGACTGAAGCAGTCAGTCACCTGACTGACTCTCTTTCTTGAAGTGTCCATGAAGGTGAAGGTCCTGTTTAAGCACAGCCCAGGGGTCATGAGCTAAGCTGGTGGGGGCAGGGCTACCATCCAGGGGAAGAGTGGATAGACTGCTTGGCCTGGAGTCCAGAAGATTGAGTGGTACAACATAATTTGCAGTTTCCTGGAACCTCTTAAGGACTGTTAATATTTCTTGCATTGAATTGAATTCTATAAAAACCCATGTCTTCCTTATAAGATTCCTCAGCATTTCTATTGTATGAGTGATAGGTGTCTTTTAGCATGATGAGCAATATGGAAATATGTATTACATGAAAGTATGGGTGGGGGAAGGGAAGGGGAGGGAGAAAAATCTGAGTTTTAAAATATCAAAAAAGACCCATCAAAAAGTGTTCCTACATATAACTGAAAAAATAAAAAATTAAATTAAAAAAATAAGACTCCTCAGCCTTTAGAAACATTTTAGATTTCCAAGATTTAGGTTTAGATTTCCAAGAAATCTGTCCCAGCTTCAGGATCTTAAGTCAGAGGTTTAGATTCATGTTTTGGGTAAGAGACTGGACAGTGTGATCTTTGAAGTCCCTTTCTCCTTTGAATGCTTTGTATGCTTTGAGGTCAGAGACAATAGGCAACCAGATATAGAATGGAATTGAAGGTTTCAGAATTAGAGAATATTGGAGCTGGAAGAGATCATAAAGTTTATCTAATCCACATTTCTTGTCTTAGTGAGAAAGAAAAAAACTGAGACCCAGGGAGACCATATAGTTTAGTGCAGTGTTAGCTGATTGGGGACCCAAACACCAACTTCAAGCTGCCTCTCCTCCCCCCAATTACCCTAGATATCGGAGGGAGGAAGTGTTCTAATTGGGTGGTTGGACAGAGAGGTGGGGCATGCAAAATATGTCCTCAGGGGAGGTGGAGAGGGGAAAGGGAGCATCCCCCTCCATGCTACTGGGGCAGGAGTGCCATACCTTCACCAAAATGGGTCTATTCGAAAGAGCTCTAGTTTTGGAAACATAAAACCTGCATCTTAATTCCAGTTCAGATACTAACTACCTATATTACTTTTAACCTCTTTCTGGATCAATTTCTCCATCTGGAAAATAAGGAATTCCCATAGTCTCTCTAGCTCTAAACCCCATGATCTTTTGTCTACTTGCTTGTTGCTTGTTTAAGGTTACAGACTGAGAATTCTGTACCATTTTGACTTTGCTATTAAATTCTAAAATGGCCCTAGAGGCACACTCAGGTTTGGACTTGAATTAACCCTAGTTCTGGGTGGTGCTGGGAAATAAACCTAATTCCACAATACCCTCATCTTAATAAACCAGTTCAAATACCTGGGTATAACTAAGAAGCTTTTTTTGGCTTGGCACCTCCAGTTACCTTAAAGTCACCCTAAAATAGACATTCTAAAATTTAAAGGACAACAGACTTGACCTCTCAGGAGTCCTCCAGTTTAACAAAGGCCCAGGGTTCTAAAAAATCACTCTGGGATGGTCTGGGATATGTCATATGTCAGCTTTCTACCAGATCAGAACTGAATTCTCAAGCTACAAAAGTCATAGGTTGATAATGGTTAAAATTATAGGAATTTAGATCTTAGAGACTATAGAGTCTAAACTTTGTTTTATACATAATGAGGGACAGACAAACAGAACATTAGAAAGTATGTTTTTAAGTACTAGCTATGTGCGGGGCACTGTGTAAATGGCTGGGAATAAAAATATAAGCAAGCAAATCAGTCCTTGCCCTCAAGGAACTTATATTCTAATGGTGGAAGATTAATTTAAAGGGAAGATGGAAATGGGAGAAGGAGAAGCATGATATGGATCAGATGGTGGCCAGAAGAGATGAAATAGGCAATGGTAGAGAACTGATTCTGGGCAAGATAAAGCAAAGCTCATATCTCCAAGCCCCTGAGGCCCATATAAGCACAGGTCACATAGCTAGTAAATGAGATATTCAACTCAAGAAATTCTATTGTATTATACACAGAATCACCAGATCAGTATCAAGGAATCTGTTCTATTTTCCAAAGGTGGTGCAGTTATGGAATCTTCCACCATTTCTAGGTTAATGAAAACAATCTTTCTCCCCTCTTAACTAAGGTTATCTTTCTAGAAAATGAGTATATTTACTTCAATCAATCCATCAACCAACAAGCATTTTTTAAGCTCCTTCTATGTGCTATGCTTGGTACTAGATATACAAAGTCAAGAAGGAAATAGTCCCTGCCCTCACGGGGCTAATGTTCTATATGGGAGACAGTGTGTGCACATTTAGATTTGTATATATGATTTTATAGATTTTTTTTTACATGCAGACTATAGGAAAAAGAAATTGGGGTGTAGGGAGAATATAATAACAGCTGGAGAGATCTAGAAAAGCTTCATATAGAAGGTAGTAAGAGATTAGAAGAAATGATGGGAAGGAATAGGGAATAGGAGTTCCAGGAATAGGAGTTAGCCAGCCCCTTCAAAAGCAAGGAGATGGGAAATGGAGCATAGTGTGTTAGGAACAGCAAGGCTAGTTTGTCCACAATGTAAAGCATAGAAAGACGAATGAGTACAATAAGACTGAAAAGGTAGGTTGGGGCTAGATTGCCAAGGACTTTAGAAGCCTAGATAGCTTACATTTTATCCTAGAAGCAACAGGAAGGCAATGTATCTCATTGAGTAGAGGAATGACATAGACTTGTCCTAAAGGACAAATCACTGACAGCAGTGATAAGGGTGGATTAGATTGGAAACTTTTTCATAAAATAAGCTAAGTATGTGTAGTGAAAAGAATGGTGAAGTTGAAGTCAGAGAACTAGGATCAACTATGCTACCTATCTCTTTTGACTTTCTACATGTTATAATTTCTGAGCCCATTTTACAGAAATACCATGGTAGTTTGCCCATTGGGAGTAGGTGCTTAATATATGGCTGTTGAATTAAACCTTACTGTATCTCTTAGGTGTTAGGTTACAGACAAAAAGTTTTATGTATGGGTTTTATTCATCCATAATGGAATGATTTGGGTTCAAACGTGGAACTGCTTAGCAGCAGAAAGAACTGCTCTGGAGGCAGGTCACAACCCAACAGGAAGACTCACTGAGGAGAAGGGAGGAGGAAGAGAAAGAAGAGGAGGAAAAGGGTAAGGAGGGAGGGAGATAGAGGTATGGGAAAGGAAGGGTTAGAGAATAGTGAGTCTGACTCAGGTAACCGCCTGAGGGTGGGACAGACAGACAGAAAAGAAAGCAGATCTTTGGGATAAGGGGTATTTATCTCACCAAGCTGAGTGCAGAAGTTCAGACTTCCTCCACCCCCTGACAATCCACCTGAACAGATGAGGAAACTGAGGCACAGATCAGAATAAATCTAAATTTTCATATTTGTAAACGAATTCAATGGGAGAAGGTGGGGTGGAACTGCAAGGGATTAAGTCCTATCGGTTTTAGGAAACAACAGAAAAGTTGGACTATTTTGCTTAAAAGTTGGACTAATTATGCTTAAAATAAAAAAAATGAAGGGGAGGCGGTTCCAGTTGTTCGCCGGGGGTGCAGCTCCCTGGGCGGGTTCTCCAGCCCTGGGGCAGTGCAGGTCTCTTTGCTCTTTGCCCCTCCCCCGTCATTCCCCCCGCCCCCGAAGGCGGGTCGCTCCGCCCCCTTCCCCGCCCTTCCCCCTGGGTGCGTGAGCGTCCAGCGCCTGCACAACGGGATCGAGAGAGCCTGAGAGCAGGAACCCTATCCGCAGGAGCAGCAGCAGCAGCAGCAGCAGCAGCAGCAGCAGCAGGGGCAGTGCAAGCTCAAGCTGAGCCCGCAGCAGACGGACCTTGCTGTCCGGCCGCGCTTGAGCAGAGACCTCTCGCCAGCTCGGAATCCGGGCGGAGGAGGAGGAAAAGAAGGAGAAGGCAGCTGCCGCTTTCAGGCGGCCCGCAGCGAGTGCCACCCCCAACCCCGCGAGGGCAGCGAGAGGCCGCGCCATGGTGAAGGTGGCATTTAACTCGGCTCTGGCCCAGAAGGAGGCCAAGAAGGAGGAGCCCAAGAGCGGCGAGGAGGCGCTCATCATCCCTCCGGACGCCGTCAGTGTAGATTGCAAGGTCCGGGCACGGGGCAGGGCTGGGGAGGGGGTGGGGAGGTGGGGGAAGGGTCGGTGCTGGGAGTGAGGTGGTGGTTGTGGGGCGCCCCGAAGGGATCCCAGGTAGAACCACTGGGAATTGGGGGGGAGGCGATCTAGATCAAGTTGCAAGGTTCACTGTCCGACTGGGATCCCTGGATGAAGTGGGGGTGAGGCGGGGAAGAAGGGGAGCCACCATGAGATACTTTCCTGGGAAACCTAACACTACCCCCCACACACTCCTCCCACTCCACACACACACACCCTCCTTTCTCCTCCTCCGATTGCCCCCTTTCTCCTTCAGCCCAGGCCGGCTCCTTTGTAAGGAAGTGCGTATGCGGGGAGTGGGGTGGGGGTGGCAAGCTCTTTACTTTGCACAGGCAGCCTGGGGAGGAACTGGGGGCTAGGGAGATTAAGCTCGGTGCCCTCTTCGTTCGCTGTCTTTGGTACTGGGGCGAGGTGTAGGGCCCGGGCCGCCCCGCTGCAGCGGCGGGGTGCACGGTGGGACTTCGCCTCAGAACGTGCAAAACAAAAACAACACCTCCCCCTCCAGCCTCCCCCCCCCCCCCAGCCGAGTTTATCCCTTCCTTCCCCTTTATAAATAAATCCTAAAATGGCTGACATCAGAACTAGCCTAAACCTCGGGTTTCTTTTTCTACTTTCGTTTTGGAGCCGAACAGTACTTGGATTGAGTCCAGCAAGCTGTAAGCCTCTTATTAAAAGCATTTTCTTCCTTAACCTCCTTTCTGACCCAGTCCCGGTCCCCACCCCTACCCCTCCCCCGGCCCATCCTTATTGGCAGCTGAACTTAATGGTGGGGAAGGCGGGCGGGCTAGTTGACTGGAATGAGTTGTTAATTTTATAATTAAAACAATATCATTCCTGCCAAAGGTCAGCAATTGTTGTGAGGCTGTTGGTGGAAACTGGCCATAGGTGTTGTTTTTTCCAATAAAATTTAGAAGTCAGTGAATAGCTCTCAACACTAGGTGAAACTAAAATTTTTGCAACCCTTCTCCAGTTTTTAAAAATAGACAATCATGTTTATCATAATCTGCTTTAAAATAAATATCAAAGAGCGGTTATCTGGATCCTCTCTTTCCTTTGAGTAATTATTTTACCCACTGAGGATATTTACGAAGCATTTGTTTTGTGGTACTTGTCTCAGAAGTTAAAGTAACACTAGGAGAAATGCAATAACCTTTTGCTGGAGTTTCTTATATTTTTGCAGCTTAACAAAAGAAACTCTAGCAGAAGGTTATTGCATTTCTCTAGTGTTATTTTAACTTCTGCGAAGAGTATATTTTTGCAACTTAGCAGACCTTGTTTTAAGTTATTTCTGCTAAACTTTTAAAATAAATTTTCCGAGGAATACTTTTCCTTTCCAATTATATACCTCCTAGTTATTAAAAAAAAAAAAGTTCAAACATTGTTTTAACTTATAAAAGAAGCCTAATTATTGTGTGCCATTTATGAAGGCTGCTGGTTGTTTTTTGAGGCTTTGTCCATTTCTAACAATTAAAATTGAAATGAGGTTAACAGGTCTTGGTCAGTTACTTTGAAGTATTGGAATAACTTGATTACCCCTTGCTCAAAATGTTGCAGAGGGGATTCTTGCATTGACTTAGAGTAGATGGAATTCTAAAATCCTATCTAATAAGATTCTTTGCTTACCAAATAATGCCATCACAACTTTGAGACATAATATTCATTTCAACTTGCCTGTACTTTTTTGTTGTATATTTGTGGAAATCTAAGAGATTTTTTAAAGAAGCCTCAAATGTTAATTTTGATATGGATTGTCTTGTTTTGAAATGTAAACAGTGAGCCTATTCCCTAACTGGATTAAGAGGTAGCTCAGTCAATGTTGCTTTCCCTGAATCCTATGCAGTCCTAAAATAACTGTACTTAGGATAGATCAAATATATTGTAATTCCAGTAGTAGATTATCTGAACATTTGTTTTTATCTAATATTCATTAGCCCCCCGAAGTTCTAAATATTAGACATCATGGTACAGTATAGCAAAAAAACTAATATCTGAAAGTAGAAAACAACCATCATCTCAAGACTATGTCTGTAACCAACTCCTCCCCTTTAAAAAAAGAAAAAAAAGAAAGAAATCCAGAGAAAGAAATTGGGTGACGTCATTTTTTCCCCCTCTGGACCTGAATCTTCTGGGGGAATCTGAAAATCTTTGGACTAAAATCAGATTTTTGTTGACTAAAAAGTCATAAAATCAGCCTGTAATAATTTTCTCCTAATTTCTGGTGAGCTTGCTAGGAAAACTTCTGAAATTCTCCTAAATTCACCTTCAGATTTGACATTGTAGGCAATGATTAAAAGGAACAACATATAACTCCGTGGCCTTCTAAACCTTTTCTATTTTCTAAAAGCAACATATCAAACAAAACTACCAGGACTGAGCAGTAAAGGCCAAAGTCCTGCTTTGGTAACTAAGGCAGTAATCAGTGAATTGGCAGATACAGATGACTAACTCCTTTTGCAGTTCCTTACTGAAAGGAGCCTTTTCTTTAGTTTGTGACAAAATATTGCTCTGCTTTAAGAGTAGGATCTTTCTAATCAGTCATTTATATGTAAATTAAAACCTTATTTCAGGGTGTATTTTTGTGAAAGAATTTCTGAACCTTAAAAGCTTGGACAATAACTGAAAAATCATTATTTCCTTGAAGATTTTTTTCTGGTTCCGTGATAATGACTGCTTTCAAGCCATTTGGTATGTTTCTGCAGCTGGTTTCTCAAGATAAAAACACATAATCGCTCTCTTGTATGTTTGCTCCTTCCCTTAACCCTCTTGAGAAGATTAGATTGGATCATTTGGGGCCCAAACCCCTTAGGAACAAGTGACCATAGTACCATATAATGCATTAGAGTGACCACTCCTGTTACTTTGGTAAATACTTTCTCATCTTCTATTCTGCTTTGCCTCCCACCTCCTGCTGGTTTTTTTTTTTTCCCCACTACCTTTTAGTCCCACCTGCTATCTCCAGCAGGTTTGGAGACTTATGGTTAATTTATGTTTAATCCCTTTGACTGTTCTCCATTTCCTGTTATTAAATCATCTTGTCCCTTATTTACTGATTTGCTGCTTCCATGGATTATTGTGAATAATTGTCTTTACATCTTTGTCTTATATTCTCTCTGTTGGCCAGTCCATTAGAAGGAAAAGGGGAGAGGTAATTATAGAAATTAGAAAACAAAGGGTATTATGAGCCTTTCAAATAGAAAGAATACATATCCTCCCAAATTGAAACTTTTCCTGTATGTTAGGTTGCAGGCAGCTTTCCTCTTACCTCTGGAAAATAGGTGTGTCATGTATTTGTAAATACAAAGAAAAAGTCATCTCTATCTAGCACTATGTTATATAATTATATTTGGCAGACATCCCTCCCTATTTTAAAAAAATTTTAAATAAAAGTATCAAATACTTCCTCACTTGTCATACTTTGATTTATCTCCTTCATTGTTAAGTTTAGCTCTAAAGAGAGATATACTAGAGAAAGAGAAGATGGGCACCTATGTGACACTGGGCAAAATCTTTTCACCTTTACCATCTTCAATTTCCTTCTGTAATATGAGGGGGCTGAACATCCCTTGAGGTTGCTTCTAACTTTAAAACTTAAGTGAAGAATAACTATTTCTCAGTTGTTACATCATTTCAGCATTTGGCAAATTTTTCTATCTCTTCATGCCTGGAGGACTTGAGAAATCCTATTCTCCCAGTATTCAAGTTTATCTTATGAATTATACTATCAGTTTGGGGTTTGGGTTTCTCCTCCACCCTCCCCATAAGACAAGTAGATGACCCAATGGATAGAGTGCTAGATAGCTTGACCTCGAGTCAGGAAGTCTTTAATTCAAATGTGACTGTATGATCATGGGCAAGACACTTAACTTCTGCCTGCCTCAGTTTCCTCATCTATAAAATGGGGACAACAATAGCACCTACCCCTTGGAGTGTGGTTATGAGGATCAAATGAAATATTTGTAAAACTTTGCAAACCTTATAGCCTTCTATGTCAGCTATTCTATTATTATTAACAATTGGAGGCATTTGGTAGAGACTTCAGGGGCTTGGAAATGGTCCAGATTGAATTGAAAGAGGGCAACTTCTTGCTTTGGTCTTCTCTAAGTTGTGTCCTTTTCAATATTGCCTTGATGCATACCTTTTCTCTTGACCAGACACCCAACAAATAAATTGTTGTTGACAGTGTTTCTGATCAGTGGTTACAGCATTGAGGGAAAATTCCACTTTGCCACTGTAGGGCCAGTTTACATGGGCAAAAGTATTCTCAGAGGCCATTTCACAGCTAGAGTTTGTACCCTTAATTGAGCTTCTCTGAGTTAATGATTATTCACTTGTACTATCTATGATGACTAGGGCTCCAGACTTGGTGGGTTTTTGTTTTGTTTTTTAATATAGGAACCATCTTAGAGGTTTTGAACTGAGGTTGTTAAATTTAAAGGATTATTTAATATTAAATTAGTGTCCAAGGAAAATTTCAAACTTGGTGGGGTTTTTGGCATAGAAACCATCTTAAGTTTTATTAAGTAGGGTTATTTAATTTAAAGGGTCACTTAATATAAAATTGAGGCACATAGACATTTATTATTGATTTTTCTGGGACAGTTTCATTATTTGATGGTACCTGTGCCTCTTGGAACCCTCCTATCTCTTTAAAGCTCAGCTCATGTGCCATCTCCACAAGCACTTTTCTTCTCACTATCTCAATTAATATTCTAATCCTCCTGCTCTCCCCACCCTATTATTTTGTATTTAGGATCATAGATTTAGAGCTAATGGGGATCTCAGAGATCATATTGCCCAGCTTCTTCATTTTTTTTTTAACCCTTACCTTCCCTCTTGTAAGGCAAAAGAGTGGTATGGGCTAGGCAATGGGAGTCAAGTGATTTGCCAAAGGTCACACAGCAAACACACAATGTCTGAGGCCAGATTTGAACCTAGGATCTCCCGTCTCTAGGTCTGGCTCTCAATTCTTCATTTTATAGATGAAGGTACTATATCTTATATTTGTTATTACTCCCAATAGGCTGTCAGCTCCTTTATGGTTATTTACATTTTTTTTCCATTTAATATCTCTGGAGTCTAGGGGATAACTTTGCCAGACTTTATGCAGAGTAGGTGTTTTAAAAATGCATATTAAACTGAATTGAGTACACATAGCGTTCCTTTTTAGTTACAGTATTTATTAAAATGAAACTTTTTTTAAATTTTATTTTTACTGATGTCTTTTTTTTTTTTACTATTTGCTTCTGAATATATATCCTTTTTTCATTGTTTAGCTAGCAAGCCTTCACTTCTAAGAAAGTTGGGTTTTTTTGTTTTTGTTTTTAAAGAAGGAAAAAAGCACTTTAACAAAACCAAGCAAGCTCTCCGGTCTGACTGTCCTCTCTTGAGTTCACCACTTCTTTAGTGAAGGAGGATGATACATTTTATCACCTTAACTCCAGGGCTAACTTAATCATTATGTTTTTAAAGAAGTGATAGTATAGACCTCAAGCTGGAAGGGACCATTAAAGTCACTTATTCCAATACCTCTATTTTCCAGAAAACTGTTATACAGATAGCAATCGTAGAGGGCAGGATGAACCCAAGCCCTTTTTACCCAAGATTAACATGTAGTCTACCATACTATGTTGCTATCATATGTGATTCACGATATTATCAACATGTAGAGAAGGGGCCAGAAAGAAGTCATCCCATCCTAAGACTGATGAATTCACAGCTATAGCAATGCTGGCCTTATACCCTAAAGAGATAATAAGGAAAAAGACTTGTACAAGAATATTCATAGCTGCGCTCTTTGTGGTGGCCAAAAATTGGAAAACGAGGGGATGCCCATCAATTGGGGAATGGCTGAACAAATTGTGGTATATGTTGGCGATGGAATACTATTGTGCTAAAAGGAATAATAAAGTGGAGGAGTTCCACGGAGACTGGAACAACCTCCAGGAAGTGATGCAGAGTGAGAGGAGCAGAACCAGGAGAACATTGTACACAGAGACTGATACATTGTGGTACAAGAGAACGTAATGGACTTCTCCATTAGTGGCAATGCAGTGATCCAGAACTATTTGGAAGGGACATATGAGAAAGAACACTGTCCACAGCCAGAGGAAGAACTGTGGGAAAAGAAACACAGAAGAAAAACAACCACATGATCCCATGGATCGGTGGGGCTATGACTGGGAAAGTGGATTCTAAAAGATCACCCTAGTGCAAATACTAATAATAAGGAAATGGGTCTTGATCGATGGCACATGTTAAACCCAGTGGAATTGTGCATCATATGTGGGAGAAGTTTGGGAGGAGGAGAGGGAAGGAACATGAGTTGTAACCATGGAAAATTATTCTAAATCATCTAATTAAATAAATTTTTTAAAAAAGAGAGGTTTGGACTAGGTAATTAAGAAAAAATAATAACAAAAACTGATCAATTCAACCTCTAATACTTAACTGAGAATCTAATTTTAAAAACAAAAAACTTGTAGCAGGTTCTGCAAAGAACCGGATAGGCTTCAGCTGCTTTCTTGTTCAGTGGACTTGATTTGCCCATCCGGAGTATCCAAATGAAAGTATTTTTGTACAGCTAATTTCCTTCTTTGTGAAGGGAATATTGCAGATACTGTGCAATCTATGTGCTAGTTAGTCTTGATATACTTTTTTCTTCGTTGTTTTTTTGCCACAAAGAATAGATTGCTCTGTGGGTGGGAGGAAAGAGATATTATTCAGAAACAAATGTGATTGCAAGACTTAGAAACATTTAACTTTTTCACTCAAGAAACTTGGGAAGATTTATAGGAAATTGTCTGGTTTTTGTTTTGTTTTTATTCCAATTTTTTTGTACCAATAAAATGCTTTTACAAAAAGGAGGTGACCAGAGGAGATAAGTGTATCCTGTTTGTCCCTTAGGACTTTGTGGACAATTGCTATTTGAAAACTAATTTTACTAGTATTTGTGTCCTTCAGTAGATACTTGTTTTTGAAATGAAAGTCTTTTAAAATGAAGTATGTTGTGGTAGTTCTTGTGTTATCTCTCATCTTACTAGACATTTTCTGAATGTTGCCAACAATTGAGTGAATAAAAACCTTGGAAAATAAGTATAATCTGTTAAAAATTCTTTTAATTCTAAAAGAAAACCAATATATCTCATCACCATTTGTATTAAATTGAGTAGTTTTTTAAAAAAGCATTAAGAACCAACTAATGATGGTTTTGCATATGCTTAAATGTTCCTAAATTGAACAATGTATTTTTTTTTTAATGAGAAGTTCTGTTCTTGCTCTCATAGTAGAGGTATAGTTTTGTTTTTTACCGAGTACTTTCTATTCAACAATCCTGGTAATTGGTTGGCAGCAAGATGGTTTTGCAACATAAAACTTAAGCAGAAAGCTATTTCTAGATGAGACTGATTTTTTTGATGGTGGAAAAATGGTTATTGAACTATAATTTATACCACAGATTTATAAATACTTCACTTTTCATGTGAACGATCTTGGGAATTTATTTCTACCTAAAATTATGACTTGTGAAGGAATTTGTACTTCAGTGTGTATATAAGCAGATGTATTGTTACAATGACAACTATTTGTGAACATAATTAGATCTTATTGTTTTAAAGTACAGCATAAGGCTTTGAAGATTTCCTTTAAAAAAAAGTTTGTCTGACATAAGGATAAACTACTGAAACCTTTAGTTTTCATATTCTCTTTTTTTGATGTTATTCCATCTCCTTGTACTAAAAAGACTAAAAAATCAAGAAGTCAGTTGAAATACAAAATGGTAGGCACATAGGGTTTAAAAAAAAAAGCAACTTAGTCCAGAAAAAATGTATATTAATTGTCCTTCTTTAGCTCTACATTTCTTATCTTCATCTTCAGCAGCTACCTTCTCTTTGCAGTATTTCATTTCTACTGGCTTGTCTTTAAGCTTTTATCATTTCCTTAATGGAAAGTCAGAAAGGCTTGGTTCCAGGACTGCCCTAGCTCTAAATCTTCCACCCCCCACTCCCACCCCCATTCTGCTACTTAGCTTTTTCATTGCACTGTCTCTGGCCCTCAGTTTCCTCATCTTATCTTCATAAAATGAGAGAATGAGACCAGGTAAAAGTTGAAGTTTACACTTGTAATGTACATGTGTTACTTCATTTGAACCTCACAACTAGATAAAAGTCTAAAGGTATCAATAAAATTACAGGTAGTTCCATTTCTTGTCTTACAGCTGAGGAAACCCTAAGATTCAGTGACTTGTTCATGGTTTACATACCTAAGTGTTGGCAGGATTTGATTCCAGAATTCTCTTGACTCTTGCACTCTATATTGCCATTTGGCCTTTAATCTCCAAATTTGCTTCCAGCCCTAACATTCCTTGAGTCAACCCAATTCCACTACTGGGATCTGTAACATTTTAAAGCCTGCCAAGGTATTGGGCTAACAGCCCAGTGAGCTTCAACTATGGACACAACAGGCTCAGGCCAAAGGATCATCTTGTCTTCTTTTTGGCCTTTATTTTAAAATTATTTTTAACATTCATTAACAAAAATTTTGATACTCTACCTTCTTGCCTCTTCAAAGCAAACAATATATCAATTATACATGTGAAGTCATACAAAACCTATTTCCTTATTAGCCATGTTACAAAAAAAGCCTCCAAATAGCAAGAAAAATAAAATTAAAAAGATACTTCAATTTGCACGGAGTCCCACATTTCTCTCTCTGGCGTTAAGTAGCATTATTCATCAGAATTGTCTTGGATCCAAATGTCTTGGATCATAGTAGCTAAGTTTCACCACTGATCATTGTTACAGTATTGTTGCTGCATACGGTGTTTTTCTGATTCTGTTTACTTTGCATCACTTCCTATAAATCCCCTTAGGTTTTTCCGAGACCACTTTCTTCATCATTTCTTATATCACAATGTTATTCCATCAGAATCATGTAACTTCTATAACCATTCTCCAATTAATAGGCATTCCTTCAGCTCCTAATCCTTTGCCATCTCACACACACACACACACACACACACACACACACACACACACAACTCCTCTAAATATTTTTGTACATATGAGTTTTTTTCCTAAGGGTGGTCTATAGGTGGTCCTTTCTCTAGAGTTCAGAAACTTTGAACAGAGTGGGATCCTCCTAGATTTTATTTAGTATTAAAGAAAACCTTAGGTCTTTTGGAATCTGTCCACAAAGGTTTACCACATTCATCAATGCTCTTTTGTGGATTATATGAATATAGTCCCTCCCTAGCTCTTCTTTTGGTTTTAATTCAGCTCCTTTTTAAGTAACTGGAATGGTACTAGTGATATTTGACAGGACTCCAGTACTGAGGAGTTCATGTGTGCCAGGAAAACCCTTCATACACAGTGATACAATTCTAGTTGGTAATACAGATCTTGCCAGGCTTTAGGCGAGATTAGGACCTCTAGAGTTTGTCACGAGAAGTCTGTGAAATTAGGATTAGATTTTTAACTACTTATTTTTACAGACCAGAAAATCGAGGCCTAAAGAAATAAAGTTTTAATCAAAAATCCCATGAATAGCAAGTATCTGAGCTCTTTGATCATGAAGACTTATTTTATTTAAAATAAATCCAAACAGATGTAATGATGAATTTCCAGAATAAAACTATCACACATTTTTGTGTGATGGAATAGAAATTTACTCTTAACTCAACTCTTAAATACCAGTTCACACAATTTCTACAGTTTATTAAATCAAAAAAAGGAAACACTGATTCATTGAAATAATCAATCTCTTGACTCCCTGTGTGTTAATACCAAATCTTATCTTTTGATTTAGTGATCACTGTTACTCCTTACCTTTTTTACTTTGTCCTCTTACTCAGAAAATTCCTTTAATTTTAGTTTTTTTCCTTATGGTCCATTGGACTCTCAGACTGATGATGTGGTGATACTTAATGGGGTGCATTTGGTGTGATTGGTTCTAGATTAATAAACCAACTTTGTGGTCATGGAATTAATTTCTACAAATCTGTGGTTTCATTGCCTGAATGTACACATTATATATGACCTACAGTGTCAGCAAAGTAGATGGGTATTTGTTGCACATGCTCCCCTCCTCTCACTATGGAATTCTTTGGATTGCTTCAAATTCAGATGGTCTGACTCAGATTTTTTTTTTTAACCAATAACAAAATCTGAAGGCTGAGAGTGGAAAACTGAATTGCCCAGAATAACACACTTTAGAAGAAAACTCACATCTCCATTCCAGCATTCTTTCCATTAGAAAATGGAAACTCCATGCCAAAAAATGGACGTGCTTCTTTTTTTCATTGAATACCAAGGCCAGTTGAATAGTTAACATTCATCCTTCTTTGTCTTCATTCATATTTGGTGGGCAGTTATATTGGACTCAAAAAGAAACAGTGAACCTCTTATTACAAAATAGGGTGTTTTTGTTTGTTTGGGGCTATATATATATCTATACACATATACATATATACATACTGTTGATTGGGAAAAAAACAGAACTATTAAATTGTCAAAATCACTCTTTAATCAAGGGCAAACAGGGTTCAGAGCTAGTAGGCCTCGACACAGAGCTGCACCACCACACAGGTGAACTCTGGTCACTCTCATCACTGACCTCTGGGAATGCCAAACGTAGGAAAATGACAATTCCAAAGAGCCATTAAAGTTGGGGAGCTTAAATACCTTCCTAGATGAAACCTGGGGGTTTAGGATGAGAGGGATAATTGATTGAAGAAATCAAGAAAGGAAGGAAGGAAAGTGAGGGGTTCCTGACAGGAATAACAGTGGGGGGCTGATGCTTTACAATGGTCACAAAAGGGAAAGGCCCAGTCTGGGCCACCTTGGTAAAGGGCTTTAGCCTAGGGGGAGAAACCATTGGAACAAAAGGGATACTTAACATCTGATGGGATTAACTATTTCCACCAAACTACCGGGATGTCTATTGTTAGCCTGAGACCTGTGAAGTAGGACTTTCCCTCAGTGGGAAAACTCTTCAGTGAGTAGGTCAAAACCTGGGGTGTCTACCTCCCAACTAAAGAAACTGGGGACTTCTAGATTCCATGTTGACAATACACATTTATTCATATATAATTCATACATAATGATTCAAATTATATAGAATATGTATTTTATAATTATATGCAAAATTGTGTTTGTATATATCTAGCACTTGGCATAGCTGCCTGGTATATAAGTAGAAACTTAATGAATACTTTTTTACTTATCTTGTCATATAATCTGAATACTAATATAACATAGGTAAGCCCTAGTATACTATTTACCATTCCCTTTCTGATCAAACTTTATCTAAGTTTATGTGTGTAATTTCAGATTTATCCCCCAAAAAGAATAAATTAAGGAGTTCTTTGCAAGAGAATTCACCAAAGAATTAGTTTGACTTCTTAGAAACAGATCCATTGTGTAAAAGGAGAAGCATTGCTCCTTTATCCCAGCAGATGGCCCATCGAAACAGTTCTTTGTTGATCTGTTTATAACAAATTTTATACAATGAATAATTCTGTACAAGTGTTTTCTTTGGGCCCCGTCCATGAAACAGATGAGCCAAGGTTTTGCTTTCCATTCCAGTAGCAGTTTCTCCAAGCCTTCCCACCTAAATTCTCCAAGTCTTCCTATCTTTTGTAACAAAAAATACCAAAAGAACCCAGAAGTTAGGAAAGAGGAGGGTAGAATAAGGGTGTGGTTTTTTTTTTTTTTGGTTTGTTTGTTTATTGACCTTTGACTATGGGTCAAGAATGTAGTCTTTATTTTCTTCAGTTCAAAGCATCTATTTTCACTAGACAGCAGCTGTCCTGTTTTGATTCTGGATTCCAAAGCCTAGAAATAAATTATATCTGATTTTAACAGTTTTATGGCCACTGGTCAGTCTAGTGACTGACTGACTTTGAGAAATGAATGCTGTGCACTCTGGGGCTTGGATCTCTGAGGTCCATTCTGCCTCTAATTTCCTTTATATCCTAGATGGCCTAGATTTGAATATCAACCACTTCTTTTACTTTCTAGCTGAGCAACCTTAAGCTTCAGGAAGTTCCCTACTTGTGATATGATCATCATAATGCCTATACTACTGGTAAGGTTATTATCATATGATCAAATAAGAATTTCCCCCAACTCCTGACTCAATAATTAACACTTTTCCACCCAACTACCCACTCCATTCTAGTGATTCTGAATGTCCTGCTGCTTTTCTCCATCCTCTGACCACTCATTATTTAATCCAAGCGAACCTCTGCTCTGAAGCTACCCAACCCTATCCCCACATTCACAGGAATTCCTGCTCCATAGCTAACTAACCAGATTACGTTTTGAAGCTTTTGAATCTTGTCTCTTTCTTGTTAACACAGCTTCCCCTCCCTTTCTATCATTGGTTGTACTTTAACTCATTTTGCCAGACTCTCTGGGATTGTCAGGGAGAAGTTAAGATTATTTCTTGCTCCCCATGTCATAACTCAGGAACTTCTCTCAGATTCATTTAATACATTTGTATTGGCTAGAGTGCTAGAATCTGAAAGAGCCCTAATCTGGTTTCAGACTCTTATTAGCTGTGTGGCCCTGGGCAAGTCACTTGACCTCTGGTTACACCTCAGTTTCTTTATCTGTAAAGGGAGGTGGAGAAGGAAATGGCACACTGCTCCAGTATCTCTGCCCAAAAAACACACCAAATGGAGTCATGGAAAGTTAGACATGACTAAAATAATTGAACAACATGATTCTGGTACCTGTTGTCTGCTGACTTCCCTGATACATTCTCCTTCCATTTTCAAAAGAATAGTGCCTAGAGCACAATCTATTCTCCCCTAATCTTGCCCTCCTACTAGGGGACTTCCACTTACTACATCTGATACTTCCCCCAATACCCATTTCTTTACCTTCCTTACTTTCTGTGACCTACCCTCTCCACTTGTATTGATTCTAAGACAGAAGGTAGGGGTTAAAAAAAAAAAAAGATTAAATGACTGGTCCAAGGTCACATAAGTAGTAAGTATCTGAAGAAGAATTGAATTCAGGTCTTCCTGATTCCAGTGTTGGCCTGTTTGTTATAATGGCATTTTAAGCTATATCCATTTGGGCCTTTTATTTATTTAGAAATCTTACCTCCCATTTTAGAATCAATACACATAATTGCCTCTAGATTTCTTTTTAAAGGAATGGCTGCCACTTGAGGGCAAGCATCATTTTTATTTGATTTAGGTTTGTTTGGTTTTTTGTACCCTCAAACCCAGCTTGTGCCTTGTCTGGCAGGTGCCTAATTGAATGCAATTTCTGTCTTCGGTACCCTTATCTCCTCCCCTCCCCTCCTTTTTTTTGGCCTTCATCACTTAATCCAGATTTTCTTTTTAAGTTAATTTTTTTGAGGACAAATAACTTTAATGCTTCCGAGTTAATATGTAGTAAAGCAGTATCCCAAAGTTAAGGGTGCTGTCACAAAACTGAGGCAGTTCTCTCCATTGCCTACTGATCACTTGCCCTCTACCATGAGCAAATTACTTATTTTCTTCCCAAAAGATAAGCTAAGGAAATATAAACAAACTTCAAGGAATCTAAAATACCTATGATTTGTAGAAGACTATATTATATCCCAGAAGCTCCAGGAATGGTCTTGACTTAAACTTTATAATATTTTTGAAGAAATGAAATTTCATGATTCTTAACTACATGCAAAGCTCTTGCAAGTCTGATGTGAATAGATGGCATTTGTAATGGCAGTACTATTTCTATACAAACATGTAAAATCCTTAATTCAGAAGCGAAGCAGGTGGTTCTAGGTGGGATTCATCTGTTTCAGCTTTTCACATATGGAGAGTTTGTTGAAAAGCTTTAATTAAATGAGTGCCTGTTCTTGGTTAATGGCTGCTTTATAAAATGCATACTTAGGTAAGAATCAGTTACCTTTTAACTTGGCCTCCTTCTCAAATACAATTTTCATAAGATTGTTCCTATGGCTTAATGACTTACATAAGGAATTACAGATACTATATAATAATTTTCTTTGTTATATAAGGAGAGATGATATTTTTTCATTAATTTCTTTAAATAACCTAAATTCATAGGTATCCAGTAATGTTAATATCAAGGAACATAATTGTAAACTAAATTATTCTGTCAGACTGTCTGTCTCTGAAAGTCATTATTAGGCTTGTGATATTTGATTAACAGTATAGACTGGTTTGATTTTCATCCAAAATAGTGAGTAAGCATTTATTAAGTTTTAACTATGTGCCAGGCACTGTGCTAAGCCCTCAGGATACAAATAAAAGATAGTCTCTGCCATTTAGGAGGTTTGGGAGAAATTTTCCACCATCTTTTTCAGAGGACCCTGAGGTAAAGAAAGTAACTTGAGGAGGTGTGATTACCAAAGTTCCTTTTGGCATAATAGAATCCAAAGGAGAGTGAAACTGGGTGGGAAATTAAAAGGTGACTGGCTTGGGTACTCTCAAACAGTACTAATGTTTATCTTTTTGCCAACAATGTAAAAATATTTGGGAGATGGTCTTCCAAGATTGTCATTTCTTTTGTACCATTCTTGAAAAGGATATGTTTTGGAGACTTGCCTTGGAGAAATTTCTTATAAACTTAAGATTTGGTAACAATAGGAAATGCAATGTACATTGCTGAGAGTGAAGGCGGAGAAAAGCTTTTAATGTTGAAACTAATTTCTTAGAAAATCTAGCCTTCCTGTTACTAAGATCTCCAAGAAGAGAAAAGCGATGTACTGGTATAATGTAACATAAGGTCTTTATAACTGCCAATTGGGAAATTCTTTCAGTGCTTATCTCCCAGCATTTGGAAATTTGCCATCAAAAACTAAGAGTAGGTCTTCAATATAGCTATCACCTTTAAATCTTCAAATACAGACAGAAATAAATTTAAATTCCACTACCTCCAAGGTAGTATACCCCTTATATACTCTCATAAAAAAAATAGTAGTAGTGACAAAAGTGGCCATGGCTGTTAGCCTTAGGAACGTGCAGTATCAGAAAAAGATTTATAGCCTAATTTCTTTGAGTCCTGACCTAATTTCCTATGCTAGAAACACTGTCCAGAACTAGAAACCTAAACACTTGTGCTAATTTGAATGATGCATAATAATGTGTTGGGATTCATAGACTTTCTTGATTTAGTTTTAAAATGTTTTAAAATCACTGGTTTTTCTGTATGATATTTTTATAATAAAGTTGAGTTTTCTTTTATTCTACTGTTTTTCTTTGGAAAGGTAATTTAAAAGATAATTTTTATTGTAGATCTCTTTACCTTGAGAATATAAACCTTCAGGTAACATTTTAACCTTGTTTGCTTTTTTTCTATAAAGGTAATTTGGTATAATGAATAGAGTTGGCACTGAAGCCCGGAGGATCGATCAGCATTTGAGTTTCATCTTTGGCATATACTAGCAGTTTGTCCCTGAACAAGTACTATAGGACAGCAGTGCACAAACTTAATGGTCTTAGAAATCCTTTACACTATTAAAAATTGTTAAGAATCCCTAATTTGTGGATGTGAGTTATATTTATTGGTAGAAATGAAAATCTTTTAGTATTAGAAAATAGTTTTGACCTCAAGGGATCATTCCCAGACTATATTTTGGGGAGATTATAAATTACAAAGAAGGTGCATTGGTACAAGGAGTTTCCTAACTTGGGAATTCCCTTAACTAATAATCATTGCTATGGTCCCTAAAACCTTTTTTCCCCCCTTAAATGGTGATTAATTATTTCTGATTGATTATCTTATTAAATAAATTAAATAAATTTGGAATTAAGTTAACATTTTCTAATATTCACAATGTTGTGATAACAAGCCCTGATGTAACTATTAAAGGTCAGTGTTGTCTGAAAGCTAGTAAGGACAGAAAGTCAAGGGTCTCTGAATATGGGCTTTATTTTATAGGAGAAAGGAAAAGTGGGATTATTGGCTATTAGTTATTTTGTTTCAGTTATGTCCTTCTGTGAACCCATTTGGGGTTTTCTTGGCAAAGATACTAGAATGATTTGCCATTTTCTTCTCCAGCTCATTTGACAGACGGGAAAACTAAGGCAAACAGGATTAAATGAGTTGCCCAGTCACCCAGCCTAGTAAGTGTTTTAGGTTGGATTTGAACTCAAGACTTCCTGACTTCAGGCCTGAATTTCCATCTACCACACTATATAGCTGCCTTGCTATTAACTATCCCCCACATTTATTTTGTCATTGTAATTGAGATTGTAGCAATCTTCCCCAGAAAGATCAAATAAAGACATTTTAAATCCATATATAAGCTCAAGAATATTAAGATATTTTCACATCTCTTTGCATTCTTTTGACTGTATGTCATCAATAGGGAATGAACATTTATTAAACACCTATTTCCCACATGCTGTGTTAATATAATAATATGCTGTGGGGATACAAGGAGAAAAAAAGAAAGATAGCCCCTGCCCTCAAGGAATTTACAATTTCACAGGTGAAGATAGAAAACAAAAGTAACCTGAAACGGTGGAGAAGGCAGGAATAAGAATAGTAGAGAAGTTTGAGAAATCTCAAAGTAGTACAACAGGGGAAAATGAAATATCTATTCTGAGCCCTGTCCTTAAAAAGGAGGTTTTGGAGTTTATGGCTCTGTCCTCCAATCATAGCAACAGAGAAGACAGTGATGAAGTGTGAGTACCAAGGCTGATTGGGTCTTGCAGAATGATGAGGTTGTATCTTCCATGTGGTCTGTGTGCCAAAATTTTACATTCAACCAAATTCAACACTAGCATGTATGCTATTAGTAACACAAGTCCCAGGGGCAGCTAGGTGGCTCAGTGGATTGAGAGCCAGGCCTAAACATGGGAGGTCCTGGGTTCAAATTTGTCCTCAGACACTTAGGCAAGTCACTTAACCCCCATTGCGTAGCCCTTTCTGCTCTTGTGTCTTGGAACTAATACTTAGTATTGATTTCTAAGACAATTTTTTTTAATTTTTAAAATTTTTTAAAATTAAAAAATTTTAAATTTTTAAAGTTTTTAAATGAATAATACAAGTACTATGTTTTTAATTTCATTCATTTCACCTTGACTTTAAAAGAAGTCAAGTAAACAGAGTTGGTGTCTCAGTCAAATACCATTGGTATTCCTTTCAGCTGAACTGGATAGATGGCTTCCATAGAATTAGAACTTTCAGATCTGGAAGGAACTTCAGATTACCTAGCCCAGTGTCCTTCCCTAGCTCCTCACCTTTTTCACAGATAAGGAAGATGAGACACTGAGCGCTTAAGTGATTTATCTTAACTCCATAGTTAACTGCAACTAGAGCCCAGGTACCCTGACCTTGAAGCATGACGCCATGCTGATGCCAGGATGAAAAAAGTATGTGTCGAGGAGGTGTTGAGCTAGTTAATCTGAAGTCTCTCTCTGTCTGTCTGTCTGTCTGTCTCTCTCACACTCTCTCTCTCTCCCTCCCCCCTTCCCCTCACTCTCACTCACTCTCTCAACAGTAGGAGTGTACAATTTGAGAGAGTGGAAAACCACTTAACCAAACATGAACTCAATTCATGAATAGTGATTTCACTAATCTACATTGACTGTCCGCCCGCTAGAGAACTGTTCAACCGGAAGATAACTATATGAGTGTTTAGGTGACCCTGATATGATAGGTACAAAGAGGAAAAATCGTTTTACACATCAATTTTATTGCTAGGGCTTTAACCTGAATGTATCAGGAAAGGGGGAAGAATATTTGTACAAAGTATTCATAGTTACTTTATTTGTAACATAAGTTAGAATATTAAGTTGCTATAAAAAGTGAGAAATATGAAGAATACCAGGAATTATGCAAAAACCTTTATGAAGGGGGCAGCTGGGTAGCTCAGTGGATTGAGAGCTAGCCCTAGAGACGGGAGGTCCTAGGTTCAAATCTGGCCTCAGACACTTCCCAGCTGTGTGACCCTGGGCAAGTCACTTGACCCCCATTGCCTAGCCCTTACCACTCTTCTGCCTTGGAGCCAATACACAGTATTGACTCCAAGACAGAAGGTAAGGGTTTAAATAAAAAAAAAAAAAACCTTTATGAAGTAATGAAAGTGGAGTAGAAGTATATACATATGGACTAAAATTATTTTTTTCCTAAAGCTTAACCAGGGGAATGACTCAGTACTTTTTTGATTCTACTTTGTTAAAATGTAGGCACAGAACAGTGAGGGGCTTATGTGTAATTTCATTCTTCATTCGTTTAGTCTTGTTTTTGTTGATTATTAAATTTTACCTTAAAATATTTTTTGGAAATAAGGAAATCAGAAATCCTCTGGCTCTACTCTTCTATTTTACAAACTGAGGAAAACAAAGCCCAGAAAGATTGTATTGTTTTTTTATCTACAGTAAGACACATTGCAGTCTTTGAGATGGATACAGTATAAGATAGGAAGTCTTTAGGAAAATGTTTGTTCAATCCTGTTCTACTCTTCATAGCCCCATTTGGGCTTTTCTTGGCAGAAATATTGGAGTGGTTTGCCATCTTCTTCTCCAGCTCATTTTACAGATAAGTAAACAGAGGCAGACAGGGTTAAGTCACAGGGTCACATATCTAGCAAGTATTTGAGGTCAGATTTGAACCCAGGAAGGTAAGTCTGACTCCAGGATCAGCACTTGATAGAGTGCCACCTAGCTGTCCTAGAAAACTGATATGCTTTGGAAATTAGGATGTTTAGTTCAGAAAGCATTCTTTTTTTTATTGTGTGCAAGGTAGTCTAGGTTCTAATTTCAGGTGTATTGCTATCTATGTGCCCCATAGTAAATCTTCCCCCCATTATTCATTAAATTCTAGTAGCTCCCTGTTTCTTTCAGGAACGAATACAAAGTACTTAGTTTTATAATTTTAAATTGTTTTTGTTGATGCGGAATCTAGAAAATCCAAACTTGTAGCTTAGTAAAATCTGATGAACCCCAAGTTCAGGACTAGCTTGTAAATTAGAGACCCCAAAGCTTGTCCTTGTTCCTCTGAGAATCCACCCTGAAGGGAATCTCAGACTTGCAGTGTCAGACTGAATAATGGACCCTAAGATAAATGACAATCAAGTGGGGCTAAGCAGATGCTAAGTACTCTTTTTGTCTTAAGTTGTCTCCCCCATTCCCTAGAAGATCCACACTTGGGCAGGGACCTAGCATCCACTATAAGCCACCCCTTCCCTTAGACCCTCGCCTCTGGCTCTGATTGCTTTCCCAAGCTTAATTGTATCCTGTCTGTATAGTTTGAACACTCCTATTTCCTTGTAGCTATGGTAAAGTCAATCTGCCATCTTTCCCTGCCCCTGATCCCCCAAATTCTTTTATTCCTGGGAGCTGTCATCTAGTGCTATGGCACTCCCAGGACTTTAGTGACCGGATCTGCCAGAGTCGGGGGACTCTGCATGGGTTAATAGCCTGCAACTCTTCGAGGAGGTCTAAATTTTAGTGCTAAAGTCCTTTCCTTAATTAAAGAGTGATTTTTCTGACTAATAGTTCAGTGTCTTTTCCAGTTAACATTTTCTACTGGCCTCCTTCACACCTCTTTAGTCCCCTAAACACACACTGTTAAGGTCCAGCAAATGCTGACTGGCTTATCTTATCGTTCCCTGAAGATGCCTTTATATGGCTGTTGTCCCCAACCTTCCCCCACGTACCCAATGTCTAGAATACTCTATCCTTACATCTTAGTTTTCCTACCTCCTTTCAAGATTCAGCTTAAAGCCCACCTTCTGCAGGAAGCCCTCTGCATCTCCCAGCGCCTTTCCCCCTCGGAGATCTGGTTCAGTGTGCTCTGTCTGTTTCTTCTAGGTACCTACTTATTTACTTGTTCCCAAGAATCCTTGAAGGCAAGGACTTTTGCTTGGTCTTTCTTTGTGAAAGTACAAATGCAACAAATACCAGTTATTATTAGTGGTCATCAGATGACAGTTCATTGCCAACCCTGCCCTAAAACTTTGCGGCTTAGGTAGAACCATAAAGTTTGAGGTCAGACAGCCATTACCTGCTAGTGTTCTGTATCCTGAGATATTGGTGCAATATATCATAATAGCATAAAGTAGGTTTCCTGAAACTTGGCCAGTGTCTTCTCCATGGTGTCACGTGACCCAGAATAGAGGCGTGATGGCAATAGTAGAGTTTAAATATGTGCAAAGGGGATGCCACAGAAGGAGGGTGAGAAAGTTCAGTTTTAATTGTGAACATGGAGAAATAGGAAATTATTTCAGGCAAAAGAAACCAAAAGAGCAAAGACAGAGGCAAGATCTGGCCCTGGAAAAACGATCCTATTGAACAAAGATGAGAAGAGATAAGATTGACTTTGACCAGCCATGGTTAGAAGAAGATCAGGGATTCAAAGAAGTCTACTGTGGTGAGCCTAAAGTATACTCGGGAGGATGTTTTGGTTCTCACTTGACTATATTTTTAAATTTCCAGATCTTTTTAAGGAATTTGACTCTCTTTAAAAGGTCCATTATATTGCAATGATCCAGGACAATGCCAAGGGACTTATGAGAAAGAATGCTATCCACATATAGAGAAGAAATGCAGAAGAAAACATTATTTATTACTTGTTAATATGGGTATATGATTTGGGGTTTGGGGTTTACAAAAATGAATAATATGGAAATAGGTTCTGGATAATAATACATGTGTAACCCAGTGGAATTGTTTGTTAGCTCCAGGGTTGGGGAAGAAGAGAACATGAATCATGTAACCATGCAAAAAAATAAAAAAAAATTATATTAAAAGCACATTATTAGTTCAGGGCCTTACATTGTGATTTAGTTATAGTGGATAGAGTGCTACACTTTGGTCAAGAACATCTTAAATACAAACACAGTTTCAGACCTTTCCTAGCTAAGTGAGCTTGGGCAAGTCACTTAATTACTGTCTGCCTCAGTATTCCTATCTGTAAAATGATACAAATAAAGAGTACCTCCTTCCATGGGTTGTTTTGAGACTCAAATGAGATGATATTTGGGAAGTGTTTCACAAATCTTAAACTACTATGTACTTGCCAGCCATTATTAATTACTAAACAATTTTAATTAAATATTAATTATACTCTATAGTCTGACCACATTATTATCTTCATTCCGCCCCCCCCCCCAGTCAAATAGTCTCATTCTGGTTGGTTTAATAAGAGAAACCTGCTCTTTTCTTTTCAACCCTAGAAATATATTTGACCTCAGATGTTCTGCATCCTGAAATGTTGGTTTAATCTGCCATAATATTATAAAGTAGGTTTCCTGAGAATTTAGGTAAAAAATTTCCTCTAAAAATTCAACCTATAAAGGAGACCTAAATAGAAATGTCTGGAGATATGAAGTTACCTGTTAGTTTGAGAACAGAGGAAAAAAAATATGAAAAGGCTAGTTTTTTTTTTCCTTTTTAACCTGGGTTAGATTTATAATTGATGACACATTCCTGAAGACCTTTAGGGAAATGGTTGAGGTGACCTAAATATGAACTAACAGAAATGCTGTAATTGAATTTATCCTTTATTTCACTTATGTTTTCCTTGGCTAAGAATGGTATCTTGTCAGATGATGGCATTGTATGCAAGAGAATTTGCCTAGCTCTTAGCACAATGCCTGGCACATAGAAGGTGCTTTAATAAGTGTTTAATGGCAATACTACCTAACAGTGCTTACTATGAACCAGATACTATGTTAAGTACTTTACAGTTACCATCTCATTTGATCCTTACAACAGCTTGAGAGGTAGATGCTATGGTTATCCCCATGCTACTGATAAAGAATCTGAGGCAAATAGAGTTGAAGTGACTTACTCTGGGTCACACAGCTTACTAGTGTCTGAGACCAGTACTGAACTTAGGTGTTCTGGGACTCTGAGCTGGTTCTCTTTCCTCTGAATTTTTAAAAACTGTGGAGTCTATTCCTAGCACTCCTTTCTCTTGTAAAGATAGCACATTCTCTAAGTTCTTCTATTTCTGTGACCCTATTAATGACATCTGAATGACTTGCAAAGGAAGATTATCAAAACAGTTGGAAAGCACCTAGCAGCTATTTTATTTATCTAAGATGTGTCAGTTTTTATTACAAGCATATATTGTAAACCTGGACCTGATTTGTGATCTGGTAGGGAACTCCCTAGTCAGGAAACTTCCTCCCCCAGAGCAGATCTGCACCTGCTGGACCTACCTTATATATTTGCAAAAGTTACCTGTAAATGTAAGGGATGGTGATGTGTAGATGACTTTTGTTCTTAATAAATCTTATTTTGTAATAGCTCTCCCAGATAACTGAAGCTTACCAGCTTTTTGTACCAAGCCCCTTTTGGGGGGGGTGTAATTAGTGGGGAGAAGGCAGAAACCTCTGCTTAGATTATATGTATGGATTTAGGAAACTAGAAAATGGAGCCTCCTTCCAAATTAGCATCTCATCTCTATAACTTAAGAGTCTTCAGGATTTGCTTTAAGAGAAAATACTTGATTTTGCCCATGGTCGTACATTTAGTGTATATCAAAGGAAGGATTTGAACCCAAGTCTTATCAATCTCGAGGCTAACACTCTAATTGTCCTGGCTGCCTTGCTATTATGTTTAACCTCTAGTTATGGGGGGAAATTTTTCAAAAATGGATGGTGTATTTTAGTAAAATACTGAACCTAATTTAGTGTTTTCTTCATAATTAAAGGTCATCATTATGATTACCAATTACTGAGCTATAATTTTAGAGGTGCCTTTAGAAATTATAGAAGTGGGTGGGCAGGCCTTTTTGCCCTATCTTTAAATGATCCTAAACTTGTATGTATTTTGATTTGCATTTGCTTTTTAAAATTCCTTACCATGGCAGCACATCTTGTTTTTAATTTGGCACAAACACCCTGGGAAAGGAGATCATTAAACATAAAATTGTCAAAGTGATGTGGGGAAATAGCATTGGAGATGGCCCCCTTTGAATAAAGTAAGAACTTTAGTGGGTAACATTTGTGACATTTATTTAGATTGTTAGAGGCTCTTATACAGCAGGGTCTCAGACCTGGAGTCTAGAAGATCTGAGTTCAAATCTGACATGACATACTAGCCCCATGACCCATGGTAAATCACTTAATAACTATTTGCCTCAGTTTCTTCGGTTGTAAAATGGGAAAAGCATCTATTTTATAGGGTTGTTGGGAGGATTAAATGAGATTATATTTGTAAAAAACACAACACAGTGCTAGTACATAGTAAGTACTGTATAAATGCAATTTCCTTCTCCTTCCTTCTTTTTTAAAAAACAGAATTTGGTCCTTGATTCTTGCAGATTATAAAGGCGGCTAGATGAGTGATCTTCATAAATAAGCTACTAACCTATAAAGTAAATTGTCTTCCAAAAATGTATTTTAAAATGTATGATTGGCATTATTTGGCTAAAGAGTGATATTGGCATTACTGAGAAAAATAAAAATTGCTATATTAGAGGCATGAAAAATCTAGTCAAAATCTAGGCAATTATATGTTTTGGTCAGTTTAAAGGTGAGATGGATAGATTTTTTTTTTTAATAGCTGTTGCCCTGGATCATTAAGGTTGCTCAGCTTTGACAATGTCTAGTATTCATGCCTTCTGCCTTCCTTGTGGTATGAGCCATTCTATAAAAGTTAAATGTCCTAAAATGGTCTTTTCCCTCTCGTATACTTCCTCAGAAAAATAGATGTAATTAAGTTTTAAGTAAATCCTAATGGCTCTATGGAAGCCTTATATTTTCCCTTAGATATAGGAATTCTTTTTTTTCTGACATGGTTAATTCTTTTTTTTATACCGTTTTTATATCCCACTGACATTTTTCTCCTTTGCCTCTGTATTCTTCTGCCTTGAAGCTGTCATTATTTATATAACTGCCACCCCCCCTTTCCTACCATGCCCTCCATTAGGCCAAAAACTCTTTGTGGACATGGACTGTCATTTATGCCTTGTATATCTCCATCATCTAGCATGGTGCATAGCACATAGTAGTCTCTTACTGAATGCTTATTGTTTGAATGAGTACACATTCTTCTTGGTGGAATTCCAGGTTCTTCAGAACCTGACCTACCCCTGCCCATCCTTAGCTCTCAAAGGCTTCTGGTCACTCTTCCTCCCTTCCTAAGTGTTTTTTCTGCTCCAAGAACCTGATTCCTACCTATCCATCAAGGCCCAGCTGAAAGTCCTCTAGTCTACACTAATACCTCTAGCTTATGAACTCCTATAGAATTCTTTTATTTAGCGCCAAGAAATCTCATATTAGTATTGTATATAATAGGTTGTATTCAGTTGTTTTATGTATGTAACTGTTATGTTCTCAATCACATTGCAAGTGCCTCTAGGTGAAGGGACAGTTTCTCTGATTCTCATTTTTTCCATCTTTCTGTCCTCTCTCTCTCTCTCTCTCTCTCTCTCTCTCTCTCTCTCTCTCTCTCTCTCTCTCTCTCTCTCTCTCTCTTTCTCTCTCTCTCTCTCTCTCTGTCTGTCTGTCTCTCTCCCTCTCTCTCTCTCTCTCCCTCCCTCTCTCTCTCTCTCTCTCTCTCTCTCTCTCTCCCTCCCTCTCTCTCTCCTTCTCCCTCTCTCTCTCTCTCCCTCTCTCTCTCTCCCTCTCTCTCTCCCTCCCTCTCTCTCCCTCTTCCCCCCCATCTCCTTCTCCCTCTGCCTCTCTCCTTCCCTTCTAATGCTCATTAAGCTATGTGATCTTGGATCACTTAATTACCCTTGGCCTCAGTGTTCCTAACTGTAAAATGGAGGTAATACTGTCATCTGCTTTACACATTAATTCTAAGAGAAAGTGAAATGGCATGCAAAGTGTTTCCCAAACATTAAAATACTATAAAATGTTAACTGTTAATTATTATTATTATTATTATTATTATTATTATACTCTCTCCTTTATTGCCTCATTAGCTCTTGGTTTAATGATCATACCAATGACTCACAAAACTATATATCCTAATCTTTTTGTTCCAGTTCCACATCACCATTTTTCTGTTGGACCTTTTAAACCAGATGTCCTGTAGATTAGCTGTCTCAAACTGAATGTATCTAAAACAAAATTGTGTAATTCCCCCCAAATCCATCCTTTCCCCCCCAAATTCCCTGTTTCAAGGGCACTTCTTCCTTCCTCCCTTCCTCCCCTCCTTTTTCTGTCTCTGTCTCTGCCTGGCTCTAGCTCTGCCTCTCTCTCTCTCTCCTTCCTTCCTTCCTTTCTCCTTGCCTCCTTCCTTCCCTCCCTTCCACTCTCCCTGCCTTCCATCTTAGAATCAATACTCTTTCTGTATTGGTTCCAAGGCAGAGGAGGGTAAGGGCTAGGTAGTGGGGATTAAGTGACTTACCCAGGGTCGCACAGCTAGCACTTATTTCTTTTAAATTACCTAGATTCGGGGGCAGCTGGGTGGCTCAGTGGATTGAGAGCCAGGCCTAGAGACGGGGGTCCTAGGTTCAAATCTGGCCTCAGACACTTCCCAGCTGTGTGACCCTGGGCAAGTCACTTGACCCCCATTGCCTAGCCCTTACCACTCTTCTGCCTTGGAGCCAATACACAGTATTGACTCCAAGACGGAAAGTAAGGGTTTAAAAAAAAATAAGAATAAAATAAATTACCTAGATTCACCAACAGAATAAACATGAACTCCTTACCCTCCCTCATTTCACTTAACCAGTTGGTTGCCAAATCTCATTTGATCTTAACAACATCTCTTACATTTATACCTCCTTCTACCTCTAATCACTACCATCATTCTTGCTGTTGTGAAAACCCCGTCTCTGTCCTCTCCTTCTTGTGTTGTTTTGTACTTCTGTGCCCTGGTATGCAGTCTGTCCTTGCTTGAATTTCTCAGAATCTACAACTTCTTCATTCTTTAGCTCAAGAACCACCTCCTTCATGAAGTCTTTGATCCCTCCAGCTTCTAGTGCCTTCCCTCTACCCCTAAACCGCTTTGTATCTGTTTTACATATACCCATATAGACATATGTTTTCTCTTCCAACTAAACTGTTTACTCTTTGAGGGTAGGCTCTTGTTTTTGTGACCCCAGCATGGAGTGCAGTGCAGTGCCTGACAAGCATTTAATGTATGTTTACTTATTAATTGATTGATGAAATGCGAGCTGTTGTAATTGGGTATTGATCAAGAGTGACTGGAAAGTAGTTGGGAGGGAGACCACCTCCCATATCATTTCATCGACCCCATTTCTAAATCATTATGCTGGGTTACTAATTTGCTTAATGGAAATATAATTTCACAATTCTATAAGCCAACTGGCTTACATGAATTTTCATAAGCACCAGGGAAGTTCATTCTCATAATATTTTTGAGCTTAGTAATTAGGGTGAAATGATTCTCTGGCTTTGATCTGGAGATACAGTAAATTTATTTCCTCCCATTCTCCATTTATTGAACCTTTCTTCTACCTGATTTCCCCTTTTCCCTTGTCTTTGTCTTGTTGTTTTTTCAATCCACAGACAAATATAAATGCATCATCAAAGCCAACTTAATGTTCTTAGGATTTTTTGAGTGGTGTGGTGATATTGCACAACCAATTCTAGCCAAGTGAGTTTAACATGTTTTTGACACTGAAATTGTTACATTCCCTCCTTGTGAATCCTGTTCTTTCTCTTGTCCTTATGTAAATTAACAAAAAAGAAGCTGTATTTCTAGCAATGGGGTATGATGCATCAGTTGAATCAATAATTTTCAGTTCCTCATATTTTCATTTTGAGATGTTTGCCCTTTTCCCTCTTGATTATATTTTTATTTTGCCAAATATTTCCCAATTACCTATAAAAACAGTTTTAATGGTCATTTTTTAAAATTTCAAGTTTCAAATTATCTCCCTCCCTCCTCATCCTCCTCTACTCATTGAGAAGGCAATGATAGATTTACCCTTAATTTCAATACTTGGCAAAAGAACTATCAAAGCCTTTTCCCTATTGGCCTTTTAGGTTTTTTTGACCTTATAAGTATTAAAAGACAGTGTACATATTATTAAAAGTCATCTAGGGAAATGTATTGCTTCTGCAGATCAGCTGCAATAAGCCAGGCACAGGGCAGGTGCTACTTTCTTTCCATAAATACATGTCTCATGAAGGAGGCAGCATTATAGAATGGGGGGCAGGGGGGATAGATTAACAAGGGTCAGGAGACGCATTTCTGGAGCCAAGATGTGTTTGGCCAATAATAACAGCAGCTCCCGTCGTATAACTCATGGTTACAGCTAGTCTTATAGACAACACGTCATTTGGTTCTCAGGTTCACTTCTCTCATTAAAATGGGAGGTTGGTCCAAGTGTCTTAAGGGATCTTCCTTCCAGTACTAAGATTGTGTTTCTACGTAGAGATGTAACAATGTCCCCTTGCCCTTGTTTCATGATCAGGACACAGATGAAGTGATACCAGTTCGCCAGAGAAGAGCCTGGTGTTGGTGCATGTGCTTTGGGCTTGCATTCATGCTCGCTGGAGTAATCCTCGGAGGGGCATACCTGTACAAATACTTTGCATTTCAGGTAAGTAGGGATAGAATCCCTGGGGTGCTCTCTCTTTTGGGGAAAGTGATTATTGATTCCCTGGGGTATCATTCTCCCCTGTGGCTGTGTGGCCTTTCACCATACTCCTGGTGGCTATTTTAAGACTCTCTTTGATCCCCCAACAACAATCTGACTAAATTCACAAAGCAGACCCTGAAAGCAAAAACTATACTGTGTATTTTTGAAATGCACTGACTGGAGAGCAGAAATTCTTGGAATATTTTTTTTTTTCCAATTAGAATATCCTTCCTATTTCTACAGTATTTGGTAGTTTATGGGGAGTGGGAGAAGCTTTTTCAACTGCCAGCTGAACAAATCAGTCCAAGTCTTTGTAGTATTGACAGCCTGTGACTTGGGAGATGTTGGGTAGGCTCCCAGAGTAGGCTTCCTCTCAGCAGTCAGATTTTCTTAGGTTCAGAGTATCTTGGCATCCTGTACTTTTTTCTCCTCCAGGATTGGTTTATTATTTCTCTAAAGCATTTACTGTGCTAGTAGTGTTCCTGGAATAAAGTAGTTTTTAAAAGTTTATTGTAAACAGTTTTCAATGGCAATGACAATTTAAGATCAGAATTGTAATAATTTCTATAATTTTCAAATTTTCTATCCATTTTGTACTTCTCTTGATAGCAGTTCTTTAGAGCTAGATTCTTTCTCATTTAGGGAATTTTTGAGGAAAAAAATAAATTTTGAGTAAGGGTGAGTAAAATTATAATAGAATTCATATTTTTACATTATTAAACTCAGAGACATTTTTTTTATAACCCTTACCTTTCACCTTAGAATCAACAACACTATGTATTGTTTCTAAGGCAGAAGAATCATAAGGGCTAGACAATGGGGGTTAAGTGACTTGCCCAGGCTCACACAACCAGGAAGTGTGTAAGGCCAGGTTTGAATGCAGGGCTTCCCATCTCTATGCCTGGCTCTCAATCAATTGAGCTACCCAACTGCCCCCAGAGACATATATTTTAAAATACAATGGATTAAACATTGACTCTTTTTTGGCTGAACGGTCACATAAGATATTTTATTTATTTATTTAGTAAACTAATTAGTGCTAAAGTAGGAAAGCGATTTCCTAATATTGTGTTATAAAGAAAAATGAACTCATGTTTGTTATATTATCCTTAAGTGAAACTGCATCATAAAATATTAACATGTTTATAATGAGTATTTCTATAGGCATTTATTTAAAACAAATAGAACACACTATGATTCTCTTAACAGGAAGTATGAGTAACTCGCATATAAAACATTGACTCTTCATTAGAGGAAATGGGTTCAAATCCTGACTGATATTTATGACCTTGGACCATCCCTTAACCTCCCTCGGTCTTAGTTTTCCCATCTGTGAAATGAGAAAGTTGGACTAGATGGTCTCTGAGATTCCTTCCAGCCTTAAAGCTATGCCCCTATGACCAAAGTAGATTTACTTTGAACAGAGAAATACATGCAATTTAAAGAAAATGGGTGTGTGTGTGTAATTCAGCTACTGGATAGGTCTAGGTTTCCTAAAGTGCACTCTGTTTGTCAGCTAGGGAATGGGAATGAGGGAGGTTAGGCCTTATTTACTGATACAGTGATGAGGGGAAGGAATGGTGGATTTGGAGGCCGAGGACCGAGATTCAAATCTGTTCCTTCACACTTGAATGACGTTGGCTCTTCCTTGGGTCTTCAGCCTTGAAATGAAGGGCTCAGATGTTCTCTGAGCTCCATCCAGGGCCAAGTGTGATTTTACCTGTGTTCGTCTCCAGTTTTCAACTCGGGAGTTTGTCTGATTCTAGGGCTCTTAGATTGTCAGTATGTAACACCACAAGGTGGATGCCTGCAGAAAGGCAGGTTTTATTTGTGTGTTTACCCTACTCTTCCCTAGGCCAGAGCTTTAAGATTTTTTTGATCCAAAGACTCCTTTGGAAATCTAGTAAAGTTTATGAAGCTCTCTCAGAGGGGAGAGAAGCCTCAAGGTAGGAAGATAGAGACAGGATAGAAATTTTAGATACCACGAGGGGGATGATGGAGTCAAATTAGAGATATGAGGTGGCCAGAATGAGTCTTTATTAATTATCAATGAGCCACAGCTAAGCTCTGATCAAAGGACCCTTCCGAAGGCTTTTACCAGTCCAGAGATCCACATTTAATACCACACAGGTCAGAGAGGTGAATAGAGAAAGATTAAAGATGGAGCTTGGCCAGAGGCCAAGCTCCTGCAAGGACAGCCATCAGCTAGCCTGAAAGAGAAAGAGAGAGAGAGGCGGAGCTTGCTGGGCTACTTATACACTTTGCTACACAGTACATAGGGATGATCCCCATTGGTTAATGACAAGGCATAGGTGTGGTTTCTCTTAACCAGGCGAGAACAAAGAAACCTGTTTTCCCACCTAACCTGGGGGAAGCTGGGGTCAAGGGTCAGAGGCCTTCCCAGCCATGAGCAAGACTGAGCATGCTCAAGACTGAGCATGCTCTCTTTTAAGGCAATCTGCACATACCAACCGTTCCCCTTGCCCATAGCTAGGGGTGGACTGCTACAGTTTATGACCCTTTGTCAGAATTATACCTTTAAATAAAATAGGATTGAGGGGCAGCTGGGTGGCTCAGTGGATTGAGAAACAGGCCGAGAGATGGGAGGTCCTGGGTTCAAATATGGCCTCAGACACTTCCTGCTTGTGGAACACTGGCCGAGTCACTTAACTTTTGTTGTTTAGCCCTTACAACTCTTCTGCCTTAGAATCAATACTGATTTTAAGATGGAATGTAAAGGTTAAATAAAATTATAGGGTTACCAAGGAAAATAACTGTATATACCAAGGAAATAGGATTTCCAAGGAAACAAAACAATTATAAAAATATGAAAATATTTTATATTTTCAAAATATTTTTAAAGCAATTTCACAGATTTCAGATGAAGAACCCTTGCCTTAGGCTGACTCTTAATGGTTTTCAGGCTCTTTTAATCTTCATAACTTCAGAGAAAATAGTTTATGAAAAAAAATCATCATTCATCAGTAATAGACCCATCAATTCAGGCATGATATCTTAAATGAACCTTACCAGACTTTCTTTCTGAAACCTTTATGGTTCCACAAAGAAGAGCCCTGCTTTCCCAGTCCTGGGAAATTCTTGCTCCGGTTGCCTGGGTTCTAATAGTTTAATAATGACTCTATGTATAAAATATCCTTTAATGAAGAGGAGCCCTAAGATTGCAAACAGCCCTGGAGCACCAGTAACTATGGAGATGTATCTCAGTGAAATACAAAAGCTGATGGATGGTGAGTCAGGAGACCTGTAATCTATCCCCACTTCTTTCATAAAGTAATTGTTCATTTGATCAAATCAGAACCTCCCTGGCCTTGCTCTCCTCAGGCATAAAATGAGCATTTGCTATTAGGGATTCTCAAGGTTTCACCTAGGAGAACTCAGAATTCACCTCAAATAACTGGGTGGATGGTAAGCTGTATGACTCTTTTTTACTAAAATTTAAGTAATTTGTTTTCAGAAACTTTAAGTAGAATATCCTTTTATTTCCAAGGAAAAAAAAAAGTACTGCTTCCTAACTTCAATACTTTAAAAATAGGATTTGAAAGTTTTTTTTAAAAAAACATAATATTCATATAGCATTTTACAATTATTACCTCATTTGATAATCACAACCACTCTGGGAAGTAGGTACCATAATTATCCCCATTTTACAGATGAGGAAATTGAGGCAAATGGGTTAAATGATTTACTTTGGCTCATAGGTGTGAGGCAAAATTTGAACACAAGTCTTCACTATGGGCTCAGCACCTTTAACCAGCTGCTGCTTCTGAATTCTCTCAGTGTAATAGATTGTGAGCTTCTTAAGCAGCAGGGTCTCTGGTCATTTTCTTCTGTCCCATTTCTTTTCTCCATCTCCAATAAAAATACATTAAATACAGAGCAGCTTAATAGAATGTTCAGTATTCACTTAGTTTTTCAAAAAAATTTTTTAATTAAATAGAAAATAAAAATAAAGATTTACTTAATTTCCAAACAGTTATAGCATCAGACATGTGAAAAACATTTTTACTTTATGAAGAACCTTCTTTATTCTTTCATTTTAGATTCAAAGTAATTTAGTAAGAACAAGCCATATAAAAAGTATTCCACACACATACATCATTTCACAGATAGCATCAAAAAAATATCTTTTGGTAGTAGGCCAAGAGAAGAAACAGCAGGCTTTGAGCCCATACAAATACTAAATACTTGAGAAAGTCTTTTTTCCTTTCCAGAAAGTATCCATCGTTTTGGAACACATCTTTACAAAAATGCATTATGAATTATTCAGGCAGTGCAATGCTTTTATGTGTGTTCCCTTTAAATTTACCTTTCATCAGATGAATAATTGCTTTTTTAATTCTTTTTCCATCAAGTTTGAGGAGGAAAAAAAACAGAACCCAAACCCTACTCCTACTTTTGTCTTTCTCAGAAACAATTCTAAACTGGATGTCTACTTAAAAATCTGATATTAAAGAAAACGTGCTGGAGATCTATAATTAATCTGTCCTATTTGACATCTTGAAATAAGAGTTTGCAAGCAAAGATACTATTTAGTTAGAAGGGCTAGCTTAAGTAATGCTTAGGTTTTAAAGCTGAGTCTCCCAGTGGATCACTGAAGTGATTTTAAACTCCTTGCAGCAGGATGATGTCTACTACTGTGGCATAAAATACATCAAAGATGACTTGATCCTAAACGAGCCCTCTGCAAATGCTCCAGCTGCTCGCTTCCAGACAATTGAAGAAAATATTAAGATCCTCGAGGAAGATAATGTGGAATTCATCAGCGTGCCTGTCCCAGAGTTTGCTGATAGTGATCCCGCCAACATTGTTCATGACTTTCACAAGGTGAGCCACCCATTCTGAGTTGGAAAAGGCCTATCATTTATTTCATTAACTTATACCTCTACAGTCTCTAATTAAAATGGTTCACTTATTTGATAATATAGTGCCATATTACTTAGAGCCTCAGTATTTTTCTTAATGAACTACATTTATTCTGCCTCCAAAAGATACAGGGGGAAAGTTTTGATTCATTATGTATGAATTAATTAACCTTGTAACCTGAGGGTGTTTGTACCTTTTTAGTGGGGCCTGGATTTCCTCTTAAATGCCAGCCAGAAAATACCTTCTTTATTGCCTACCATGTTTCTACTACTTGGTTCTTCTCCCCAGGCCAGTGTATTATTTACAGAAAAATTTAGAGTTTGTGGCAAACACTCATCTAGTGTTTAAAAAAAGGAAAATGAGAGGCCTTAGTGTCAACTATTGTTGAATGAAACCTGACTAGTAGATACAGAGTATTGATTGCTGTTGCATAAAAATAAATTTTGTTCTTTTTATACTTCTTCCTCTCTTCTTATCCTACTAAATTCCAAATTTAAGCAGAGTGGTTTATTATGAGTGAGAACCTCTTTTACATTTTCTAAAGCCAGCTTAGTGTAAAATATTAAAATGTAATTTCTATTAATATTATAAATATTTAAATGATGGGACTAAAATACTCCTTTTTTTTCCCTTGCAGAAACTTACAGCCTATCTCGACCTTAATTTGGATAAATGCTATGTGATTCCTCTGAATACTTCCATTGTGATGCCTCCCAAAAACTTACTGGAGTTGCTCATCAACATCAAGGTAAAGAACATTCTTAATTCTACCATGGATTTAGGGAATGGAAAGGTAAGAGATTCTCTTCAGGAAACCATCTTTCCATTTAAACAGTTCTGAATTTTGCAAAGGAAAGAATGCTTTAACAGCCGAGAGCTTATTCTAGTTCCATGGTTTTGTCATTTCTGATGTGTTTGTTGAGAAACTTAATGTTTTCTTTAGTCAGCTAACCTATAGACTGAGAATTCTGATCGTTGTTTATATTTCCCCAGAGGTTGTGCTGATTTCTATTCTTTTTTTTAAATGTAGGCTGGAACCTATTTGCCTCAATCCTATCTGATTCATGAGCATATGATCATCACTGACCGCATTGAAAACGTCGATCAGTTGGGTTTCTTTATTTATCGTCTGTGCCATGGCAAGGAAACTTACAAACTGCAGCGCAGAGAAACCATTAAAGGTGATGAATACTTTTTTGACGCCTTTGGCATTGGTAGAAAAGTCACATGTTGGAACTTCATGTGTAATTGAATTATATTTGCATTAAAAACTTAAAGGCTTTTAAAAATTAAATTTAATTATTTTATTGTGTAAATCCATAACCTTCTGCCCTAGAATCAATACTACTAAGTATCAGTTCCAAGACAGAAGAATGGTATAAGTGACTTGTCCAGGGTCATACAGCTAGGAAGTGTCTGAGCCCAGATTTGAATTCAGGACCCCCCTCTCCAGGCTTGCCTTTAAATCCACTAAGCCACCTAGCCACCTTGAGCCAGAAGATGCCTACATGAAGTGGCGCCACCTGTGTTTCTTTCCCTCTTCCTAGTCTGTGCTCCCTTGGTTGCCCATTCCAGCCAGTTTTGGTGTGGCTCCATTTCAAAGGTTCTTGCCATCCTTACAAAGCCATATATGAACACCTTCTCAAGTGGATGCTTAAGCATTTGGAATTGAGAATTCTTTGCATATAGAGCTAATTTTATTTCTCAATATTTCCCATGGTGAGAACACTCTTGAAGTGTTTTGGTTTCCTTAACCCAAAGTTCATTTTTGGATACCTATCTTCTACCAATGCATTGTAGCATGGGACAAGTTTATTAAATCCCCCTGCTGCCTCACTTTACCCATCTATAAAATGGGAAATAAAAATCACTTCCCTGTCTTTTATGGATTTATTGTCCTGGCCAATCAAGATTTTTTGGAGTCTTGTCTCTTGACATATATATATATATATATATATATATATATATATATATATATATATACACATACTATGTAATATTCCCAGCTTTGAGGCGTCTTCAGATTGGATGAGCATACCCATCTGTGGTTTCATTCAGTTCTTTAATACAAATGTTAAAGCAGAATCAGGGCCAAGGACAGGGCCCTAGGGCAGCCCAAGGCCTTTAGGCAAGTGACAGCAACATAATTATGGCCACTCTAGTCATTCAACAAGTTCTAAATTCCTCTAATTGCATCATCATGCAGCCTCCTTCTTATCCACTAGGCTAAAATGGGAGACTTTGCCCAACTGTCCATCTGTTGAAATGGTGGGAAAATTCTTTTGCTGTTAACAAGTGATCTGCTTCTTTGGGTACTTGTATTAAAATAGTCGCATGGCAAATAGCCATTATAATTCATTTTTTTACAGAGAGTTTTCATTCAATAAATATCTATAATTAAATAAATATAAGGCAGCTTATGTTGCCACTCTACATTTCATCTGGGAAGAGGGTAAAAGCAGTTCTTGTTCAGGAATATACCTGACAGCCAAACAGAAAAGATGAACTTCAAAAATAAAATACAAATACAAAATGTTCCATTTTATTGGGGAAAAACTTTCCAGATTGGCGTTTTAATGTCATCTTTAGAAACTTATTCAGTCTAGTGAAAATCGAAAGTGCAAAAAGGGGAAGTAGCGTTTGGTTTCAGGAACGCCGGGTCTTTGACGGTAGATGGTTTTCTAACCACCGTCCTCCTCACCAAGCCGCTCTCATTCTTCTCTGTTCTAAAATGTGGTGCTTAGTCACTGACCAAAGATGTGTGCAGAGAGATCATTGAGGGCAGAGCTGGTTTCATTTTTGTCTGGGTGTCCCCATCACCCAGAACAGCAATGGCACATGGCAGGGACTTGGTAAACGCTTGTAAAATTAAATGTAGATATATAAGGTCAGAAGGGCTTTAATCATTTTTTCTTCCCCACGTTAGGTATTCAAAAACGGGAAGCTGACAATTGCATCAAGATCCGGCACTTTGAAAACAGTTTTGCTGTGGAGACACGCATTTGTGCATGAACAGAAATGAAAAACACAATTCTGGTGAAGAATTTTAATACAGCAGTATAATCCCACCCTTTGTATTTTGTGCAGTGATTCTTTTTAAAAATCTTTTTTCATCTAAGTAGCAAGCAGGGCTCTATTGTCTTTTCATCTCATGATACAATTAAAAGCAGTAAATTCAAAGAATCATTCTTGCCTTTCCCCCCGCCTGCCCCATAAGTGTGGTTTCTTTTATATTTGACTTAGTAATTGTATAAAGTCATAGATATTAGTACATTTCATGTGACAGGCCTTAAGTATTAAGGAAAATAAAATTTCTTTAAGACATTTGTCAGGATTTTTATGTTTTTACTTTGCTCCTTTAAGGGAAGGGGAGTGGGACATCTAACTGCATACATCCAAGGTGAGCTGTAGTAGCCTTTTGTCATTGTTACTTACTCTGCTACCTAGTTTGTTACAGCATTTAAACATGCGTTTGAAATTTCCTCCAATTAAAATGTGCAGTATTTTCAGTGTCATATTTAACTCTAGGTTATGATTTCCAACTTGATGTTTTAGTATACTAAGCACCTGCTGTAAGAATAATTCAGAAAATGTATGGAATTTAAGCAGTAACTTGTGTTACTAATTTGTATATAACCCATGTATGTGCAATGGAAGGAATATAAATCTTACAAAATTGTTTGTCTAAAGGACTTGTGGTTTTTTCTTCCCCCACACTAAAAAATAATTAGCAACATTCGGTGGCAGAAGCCTGCCACGGAAAGGAATAAGCATAGTTTGAAAACAAAATTTGCATTCTTTGATGTACAGTGGCTTTGACCACAGCAAATACAAGATGTTTCTATATCTGAAGCATTTTTTTTCTTCAAAATGATCTTTTCCCAATTGCATGTAAAAATAATTTTTGACATCCCTTTTTAAAATTTTGAGTCCAAATTCCCCCTTTACTCCTTCTCATCCTCCCCTCCTTGGGATGGTAGGCAATTTGATATAGGTTACACATGTTAAAGCAGTATTTTTCACTGAGTAGTTAGAATATTTTCCAGACAACCTTAAAAAGTGTTATGAAATGGGAGCTTTTTAGTAACTTTTCAAAAATTTTTTATCTTAAAATATCTTCCATGTTTACATGATTCCATTTTCTTTCCCTCCCTCCTCCCAGAGCCAACAAGCAATTCCACTGGGATGTGCAAATGTTATCACTTGATACCTATTTCCATATTACTCATTTTCACTACAGAGCAATCTTTTAAAGTCTAAACCCCAAATCACATACCCATATATGCATGTGATGTGATGTCATGTGTTTTGCTTTTGCATTTCTATTCTCATTGTTCTTTCTCTCAGTGTGGATAGCATTCTTTCCCATAAGTCCTTCAGGAGTATCCTGGCCTGTTGCATGCTACTAGTAGCAAAGTCCATTACATTGGATTTTTCCACAGTGTTTTACTTTCTGTGTACAATGTTCTTCTGGTTCTGCTCATTTCATTCTGCATCAGTTCATTGAGGTTTTCCCAATTCATATGGAAAGTCTCCAGGTGATCATTCCTTACAGCACAATAGTATTCCATCATCAAAGGATACCACAATTTGTTCAGCCATTCCCCAGTCAAGGGACACTGTCATTTTCCAATTTTTTGCTACCACAAAGAGTGTGGCTATGAATATTTTTGTACAAACAGTTTTTCATTATCTCTTTGGGGTACAAAACTAGTAGTAGTATGGCTAGATCAAAGGACATGTATTCTTTTAAAGCCCTTTACACATAATTCCAAATTGCCTTCCAGAACAGCTGGATTAATTCACAACTCCACCAGCAATGCATTAGTCTCCTGATTTTGCCTCATCTCCTCCAACATTTATCATTTTCCTTTACTGTCATATTGGCCAATCTGATACGTGTGAGGTGGTACCTCAACATTGTTTTCATTTGCATCTCTCTAATTATGAGAGATTTCAAACACTTTCATATGCTTAATGATAGTTTTTATTTCTTTATCTGAAAGCTGCCTATTCATGTCCCTTGACCATTTGTTAATTGGGGAATAAATGGCTTGATATTTTGTACAATTGACTTAGCTCCTTATAAATTTGAGAAATGAGACCTTTGTCAGAGGTTTTTTTATAAAAATTTTCCCCCAATTTGTTGCTTTCCTTCTAATTTTGGTTGCATTGGTTTTATTTGTACAGAAACTTTTAAATTTAATATAATCAAAATTACTCATTTTACATTTTGTAGGGTATTCTTATCTCCTGCTTGGTCTTAAATTCCTTCCTTTCCCATAAATCTGACAGTTATACTATTCTGTGTTCACCTAATTTATGATTTCATGTAAGTCATTTACCCATTCTGAATTAATTTTGGTATGGGGTGTAAGTTGTTGATCTAAACCTAATTTCTCCCATACTGTTTGCCAACTGCTTTTTGGTGACTTAACAATTTTGAAAAGAACACTTCTTTGTTTAACTGAAGTACTTACTATTGCTTTATTAAAACACAAAAGGTAGATCAAGATAGTCTCTCAGAATTACCCCCTCACTGATGGAAGATTTTGAAAGATAGGACCATTATGATTCTTTTCTGTATTTTTATGTTGCTTTCCTTCAGGAACAAATTTAGAGCCCATCACTTCTTAATGTGCTCATGGGTGACTCCCTTGTAACTCTCTAAGTCTGAAAACAATTACTTTGGGAACGTATTTAGAGGCTCTAAAAGATGATAAGAGAATATAAATCATATCTGCAGAATCCCCAGCTTGGAAACCAAATACAGCCAGAAAGGCTATTTTATCTGACTTCTGACCCTTGCTTCGCTCAGTGTGTGCAATATAGGATTAGTATCAGGCCATCTAATCGTTTTGGAATTGGGAATTTTCAAGGCAGACTACACTCTCATAAAATGTAGAGCATGCTGACCTCTTTTTAACCTTCTGCCCCTTCCAAATTTCCTTCTAAATCTAAAATTCTATGATTCACGGGCAAGCTCCAAAATGAGCAAACCTGATATGAGTTTGGCCTCCTCTTTGCAAATTTAGAAATAAATTTAGAAATTGGCCTACAGGGATTACAAACCATGAGCTCCTCATTTAAGAAACATTATTCTAGTCCATTGTTCCAGTAAGATGGGCAGAATCTTATTCACATCACTCTACATACTTATCCTTGTAGTCATTTCTCTGAGAAAAAATGAGCTGTAGTGAATATTAGGCCAGTCTTGGGGACAGGAAAGCTTGGGGTTCAGGACGGCTTCTGGCACATACCAGCTGTGTGACTGTCAATACGTCACTTTGCCACTCTGCCTCCAGGAACTTTCTCAGTGGGATGGTGGAAGGAGTTTCCACACCAGAAATTCCCCTCTGATTAAAATTATGTCTGACACCAGGAAAATAAAAGCTATTCCAAGACATGAGTTGGTCCAGTTGTGGGTGTTATTAAAGGAAAGAGAAGCAAGTTCAGCCTCGTTCACTTGGTGTTTTGGTTCCATGGTGGTGCTGGGAATGGCACTAATGGGGAAGGCTCCGGTGGGGTCCCCTTGTGAGTCCTATTAGCATGTGAGCCCCATTAACCTCATCAGTTAGATCTCTGTCACCTCCACTACTGTGGCCATCAAACCTGTTATTATATATTCAAGATAAATACTCAGGTTCCATTGACCCAAATCTCTAAATGAATAGTCACTCTGAGATAATGACTTGGTCCTTAGATTCTTTAAGACAAAAGTGCATTATCGCATTTGAGCTTCACAACCTCCCTGTGAGGTACTTGGTGTTATTATCCCATTTGATAGCTGAGAAAACGCGGCCAGCGGGGCTAAGCGATTTGGCCAGATTCACCCAGTTCTGGATGGAGCCCGGGAGTCCCAACCCTGGTGGTCTGCCTCCAGGCCCTGGGTTCTTTCCATCAAGCCGGGAGCATTGTGGGAACTTGGATCCTTCCTGCCTAAATGACTGTGTGACTCTAATGGAGACGTCTCCCTGAGACGCTGGCTTGCAGCACAGAAGCAAGTTCCTGTTGCTTTCCCATGCCCTTAATATGGGAGCCTTTATCCCAAAGGCTGCCAGCTCTCTCCAGCAGTGTAGCAGATGCTGAGGATTCAGAGAGCATTTACAGCGCCCCATATGTGTTTCCAAAATCGTTTTATGTTGCTTATTTTTGCCAGGTCAGGCCTGCCTCTGATGGTCCCCGAGGCTCTTGTAATATGAGCTACAACTTCCCCAACTCCTGTTGTTACCGTTGCCCTTTAGAAAGTTCTCACCTTCTCCCGTCCTTGTGATTCTTTTGCATCATCACAAAATTAATCAATTTAAAGGACAGCTTTACTTTTCTTTGCAGCTCCTAGAATTGCACTTATGTGTGTGTGTATGTAGTAGGCATTCGGTGTAATTTACTCCAAATATAAACCTTGATTACATTTCATTTCAACTACTGCACAGTCATTAACTTATCTGAAAACTTGTCTTTTGAGACTCAAATAGTCTACTGATTCTTTAGATACTTTGGAATGTGAATTAATATTTCTAAGATTTCTGGGGAATAAATAATTCCAATAATTTATAAGGTTTTGTTCATATGAGATTCTGTACAACTACGTATGGGATTTGAAATGCACACCGAGAACTCCTCCTGGCACTCAGACAATCCTGATTGATAGTAGGAGAGATTACCACAAGAAAAAAAAATTCCAATAGATCCCAAATTTGAACATTAAGAAAGATTGATAACCGAAATTTTTCTCATTCCCTCTCTGTCCCTCTCTCCCTCCCTCCCTCCTTCCTTCCCTCCTTCCCTCTTTCATTCCTTCATTTCTTCCTTCCCTCCCTTCTTCCTTCTTTCCTTCCTTCCCTCTTTTCTTCCCCCTTCTCCTTCCCTCCTCTCCTTCCTTCCCTCTTTCATCCCTTCCTTCCTTTCCTCTTTCTTTCCTTCTCTCCCTCCTTCCTTCCTTCTCTCCCTCCCTCCATTCCTCTCTCTCTCCTCCTTTCTTTTCTTCCTTCTTCCCTCCTTCCTTCCCTCCCTCCTTTCTTCTTTCCCTGCTTCCCTCTTTCCTTCCCCCCTTTCTTCTTTCCTTCTCTCCTCCCTTTCCCCTCCCTCTCTCCCTGGCAGAGTCTTTCACAAGTCTGATCTCATTACTAATTGACACTGGACCTTCAACCTGCTCCATTTTTCTGATGTGGGCTAGTCAGAGGCCTGATTAGCTTAGGCGGCTTCTGCTCAGATCTCAGGAGATGAAGCGATCCATCAGCCTTGCTGACGGCGGGGTTTTAGAGGTTTGTGCCACCGAGCCCAATCTTGACAATTTCAGTGTCTGTCTCAGTGGACAGAATTTAGTGGCTTGTGGTTTGATAAATGATTTTATTTTTGCTATCTCCCTGAGATAGAGGCTCTCCCACACAGAAGCCCTTTGATTGATGATTTTATTATAAATTTAGCCATCAAGAGAAGCAAACAAAAGGGATGAGGACTGTGACCCCACTTGATACAAAGATCTCCTGGATGAGGAAACTTTCTGCCAATGAAGTTTGGCACCTCCTTGGCAACTGAGAGAGTTGACAGGAGCACTAAGAGGGTAAGTTACTCGCCTAGGGTCATGCAATAAATATGTGTCTGAGAGGGGGCTCCATTTTTCCTGGCTCCAAGACTGTTTCTCAAACAATTCTGCCATCGTATAAATCACTATCAAGTCTTGACTATTTACATCTTATTAAAAGAAAAAATCTATAGATTTATCAGAATGGCAGTAATAGTTGCTTCTGTATTACTAGATCATTTGCTACACATAGTAGTAAGTTCACCACTAAGCCTGCATACGTTACAGCAAGATTTGTATTAAAGCCAGCTCAGTGCTGTTTGCAAAAACCTTTTTTTTTTTAAACTGTTACTTTCCATCTTGGAATCAAATTTATTGGTGCCAAGACAGAAGAGCTGTAAGGGCTAGGCTAAGGGAATTAAATGACTTGCCCAGGGTTATACTGTCTGAGGTCAAATGTGAACCCAGGACCTCCCAGCTTTAGGTGTGGCTTTGGATCCATTGAGCTACCAAGTTGCCTCCAGTTAACAATAACCTTAAACAGATGTTAATTTTTCTGGCCATTGAAAATGAGTCAATAATAGTGATCCTGCAAGAGTTACTATATAGGAAACTAGGAAAATGCAAGGAGCAAAATACAGTTACTGTCACAGTTGGCTGGCAGAAAATCTGAAGCTTTGCTCTGTGAGCAGATAAGCTATTTGAATATAAAGTTGAGAACAGAATAAGTGAGGAAAGTCATAATTAGTCCTCATCAAGAAGCTGGGACTTGGAGCTGGATGAGATTCCAGAGACCCTGCCACCCATCTCCCTTAAAATCATAGATAAATGAGTGAAGGAATTTCAAGAATTTTTCTCATCCTTTTATTTGGCTGGAGGAAAGCTTATATAGAATTTAAATGACCTAAAATATCAATTGTCCATTTTAGTCATTGATTATTTATTACATGTCATATTGTGCTATCTGGATTACAAAAATGTGGACAGCATGGTCCTTTTCCTCTAGGAGCTTATTATTCAGGAGTTCTTTGCCTGGCCCCATGATCTTTTCCTCTCTTTCCATTTTGATGACTGAATTTCACTGTAATTAGCTTCCTTTGTAATCCCAGGCATTCTATGCAGTTAGAAACCTTCTGAGGAGTCCATAGGTTTCAATAGACTGCCAAGGGGGTCCATGAGACCAAAAAAGACAAAAAATGAAGAACCTCCAGTCTAGATAAATCATACATGCAAAAAATGACAGACATACCTTACTCCAAACATAACTCCCTCAACACTGTGAGCTCCCTTTGCCTGCCCTTTTCCTCATTAGAGCTCTTAGGAAAGAGAAAATCTTCCAACTGGAATGAGTAAGCAGCAGGAGGCAGCAGCAATGGGGAACACCTGTTTTGAGGTCAGTGTGTTTGTGAGGGCAAGATCTCTTGGGATTTGAAGGCACCACTGACTACTACATGTCCAATTACCATTTTCTGATTGGCCGGTGTATTAACGCCTGGGTAGCTGCTATCCATCATTCAGAGGTCAGAAGGGATTTGACTTCTTGTTACCTTCACTGGGTTCTTCCAAAGAGGTTTTTTACATGGGAGGATCCAACTAGAGTGCACTTAGTGACATTGCAAAATAATAATAGAACAAGATTGATTGGGTCTACCTTAGACAGTATTTTTGTACAGTTTAAGGCACTGAAAAAATGTCAAAGGAGTTGAGGTAAATACTAGAGTTGAGAAGTAGAAAAATAAAGGGGGCAGGGAACACTGGAGTGACGAAGGTGAAGGAGGTGGGATCTGTTCAATCTCTAAGGTTGGACATTAACAATTTTGAGGAAACTGTTGAAGGTTGAAAAAAATCCTTAACTCTGGAGAAATCTTTCCTCTCTCTATCCTTGTCAAGCCTAGTGGAAATTAATCCTATTTTTTTCCCATCTTCAGCCAAGTAATATAAAACCAGATGCTTCTATAAGATTTTGCCAAGAACATATCCAACAGTTCAGTAATACTTAGTATAGGCATCCATTACTTCAAAAGAAATGAAGAGCACTCAGTAAGAATCCAACTTATAAATAACCTTTAATCCTATTTTGTATTCTTTAGACTTTTCTTCTCCAAGGGAAGTAACCCCAGTTCCATCAAATTTGCCTTATCACTGCTTTTTTCCACCTCTCATCCAACTTTGCAATCAGTCTGTTTGTTGGACTGCCTGTTAGGGACAAACATATATTCTCCATCTATCCATTCAATAAACATTTATTAAGCCCCTCTTATATGAAAGGCATTTACTCTATCCCTCCACTGCATTCATCCATCTCTGGACCAGGAGGGCAGGAGTGGAATCACTAAAACAGACTCATTCCCTTGTCTTCTCTCCTGTTCTGTTTAGCTTCCACTAATAAGCCCCCACATTTTAAGTAGTTGAGCAAATAAATGCAGGTTACATTTGTGTTTAAATTTTTGCATTTGTTTCCTTTTGCAAGTTTACATTTCTTCATATTTTAAACCCCTACATTTTAATTCTTTCCTTTTATAAATGTAAATTCATTTACATCTAACTTAATATATGGAATATAAACACTGAACCCAGAATTCCATTATTTCATGACAAAAATGGGAGTTCAGATAATGAACACTTACTGAATATTCAATAGATGCAGCTAAGTAGCACAGGAGAGAAAGCACTGGCCCTGGACTCAGAAAGACCTGAGTTCAAATGTAGCCTCAGGTACTTACTAGCTGTGTATTCTGGGGAAGCCACTTCTTTTTCAGTTTTCTCATCTTAAAAATGGGAATTATAAAAGTACTAACATCCTAGTATTATTATGAGGCTCAAATGAGAAAATAATTTTAAAGTGCTTAGCACAATGTCTGGCACATAGGAAGCATATTCATGTTAGCCATTATTATTATTATTCTGACTTTGTAGCTTAATGGTAAGGAAATGAACAAATCTGGCTACATCAGTTAGAATAGGAAGGGCCAGATTCCATTTATCAACTGCTTTGAGTTTCTAAAAAAAAAAACAAAACGGTCGCTAATACAAGATTCTGCCAAGAACACATTTGACAGTTCAAAAGTATTTTGGAATTTTTTTCTATAACCGGCACTCTAAAACCATCTCCTAAATGATGTTCCTAATTACATTCAGATTCCAGGCCAAATCTAAACTCTTGAAGTTGGGGCAGCTGCTTATTTAAATCCCCTCCAAAACATAGACATGAAATGTAGATTATATCCATTGATATCCCTATTCTCTTAATTGTGGTTATCCATTAACCTAATTCTGCTTTGAGTTGAATAGAGATCTATGGAGATACCTCCTTTTTGTTCTCTTCCTCCTCCCTCTCCTGCAGCCCATCCCAATTTTCCCTTCTTCTTTCTTATTTAATTGACATGAGTATACTGAAAAATGTCTTCCCAAAATACCTGTTCAGATGCCATCTTGCCATGGCTATGATCCTGGCGATGACCCTAGAAGGCTATGTCAGGGGAATGAAAGTTGACAGGTTGTACCAATCTGGAAAGGCTTCAAGTCATCCTGGTGATAGATTCAACTTTCTTGGGATCAACCTAGGAGAATACCAAGAGGATTATCATCAAGGTTGACCATTAGGTATTGACTTATTTGGCCTTAAAAATCTATGAACCAAAGAAAAATAAAAAGTCACCCTCAGTCCTAAGTGGCTCTTTTCCACTTGCATAGTATCGGTGATGAACTAGCAGCAGAGGGTGCTAAGAATTATACTGTTTTGGGGTCATCTTCAAACATTTGTTTCACTGGTAACACTCTAAATGTGGACTCTTCATCTGACCGAGGCTACATTTCTTAGAGGTGCTGGAGCACCTCAGTATTGACATTTACACAAATGAAACCAGAAGACAGAAGGAAGTTGAAGCTCAATGGAAGAATGATTTGCTGTTCATGGTGCTGAGCACTCTAAAATGTGGCATCTTTGTCCAATATCCAATGAGTGCACCTATTACTGAAGGACCTGGATCACACTGATACTGACATTCTTGCTATAGATGTAACTAGAAGAAGGAAGTTGAAACTAAATGGAGGGGAGCAGCTCACAGGTATACCTTGAAGAGACAAAGAAAGGAATTATTTGAAAAGATTCCATCAAACCCTCAGAAGCTAAAAGAAGCACTCTTCATGCGGCACTTGGCCATGTATTGCAGTATTAGTGATAAATATTTGCAAAAAGATCACCTCAAAAATGATTTTAGTTCATGCTTCAACATTGGTTGCTAATGACAAGGTGGGAAAGGAATTCCATAAGAATTTGATAAGCCTCTCCTAATCAAACCAGCATGAACTCTGGTAATTTAGTAACCTAAATGCAAAGGTAGGGGAAGGTGAAAATGGGGAGAAATATATGGGAAAGTATGATTTATAACAAAGAAATGAGAAGTCAGAGACATTGATTGCACAGATGCCTCATGCTTCTATATCATAAACATTTTCTTTTATAAAAAAGAATTGATGAGTACCAAATAACAATAAAGCATGAAATAGATTTTATTATAAAGGAATAGACAAGATGATTTGATGTGGGAATTATCACTGAGTTTGCTATTTACGAACAGACAGATCACTGGCTCATCAAAGCTATTATAAAATTTTATCAAAAAGTAAATAATAAGAAAAAAGCATGGAGTGTAATTAAGATGAATGAACTCTGAATTATTTAAACAAGTATTTGAACATTTAAAAAGGGACACGGACAATAGAACTTACATTAATGCCAACTATAAGAATTTAATGCAAAAGTTAAACCAACGTAAATTAGTCATTATGACCAGAAAACCAAAAGAATCCAAAAAGTTCCTTAAGACAACAAATCTCTGACCTCTTTGCCAAAGGAAGAGAGATGGTTGATATAGGAAATGTCAGACTAGAACTTAAACTCTTCTGTAAAATCCTATGAAGAATAATTAGCTATTAAGCATTATTATCTCATAAAGCAGAGAGGAATAATGGTAGATAAAACTAATTTAAAGAAAGATACCTAACTATGTAAAGTCATCCCAAGGGGAAAAAATAAAAACTATACAGAAAAAAATAGAAAAGATTTACAAAGGCCATTTTATTATTATTGTCAATACTGAGCATTTATATAATGCTTTAAGATTTACAGAGTATTTTACAAATATCTCATTTTATTTTCACAACTCTGGAGAGTAGGGACTATTATAATTCCCATTTTACAGATAAGGAAACTAAGGAAGACAGAGGTTAAGTTGGCCTGAATCACCTAGCTAGTGCATATCTAAGACTGGATTTGGACTCAAGACTTCCTGATTCCAGTTCTAGCACTTTATCCAGCATGGAAGTACCACACTTGATCCCTAACAAAACAGTCACCAAGGTGTTTATAGAAGATGTAGAAATGACGCCAAGTAGAATGAAGATAGAAAAGGCAGCCAAATTGGATCAAATATACAGAGAGGAGATCTATGCTGGAGACAACACAATTGTGAAAGTATTCAGGGAAAGATATACAAGTTATCTAAAGGTAAGGAAAGTGCCAAAAACATGAAAAAAGTCTCAGACTTTGTTAATACTGAAAAAGGTGATAGATTCTACTGACATCATCTATCCATTAATTAAGGGTTTCTTCAAAGATGGTAGACTTGTGCAAACAATATTTACCAGTGGATCACATTTTTACAGAATCACAACTGAAAGATATAGAAAATATAATCCTATTGTTCTTCTTGATTTTTTTTAGAAAAACATTTGATTTAATATAGAGACTCTCATTTAACAAGATGCTTTCCATTCATGAGTTAATATACAAATTTCTCTATAGATGACATCCCATAGATCATTTTGTTGAGCAAGGTTTTGAGTCTTAATATTAAGTGCGGCTAACAAGTCTTCTATATAGGATAGATTTTGTTTAAGTTTTTAAAAAATGCAATAAACCCAAATCCATAAGCAATCAAGTAAACTCTCCTTCCCTAGGGGAGTCCTTCAGTACATCACTTAATAGTACTGGCCTGTGCAGACATGTCCCTTCACTCTCTCCCCCAATAAGGGGAAAACATACAGGTTACTAGATAGCCAAGCAACCTTCCTTGCTCTAGTGGGCTTCTGCTTCTCAGGGTGCTTACAAATCAATCCAGACTTACACTACCACTTTGGGGTTGATGGTCCCTTGTGAGGGACAATAGTTAGCTAATGAGTTAACCTACCTACCTAAAAGGTACTATGAATACAAAATTCAACTAGGTTTACTATTTGTTGATTATAAAAAAGCAATTCGCATTACCAGGAAAGAACAACATTTTCCATGTTGTGTTATTTCCTTGTTATGCTATTTTCCTTGTTATTTCCTTGCTCTTTTGTGACCTCAGCATCTTCCAGTTTGAGCCAGTTCCTGGACTTTATCCAGGAAGTCCTTTTGCCATGCCACTCTATGGCTGCCAACTCATACTTCTACCATCTTCTGTAGGAAGCCTTTCCCAACTCCTCTTAATTCTCCTGCCTTTCTTCTCCTAATTATTTCCTATTGACCCTATGTATAGCTCGTTTGTATAGAGTTGTCTGCTTCTTATCTCCTCCTTTAGACTGTGAGCTCCCCAAGGGCAGGGTCTAGTTTTTTGCCTTTTTTTGTATCCCCAACACACAGTAGGGGCTTAATAAATTCTTATTGCCTGGTGGATCTAGGATCTTCTTCCCATTCTTCTGCTTCTTCTGTCTGATATTTTCTCATGGGTAACAGTTTCCTGGCCACTGGTTGTATAGGTTTCTCTCCAGAAAACTGAATTATTGTATGTAGCCCTTCTCCTTTCTGTCTGACCTCAATCTTTATAATGATGATGATGATGATGACTTTAGCTAGCATATGTAGAGTGCTTCAAATTTTGCAAAGTGCTTTTACATATATTATTTTATTTGATCCTCAAAAACAATCTTCATTATCCCTATTTATCAGATGACATATCAAAGCTGAGACATTAAGTGACTTGCCAAGGGTCACATAGCAAGTAAGAATATGAATCAGGGTTAAAACTTAAGTCTTCTTTATTCCAAATCGAGTTAACAGGCTCTGGAGTCTTTGTGTAGTTCCTTTTAAAGGCCATAAGAGGCCAAGGCCAAGAGTGGGTATTTGAGACTACATTTCCATTAAATCTGATCTTGTTAGATTTGGCCCAAATCTTGTCTGTCAAGATCAGAGATTTAGAACTATAAGGGAATTTAGAGGTAATCTAATCCAGTCTTCTCATTTTATAGACTAACAAACAGGTTCAGAGAGATTATTTGCCTATAGTCACACAGTTAATATCAGAGGCATGGTTGGAACTAAAATCTGCCTGATTTAAAATCTGGCACTCTTTCTTTCATACTTTTTTACCATGCTGTCTCTCTCACATCGCTCCATTTTATCCATAAACATAGCATAAAAGGGTCTGTCACATGCCTGACTAAAATTCAAGTATACTATGTCTTTGACAGTCTCTTTATCTCTCATTCTAGTAAATTTATCAAAAGAAGAAAATGAAGTTAATATGGCCTGAGCTGTTTTTGGCAAAACCATTTTTCTCACTTTTTTTAACCCTTACCTTCTGTTTTAGAATTGATATTAAGTATTTGTTGGAAGGTAGAAAAAGGATAAGGGGTAGAAACTGGGATTAAATGATTTGCCCAGGTGCATACAGCAAGAAAGTATCTGATTCTAGATTTGAACCCAGGAACTCCCTTCTCCAGATGCCTAGCTGCCCTAGTCTTTACCACACCTCATGAAACATCTCTGGTTTTCAGCACTCCTGCTGGAGGAGGGATCTCTACTAGAATGCCTCTCTGTTAGGGCTAGGTTGCTTTTTCTTAAATGGAAAATAATTACTTGGTTCAGAGGACTAAAGGCTGAGACTATTGACTACTTCTTGACCTCCTGAATTAAAAAAAAAAGCCAGAAAGAGAACAAAAGCTCCTCCCTGATGCTTGAGCAGAGGACAAAGTATCTGCATTCAGCTGATTCAAGTCAATATTCCTGTCCAATGTCCTTACCCTATTATAGCTAAGTCTCTTTTTTGCTAATGATCAGATCATTTATGAATGTTTCATTTTCTTCCCACATCAAAACTAAGCTATCAAAGGCCTGGCCTGAATCAGGTCTTTCCTACATCTGTTCTTTTTTCTCTTTCTCTGCTTGGAGACCTAGAAGCTCCAGCAGGTAACCAGACAGTTAGGAAATAACACTTATTGGACCTTCTTTGTGTGCCGATTACTAGGAGGTACTGCCCTCAAAGAGTTAATGATGCCAGTGACTGTCTGCTTAAAGAGTATTCACTAACTGAATAAAAAATATCAAATTGGTATTTCAGTCTTTCCAGGAAGCCTTATTCCTTCTAATAGAAGTCAAGGTGTTGGCTGATTTTGGAAGTCATTCCTTTCTAAATTTCAGTAACACAACCTCAACTAAAATCAATCACAGCATATTCAAGATTTGACTGGGAATTTCCTGCCCAGTTTGGAGCTAAGATTTGGGGAAACACACCTTAGACTTCACCTCTCAAAAATGATTGAGGTGATTCTTGCTGGGTAATTTCTGAGAATGAGGTAACTCCCGATTTCTGGCCAGAAATGGTAAATAAGGCACACAGAGTGAGGTTCACTATTGTGAAAATTGGATTTAGCTATTTCCTGATTGTAACAATGAAGATACTTAGTTTAACAAAATCAGGAATGTCTTGGGAACTCTAAATTAAACCACCCTACTTAGACCGTACTTTAGGGGAAGATAAAGTTGTAATCTCCTGATTGAACAATGAAGGTACTTAGTTCTCACCTTATAGTGAAGCTAGAACTTTAAGCTCAATCTATTTTTAGATCTTAATACAAAAAGGTGTTAAGTAACTATAAAGGTTAAATTAATCACAAAAAGGTCAAGTAATTCACAAAAGGTGAACTTAACAAAGAAATGTTAAGTAACTCAAAAGATATAATCAAATCAAAGAAGATGAGAACTAAAAGTATGGGCAGTCCTGGAGAAAAGCCTTTGATATGATTGGTAGACATGAAAATTTAGAGGAGGAGACACCAGGGTGAAAGGTCTATATATTTGGGATTTTTGCTCTCTCCGACACCTTATTGGCGGTGGAGAGTTAGCTGAGAGTAGCAAGCTGAGCCTTCTGGCATCTTAGCATGGCTACAAGCTATTTGTCTGGTTCAGTGGTGAGTTTCTGGCTGAGTTTTCCTCCTTTACTTTCCAATTTTAACCTCTTAGAAGTCTCTAATCTTTTTCTGAGACCTAGAGATGGGGATTTTAAACTCCCCCTTGCATAGTCCAGGAAGGAGAATTCCTATGTCCTCTTTCCTCCTTCTCCTTAAATTTCTTCCTGTAAAATGGAGATTTGAACCCCAGATTTCAATTCCCAGAAGTCCTTGGTAGTTCCCAGAATTCCCCATAATATCACCCTGAGTCCTCACCTGAGTGCGAGAACACAATTTGTATTTAAACTGACTCTCCACCTACTTCGCCCTCTCCCTCTACTTCTGCTTCTAAGCACATGCAGCTCTCTACCTAGCAGGCAAAATGTGTAGAGTAAGTGGTTGTGCCTAGGCATGTGCTTTTCTTATTTTGTATTTTCTTTATTTCTTAATCTTTAATAAACCTCATAAAAATACAATACTTTTAATAGAGAAACTAATTTTAATCTTAACATTCCCTCTATATTAATTAAATTACCATAAATTTCCAGACTGACTTGGGTATTTTATTTGGTGACCAATTAAATCTAGATTTTAGTCACAATGCTAAAATCATCTTTATACTATGAGCAGTAACTGAGAACAATATAAACACTTTTTCACTGTGTAGGTTTGAATTTTGTCCACTGATTTCACCAATGTAAGGAACTTTTGGTATGGAAACTGTTGATGCACATCGGTAACTTTTTTGGAATTCACAGCTTTAGAGAATGGTCAAGAGATTAAATGACACCCAGCTAATTTGTACCAGAGAAAGGACTTCAACCTGCTGTTGCTTATGCCAACGCCATCATCTTTCTAACCTCTGTATCACACTCTCTTGGTAGAGATAAATAATAGAATTTGAGATACATAATAGTAGCATCAAGTCAATCATTCGTATTACCAGTGGATAGCAAGAGAGAATAAGGAAACACCAAAGCTGCAGCTATGTGGGGTAAGTCAGCTCTCCCACTCCCATGTTTCTTGATTCTCAGCTCTTGCAACCCCAGAGGCTACTAAGAATGGACTTCCTGGGTAAAAGGGTTCTATCTTTGGTTGAGTTGAGATTTGATTACACTCCCTAGTTGAAGAGCCCATTTATTTGTAAATTGATTGTCTACCCTAATCTGTATAAGATTCCATATTTCTCTTTTACTGATTGCTGAGATAAATATATTTACTGCTGATTGTTTAGGTAGATAAATGTTGTTAGCTATCCTTGATTATATTTTATAAAACAAGTTTTGGTGAAACAACCTAAAATAACCAGTTTAAGCTATTACCCTTCTATTGCCCATGGATTTAATTACCATTTTCTATATCCATGCTTGTCAAATCTACTCTCCTGCCTCAATCTCTCTGCTATTTTCTGGTCTCACATTTCCAACTGCCTTTCAGATATTTCAAAAGGGATGTTCTAGAGCTATTTAAAATTTAACATGTTCCCCAATTTTTCCCTTTAAGCTCCCTTCCAGACTTACCATCAAGTGCATGACATCTTCCCAGTCCCCAAGAATCACAACCCAGGTGTCATCCTGGACTCCTCCTTGTCTCTCACCCCACCATCTCTTATCTATTGCCAAGGCCTGCTGATTTCACCTTACAAATATGCCCCCCTTCCTTTCTCTGACACTGCCATTGCCCTAGATCAAGCCCTTATCAACCTTACATCTGGACTATTACAACAGCCTACTGGTTGGTCTGCTTGCCTCAAATCTTGCCACTTGGAAGAATGTCCCCATTCTGTCACCAATGTGATCATCATAAAGCACAGGTCTGATTATGTTTCCTCTCTACTCAATAAACTCCAGGGATTCCCTCTCACCTCCAAGATGGAATACAAAATTCTCTATATGGCATTTGGAGTCCTTTATAACCTAGCCCTCCTCCCCTACTTTTTCGGTCTACTTTCACCTTAGTCTTTGAAGTAGCTTATGCCTTTCTCAAACTTGAAAGGGAAAAAAAGCCTCAAGTCCCAGGCAGCAAAATATCCCAATAACAAGAGAACCTAAATGGGTGGGGATGGGAGATATTTATTTCTTAATGGAAATAGAGTTGTAGTTTTGCATATATAAGCTACACATTACACATAAAGCTGGAAAATTCAGATGACAAAATTTCCTTCTCTGATCTCTGTTCTCTATAGGAAAGTATGTCCTACTCCCAGAACCTTGAAATGAATTGAAGTAGAGGATGCCACACACCAAAATGTGAACTTGGAGGAATGGCTTTCATTTCAGTTCTGCTATCTGAACAACCATGGGGCTTCAAAACTGAAAGGCAATTCAAGGCAGTTTTGCTATTCATTAGTATTTCTGAGGAAGGAAGAGATTGTAGTAGAACAGTGGAAAGAGTCATGAATTTACAGTCAGAGGACTCAGGTTCAGATCCTATTTTTACCACTTATCTGGATGACTTTGAGTCAGTCACAACCTTTTTAGCCATCATTCCTCATCAATAAAATGAGGATGTTGTCCTAGATGACCTCTAAGGTCCTTCCTAGCTCTAAATCTATGAACTTATGAGTTTTGGATTTGTCTCTGGATTTCATATTGTCACCGTTCTCAATCACTGTGGTTGAGTGTTAATAAGAACAATTGTTCAATACAGTATTAATCTGTCTGCAGAGCAACAATAGTTTTAAGCATTGGACCAATACTCAGAGATGCTGTTCAGACCTAAAATTAAGTACCAATTATGTTCCTAATAAATTATTATTATGAATTTCAATTGCTTACAAACTTCTTTCCCTAGAACTGTACTGAATTTTAAAATAATCTTTTCATTATTGAGAAGGGTGGATACTTGCTTAAACAGATTCCAAAGAACTTCCGCCCATTGAAAAATACCCTGCCATCAAGTTTCCTACCATTGTGAAAGCTGAGGGCCAGGAGGGTTACTTTGGGTACAGGCAGAAAGCCCTTTGCTAGAATTTTGCTTTTTCTCTAGAGTGATTTTTATTAACTTACTATTCATTATGGAGAAAAGTCAGCACTAAATGAATGATAATTTTTAAAAAATTGAATCTTATAATCCTAAAGGAAAGATAGAGCCCTATTAAAACCCTCTCTTTTTAAAAAGTAAGCTTTTTATAGAAACAGTAATAGAAGAAAGCAAATGTGCAAAATCCATTAGGGAAAATTGAACTAAAATCTTTCAGGATGTTGTTAATTTAGAATGCAAACAATAAAGGTCAGAAATAAATGGCAGGAAACAGCCATTTAGCAATGAGATCTTGAACCATGTTTTGAAGACACAGATGATGTGCTTAACATCTAGTTTCCTACTATGTCTTATAAGGAGCCAACGCAAACATGACTTCTCCATTTCCGACATGAGCAAATTTAATGTTGTATTCCACTTCAGTGGCTCCCTGGCTGCCCTGTGATATATTTTTGGAAGATGATAATGAATGAACAGCTTTGTTATATCCTGCTACTTAGATTATAAGGACCATATTAGGGAAAGAAGGATAGCTGTGTCATCTGCCTTGTTTCTAATTATATTTCTAGGTTATAACAGAGATGCTAGGAATTAAAACTGTTACTCTATCACCATTTTTAGGGCTCCTGAGTGGTTGACAGTGACTTGAAAATAAGCATGCTCCTGTGGGCTAGAGATTTATTAATTGTCACCACATTTATCCTGTCTATTCAAAAAAGATGTGACTGACCCACCATCAATGAGGCATATGTTTCCAGTAGTAATTAATATCACTTATCACCTCTCTGACTCAGAGCCAGGGACATTTATTTTTAGATGTCATAAGATGTGTGTTGGATAGAGGAGAGGAAAGAGACAGAAAAATGAATTAACACAGAGCCCATATTCATTCTAATCCCTCTAGGTTTAGGGAACCACAGAAGCAAAAGTACCGAGGCAGGAAATCTGGATCATTGTTTTGGGGCATAAGTAATTGAAATTGGCCAAAGCATAAAGCATGTAAAGGGAGGTAATGTGAAATAATGATATAAAGGTAGATTATGAAGAATGTTTAATGTTGGTTTCTATTTGGTAAGCATTAGCACAATAGCAATATCACTGACCAAGGAGAGTAGGAAAGGGACCAGGAGCAGCCTCTATGGAGGGACAAATACGTTTTTTATTCAGCATTGATGTGCCAGGAATTATGCTAAGTGCCAGGAATACAAGGACAAAGAGAGAGAGAGAGAGAGAGAGAGAGAGAGAGAGAGAGAGAGAGAGAGAGAGAGAGAGAGAGAGAGAGAGAGAGAGTTGCTGATCTTGAAGAGCTTATATTCTAAAAGGGAAGACAACACATACAGAGGGGTGGATGACCAGGAGAGACTTTGCTTAAGGAAATCACAGAACTGGAAACTTGATCTAGAGCAGAGTCAATTGCTATGTTTCCCCCAGAAGCAATGCTATTATTGATTTGAACTTGTTCCTAGAGCACAAGGAATACAGGGCTAGAGTGAAATGTGGAATGGGGAGGAGGGAAGTATGTGTGAGGAGGCAGGCAGGCAGGCAGACAGAGAGACTAGATGGACTGCTAGATAGATGTGAAGGTAAGCATGGTCTGGACTCTATGGCCAGCTAGATATAGTAGGCTAAATGGACTAGACTGAATTCATTTAGTAACTAATCAAGATGGTTTTGCCCCAGATAGGAAAAGGGGGACAGAGAGGAAGAACAGAGTAGATGGAAATGTACAGCTAGTCACTATGACATTGAATATAATGGGATGAATTCACACATGAGAAGAAAATGAATAGTAGTAAGATGAAAAAAACAAAACAAAACCAGGACCTGACAATGTGTTGTTTATAAGAAACACGCTGAAAAGGAGAGAAACACATAGAGTGAAAGTGAGAGACTGGAGCAGGATCTACTATGTCTTAGCTGATCCAGAGAAGGTGGAGTTAGCAGTGATGATTTCAGACAGAAATGGGGATAAAATGCATATAATTGGAAGGGATGGGCAGGGTAACTATATTATGGGAGGGTAATATTATGGATAAATGAAGCATTATCAGCATTGGATCTGTGTGCACCAAGTATTATAGACTGCATCTAGATTTTTAGAGGAAAAAAACTAAATGAAATAGAGATGGAAATAGACAACAAAGTAATAATAGCAGAGAACTTTAATGTTCCCCTCTCAGAGCCAGACAAATCTAACCAAAAAATAAGAAAGAAGTTAAGGAGACGAATAGAGCCTTACATAAGTTAAATATGATAGATATCTAGAGCCCACACACATCTGCATGAGGGTAGCAGTAGATCTAAGCCTGAGCATACACATAATCCAAACATAGTTTCTGGTGAGATAACAATGGTTTAGGGAGCATAAATATTCTTCAAAAGTCTTACTTTAACATTCAACATACTTTGGATTCCAAATATATTGCATTCCAGAGGGCTTATAGCATTGGAACAAAAGATCCACTGAATATGATCAAATTGTAAAGGCTTGGTTTTGGAAAGCATATGATCCTGGCAACAGATGGTGTCTATTTTCTAAGGAGCAATCTAGCTAAATATAGACTGTGTAATTTATGTTAATTGAGAACCAAATGGGTTAAGTTGGTCAAATGCTGATAAGAACATGGAGAAATAGAGCTAATGTTATATTGTTAGAATGTCTGCGAATTAATTTATTAGAGAACAAGAGCAGTAAAACTGTTCATGCTTATTGATCTAGGGATTCTATTTCTAGAATTAGATTCTAAGGGTGTTACTGAGAAGGTAAAAAGCTGTACATGTGTGAAAATATTCATGGAAGTTTTCTTTTTAATAACAAAATAACTGGAAATAGCACAAATACAATGACTGGGACAAATGGCTGAATAGATTGATATTTGAATATAATGGATTGTATTACATTATTAGAAATGACAAATATTGGAAATATTTTTAAAATAAAGGAAATACAAAAAATGAAAAGGGACTAAAAGAAAATATGACTAATATATGATAATTATATTTCAAAAAATAACCACAAAATCAAGTGAAAAAGTATCAAAGTAAAACAAATCCAAAGGGAATGCAAAAGCAGAGGATGCTTATATTAGCACACATATAAAGTTTACATATTTTTAAACAAATTGTAAACAATGTGAAGCTTGTGGCTTTGCACATAATTTTTAATGCATTTTTATTTAAATGTTATTTGGTGGTGGTTATAGTTAGTAAGCACAACTTTTTTTAAATTGAAAAAATAAAAAAGAGCATATAGTTGCCAAAGAATTAAAAAAATAGAATTGGCCAAAAAGTAAAAAGAGACACAAACATTTACTAAAGAAAAGACCTACTTAGAAAGTGAAATTGGTTAAAGTGGGAGGGAGTACAAAATTCACTGAAGAAAATAACTTCTTAGAAAATAGAATTGGTCAAATGGAAAAAGAGGTATAAACATTCACTGAAGAAAACAATTTGTTAAAAATTAAAATGAGGGGCAGCTAGGTAGCACAGTGGATAGAACCAGAAGGACCTAGGTTCAAATCTAGCCTCAGACTTTTCCTATTTCTGTGACACTGGACAAGTCGTTTAATTCCAGTTGCCTAGCCCTTGTTGCTCTTCTGTCTTAAAATTGATACTAAGGCAGAAGGGTTTAAAAATAATTTTAGAGTTGGGAAAATGGATGCTAATGGCTCTATAAGACATCAAGAAACAACACAACAAAATCAAAAGAATGAAAAAATAGAAAAAAAGTGAAATATTTCAGTGAAAAACAACTAAATTGGAAGAAAAGATCAAGGATAATTTACAAATTATTGACCTACCTAAAAACCATGCTAAAAGAAAGAGCCTACATATCATATTTTTTTTAAATTATCAGAGGATTCTGCCCTGTTACCCTAGAACCAGAAGGTAAAATAGAAATTGAAAGGATACATAAATCATCCCCTTTAAGATCCCAAAATGAAAATTCCCAGGAATGTAGCAAAATTCCAAATTCTCAGGTCAGGGAAAAATATTACAAGTTAATAGATCCTGGAACCAAAACCCAAACTCTCCCTTTCAGTCTTAGACAAATGACCTACTACATTACCTCTCTTTCTCTCTCTCCCTTACCTTCCACTTTAGAATCAATACTATGGATTGGTTCCAAGGCAGAAAAGTGGTAAGGGCTAGGCAATGGGGGTTAAGTGACTTGTCTAAGGACACACAGCTAGGAAGTGTCTGAGACCAGATTTAAACCTAGGACCTCCTGTCTCCAGGCCTGGCCCTCAATCCACTGAGCTACCCAGCTTCCCCCCAACAATGTATGTGTGTTGTTATTATTGTTTTTTACTACAAACACACTTGAAATAGAGACACAGAGTAAAAATAAGGGCTATAGTAGAATCTATTATACTTCACCTGAGAGAGGAAAAAAGTTCGTATATCAATTATGATTTCAGATAAAGCAAACTCAAAAACTGACCTAATTAAAAGAGATAAGTAGAGAAACTACATTTTGCTAAAAAGCATCATAGACAATGAAGTAAACTTATATGAACCAATGATATAGCATCCAGATTCTTAAAGGAAACGTTAAATGAATTACAGGAGGAAACACAATAAAACTATACTGGAGGGGAACCTCAACTTTCCCCTCTTTGTACTATATAAATCTAAACATAAAATAAACAAGAGAGAAGTAAAAGGGATATATAGAATTTTAGAAAACTTAGATAAGATAGACCTCTGGAGAAAATTGAATGGGGATAGGAAGGAATGTTCTTTTTCACAGTTGTACATGGAAATTTCACAAAAACTGATCCTGTATTAGGCCATAAAACCTCACAACCAAATGCAGAAAAATTAGAAATATTAAATGCACTCTTTTCAGATCTTAATGCAATAATAATTACATTCAAAAAAGGCAACAGAAACATAAATGAAAAATTTAGTGGAAATTAAATAATCTAATCCTAAAGAATGAGTGGGTTAAAGAATAAATCATAGAAACAATCAATAATAATTTCATTAAAGAGAAAGACAGCAATAAGAAAACATACAAAAATTTATGGAATACAACTACAGCATTACTTAGGAGAAAATTTAAATGAAATAGAGAAAAAGTAGATCAAGGAATTTTAAAAAATAATGGAAAAAGAGCAAATAAAAACCCCTAATTAAACACCAAATTGAAAATCCCAGGAGAGATTAATAAAACTAAAAGTAAGAAAAATCATTTAAGTAAAACTAGGAGCTAATTTAGATTTTTAAAAATATTTTTCCAATTATATGTAAAAATAATTTTTAACTTTCGTTTTTTACAATTTTGAGTTCTGAATTCTCTCCCTCCCTCTCTCGCTACCCCTCTGATTGAGAAGGCAAACAGTTTGATAAAGGTTATACATAAGTAGTCATGCAAAACACATTTCCATATTAGGTTATGAATGAAAACACAGATCACAAGAAAACCACATAAGAAAAAGAAAGTGAAAAAAAAAGCAAGCTTCAAGCTGCATTAAGATTCCATCAGTTCTTTCTCTAGAGGTGGATAGTATTTTTCATCATTGGTTCTTCAAAATTATCTTGGATCTTTTTATTGCTGAGAATAGCTAAATCATTAATAGTTGATCCTTGCACAATATTGCTCTTACAATATACAATGTTCTCCTGCTTCTGCTCATTATACTTTGAATCACTTCATATAAGTCTTTCTGGGTTTTTCAGAAAGCATCCTGCTTGTCATTACGTATAGCACAATAATATTCCAACACAATCTTATAACCCAATTTGTTCAGTCATTCTCTATTTTATGTACATCCTCTCAATTGCCAGTTTTTTAGCACCACAAAAGAGCTGCTATAAATATTTTTGTACAAATAGTTCCTTCTCCCCACTGCACCCCTTTCAAAAAAATCTCCTTGAGATACATGTCTCATATGCTGGATCAAAGGGTAGACAATTTTGTAGAACCTTGGGCATAGTTCCACATTGCTCCCCAGAATGGTCATATCAGTTCACAACTTCACCAATAATAATACATTAGTGTTCCAACATCTCCTCCAACATTTATCATTTTCCTTGTCATATTAGCCCATCTGGTAGGTGTGAGGTGGAACCTCAGTTGCTTTAATTTACATTTCTCCACTCAACAGTGACTTGGAATATTTTTTCATGTGACTATAGATAATCTGTAAAACCTGTTAGCAGGTCTACAGACTTTGATTATCTGATTTTATTTCTATAATTCCAATGTGCCCAAAGTTGAAATGACAGGAAAAAAGAATCTTGTAGGTTTTCCCCCTACTCTTATAATTTCATCTGCTAAAAGCCTAAATGGGAAATTAGTCCTGCTTACTAGGACAACTGCTTCTTTCCCAGGCATACAGAATTCTTTGTAGCTTTTAAGCAGTTTTTCAGACTGGCTACATTTTCCTTTTCAAAATTATACAATTTACAAAGACACAAAAATACAGACAAAGAGCTAAGATAGACATATACTTGTTAGCCTTAATTTCCTCAATTTTCAATAGTGAAAAGACCCATAATGTGGTCAGAATAAATGAAAAGGAGAGTCCCTGGCTGATTCATACCACATGTTACATAACTCAGTTGCATGCTGTTTATTCATTCCCATAACTATCAGGAACATCCCCTAGTCCTTTGCTGGCAAAATTATATCCAAAGGGAACATATAGGTATCTTATTACTGTTGGAAACCATGTTATGTAGCAACTTCTGAAAACCCTCAACTTAATTTAAATCTGAAACATCCTAATCCTGAGACCACCCCAAATTTGGGGGCAAACTTATTGTAAATCTAAAGCACCCTCCTTTCAGGGGCCACTCCAAATATTGGGGCAAACTTACTCTAAAACTGAAACACCCCATTTCCAGGGGCCATCCCAAATTGCTTTCCAGATGTATAATTTGTATCCTTTTCAGTTGTATCAATTCACAACTTCACCAACGATGTATTAGTATCACAATTTTTCATATACTCTCCTACTTTTGTCACTTTCTTTCTTTTTTTTTTTGTCATATTAGCCAAACTGATCATTGTGAGGTGGTACCTCAGAGTTGTTTTAATTTGTATTTCTCTAATAAAAGTTTCGAGCATTTTTTTCATGTGACTAAAGAAAGTTTTAATTTCTTCATCTGAGAACTGCCTTTTCATATCTCTTGACCATTTATCAACTGAGGAATAACTGCTATTCTTTTAAATTTAACTCCATTGTCTAGATATTAAAGAAATGAGGGCTTTTGTCAGAGACATTGCCTATAAAAACACTTTGCCAGGTTGTTGTTTTCATTCTACTCTTGGTTGCATTAGTTTTGTTTGTGGAAATCCTTTTTAACCTAATGTAGTCAAAATTATCTATTGTGTATCTCATAATGTTTTCTACGTCTTATTTGGTCATAATTCCTCTCTTATCCATGGGTGTGACAGGTACACTATTTTGGGCTCCCCTAATTTGTTTATGGTATCATCCTTTATTTCAAAATTATGTATCCATTTTACTTTGTCTTGGTATATGGTGTGAGATGCTGGTCTATGATTAATTTCATCCCTATTGTTTTCCATCTTTCCTAGCAGTTTTTGTCAAATAGTGAGTTCTTCCAAAAGCCTAGATTTTAGGATTTGTCAGATACTAGGTTATTATGGTCATTTATCACTGTGTATTGGGCACCTTCTCTATTCCATTGTTCTACTATTCACTTTCTCAACCAGTACCAGATGGTTTTGATGGTTGCTTTATAATACAGTTTGAGATCCAGTATGATTAGGTCACCTTGATTCATATTTTTTAATTAATTCCCTTGAAAATTTTGGTCTTATGTTCATCCAGGTGAATTTTATTATTTTTTCTAGCACTATGAAATAATTTTTGGCTAGTTTGGTTTAGATAGAATTCTCATTTTTATTTTGTTGGCCAAGCCTATTCATGAGAATTTAGTGCTTTTCCCATTGTTTAGATATAATTTTATTAATGAGAAAAGTGTTTTGAGATTGAGTTTATATAGTCCCTGGGTTTGTCTTGGCAGTTATTCCCAGTTTTTTATATTGTCTACATTTATTTTGAATGGGATTTCTTTTTCTCTTTTTCTCTCTTTCTTGCTTTTGGGCTGCACTGGTGTAGAAATGAGGATATATGTGGGTTTGTTTTGTATCTTGCAACTTGCTAAAGTTATTGCTTTGATTAGTTCCTTGGATGATTCTCTCTGGAAAGAGTGGTAGCTTTATTTCTTTACTGTCTATTCTAAGTCCTTCAATTTCTTCTTCTCTTATTTTGCTATAGCAAGAATTTAGTACAATATTAAATAGGAGTAGTGGTGAGGGAAACTTGCTTCACTCCTAATCTTATTGGGAAGTGTAAGGGGTAAATTTAGGGGTTTTTGACTGAAATATAAATTTAGTTGGTTGCCAGGGATTAATTCAAATCCCAATAAAAATACTCAAGTCAGTTTGGGATTTTTATGGTGATTTAATTAATATAGAGGGAAGGAATTAAGAAGAAGAGAGAGGAAAAGCGTATAAGATTTCTCCAGGCTAGCCTAAACCAAGTGGGGTTCAGAGACCGTCTAGCCAAGAGGCCTCCTCTGAGATGAGGGGCCTCCTAGGAGGATGGCATTTTTTAGAAAAACTAATTGAAAAAAAAAGAATCAGCCTAAACTCTGTGAGAGTTCAGGGAAAATGCCTCATCTGAACTACGCTACTAAGCTTCTCCCAGTATTGTATCAAGGATGCTCACCGCCAAACCCGTACAATAGCTGCAGCCACACCAAGATGCCAAGACACCCAGGACACAGCCACCAGCACCTCTCTGCCACAAGAGCCAGAGCCACCTCTCTGTGAAAAGAGTCTGGAGAGAGGAAGTGACGTGAAATATATAGACCGTTTTTTACATCACTTCTGCGTCTCATATGTACCAATGGTAGCTTAAGCTTGACTTAGGATAGCCTAGGGGGTCTGTCAGTTGTTTCTGGTTTGTCATTTGCTAACACGTCTGTCATAGGCCATCCTTCTCAACACTTAATCCTTAAGTAGGGGGTGAAGGCATTCCTGTTTTGTTAGACTAAGCAGGGTGGAGTCAATATAAAATTCACAGAAGGTTTCTAGTTTATTCCCATTACTGACAGAGTTTATCGATGGTTTTAGGTAGATGCTATTTATCATTTTTAAAAATGTTCAAATTCATTTCAAAATTTTTAGTATTTTTTAAAATTTTATTAATTTTTTAAAGAATATTTTCCCATGGTTCCATGATTCATGTTCTCTCCTTCCCCTCTTCTCTCTACCTTCCCAGAGATGACAAACAATTCCACTTGTTTATATAGTTTTATTACTCAAAACCTATTTCTATATTATTTATCTTTTAAAAACCACAACCCCAAGTCATATGCCGATGTAACTGAGTGATAAATCATATGTTTTTCTTTTGTGTTTCTACTCCCATAATTCTTTCTCTAGATGTGGATATCATTCTTTTTCATAAGTTCCATGGTATTGCTCTTGATCATTACATTGCTATTGGTAGGAGAGTCTATTATATTTAATTGGTCCATAATGTTTCACTTTCTATGTACAATGTTATGGATCTGCTCATTTCAAGCCACTTGTAAAGGATAATTTTATAGTTGTGACTTAATATCTAAATTAATTATTGGTTATCATGGGATATCCCAAATAATAAAATACCCAAGTCAGCTGGAAATTATGGTGATTTTAATTAATATAGAGAGAAGGAATTAAGAAGAGAGAGGGAGAGGAAAGAGTTAATTTAAACTGCTCCGGCTCAGGCTGAGTCAAGCAGGAGTTAAAGGCCTTAGCCAAGGGGGCCTCCCTTGAGAGCCAAAGGAAAGGGAGTCAGTCTTATCATTCACTATGAGACCGTCTCAAGGAAGCTGTCTGAGGGAGCTCCTCCAGGCTTGAGTTCCAGGATCGAACTGGGCTGCTCACAGGAAGTGATCAGCCAGATCCACCTCTCTGGGGAAAGACACCAAAGAGAGGAAGTGACGTGCCCTATATAGATGGTTTTACATCACTTTCCTGCATCTCATCTGTATCAATGGTAGCTTAGCTTGACAGGACAGCCCAGGGTCTGTCAGCTGTTTCTGCACATGTCTGTTGAAGGCCATCCTCATAAATACTTAATTCTTCAGTATGGGTGCAGACATTCCTGACCTTGTTAGACTAAGTAGGGTGGAGCAATGTATAGTTCACAAGACATTCCTAATTCTGTTCGACCAAGTATCTCCATTGTTGCAATCAGGAAAGAGCTAAATCAAATCTCCTAAAGTATGGTCTGAATAGGGTGGAGTAGTTTTAAAGTTCACACACTTTAGTTCATTGAGGTCTTTCCAGTTCATATGGAAATCAAGCAATTCATCATTTCTTTCAGCACAGTAGTATTCCATCACCATAATATACCACAATTTCTTCTGCCATTTTTCCAATTTTCTGTCACAACAAAAAGTACAGCTATAAATATTTTTGTACAAACAATTTTTAATTTCTTTGGGGTACAAACCCAGTAGTGATATAGCTGGATTAAGGGGCATCTAATCTTTTAAAGCCCTTTGAGCATAATTCCAAATTGCCTTTCAGAATGGTTGGATCAATTCGCAACTCCACCAGCAATGCATTAGTGTCTGATTTTTGCCACATCCCTCCCAACATTTATTATTTTCTTTTACTGTCATATTGGCCAGTCTGCTAGGTTTAAGGTGGTACCTCAGAGTTGTTTTTATTTGCTTTTTTCTAATCAGGAGGAATTTGAAACACTTTTTCATGTGATTGTTTAGAGTTTTGATTTCTTCATCTGAAAACTGTCAATTCATATCATTTGATCATTTGTCAACTGGGGAATGGCTTGATTTTTTTGTAAATTTGAGTTAGTTCCTTATATAGTTGGGAAATTAAACCTTTGTTAAAGAGTTTTTTTATAAAGATTTTTCCCAGTTTGTTGCCTTCCTTCTAATTTTGGTTACATTGTTTTTATTTGTACAAAACCTTTTTAATTTGATGTAATAAAATCATTCATTTAAAATTTTTTAATGTTCTCTATCTCTTCCTTGGTCTTAAATTCCTTCCTTTCCCACAGATCTGACAGATATACTATTCTATGTTGACCTAATTTATTCATGATTTAATACCCTATATTTAAGTCATTTACCCATTTTGAATTTATCTTGGTATAGGCTGTGAGACATTGATCTAGATATGATTTTTCCCATATTGTTTTCCAATTTTCCCAGAAGTTTTTTGTCAAATAATGAGTTTTTGTCCCAAAAGCTGAGATCTTTGGGTTTATCGTATACTATCTTGCTGAAGACATTTACTCCAAGTCTATTCCAATGATCCACCCTCCTGTCTCTTAGCCAGTACCTTGTTTTGATGACCACTGCTTTATAGTACAGTTTAAGATCTGGTACTGCTGAAGCCCACATATTTCACATTTTTTTCCATTATTTCCCTTGATATTCTTGATCTTTTGTTCTTCCAGATGAACGTTGTTACAATTTTTTCTAATTCCATAAAAAATTTTTTTTGGTAGTTTGATAAATATGGCACTGAAAAAGTAAATTAATTTGGGTAGGGTTCTCATTTTCATTATAGCTCCTCCTACCCATGAGCACTTAATGTTTTTCCAATTATTTAGATCCAGTTTTAATTGTGTGAAAAGTATTTTATAGTTGTGATCATATAATTCCTGTGTTTGTCTTGATAGACAGATTCCTAAATATTTCATATTATCTTGAGTGATTTCAAATGGAGTTTCTCTTTTTAACTCCTGCTGTTGAGTTTTGTTGGAAATATATAGACATACTGATGATTTATGTGGGTTTATTTTGTATCCTACAACTTTGCTAAAGTTGTTAATTATTTTCACTAGCTTTTTAGTTGATTCTCTAGGATTCTTTAAGTAGACCATCATATCATCCACGAAGAGTGATAGTTTAGTCTCCTCATTGCCTACTTTAATAGCTTCAAATTCTTTTTCTTCTCTAATTGCTACCACTAGTTTCTAGTGCAATATTAAATAATAGAGGTGATGATGGGCATCCTCACTTCACTCTTGGTCTTATTGGGAAGGCTTTTCTAATTTGTTCCCATTGCAGATGATACTTGCTTTTGTTTTTAAATATATACTGTTAATTATTTTGAGGAGGAGCCTTTCTATTCCTATACTTTCTAGTGTTTTCAATAGGAATGGGTGTTGTGTTTTGTCAAAGGCTTTTCCTGTAACTATTGAGATAATCATGTGATTTCTGTTGGTTTGATTATTGATACAGTTAATTATGCTGATAGTTTTCCTAATATTAAACTATTCTTGCATTCCTGGCATAAATCCCACCTGATCATAATAAATAATCCTTGTGATAACTTGCTGAAGTCTTTTTTGTTAGTATTTTATTTAAGATTTTTGCATCTATGTTCATTAAGGAGATTGGTCTGTAGTTTTCTTTCTCTGTTTTTGGTCTGCCTAGCTTTGGAATCTGTACCATAATTTGTGTCATAAAAAGAATTTGGTAAGGTATTAGGATTTGTTCTTTAAATGTTTAACAGAATTCACTTATGAATCCATCTGACCCTGGGAATTTTTTTAGAAAGTTCCTTGATGGCTTGTTCAATTTCTTTTTCTGAGATGGGATTCTTTAAGTATTCTATTTCCTCTTTTGCTAATCTAGGCAATTTATATTTTTGTAAATATTCACCCATTTCACATAGATTGTCATATTTATTGCCATATAATTGGGCAAAATGGTTCTTAATAATTGCCTTAATATCCTCTTCATTAAGGTGAGATTACCCTTTTCTTCTTTGATACTGTTAAATTTGTTTCTCTTCTTTCTTTTTTTATTCTTTTTATTTTTATTAGATTATTTTTTCCCAAAGTATTAGCTCCTAGTTTTATTTATTAGTTCAATAGTTCTTTTACTTTCAATTTTATTAATTTCTACTTTAATTGTTAGGATTTCCAATTTAGTTTTTATCCGGGGATTTTTAATTCATTCTTTTTCTTATTTTTTAAGTTGCAAGTCTAATTTGTTAATCTCCTCCCTCTCTATTTTGTTGCTATAGGCACTAAGAGATATAAGTTTTTCCCTGAGTACTGATTTGGCTGTTTCCCATTAATTTTGATTTATTGTCTCCTAGTGTCATTCTCTTTAATGAAGTCTGTAATTGTTTCTATGATTTCTGTTTTGATCCACCAGTTTTGAAGAATCAGATTATTTAGTTTCCATTTAATTTTAAATTTGCTTTTCTATGGAACCCTGTTAATTATAATTTTTACAGAATTATGATCTGAAAAAGTTGCATTTATTATTTCTGCTTTTCTGCATTTATTTGTAATATTTCTATACCCTAGTATATGGTTGATCTTTGTATATTACCATGTACTGCTGAGAAAAAAGGTATATTCCTTTTTTATCCCTGTTTAATTTTCTCCAGATACCTATTAACTAATCTTTCTAACATTTCATTCACTTCTCTCACTTCTTTCTTATTTATTTTTTGGTTCAATGTACCTAGTTCTGAAAGGGGAAGGTTGAGATCCCCCACTAGTGTCTGCCTACTTTTCATATTGTTCTCTTCATGAAAGTTGCTTTACTCTCTCTCCTTATTGGTTCTTTCACTCCAGTATTTGTTTTGAGACATTATTTGAAGGTTGGTTGGATAGGATTCTCATCGTAGCCTGAGCTTTCCCTGCTTCTACGCCACCATCATGGCTCTTCCCCTATGCTAATAATTGGGATTCTGGCTTTTAATCCACTCTGCTGTTTTCTTCCATTTGATGGTTGAGTTCATCAAATTCATATTCACAATTATAGTTGCTGTATATTTCCCTCTGTATTATCCCCCCACCCCATTTATTTTGCTCTTTCTCTCCTTTTGGCCTTTCCCTGTTCTTAAATATTTTGCTTCTTAATACCGCCTCACCAGTTTACTCTCCCTTTTGTCTGTTCCACCTTGTATTATTCTAATTCCCCTTCTTACTTCCCTAGAGGGTGAAATAAGTTTCTATAGCTGAAGGAGTGTGGATGTTATTCTCACTTTGGACCAATTCTAATTAGAGTAAGGTTCAAGCATTGCCCACCACTCCCCCATTTCCCCCTTTACTTTATTGACTCTTATGTCCCTCCTCATTTGAGATAATTTACTTCCATCGTCTCTCCTCTTCTCTTTTCCCAGTGTGTTTCTCTTTCTTATCCTTTAATTTTTGTTCTTTGGATATCATCCCATCATCTTCATCTTACTTCCTATATTATGCTCCTATTCACTACCTCAGTTATGATAAAGTTCCTGATTATCTTCTGTATTTTAAGTATCCTAAGTACTATAGGTACTTCAAGTATCTACAGTATCATAGCTATCCTAAATATCTCAGTTATTACCTTCCTGTCTAGTAATGTAATCAGTTTGATTCAATTGATTCCCTTAAGTACCTTAAGTATATTAAGTATCTCTGTTAATATAGATAAGTGTCCTACTTATCAGTTTCTATGTAGGAATGTAATTAATTTAACCCCATTGAGTACCTTAAGTTTTTTCTTTTTTGTTTTTTACCTTTTTATGCTTCTCTGGAGTGTCAAATTTGATGGCTGAATTTTCTTTTCAGCTCTAGTCTTGTTATCAGAAAGCCCTCTAATTCATTAAATGAAATTTCTTCCCCTTGGTATTATCCTCCCTTTGGCTAGAGAGGTGATTCTTAGTTATAGTCCTAGATCCTCTGCCTTCCAGAATATCATATTCCATGCCATTGGTATGCCAGGCCATATTGTCCCCTCTTACCTCAATGAGGTGGGCCCTCCTTGCTATCCCTCTGTTCTGTTCTGGGCCAGAGCACTACTTTACCCTATATTCTGTTTTGTTTCCACCCATCCAGGATTTGTTTTGAGGCATTTGGGTTTTTTTGTTTGTTTGTTTGTTTGTTTTTTGGTGCTCATCTGAAGGTGTTTGCTGAGCTACAAGGATTCCTTACACCACCATCTTAACTCCCAAAAATAGAAGTCCTCAACAAACATCTTAAAGTGCTTCTGTGATGATCCCTTTACTCCAAAGAAATTGTCATTGTTCCAAACTTTACAAGATCATTTTTATGGGGCAGCTGGGTGGCTCAGTGGATTGAAAGTCAGGCCTAGAGATGGGAGGTCCTAGGTTCAAATCTGGCCTCAGACACTTCCCAGCTGTGTGACCCTGGGCAAGTCACTTAACCCCTATTGCCTAGCCCTTACCACTCTTCTGCTTTGGAACCAATACACAGTACTGATTCCAAGATGGAAGGTAAGAATTAAAAAAAAAAACACAAGATAATTTTAATGAAATTTTTTAAAAAGTCATCATTTGAGGGCAGCTATGTGCCTTAATGTGCATAGAGAGCCATATCCTGGGTTCAAATTTGACCTCAGACACTTACTAGCTGTATGACTGGGCAAGTCATTTAACCCCAATTACCCAGCCTTTTATTGCTCTTCTGCCTTAGAACCAATACTTAGCATTGATTCTAAGATTGAAAGTAAGGAGTTTTTCTTTTTGTTTTTTAATGTTGTTTTGTGGGACACAGATTGATTTGGTGCCCTATTCATACTTTTATTAAATGATATGGGATTATTTTGCAAGTCTGCTGCAAATAATTAAAAAATAAAAGTGATAAGATTCTCTTGATCATACTATTTCTGGCATTTAGTTCTATTTTCCCTGTAAAGAAGTAATTTTGTGATATATTAGCCATCACACTTGCAAGAATGAAACAGACCGCCATGGCATAGAATCTGAAAGAATGTGTTTGAATAAGGATTATTGTTGTTGCCAGCAGAGATTTCTGGATAAATGGAGTCAGGACAGGGTGCTTAAGTATCTTCTAAAGTCACAGTGAGTCTCCCCCTGCCAACTGCAAGGGCATAGAGATCTACAACTTCAGATCAGCTGGCAAGGGTGGAGAGTGACAGCTCCTCAGATGGCTAATGGAGGTTGTAATTGTTGTAATACCAGAGATGGGAGGCAACATTCTAAATGGGGTCCCAATACCAAAAGAAGAAAAGAAAAAGAGCTTACCAGGTTTCTCTTTTAAAAATAGAATATGACCTATTTATGATGCACATTAGAAATGTTTCAGCTTTCTCATTCTCAAGTCTTCTAGGTCAGTGATTGGTTAGATGGGAAGGCTACTGCAAAATCAGATCCTCTTTAGATGCAAAATTCTATTATTTATAGTCCTGGAAACTAGGGTGCTACAGGAAAAAAAAAACCCAACAACCTCAAAACCCAAAACTATTTCATTTAAACTGGGTTGAGTGTTACTATAATTTTGGAAATAAGGGGAGATTTTACCAGCAATTTAAGGATATAAGATAAAATATTGATGGGCAATAAAATGCATAGGGAAATAAGAAAACAAATGATTGAAAGATTCTTATGAATTTTCTTTCTTTTAACTTGTTTTTCTCATTAAGAGAAATTTCTCATTAAGAGAAATACTCAGTTAAAAAAGGATAGTAGAGGCTTTGCTCAAGAGTTTACATCTTTCCTTTGATATATTTCCTGGTAATGTGTCAATTTTTTCCCAAAAGTATAGCTTTTATAGTTTCAAGAATTTGAAATAACAGAAATATTCTTACAAATATTATGGAAAATAACATAGGAACTATAAACCAAATGTTTTAAAACACACAGGGTTAGTCTAAGTTTTACTGGCCTAACATTCATACAAAGCAGATTTTTACTTTATAATCAAATCATTTCTCTTTCCTCCCTCTCTCTCCTCCTTCTCCTTCAGTTTCTTTTGCCTCTTCTTCTCCTTAATCCCCTCTCCCTCTCCTTTTCCCCCCTCATTCTCAAAGAATATTGACCTGGGATATCCATCACCTGAAGAATAATAGATGAACAAATTATGGTATTTGAATGTAATTATACTATTACATGGTAAGAAATGACAAAAGTGATAAGTTTGGGACAACTTGAGAACATATATTAAATGATATAGAATGGAGTGAGCAGAACCCAATGAATAATTTATACAATGGCTATAAAATTTTAAAGAAAAATAACCTCAAAAGACTTTAGAAGTTTGAGGAATACAATGCTCAACTGTGATTCCAAAGAACCAGGTATGAAGCATATTACTAATGTCTTTTTTAAAAATCTCTTTCATCTTAGAATCAAAACACAATACTGTGTTTTGGTTTTAAGGCAAAAGAACTATACAATTTAGGCAATGGGAAGTTAAGTGACTTGCCCAGAGTCACACAGCCAGGACTTTCCATCTATAGGCCTGGCTTTCTGACTGTCCATAGATAACCCTCTACTCACTTCTTAAAAGAAAGGTGATGAACTAGGTGTGCAGAATGATATATACACTTTTGGAGAAGGACAATGTTTTCATTTGCTTTGTCTGACTATGCTTATTTATTACAAGAAGTGTTGTTGTTTTTTTAATTTTGGGACTGGGAAGCTTAGGGGGAATGCAAAGAAGAGAAATAATGATAAAATCATTAATGAATAATTTTTAATGCATAGAAGAGAAAAGGAGATTCTGAGGGAAACATAGGCAAAAAGAATATGACCATGATGAATGTGCTATTAAAAATATGATATTAAAATACTTCTGATTTTATATAAAGGAGATTCATGGCTTCATGTAGAATCTTTTTTCTGTTCTTGTTTAGATAAAGAAAAGCTCATTTTTGTTGGTCTTTGCTAAGTTTATAATAACAAAAATCATTTTTTAAAAATTAAAGTGGAACTGATGCAAAGTGAAGTGAGCAAAACCAGAAGAACACTGTACACAATAATAGTAATATTTTATGTGAACAATTATGAATTGTCTAGCTATTCTCAGCAATATAGAGATCCAAGATAATCCCAAAGACTGCTGATGAAAAATACCATCTGCCTCAAGGGAAAGAACTGATAGAACTGAATAAGGTCCAAAACATATTATGTTTAACTTTCTTCTTTTTTTTTTGTTGAAGATCTCTTTCACAAAAAAGACTAATATGGAAAGGTATTTACATGGTTGTACCTATAAAATCTATATTAGATTACTTACTTACCATCTCAGTAAAGTGGGAGGGGAGGAAGAGAATTTGGAATTCACAATTAAAAAAAATTAAATAAAATATAGTTATGCATATAGGTGGTGATGCTTTTTCATAAGACTTGGCTCTGAATAGCTTCATTTTTAAAAAAATCAAATTTCACCTTTGAAGGTAAAGATTTGGCACCATGGAGAATGTTCAAAATCATGTAGAGAAAGATTCCTGAAGATCATTCCAAATGAAGAGTAGCCTCAAGACACTACTGAATTTTTTTTAAACCCTTACCTTCAAGACTGTGTATTGGTTCTAAGGCAGAAGAGTGACAAGGGCTAGGCAATGGGGGTTAAGTGACTTGCCCAGGGTTATGCAGCTAGGAAATGTTTGGGGACTGATTTGAACCCAAGACCTCTGTGTCTGGCTCTCAATCTGCTGAGTGAGTCAGCTGCTTCCTATTAAATTTCTTAGGAAATTAATTTATTTGCCAGAGAAATCCAGTTTTAAAAAAATTTTAAGATGTTGTAGATTCATAGAATAACAAAATTTTAATGACAGAAGGGAGCTCAGACATCAACACTATCTGTGAAAATTGGAGCATTTGTCAGTTTCCAGTCCTAGGATACTTCTTTGATTTTCTGTGATTTTTTGAAGATGCCTGAGAGTAATAATCACACTTTCTAATTCTTTTAGAACAATAAGTTGTAGTTTGTCCAGGGATGATGACATGGCCTTATGAGAAGCTATTAGTTTTTTCTGACCATCTTGTCACTTGTCTTGGTCCCAATTCTCAAGGAATCCCAGAACTGGATGGAACTTAAAACATCAACAAGTTTAATCTGTACTTGAATAGGAATAGCGTTCATAATATCAGGGATATGTAGTCATCTGACTTCTGCTTGAATATCTTAATAGGAATCTAATACCTACAACTTTAGACAGCTCTAATTGTGAGACAATTTTTCCTTGAATTGAACCTCTAAGCAAGTTCCCTCTTCTGTACACATTATATTGTTTTTCCTAACTTGCAGCACCCAAAACTAACCATAATACTCCAGATTTGTTCTGACTTGGGCATTTAATGGAGGCATAATATCCAGAATAAGGTAGGTTCATAGTTCCATGGTACTCTGGCATTGACAGACTACAGTGTATTCAGGATAAAGAAACCAGAATGGTGAAAGAACATGAAAATATATCATTCCAAGATCAGGTGAAGAAACTGGTTTATTCTGGAGAAAAGAAGACAGGGAGAATATGAAAGTTCAGTTCAAGTATTTTCCTATTTTCCCAGTGAAAACCTATTCTTTTTAACCACTGAAATGGACAGAATTTTCAAGATAATAAATTTCTGCTAGGCATAAGAAAGGACTGCCTTACAATCGGAGATAGAATTAGAATGAGATTCCTTGGGAGTCAGCATTTCCCTCATTGGAGGTTTTTGTAAAATGTGGTCGGCCACTCATAGATGATGAAGCATTTATAATGACAAGTACTGTACTAAGTACTGAGGATATATGTAAAAGCAAACAAAATAATGCTATCCTCAAGGAGCTTACATCCTAATAGGGGAAAACAATAGATAAGGGAAAAGCATAGAAGAGAAAGAACAAAATTTGCCAGGAGACATGACAGGGAGAATGCAGGAAGTGGCATAGTAGCCTGCTTCCCAGCCAAATGAAGTTTTATGTGAAGTTCTTATTTAAGTTCAGATTATACTAAATTATATCTGAAGAGCCTTCAAAATCTGTGTGATTCTGTATTACCTGGAATCCAAGATAGGTGAAAAGATGGTCAGAGAGCACATTGCAACCCTTAAAAATTTGAGTAACAAAGCTTGGACAAACTACATTCCCAGGGACCAAAAGAGCTTGAGTGTGTAATTATTTAAATGCTATTGATTATCTTTGAAAAATTAAGAACATGGGGAAAATTCTCCAAAGAATTAGAGATGGACAAACATACCATTTTTTAAAAAGAGGAAACAGATTCTGTAAACTATGGGTAAGAAAATTTGACTTTGACTCTTGGCAAAATTCTAAAGAGTATCATTAAAAAGATGGCTTTTGACAAAGTAGAAGGTAACATGTGAACCCTAAGAGTCAGTATTGATTGGTTCATCAAGAAGTAATAATAAATATAAAATTCAGCAAATACTTATTAAGCTACCTGTTATTTTCAAGGAAGTGTGCTAGTTACTAGGGAACAAAGACAGTTGAGAAAAGTGATGTAGTTCATGATTTCAAGGATCTTACAATTTAATGGGTCTTGGAGACAGAAAGAAATGTGTAGAAAAAAGCTATACTATAAAGGAGAATACTTGAAGTGCAAAGGAGAAATACAGGAAAATATGTCTGAGAAAACTGAAGATAATTTTCTCCTAAATAGGTCAGAAAAGGCTTAATGAAAGAGGTGGCAACTTCTTTGGACTTTTTAATATTTAAAAAATAAGTTTAAATTGATGTCTTTTGTTTTTCTTAATATCATTGTTACCCCCAGCATCTCTCCCCCTCTCTGAGAGCCAGCCCATATAATAATATTTTTTGAAACAACAAAACAAAACAAAAACCAAAAAAAAAAAAAATCAACACAACTAATGTGTATTTTAGGAAACATGTATAATGTGTAATAGCTGTGGACTTCTCATCTCCATGAAGATAGAGGATGTTCTCTCATATCTTTTCATTTGAGTTATGCTTGATTTTGATAATTTTGTTATATTCAAATTTTATTTTTTGTATATGATCGTTCTTCCCATTTACATTATTATAGTTATTGTATATATTGCATTCTTATCTCTGCTTGCTTCACTATCAGTTCATGTAAATCTTTCCCTGCTTTTCTGTATTTGTCACATGTATTATTTCTTACTGCATAGTAATATGGTTATATTCATATATTACAATGTTCAGCTTCCATTTCCAAAATGACTTTGTTTCCTAAAGTGTTTGTGAAGATTGGATTTAGCTATCTCCTGATTGTAACAATGAAGGTACTTAGCTCTTCCTTTATAGTGCAGCTAGAATTATAATTCACAATCTATTTTTAAGATTTTTAATCAACAAAAAGGTGATAACTCAGTATTTTAAGTAGATCTACCCATTTTAACCACAAAAAGATTTTACGTAACTACAAAAGGTGAACTTACTAAAAAAAGATGTTAAGTAAACCAAAAAGATATAATCTAACCAAAGAAGGTGAGAACTAAAGAGTGGAAAGTCCTGGAGAAAAGTGTCTGCTGTGATTGGTAGATGAGGAATTTAGAAGAGGTGACACAAGAGAAAAAGATTTCTTTAAAAAGAAGATGAAAGGCCAGAAGAGGAGAGAGATTTGAGTTGGAGAGGGATCTCTTACTTAAAGTTGGACCTGGAGTAGAGACTGGAAGACAGACACCCAGACTTCTTTTCATTTAGACAGTCATCCTTGGTGAGTGAAAGGCTGACTTAGTGACCCCACCTTTCCACCTCCAGGAAAGGCCCATCATCTTGAGACTCTCTTCCCCTGGCTGGGGCTTAGAAATTTCTAACTGACTCAGAGGAAGCCAGTTTTCTCTCTCTCTCATTCCTTAATATCTTCCCTCTATTGTAAATAAACTACCATAAATTAATTTTACTTTAGTAATTCATTTGGAATTTAGAAATTTAAATTCCTGGAAACCACCTATTATATATTCAGAGTCCAACCACAAATAAAATTAACATGTTGCTATAAATATTTTGGTGTGTATGTGGACTTTCCTTTGATCAGTGCTTTTTTGAGGCATGAGTCCAGTAATAGAATCTCTGGTTCAAAGGGTATGGACATTTTAGTTACTTTATTTGCATAATTTCAAAATGGTTGTACTATTTCATTGCTCCACCAATAATATATTAGTGTATCTATCATTCCTTCAACATTTAGGATTGTTTTGTTGGAGCATCTTTGCCAATTTTCAGGGTATGAGGTGAAACCTCAGGATTTTTTAGATTTTCATTTCTAAAATTAATAGTAACTTAGAACTTTTTATGTGGTTGTGCATATTTTGTAATTTTTTGATAACTGCTCATAACCTTTGACCACTTATCTATTAGGGAATGGCTATTAGTTAAAGCTATATATATTGATATATATATTGATATATATATTTTGTTTATATACTTTACATAACAAAGAATTTATCAGAAATTTATTGGAGAAATTTGATATAATTTTTTTTTCTTTTTGACCACTTCCTTCTTATTCCAAGTGAATTAATTTTGTCTTGTGCAAAATCTTTTCAGTTTCATGCAATCAACATTACCTATTTTATTTTTTGTAATTGTCTCTATCTCTTGTTTGGTTAGGAATATATCTACTCATAGCTTTGAGAGGTGTATGATCTGCTTCTCTTGTAATTTTTTTATAGTATGATCCTTAATATTAAGGCCATGTATTCATTTAGAATATATTTTGGAACATGGTGTAAGTTGTCCTAGACTTTTTAGTTTCTCTAGCAGTTTTTAATCAAATAAGACATTTTTACCTAAGTAATTTGTGTTTTCTATTTTACAAAACACTTAAATTTTTTTAAACATTTACCTTCCATCTTAGAATCAATACTGTGTATTGGTTCCAAGTGTGAATCTTAAAACTGCTCAGACTAGGTACTTGGTCAGGAATGTATTGAGAACTTTAAAATTACTGCACCCTGCTCAGACAGTGCCTTAGGGGAAGATAAAGTTGAAAATTCCTGATTGAACAATGAAAAGTCCCCAACTCATACTTATAGTGAAGCAAAAACCCTAAGCTAGGTGGTCTATTTTTAGATCTAATACAAAAGGGTGCTAAGTACCTATAAAGGTTAAATTAATCACTAAAAGGTCAAGCAACTTACAAAAGGCAAGCTTAACAAATGAGATGTGAAATACTCAGAAGATATAATATACCCAGAGAAGGTGAGAACTAAAGAGTGATGAGAACTAAGAATGGGCAGTCCTGGGAAAAAGTATCTACTGTGATTGGTAGATGTGAAAATTTAGGGGAGGTGACATAAGAGAAAAATCTTTTTAAAAGGAAGCAAAGAAACAAGTTCAGGGCAATTGAATTGAGTTACAATTTGAATTCAGTTTGGAGGCTAATTTCTGTTCAAAGTGGAAGAACCTAGCTTGAAGATGATCTTGTGGTGAGTGATTAAGACTGACTTGCTCTCCCTTAAGGCTCAGGCCTAGGCCATTTGGCCTAGGCCCCTTCTACTATTCTCTCTCTCTCTCTCTCTTCATTTAATTCCTTCATTTATAGTAATTAAAATCTCCATAAAAACCCAGCTGACTTGGGTATTTTCATATTTGGGAATTTTCCCATGGCGACCACTTATTTTTTATTTAAATCAAGACACTAAAAATTATCTTTACAGTTTGGCTGAAACCTTTACAGTTTTGGCAATTCACAGTCTTGGAAACCCACATTTTCATGATTACACAAGGTAGAAAAGCAGTAAGAGCTAGGCAATGGGAATTAAGTGACTCACCCAGGGTTCACACAGCTGGGAAGTGTCTAAGGCCAGATTTAAACCCAGGAACTCCCATCTCTAGGCCTGGTTTTCAAATTATTGAGCCACCTACATGCCCCCTCAAGCATAGCTTGTTGAGTTTTATTGTTTCTGATTCTCTTGTCTAGTATATACCAATGATCTATATCTTTGTCTTTTAATCGATACCGGGTCATTTTGATAACTGCTGGTTTATAATATAATGTAAAGTCTAGAAGTGACTAATATTTTAGATCTTTTGTTTTTCCGAATGAATTTTGTTAATAATGTATGAAATTCTTTAAAGTATCCTCTTGGTCATTTGTTTGGTATCATATTAAAAGTATAAATTAGCTTTGGTAGTATTGTCATTTTTATTATATTGGCATGGCTAGCCAAGAGCATTGAATAGTCTTCCTTTTGATTCTTTATTTCTTTAAGGACCTCTTTGTAATTGAATCTTTACAAGTCTTTTATGTGCTTTGGTAGGTAGAACCCCAAATATTTTGCAGTTATTTGGAATGAAGTTTTTCTTTCTGTTATTGCTTAAGCTGTTATTAATATATATGTATATATATATATATGCTGTTGATTATTGAGGGCTTGTTTTACAGCTTGCAATTTTGTTTAAGTTATTGTCTTAATTAAAATATTTCCTGATTCCCTAGGTAATATTATGTGTCATATTATTATCATCCTATCATTAGTAAATAGGAACAGTTTTATCTTATGTCTTTTAACTTCTTTCTCTTGTCTTATTGCTATTCCTAGCATTTCCAGAACTATATCAAATCACTCCTATATATATTGGGAAAGGTTCTTGTGGATCACCATCGCACCTGATGATTGATTTTAGTTTTAGATAGGTGTTTTTTATGATGTCAAAAAAAGATCCTAATGCATATAGTTTATAGGGGTTTTTTTAAGTTTATTGAATTAATTAATTTAGAATATTTTTCCATGGTTACATGATTCATGTTCTTTCCCTCCACTCCCCCCATAACCAACATGCAATTCCACTGGGTTTTACTTGATCAAGACCTATTTCCATATTATTAATATTTGCACTAGTGTAACTGTTTAGAGTCTACATCCTGAATCATATCCCCATTGACTCATGTGATCAAGCAGGTGTTTTTCATCTGTGTTTCTACTCCCACAGTTCTTCCTCTGAATGTGGATAGTGTTATTTCTTATAAGTCCCTCAGAATTGTCCTAGATTATTGCATTGCTGCTAGTATAGAAGGACATTACATCCCATTGTGCCACAGTGTATCAGTCTCTGTGTATAATGTTCTCCTGGTTATGCTCCTTTTACTCTGAATCAATTCCTGGAGGTTGTTCCAGTTCACATGGAATTGCTCCAGTTCTTTATTCCTTTCAACACAATAGTATTCCATCACCAACAGATACCATAATTTGTTCAGTCATTCCCCAATTGAAGGGCACTCCCTCGCTTTTCAATTTTTTGCTACCACAAAGAGCGAGACTATAAATATTTTTGTACAACTCTTTTTTCTTATTATCTCTTTGGGGTATAAATCCAGTAGTGCGATGGCTAGATCAAAGGGGAGGCAGTCTTTTAGCACCCTTTGGGCATAGTTCCAAATTGCCAACGAGAATGGTTGGATCAATTCACAACTCCACCAGCAATTCATTAATGTCCCTATTTTGCCACAACCCCTACAACATTTATTATTTTCCTTTGCTGTCATGTTAGCCAATCTGTTAGGTGTAAGGTGGTATCTCAGAGTTGTTTTGATTTGCATTTTTCTGATTATATGAGATTTAGAACACTTTTTCATGTGCTTATTAATACTTTGGATTTCTTTATCTGAAAATTGCCTATTCATGTACCTTACCCATTTATTAATTGGGGAATGGCTTGATTTTTTGTACAATTAATTTAGCTCTTTATAAATTTGAATAATTAGACCTTTGCCAGAGGTTTTTGTCATGAAGATTGTTTCCCAATTTGTTGCTTCCCTTCTAATTTTGGTTGCATTGGTTTTGTTTGTACAAAACCTTTTTAATTTAATGTAATCAAAATTATTTATTTTATATTTTGTAATTTTTTCTAACTCTTGCTTGGTATTAAAAATCTTTCCTTTCCCAAAGATCTGATATGTATACTATTCTGTGCTCACCTAATTTACTTATAGTTTCCTTCTTTATATTCATGTCATTCACCCATTCTAAGTTTATCTTGGTATAGGATGTGAGATGTTGATCCAAACCCAATCTCTCCCATAGTGTCTTCCAATTTTCCCACCAGTTTTTATCAAATAGTTGGTTTTTGTCCCAAAAGCTGGGATCTTTGGGTTTATCATAGACTGTTTTACTGAGGTCACTTACCCCAATTCTATTTCACTGATCCTCCTGCTTGATCACATGAGTCAATGGGGATATGATTCAGGATGTAGACTCTAAACAGTTATACTAGTGCAAATATTAATAATATGGAAATAGGTCTTGATCAAATAAAACCCAGTGGAATTGCATGTTGGTTATGGGGGGAGTGAAGGGAAAGAACATGAATCATGTAACCATGGAAAAATATTCTAAATTAATTAATTCAATAAACTTAAAAAAAAACCCTATGAACTACCATACCATATTGTTTTGATGACCATTGCTTTATAGTATAGTTTGAGATATGGTACCGCGAGGCCCCCTTCCTTCACATATTTTTTTTTCCATTATATCCCTGGATATCCTTGATCTTTTGTTCTTCCAAATGAACTTTGTTATGGTTTTTTCTAATTCAGTAAAAAGGTTTTTTGGTAGTTTGATGGGTATGGCACTAAATAAACAAATAAGTTTGTCATTTTTATTATGTTAATTCGTCCAACCCATGAGCAGTTAATGTTTTTCCAATTATTTAGATCTAGTTTTAACTGTGTGAAAAGTGTTTTGTAGTTGTGTTCATATAGTTCCTGTGTTTGTCTTGGCAGATAGAGTCCTAAGTATTTTATACTGTCTAAGGTGATCTTTTTATAAATTTGGTCAATTTCAAACATTATTCCTTAGTTACAAAAATCATTTTCTATTCCTCCCACCCCTTCCCCAACCCCTCCCATAGCCAACATGCAGTTCCACTGGGTATCGCATGTGTTCTTGATCAGAACCCATTTCCATGTTTTTGGTATTTGCACTACGATGTTCATTTAGAGTCTACATCCCCAATCGTATCCCCTTTGACCCATGTCATTAAGCAGTTGTTTTTCTTTAATGTTTTTACTCCCACAGTTTTTCCTCTGAACGTGGATAGTGTTTTTTCTCCTATAACCCTCTGGGTTGTTCAGGATCACTGCATTACCACCAATGGAGGAGTCCATTACATTCAATTGTACCACAGTGTATCAGTCTCTGTGTACAATGTTCTCCTGGTTCTGTTCCTTTTGCTCTGTATCACTTCTTGGAGGTTGTTCCAGTTCCCATGGAATTTCTCCACTTTATTATTCCTTTGAGCACAATAATATTCCATCACCAACATATACCACAATTTGTTCAGCCATACCCCAGTTGAAGGGCATCCCCTCATTTTCCAATTTTTTGCCACCACAAAGAGCACAGCTGTGAATATTCTTGTACGTCTTTTTCCTTATTATTTCTTTGGGGTACAAACCCAGCAGTGCTATGGCTGGATCAAAGGGCAGACAGTCTTTTAGTACCCTTTGGGCATAGTTCCAAATTGCCCTCCAGAATGGTTGGATCAATTCATAACTCCAACAGCAATGAATTAATGTCCTGACTTTGCCACATCCCTTCCAGCATTCATTACTTTCCATAGCTGTCATGTTAGCCAATCTGCTGGGTGTGAGGTGGTACCTTAGAGTTGTTTTGATTTGCATCTCTCTGATTATTAGATAAGGTGATTTTAAATGGGATTTCTCTTTCAAATTCTTGTTGCTGAGATGTGTTGGAGATACATAGAAATGCTGATGACTTATGTGGGTTTATTTTGTATCCTACAACTTTGCTAAGGTTGGTGATTATTTCCACTAGCTTTTTAGTTGATTCCTCTAGGATTTTTTAAGTAGACCATCATATCATGTGCAAAGAGTGATAGCTTGGTCTCCTCATTGCCTATATTAATACCTTCAATTTCTTTTTCTTCTAGAATTGCTATAGCTAGTGTTTCTAGTACAATGTTAAATAATAGAGGTGATAATGGGCATTCTTGTTTCACTCCTGATTTTATTGGGAATGCTTCCAATTTATCCCCATTGCAGATGATGTTTGCTGATAGTTTTAGATATATACTGTTTATTATTTTTAGGAACAGCCCTTCTATTCCTATACTTCCTAGTGTTTTCAATAAGAATGAGCATTGTATTTTGTCAAAAGCTTTTTCTGCATCTATTGAGATAATCATGTAATTTCTATTGGTTTGGTTGTTGATATGGTCAATTATGTGAATTGTTTTCCTAAAATTAAACCATCCTTGCATTCCTGGTATAAATTCCACCTGTTCATAGTGAATACTCTTCATGATCACTAGCTGGAGTCTTTTTGCTAGTATTATATTTAAGTTTTTAACATCTATGTTCATTAAAGAGATTGGTCTGTAGTTTTCTTTCTCTGTTTTTGACCTGTCTGGCTTTGGAATCAGTACCATATTTGTGTCATATTTGTTTCATAAAAAGAATTTGGTAGAACTCCTTCTTTGCTTATTTTGTTGAATAGTTTGTATTGTATTGAGGTTAGTTGTTCTTTAAATATTTGACAGGATTCACTTGTGAATCCATTAGGCCCTGGGGATTTTTCTTAGGGAGTTCTCTAATGGCTTATTCAATTTCTTTTTCTGATGTGGGATTATTTAAGTATTCTATTTCTCCTTCTGTTAATCTAGGCAATTTATGTTTTTGTAAATAATCATCCACATCACCTTGATTGCCATATTTATTGCCATATAATTGGGCAAAATAGTTCTTAATAATTTCCTTAATTTCATCTTCATTAGAGGTGAGGTTGCCCTTTTCATCTTTGATACTGTTAATTTGGTTTTCTTCTTTAATTTGTAGGGTTTTAAGCATAAAAGAGTTCAGTATTTTGTTAAAGGCTTTTCTGTGTCTATTTAGATAATTGTGTGGTTCTAATCCTTTAAAGAAAGGGATGGACTTCATCAAATGTATGTGTGAGTTTAGGGGTAGAAGGATCCCATTCTAGGCACCGTTGATAGTATGATTAAAGGCATGTCTATAACAGAGGGAAGGACAAGAATGGGTGTTGGAAATTAATTGAGTTTATATGTTTTGAAAAGAACAAAATTGTTTTTAACATCTTTGACCTAATTTAGGGACAAGAAGGGAGAGGGAGAAAGAAGAGAGGGAAGATAAAGGTGAGAAGAGAAAGAGAAACAGAGAGAGTCTGTATCTTCTTTTTTTTTTTTTTGACACAAGTGATTCCCCAAGCCATATCTACTGCCTTCTGTGTTAGTTTTTTTCTTCCCTCTAAGTTTTTTTTTCTATCATAGTTTTTGTCCTTTCCAGTCCCTCTTATCATTGCAATGAATAAGGCTGTAAGATGTTTCAAAACCTTATCTGAGAAGTATGTACTGTCTATACATACTTATTAGTCTACATTAAATAATAGTTTGTGGCCCAGGGCTTCTTTTTTCTCATCTGTTTATTTTATATATTCTGATGGGAAATGTCTTGCAAAGGAGAGTTCATTTGCCTCACCTTGTGAGTTAATTGACCTCTCCTTCCCATGATTTTTCATAACAATAAATGACATTTATCCTAAATTTGTGAACTGTGGCTCCTTTTACCACAACACCCAGTGATACGCTTGGGGAAACAAACCCCCAAAAGATCAAAGACAAAGGGGAAAGTTCTGTATTTGGAAAAATATTATCAGGCACACTTTTTTGTGGTAGCAAAAAGTTGGAAATAAAGTAGGTGCCAATTCAGCTTGGACAAATTGTAGTATATGAATACAATGAAATAGTATAGGTACTTTAAAAAATAAAAAATTTAGGAAAACTTGGTAAGAATTATAGGAAGTAATACAAAGTGAAGAAAACTGAACTAACAGAACAATATAAACACTAACTACTGTAAACTGAAGAGAAAAAAATGACAAGAGACATCATAACACAGCTCATGGTAACTTTGGAAGACTGCAATCAGTTAGGAAGTTATTAAAATAGTCAAGGCCAGAAAAAATTAGGGCCTAAACTAGGATAGCTGCAGTGGGATTAGAAAGGAGAATTTATATGAAAAATAATGTTCTGTTATCATTTAGAGGACTTGACAGATGGGGTATAACGGACAATGAAGTGTCAGATAAGCTAGGTAACTATGACAAATTTTTTTTTGACTGATCACAAGATCATGGAAATGACACGGATTCAGTACAGCTCAATTTCAGTCAAGCATTGGTCATCTTGGCTGATTTAAACGATGGAATCCACCCTTGAAAACAGCCAATGTATAGCTTCCCCACACCTGGGTAAATTGTAGGGCCTTGAAAGAGTGCATTGTAGATGCCTAGGCACCCCCTCGTGAGCTTCCCCCTGCCCAGCTGTAGGTGGCAGTAAAGGGCAAGGCAAACAAGCCTCCCCTCCCCTCAGCCAGCTCTGTTAGCAACAAGGGGCTCCTCTTCCTCCAATCTGCTCTCAGAGGCAAAGCCTTTCCTCCAATCATCTCAGCTCCCAGAAGATGCCGAGTCTTCTTTCCTTCAGCTCATCGGGGAGGCAGGGCAGGCTCTAAGCTTTCCTCTCAACTCCCAGTTCTGTGGCTTTTTTTTTTTTAAATAAGCCATCTGCCCAGCAAGACTCAGCTGAGCTTAGCTGTCTTCAAGCATCAGGGGAAAAGTCTCCGTTCTACTTCTGTCTTCACTCTGCTGCTTCTGCTTTCTTGGCATCTGCCTTCTTCACTTCTTTGGTATTCTCCAACTTCTTCTGACGTTACTCTGCAAGAAAACAAGGTCTCCTTTGGTGAAGTGACTCACCTCTTGGTTAGGACAAGAAACAAAAATTCCCATTTTTATCAGACCTGCCACAAATAGACACTATATAATTGTCTCATAGTCATCAAAATGTTCCAGTTGTCTGGCTTTCCCAGATATCCACCCCAAAGTTCTTATAATAGATTTATGTAAATTCACTGCTGGGAAGTAAGACCTTTTGGCCATCTGTGCTTTCTGTAGTTTTTCTCTGAGGGCTTTTCCCCCTCAGTTCCTCATATAACTGTATCCATCCCACCCCACCCCCATATTTTCACTGAGTAGCTGCTTTCTTGAGGGTCCTTGTTTAACTGTTTCTTCCCCCTTCCACAAAAAGCAATAGCAACACACACACACTTGTGTGTACAACTCGAAGTTTCTAAGTTACAAATGTTAAGGCAATCTGCATCAGTGGTGGAAATTTCCATAAGAGCAAATCTTTCTACCTGTTAAGTCATAGGTCAAAACCAAACACAGCCCTGCTATAGCTAAAGAAATCTATATATGTAATATAATAGAAATTGCATGGTACAGTAGATAGGGGGCTATCACTGGGTTGGGAGAACCTATGTTCAAGTCCTATCTCTGATAAAAGCTAGTTTGGTGACCATGCACAAGAACAAGTCACCCTATTGAAACCTAGATAAATATCTAAGAAAATAAGCTTCCCCCCGAAATTTCCTCTCTACTTTGGCAGCAAAACTTTGTAGACCAGAATTCTCCATATCAATGAAGTCACTGGGCTGGACTAAAAATGTACACTTATGTAATAGACACACATATGTAAAGAGACAGACAGCATGGATAGGATAGAGTTCTAGCCTTTGAGCTAGAAAGTGCTGGATTCAAATTCTACTTTTGACAGATATATACTGGTTATATGAGCCTGGGCAAATTACTTAAACTCTCAGTCCTCTGGGTAATTCTCTAAGACTGTAAGTTGTAAAGAAGGGGCCAATTGGCATAAATATTTATTTGGAAGTTCAGATCCAAAGCATATATGTGTTCATCAATATCTGTGTGTGTCTGTGTGTGCTTTGAAAGGTTAAAAGAGCAAGCCACTTGAAGCTGGAGACCATGCCAGAATTTTCCAGAAGCTGGAGAGTGAGGAATGAAGTATGGGACAATCTTCTGAACCAGTCCTGCATCATACAGACTCATATACATCAGCCATGTGAAAGTGGGTTTGGAGGAAGCATGCTATATAGAGACAACATTAAGTCTGAATTCATTTTCCTCAACGACCAATATGGGGCAAAATATTTGTATTTCTGTTCTTACCATATATTTGTAGTCAATATCCCTTCATAAAAAATAATTGGTGTTAATTGGTTAAATGAGACTGGGGTTCTTCCAAATTCCCCTTATATCCAATGCCTTCCTTCCTTTTGTTAATTTTGTCCCATTTATCTTGAATATGGCTTGCTCTGTATATATGTTTTCATGTTAGTTTCTCCATTAGATTGTAAGCTCCTTGAAAGCAGAGACTGTCTTTTGCTTCTTTTTGTATCCTCAGCACTTAGCACAGTGCCTAGCACATAGTAAACAATTGATAATGGTTTATTGATTGATTGGTGGCTAACTTTGGGGGAGTAACATACCTGAATATGGGTTCAAGTCCACAGTATTGAAGAAGAGAACTTCATACTTTCTATAGGGAGAAAGAACTGTAAATACTTTCTTATACTTCTCTTAAAAGCTAGGAATATAACCATGCATTACCCTAAAAGGGGAAAAGCCTTAATAAGTCATTGTCTCTTAGCTCACTCAATTGACCTTTATATACATGCAACTGCAATTAGACTACAACTTCATTGAGGTAAAATATTTTTTAATCTTCTGAACTCTGATTTTCTAGCATAGCACTGGCAATACTGTAGATATATTGTATAATAATGATGATGGCTAGCATTTACATACTGCTTAAAAGTTTGGAAAGTGTTTTAAAGTGTGAGCTCAGTTGATCTTTACAACAACCCTGTGAGATATCAATTAGTCAATAAGCATTAATTAAGCATTTCATATATCCATTTATAGATGGAAATCTCAGGAAAAGCCTCCTGCTGAAAACGAAATTTTAGCTGAGGCTAGAAGCAAGTCAGAGAAGCTGCACAGAGATATGGGTGCTATTATTATCTCTATTTTACTGATGAGGAACCGAAAGCTCTGAAAGGTTGTGAGTTGCTCAAAGTCATGCAGCTCATTAGTGACTGAGACTAGATAAGACCACAGGGCTTTCTGACCCAGAGTACAATTCTTTATGCATTGAAAAAATCAGAATGTAACTCAAAGGGCAACATGGGAATTAGAACTCAGATTTCTTGACTCCTAAGCCAGTGCTCATCCTAGTATGACATGCTATATGTAGACTGGTTAGCTGAGTTGTGATCTATAAAATATGCAGCCTAGTTTGTGATTTCCTTCCAGTATGGAAACTTATTCCACTAACACCTCTGCAACCTATAGTCTAAGGTTGTCTGGGTACATAGGAAGGTTTCATGATTCACTGAATTATCCAAATAGGACTTGAACCTAGGTCTTTCTGACTAAAAAGAATAGTAAAAAGCTAGACTTTAATATGTATGTCTATAGAAATGGGAGTAATATATAATAAGGCAGGAAAGGCAAGTTGTAGAAGGGTTGTGAATATCTTTAAATATCATTATCCATTATCCTTTATTTACTACTTAGTGCCAGGCCACATCATGATCAAATCCCAGGACTGGGTTTTCTCCTCCACCCTGGCAGCCCAGCAACTTTTATTCTTATGTCTATAGAATGAGTTGCTCAAGGAATTAAAATTCTAAAAAAAGGGCGGGGAAAGAGAAACTAATGAAGCAGTCACCAAGAATAAGCAGAAAAGGACAGGAGATCTTGGCAAAACAGTAGGGAAAAAAAGATATTAACTTCCTTAAAAAAGAAATTTTGCCCTCAAGTAGACTTTCAGAACAAAGATAACATCCTTCATTCTCCAGAAACTACCAGTAAAATGTTCCTTGGATTTAAGGCAATAAATACTTTTGATGAAGTTGGGTGCTCAGAGCATAGCTACTACAGGGGGTTGGAACATTGCTTTCCTAAAAGCTCACAAGCCCCTACTAGTTTATTTCCCTACCATTGTTGTTATTTGATAGAAATATGTTAATAGTCAGAACCCTCAGGGAATTATGGGAAAGTACTCATGGAATATGCTGAGATTCTAATAAAACTTGCTTAGTGTTGGCAATGACAAGTCACAAATATAATGAAAAAACTTACCTTCTGAGTCGTAGGTTAAAGTCTCAGTTCTGTTGCTAGTTCTATGACCATGGGAAAGTCATTTAACCTCTGTTTTAACCTCTGTGGTCTTATTTCCTTATTTGTATAATGAATATAATACTAAGACAATTTACCTTACAGAACAGAAGTGAGACAAGTGCAGAAAGCTATATCTACAGGATTATTTCAATTTATGCCCATAGTATATGTTCTGGAGCTAATATCCCAACTCACATTCACACTGACAAGGTTGGGTGCTCAGCACATGCCTATACATTTAGGATGCTAAGGGTAACCCTGCAGGAACGGGGGGAGAAGGTTTGTTTTCCTAATGCTTTAGTTAACAAGCCCCTACTAGGTGTTTTCCTGTTATTATTATCAGTTAATATGAATTAATCAGCCAGACTTAATTAGGTGTCAGAATGAAGTATTTTACAAAGTGCCCCCCAAGATCTATGATACACTTCTCCACAAGTATAAAGATAGCTTAGTAGAAAGTGGTCTCAAGCTTAGAGCACCTACAATGGAGTCCTCATTGCTCCTGGAAATTCTTCTCTGCATGATAATACTCCAGGTAGCAGATGCCTTTTCTGATGGCCTTTTTAAAGAGCCAGGAAACCACATTCAATCTGTCTTTGGCTCCAGATGCAGAAATTACCATCAGCTGATCCTGGGGTGGTGAAAGGATACCAATGGGAAGTCCTTTGGACTTCTGGAGTTCATGAGATTTTTCCTCCAATCAGTCAAGGGTGGGGAAAGAATAGAAGACCAAGACTAATTAATATCCAGGCCCAGGGTTCTGCTCCTTTCTTTCTCCTCTCCTCTCCTTTCTTTTTTCATCTGATGACTACAAGAGCTATTTGTTGGTGGCAATTCTAATATGATTAACTAGAACTTTTTCCCAGAAGTGAAATATCAAGGGGCCAATGAATAGGGGTAGTAGAAGTGAAAGGTAAGATGAAGCAGGATGAAAAAAGAATGAGTTGATACTATTGGTTGCTGGAGGGTAGAAAGTATAGAGAGGAAGGACAATGACAGGACTGAATTTTCTAGTAGGAAAGGAAATCAAAATTCATCTAGTTCTATCCCATTCAGAAAACTTAGTGGTTAAATGACTTGCCAAAGGTCACACAATTTGGGCTATTTAGTAATTGTCAAGTTTTGAATTTTGGTTTCAGTCTCAATCCAGTGCACTTTTCACTACACTACACTGCCTCTCCAAAACCAGTCAGTGGTTTCTTATGTATTCCAGGAATAAATCCAAAGTCCTCAGGCTGGAGTTTATGGACTATCTATTTCTGCTAGGCCACGCACTGTTCCTATAAAACATTCAGACATTCCCACTATGCTTCCACAAAGTATCTTCTTTCCCCTTCTCCAACTAAATAAGTCCTACCTTTCAGGACCATGTAAAACCCTACTTCCTTCATAAGAAAATCCATGGCAACAGTTCTCTTTGATTTTTTACAACAGTTATTAGTCAGTTCTAACTCATTCTGGTACAGTACAAGGAAGTGAATTATTAATTTGTTTAATATGTCTTAGAATCATAGATTTAGAGCAGTAAGGACCAAGCATAAACCGTGAAAAAAAGGAGGGGGGGAGTTGCTCCAGGTACTGGGGTGGTTAAGTATCAAACTCAGGATTTGTCCAAACTACAAATCCTGAAAGGTTTTTGTATGAAAGTACTACCTCTTAGACCTCTCTCTGCACTCCTTTAAGTATTACTCAATTCAGGTGGAAGAAAGTGAAGGTTGTGTGCTGAGAAAGATTATGGCATCACTGATTCCTGGACCTAAGGCAGAAAGAGACATTAGGTTATCCAACCCCCAACCTCTTGTTTTACAGTTAAGGAAACTGAGGTGAGAAAGATGAATTTATTTCTCTAAGATCCCAGAAGTAGTAAGCATCAGAAGTGGAATTTGAACCTAAGATCTCAGAATCCTGGCATCGCTTTGCTTCCTAATAAAATAAATAGCTAACATTTATATAGCCCATACTGTGCCTGACATTGTGCTTAACGCTTTACAATTAATAATAATAAAAGTTAACATAATATTTACTATATGTCAAGCACTGTGCTAAGTAGTTTACAATTAATGATAAAAGTTAACACATATAGCACTAGCTATGAACTTTACAATTATTGTTTCATTTGAGACAACAGCCTTAAGAGGTAGATCCAAGTATTATCCCCATTTTACAGTTGAGGAAACAATGGTAGAGATGAAGTGACTTGCCCTGAGTCACACAGCCAGGATATGAGGCTGAAAATGGTGGTGAAGGAGAGGGTATCCCTCACAAGTTCATAGTCTCGGGTTCAGGACACGCATCCTGGGAAGGGCACTGGCATTGCAGATAACCAGATCCAAGGACCTCCCCGCCGGGTCAAGTGAAGCTCGGAGCTGGCTACTGGGGCTCAAGGCAGGCTGCCAGATCCATTCTCTCTGTCCCGCCGGGTAACTCAGCAGGGGACAGGACCGAAAGCCCATTAGGCACGGGGAGGGATGCGAGTCCGGCTAGCCGCAGACGGCAGACGTGGCCCCACCCTCCTCTTTCCCGGGCACCTTCTCTTTCGGTCTCCCCGGCTCAGCTAGCGGGCCCGGGAACTTGGCAAGACTTAATGCGCAGGAACGGAAGTGACGTTTTCCCGCGGTTGAGCGGGGAGCTTTTGGTGCCGGGCTAGGGGTAGAGGAGTGGGTGGAGACTTGGTTCTCCGGGTTGTTGGGTTATTTTCGGGGGAACGTTTAAAGTTTTCTAACGGGAGCCGAGAGAGGACTAGAGGAGTGTGGTGCGGCGCGTTCACGAGGAAAGAGCGCGTGTGCGCGTGCTCCCCTTCTCCCCTTGCCTCCCACCCCATCATCGCCCCTGCCCATCAGTCAGTCATGCCGCCCAAAGCCCCTCGGAAACCGGCTGCTTCGACCCCGGAGCCGCCGCCGCCACCGCCTTCCCCTCCCCCTCGCGAGGAGGAACCGGAGCCAGACAGTGGCCCAGGGGAGCTGCAACTTGTCAGGTGAGAGAATTAGGGCCTGAGCGACTCAGGGAAGGGGGGAGCCCATTGGACGCCGCGGCGTACAGGGAGGGGCCGGCTCCTCGGCGGCGCAGCACCCCGGGCCCGATGGGGGGCAGGCACCCAGAGGCGGTGGCCCTCCTCCACCCGCCCCCGGCCCGGCTGACAGCTGCGAACGTGGGTCTTCGGGCCACGGGAACAGGGTTTCTTGGGGGCTGACTTGGCCCCAGGTTGACAGGTGGGTGGGGCGGGCCAGGGTCCTGGGGAGAAGAAGTGACAGGTGGTGGCTTCTCTCCCTTTCCAGTTGTTGAGGAGAGGAAGACTACTAGGGTGGGTGAGGACGGTAACTGTACTTGGAGATCTCCGAGTGAAACTATGCTTAGTCGGGGAAAGAGAGACTTGTTTCCTCGCTAGAGTTGCCCAGGATTCTGTTGTTATTCAGTATGTTGGAGTTCGCTGATTTTGGGGGTCCGAGGCAATGCAACCTGATTTGATACTTCAAAAAACAAAAGAAAACACAACTCACAAACCTACATACAAATCGTGTATTTAACGCCTGGGTGTGTATATCATAACTTGCCACTTCCTGTATAATAAAGCTAATTTTTAAAAAAAGTATTGGTTCCTGTTTTGCAGGAGCTTACAGTGTGTGTGTGTGTGTGTACAGAGGGGGACAATTACTGTTGGAATTGAGGGCACAGTCATTTAATTGACTGCAGAGAATGAAGGTTCACACTTTTATAGTATTACAAAAACTGCGAAGAGACTGTGAGAAATGAACCCTGTCTGGTGTGTATTACAATGCTTTAAGATGTTTAGGAGGGAAATATAAAATTATTTGTGGTGATTTTGTAAGAAAATATCCTATTAACAGAATTTTCTTACTAGGTGCATTTTAAAAACCCTTGTGAAACACTTGCAATAATGTAATTTTCAGGGCAAGCACTTAAAAATAATGCTGGCAAGGATTGCCCTATTGATTTGGTCTTTATTTTTGTTTCCTTCCACAAATTTAGATGCAGCTTGTCCTTGTGTGTAGGTCTGCATCAGCATGTGAAAAATGATTTTGATTTTAAGTTCCTTGTGGGTAGAGACACTAATGTCCCATATCCTTAGTATAGTTTTGTAGAATGTTTAATAATGTCTTACTGATACTCACATGGAGTTGTTTACTTAGTGAAATCTTTATGTGAGCAACCCTAGTGGATACAGTAGAATATAACAGGGTCATATTTAGTATGTTACAACTTCTTAGTTGTTTTTTTCTTTGTATTTTTTCTTTATGATTGAGATTGAAAAGCCTATACTTAGTATTTTTATTCTTCAGTAAATCATCCAATAAACATTAATTCAGCACCAAACACTGTGCTATTATGCACTTGGAATACAAGAAAAGCAAAAGACAACCCCAGACTTCAAGGACCTCACCATCTAATGGGGAGAAAGCATGCAAATAGCTATGTACAAACAAGATCTACTTAGAATGGATTGGTGATAGTCAAGTGAAGTAAAGCACCAGTCTTAAAAGGGAATTGGGAAAAGCTTTTTTACAGAAGGTGGGAGGGATTTTGGCTAGGACTTGAAGGAAGCCAGGATTTGTTTTCATTTGAGGTTACAGCTTTGCTGAAGCACAATGGATGCTAATATATATATATATATATAGTTTTAAAAAACCACAGTATACAGTTATCATTGGGTCCTATGATGGAGTTAATATTTCGTTTATTTTTAATGGACTTAAATGTATGATCTTATACCCCAATTAAAAATATAAGAAGAAAGAATACAAGAAGGCAGATTTCAGGTTGTGATGTAACACAAAATGCCTTTCTTTATTTAGCTAGTCAAGCAGTTCTAGTGCTGTTCCTAACACTAGTAATTCCTATTTGTCATGGGCAGACAGCATACAATACAAAGGCACTACAAAAACTGCTGGGAGAACCAGAAAGCAGTTAGCAAAAAATTGGTTTTTAGACTAACAGCTTGCATCACATGCCACAATAAGATCAAGATGGAAAATGACTAAATATAAAAGTTCAGACAATAATAAAAATGAATAAAAGGAGATTATTTATCTTTCAGGAGAATACTTACCAACAAGTTATAGAAGAGATTACAAAAAATAAATGGAAGACTTCAGTTACATGAAATTAAAAACCTTTTGCACAAACAAAATCAGTGTATTTAGAATAAGATGGGAAATTGTCCTTTGGGGGAAAATCTTTGCATCAAATATTTTCTAAGCTACATAGAGAGTTATTTCGCAGTGTTTAAGTTGTGAAAGGATATGAACTAAAGATTCTCAAAAGAGGTACAAAATATTAATGACTATATTTAAGTTGCTCTGAATTAATAAAAGAGAAATCATTCAGAAAGCATTTTAGTAAGTTTGTTCATTATTATATGTGAGACATTATGCTAAGTACTGAAGAGAGGCAAAAGTGAAACACAAATGTAATTCAAAATAACTCTTGACATTTTACTTTCTGCCCAGTAAATTGTAAAAGATGAGAATGTATTGAAAGAAATTTGAGAAGAAGGTACTACACTATTGCTGGATCTGGGAATTGATCTGTTTATCACAGAAAACAATTTGTAATTATGCTAAGAAAGTGACTAAAAAGAAAGTGACTAAAAAAAGGAAAGTGACATAACCTTTGACCTAGAGATCCTGATGAAAGCATGTATCCTAAGGAGTAAAAGATAGATTGGATTACATATACCAGAATACTCATAGACGTACTTTTTTTGGTAGCAGAGAACTGAAAACCAAAGTCGATTCTCATCATAGCAAAACAAAGTATGAAAGTGATGGGATAGTAATACTTTATAAAAAGAGGCCAATATGAATCATTCAGAAGTAAACAGAACTGGAAGAAAACATGTGCAATAATTACAATAAAATGAAACAACTCTATGTAATTATATTCACTAAGCCTACCTACTGAGAATTCTACCCCTTCTTTGAAAAGGGGGGTAGAATGTTGCATAAACTGTTAGACACAATTAATGTGCTGGTTGATTTTGTTTAATTCCTTTTTTCCTTTTTAAAATTAATTACTAAATATCTGAAAAATTTTTATTATGTGCCAAGCATGTGAGAAAGGAATGCCTTTCAGGGTAGTGGGGAAGGGAGGAATATTTTGGAAATAATATATGCATCAAAAAAAATTTCTGTAATAATAAAAAGCTATCTTAAAAGCAATGCTTTTTGAGTGCCTTAAGAATTGATTGAGAATAAACAAGGTAATCACAAGCATCCAAGATGTAATTGTGAAATGGCTAAAAAGAATAGAACCTTTTTTCTCCCTATAAACTTATATTCTTTGAAAAGAATGAGAATGACAATAATAGTCTTGCTTTAAAGGATTCCTTCATATTTCAAGCCATTCAAAATTCAGTTTACCTTTATTCCTACTAATGTCATTATAATGGATAATTAAACTCTAAAATAGTTCTTTTTTTAACTTTAAAATTTCTTTTCAATTAAATGTAGAAACAGTTTTTGACAATTGTTACTTGACATTTTGTGATTCAGATTTTCTTCCTCCTTCCCCCACAAGGCATATAGTTTGATATAGATTTTAAGTGTTATCATATAATTATATTTCCATATTCCACATGCTGTGAAAGAAGCTACATATAAAATTTTTTAAAACTCGCGAAGGAAATAAAGTAAAAAATTACATGCTTTGATTTGCAGTCAGATCCTTAACAGTTCCTTCTTTGGCATTTTTCATCAGGAGTACCTTGAGGTTATTATCTTGGAACCTTGCTTTAAAGATAATAGTTTAATCCTTCATATTCAATTATCATACAGTATTTCTGTTTCTATATAAATTGTTCTTCTGGTTCTGCTCACTTAACTTTGCCTTAGTTCATATAAGTCTTTCCAGGTTTTTCTGAATTCATCTTGTTCATACGTTCCTTATGGAGCAATAGTATTCCATTACAACCATATATCACAACTTGTTCAACCATTCTCCATTTGATGGGCATCTCCTCAGTGTCCAGTTCATTGCCCCTACAAAAAGAGCTGCTAAGAATATTTTCGTACAAGTAGGTTCTTTATCCTTTCTCAGAACTCTTTGGGATACAGACCTCTTAGTGGTATTCTTGGATCAAAGGGTATGCATAGTTTTATGGCCCTTTAGTCATGGTTCATATTATAATTCAGGAGTTCTTAAACTGAGTTCTGCAAACTTGTTTTTTAAAAAATATATATTTTGATAGAAGTATTTAAACATAATTGGTTTCCCATATATAATTCTATATATTTTGTGAATTTAAATAAAAACATTCTTCTGAGATGGGATCCCTGGATTTTACCAGACTGTCAAGGAAGATTCTATGACACAAAAAAGTTAAGAACCCTAAAGTTAAAAACCCTAACTCTAAAGTTATCCACCCAAATGAAGCAGGTCTATTCTAACCATAGAGGGAAAATTTACTTTGAGACATAGTTCTGTGCCTTGACTCAGCTACATGAGCTGGCAGGGTCTCATTCTACTCCAGCAGCTTTGGTTTTGTCCTTGATACTAGAATACTGACTCAGATGAGTTAATTGGAGAAAAACTACCCTTCATTGTTAAGTAATCAAGTATTTTGACATGGATTTGAATCAGTCAGCAACAATATTTTAGCCATAGCTAGATTTGTACAAACACTTTAAAGGTTCCAGAGTATATTATTTATATATATATATATATATATGTATATATATATATATATATATCACACACACATACACATACATATACATATGTGTGTATGTATATATAAGTACAAGTAAATAAATGAAATAGAACAAATTGAGGGGAAAATAGAGTGATGAATGTAGCTTTGCAATACATATTAATTGGTCAAGTAAAAGCCCAAAAGTAGATTAATAGTATATTGCTCATTGAAGCATATGTACTTTTAAGTGAAAATTTTAAAATGAAATGGATTCTGTGTTGACAAATCACTCAAAGCTTGATTATAGTAATATTACTTGTAGTCTTTTTTCTTATTTCATCTTTGCTTCCCAAAATACTTCTTTTCTCAATGATGCTATTTGGTTATCTTAATACCTATATTGATGAACCATGCCAACAACTTTGCAGCATTGTAATATGTGATAAAGGAAAGATCAAAGAAAAAGAATGAAAATAAATGATATAACATTAAAATGCTTTTGTAAACCTTAAAGCATCATATAAATGCTATTATAGTATTATACAAAGCACAATTTTTTAGATAGTAGGAATGAAATTAATAATACTTATTTTATTTTTCAGTTTGTCAGTAGTTGTCTGAAAGAAATGCTTTATTTTATCATTAGTTTATTTCTCTGTGCCTTTTATATACTTATTTCTTTCAGGCTTGAATTTGAAGAAACAGAAGACCCTGATTTTACTACATTATGTCAGAAACTGAAGTTACCAAATCGGGTCAGGAAAGAGGCATGGGAGAATTGGGAAAAAGTTTCTTCTATGGATGGAGTTTTGGTGAGCATATTTCTCTTAATTTTAAGATTTTTTAAAAATCTGGTCACATATGTTGAATATAATGTTTTCTTTAGTGAGATGATAGGTGTTTCTAGCCTGTAGTGGAGAAAGTCCATAAAATAAGTCCTAAAAATTGGTACTTTTTTCTTTTCTTTTGACTATAATACCATAAAGAAGTGTTATTTTGTGTTCTGGGTTCTTTTGAAGGTACTGTTTTTAGGGTAATTAAAAATAATTTGTTGCTTTTTTTACATGTCACCAATTCCTATATAAAAACAAATTAATCTATAGCATTCTAAAGAATGGACCATATATGAAAATTAATTGCTAAAAGAAAAGTAATAGAATATGGGATGTTCCAAAATTCCATGTTAGACTTTTGGGAATGTGATCTTAGTATTATCAATAATAATTTCCAGTAAATGACTACATATTGCCACCTTTTGAACACTTTGTTTTAAAATTAGGTGTTCTCTGCAATTTTTATCAAGGAATTTTATCTCTTCTGCTCTAAAAGTTATAAATATCTAATGTTGGGGAACTGAGGAAAGGCTCTTGTGGTTCAGAAGTTATAGATGATCCCAGATCAAAAATACTTATTTGTACATTAGTCATTTGGAAGTAGTAAATAGTGTTTTTTATTCCCAGGATAACTTTCAAAAATCTGTTTAAAACGGTATGGATGAACCTTTTCTTTTTTTAAGTAGTCAACAAAAAATAAACACAGTGAAATCTTGTGTTCTTTTTAATTGTTAGTTGTATGATTGCTCTGTTATGGATTTCTTCTTACCTATCTGACCATCCTTTCTCAGTCTTCCTTATAGGGTCATTATCTATCTCCTTTCTATAGACATATGTGACTCTATCCCTTTGGTTCTGTCCTAAAATTCTCTTAGACTAGCCATGTTGTTAGAATGCTAAATGTATATTTGCCTAAAAGACTAGTTTATGGAGAACTCGTACAAGGGAAGTGTTTGAAGGTAGTCAGAAGAAGTGATACTCTCAAGGTCTCCCTGAAAACCTTTAGTATTGATTGTGACACATGGGAGACACTGGCAAAGGACTGTCCAGCATGTATGCCTATATCAAAGAAGGTGTTATGTTCTTTGAGCAATACAGATTTGCAATAACTCAAAAGAAATGTGAAATGCACAAATTTAGAGACATCTCCATCCTAAATCTTCTTATGGGCTATTTGTGCCTAACCTGTGGTAGTCTTCTAAGCTCATATTGGTCTGATCAGCCACAGTAGAGCATACTGTACACTGACCCTGATATAATGATGTCATTTTGGTCCTCTTCAAGTATGAAAGACAACAACCAACTAATCAATCCCCTGTAGATATGTGGCTCTATCTCTAGGGCCCTATTTTGGGACCTCTTGCCTCTCTCTTAACACTCTATGAAAAACCAAAACCAAAAAACAACAACAAACAAACAAACAGAAAAAACACTTTCCATGACCTCATCCATGCCCTAGGGTTCAACTATCTGCTTATGCAAATAGACTCCCAAATCCACATTTCCAGCTCTCCTCACTCTCCCAGTTCCAGTTTCATATCTCCATCTATCTTTTGAACATTTCAAATTCAGCATGTCCAAAACCAAACCCCCAAACCCATTTCTATTTCTGCCAGGCAGTAAATAAACATTTATTAATTAAGTTCTTATGTGCCAGGTATTATTGTGAAGATGCAAAGAAAGGTAAGAGACAGTCCCTTCTCATGAGCTCACAACCTAATGGAAGAGACAATAATAACTTATGTACAAACAAGTTACATACAGAATAAATTGGAAATAATTCACAGAGAGAAGGCACTAGAATTAAGACAGATCATGAATGGCTTCCTGTAAAAGATGGGATTTTAGTTGGAACCTAAGGAAACCCAGAGTATTCAAGGATAGGGGAATAACTAAGTGCCTAGAGTCTTTAGATGGAGTGTCTAGTTTGAGAAATAGCTTCCCCCCAAAAAGTGAAGGAAGGTGGCCTAGCAGTACCGGGTCTTAAAATGTACTGTAAAGCAATAATCATCAAAACAGCTCAGAACCACTTAAGAAATAGAATGATAGATCAGTGGAATCATTTAGAAACACAATATAGAGGGGTAAATGACCTTAGCAGCCTAGTGTTTGAAAAAACAGCTTTTGGGATAAGAACTCACTGTTTAAGAAAAAACTGGCAAAACTGGAAAACAGTATGATAGAAGCTAGGTGTAGACCAATATCTCATACCCTATATTAAGATAAAGTCAAAATGAGTATATAATTTAGATATAAAGAGTGATACCACAAACAAATTAGGGGGGAAATGGAATAAATCTGTCATATCTTTGAAGAAGGGAAGAATTTATGACCAAATAAGAGATAGAGAATATATTATAAGATGTAAATTAACAATTTTGATTTTATTAAATTAAAAAGCTTTTGTACAAACAAAATTAATATAAATGAGAATAGACAGGAAATAAATTAGAAAAAAATTTATAACAAATTTCTCTGATAAAGGTCTCATTTCTCAAATTTATAGAGAACTAAGTCAAATTTATAAGAATACAAGCCATTTCCCAATTGACAAATGGTCAAAGGGTATGAACAAGCAATTTTCAGGTGAAGAAATCAAAGCCATCAATAATCATATGAAAAAAAATGTTCTAAATCACTCTTGATAAGAGAAATGCAAATTAAAACAACACTGAGGTACCACCTCACACCTATCAGATTGGTCAATATGACAGTAAAGGAAAGTGATAAATGTTGGAGAATGTGTGGCAAAATTGGGGCACTAATGCATTGTTGGTGGAGTTGTGAACTGATCCAACCACTCTGGAGGGCAATTTGGAATGATGCCCAAAGAGCTATAAATTTGTGCATATCCTTTGATTCTGTAATTCCACTACTCAGTCTGTATCCCAAAAAGCTAATTTAAAAAGGGGGGGGGGAACCCACTTGTACAAAAAATATCTATAGTAACTCTTTTTGTGGGTAGTAAAGCATTAGAAACTAAGGGGATGTCCATTGATTGGGGCATGGCTGAACAAATTGTGGTACATGTTGGTGATGGAATACTAGTGTGCTATAAGAAATGATAAGCAAGATGATTTCAGAAAAGTCTGGAAAGATCTGCAGAATTGGGAGAACATTGTATACAGTAGCAATAATATTGTATGATGATCAACTGTGAAAACTTTGCTATTCTCAGCAAATGGTTAATCCTGAAAGATATGATAGGGAATGCTATCCACCTCCAGAGAAAGAACTTTTGGAGTCAGATTTGGGGATTTTGATTTTGTATAATTAATTGTGTGCTTATAATAATGACCAATATGGAAGTGTGTTTTGTATGATGATAAAAATGAAATTTTAAAAATAGTCAAAGAGCCTGAGCAAACAGATATGTAGGAGAACTGAAAGAAAGTAGTGTCTTAAAAACCTACAGAGAAGAGAGTCTTGGAAAGAAGGTGACTGATAGTGATTTTCTTAATCATCTTTTTCTACCCTGGTTCAAAAACATTTTAAATTTTGTCTAGGAGTTTGGCATGCTGTATTTCATATATCAAAATTGTGTTGCCTTCGGCATGAATTTCTTCTGATTTTTGCTTGGTTTAGTCAAGCTGCTCTTTCTGTTTCTTCTTTGTTGTCATTAAATCATGTCCAAATGTTGCCATTTCACCATTAGATATAGAGATATCTAATAGATAGAGATAGATAGGGAAGATAGACGGATAGAGAAAATAGGGAAGTTTTGACACATTTTTCATTTTTTATCTGTTGACTTTTTCAGGTTTCATTCTTAAATACTCTTGAGGTGACTTAGCTTAATGGGGGTCTTGCCAGCCTATAAATTTATTTCCCTTTTGCAATTTCTCACCATTTAACTAATTCATAATCTTTCACCATCCTTGGGCAAATCTCTATTTCTCTGGAGTCTCAGTTTTCTCTCATCTGTCAAATGAAGAGATTTGATTATATAACCTATAAAATCTTTTCCAATTCAAAATCTATGATCTGATGGAACTTGACATTTCTTAGGCAGGTTTATATCATAAGCTGATGTTTCCTTTGTATGCTATATCTTACTACTTAGCAAGAAAAAATATTTGCTTGGCCGATGCAGTTTTTATTTTCATTTGACTTCCTTGAAGTGATTTGATTTATGTAAGTTAAACTTCAGTTGAGGTTTAAATTGGTTTAAACGTAACTCATAGATTTTTATTTTTTATTTTAATAATAAATTTCCATCTAGGTTTTCCCAAGTTATATGATCCAAACCATCTCCCTCTCTTTCTCCCCCTTCCCCAAACCAGCAAGCAGTTTAATCTGGGTTATAAATGTATTATCACATAAAACACTTCCATATTATTCATTTTTGTAAGTGAATAATCTTATAAAACCAAAATCCTAAACACATGCCCAAATAAACAAGTGATAAGTCATATCTTTTCATTTGCATTCCTACTCCAACAGTTCTTTCTCTGGAGAAGGATAGCATTCTTTTTAATAAATCCCTCAGAATTGTCCAGGATCATTGTATTGCTGTTAGTAGCAAAGGCTTTCACATTTGATCATTCCACAATATTGCTGTTACTATGTACAATTTTTTTCTGTTTCTGCTTATTTCACTCTGTATCAGTTCATGTTGATCTTTCCAGTTCCTTTTGAAATCATCCTTTTCATCATTCCTTATAGCACAGTAGTATCCCATCACCACCATATACCATAATTTGGTCAGACATTCCCCAATTGAGGGACATCCCTTTAGTTTCCAATTCTTTGCCACTACAAAAAGCACAGCAATAAATATTTTTGTATAAATAGGCCCTTTCCCTTAACTCATAGTTTTTATATTAATGGTAATTTCTTATGAACATTTTATTTTTGAGGAACTCTTCCTTACAAATGGCTGCTGTTCTACCCTTACCACAAATCTTGCCATCTGGTGGCTTTAGATGGGAATTGTATGCTGGTTTACCAGAGGAGCTATTGCTTGGGGCGACTCTGCTTCCTTTAAAGCCATGGTCACTGCTTGTAGACCCTTCATCCCTTTATCTTCTTAGAGTCCGATCCAGAGACTCTTATCATTCTGGAAACTGGGAGGAAGGAAAACTTTTGTTCTTTTATAGGGTGTGCATAATTTTGTGGAATGTAGAAGTATTCTTTGACTAGAAGTGTGACCGTGCGCAGTCATGTAAAATATATTCCCATTAGTAAAAAACATGAAAAAAATATGCTTCAAGCTGCATCCACATCTTCATTAGTTCTTTCTTTGGAGGTAGATAGCATTTTTCAAAGTTGTCTAGGATTTTTGTATTGTTGAAAATAGCTAAGTTGTTCATAGTTAGTCATCATACAATACAGCTGCTGCTGTCTACCCTGTTCTCCTGGTTCTGCCCACTTCACTTCACCTTAGTTCATGTAAGTCTTTCTAAGTTTTTCTGAAACCATTCTGCTCATTGTTTTTAGTAGCACAATAATATTCCATCACAATCATACTCCTCAACTTGTTTATCCATTCCCCAATTGATGGGTAACCCCTAATTTTCCAATATTTATATTTTATGATAAAGCATATTCCTTTATGAGATCAGAATGTAGTGATATATTAAATAACACCATTTAGCTTGTGTTCCCTTTTTGCCTTATCTAAATATGTACATTTTAGAATCACATAGGAGATTGGAAAATATGTACATTTTAGAATCACATAGGAGATTGGAAGGGTTTTTTAAATAAGCCCTTACCTTCTGTATTAGAATCAATATGGTGTATTGGTTCTAAGGTAGAAGAGTGTTATGGGCTAGGCAATGGGGGTTAAGTGATTTGCCCAGGGTCACACAGCTATGATGTGTCTGAGGTCATATTTGAACCCAGGACCTCTTGTTTCTAGGCCTGGCTCTCCCCCAGAATAGAAACTAACTCTCTCTCCTTCTCTCTCTCTCTCCTTCTCTCTCTCTCTCTCTCTCTCTCTCTCTCTCTCTCTCTCTCTCTCTCTCTCTCTCTCTCTCTCTCTCTCTCCCCTCTCTTCCTCTTGCTCCCTCTCTCTCCCTCTTGCTCCCTCTCTCTCTCCCTTCCTCTTCCCCCTCTCCCCCTCCCCCCTCTCTCTCCCTCTCTCCCTCCCCCCCTCTATCTCCCTCTCTCTCCCTCTCTCCCCCTCTTCCTCTCCCTCTCCCCTAGCAAAGGTCCTAAACAAAGCTCATTGGATTGAACTGAAATGTCTGGAAAGGTACATTCAAGTTAAGCCTGACTATGAAGAACTTTAAATGCTAAGCCCAATATTTTGTGTATTTTATCCTAGAGGCAATAAGAGAACCACTGGAGCTTCTTGAGCAAGGAAGTAACATGTTTAGACTTTTGCTTAAGGAATATCTGTTGTCCATGGCACTTTTTCCCTCTAGCCTGTCATAACCTCCACAAATAATAATAGCTAACATTTATGTAATGCTTACTGTGTGCCAGGCACTATTCTAAGTGTTTTACAAATACTTTTTCATTTGATTCTTACAACAGCCCTGGAAGGTTGGTACTATTTTCATCCCCATTTTATAGATGAGGAAATGGAAACAGACAGAGAGAGATTAAGTAACTTGTCAAAACACCAGATTATAAACAGCTAGTAGTGTCAGATCATATTTGAACTCAGGTCTTCCTAACTCCATGCCCAACATTTCTATCCATTACCCCACCTAACTGTCTCTTAGGAAATATTTTGACCCTGTGGGAAAGTAACTCTATTAAAACAAATAGCTTCATAGCTCTTGCATTTACTTTTGGCTTGAGAATTGCCAGGCAGATAAACAATAAGAGCAAAGCTGAGTAGGATTTATTTTGAAATGAGAAAATATTATATATTGATAATCAAGAGCATTTTATACACCAGGTTTGTTGCATTTTGTAGATTAGATATCTAAAATACATTATTGTGATATAATTAGAAAAAACACTATCATTAGACATTATCTAGAAAACACTTAATATAGGAAAAAAATGTCCAAGAATCACAGATTTAGAGCTGGGACCTTAGAGAACATTTAATCCAACTCTTATTTTACAAATAACAAATAGACCCAGAGAGATCAAGTGACTTCCCCAGTGTCATACAAGTTAATAAATGATAAAAATAGTATTTGAATAAAAGTGCCTTTTCCACTGAACTATACTCTCCATTCAAGAAAAGTATCAGTTTTATTTTTTAGTAACCTGCTGCAAGGATAAATGACCCTATTCTCCAACAGGGCTTGATGCAGTTATTTAAAATGAGAAATTTTTAAAAGGGTGGTTCAGAGAAGATTGTCTGTCACTGGCCTAAAATCAACATGATTTTTATTTCAAGAATAATTAACTTCTAACCAAGAACAGAATTCAACCATTCTTGCTGATTCACTTATTGTACCAGAGATCCAATGCTTTGCACACGTTCTGATACGACAGTATTCCCAGTTAGTTGCCACAAAATGACTGAAGTACATTATAACTCCATGATGCAGAAGACATGCTTTAGGGTTCCACTGAAATCCAAGTTTGAATGATATATCATAGCTGAAAACAGCAAATCAAACAAAAAAACCCCCATTAATTGAATATGTAATTTGTGTTCCTTTTTTACTAGATGCTGTCAGGAGTTTAAATAAGTATAAGTTGCAACAATCTCCTAGGGCAGGCAAAAGATAAATAGACAAACTGCTAAATAACAATATCAGATCTATCATAATGCTGTGTTTATTAACTGCCAAATGAGTGGAACAGACAATAAACTCTATCTGATGAGGGTGAAATCAGTTTATGTAGGAGAGGTCAGGGTAGGCTTATAGAGGAAAAGATACAAGATGGACCTTAATTGAGAAATGAGGAGAGTGGTATTCTAGGTAGGGAAAACTGCATGATAAATGTAGAGAGAATGAAACAGTTCTAGGAAATTAATGGGAAACAAGGCAAATTGGTAAGCAGATAGTAGTAAGAGCCTCAGCTAGGATAGTCATAGTAAGAATTGGGGCAGGGAGTGCATAGCAAATTTTTCAAAGGAACCATCAGTAGGAAATTGTAAATCTTGAAATCTCTCAGACTGGTGAAAGTTAAAAATTTCCCCATCAGGGAATTCTTAATTGGAACAAATTCCCTACTGGAAACATTTCCCATTTTGATGTGAGAATTCGCCAGGATCAGAAATGGGAGGACCTCTACTCCACCCGTTAAGACTGCTTTAGGGGAGAAAACTCCTTGCTAAACAATGAAAGTACTTGGATCCATGCTTATGGTGGGGCAAGGAGTTCTTTGAGCCAGGCCTGTTTTTAGAATTGATACAATGAGATGCTAGGTACCTAAAAGGGTAGGGCAAGTTTTCTCTTGATGAGACTAGTTGACTCAGCTGTGTTTTCTCTCTTCAGACTTACTGAGGATCTTGGTCGACTTAGCAGGAATTTAGATGGGCAGTCCTTTGGAAAGCGTCTACAGTGATTGGTAGATGTAGGGACTTAGGGGAGGTGACATGGGAGAAAAACCCCTATATAAGAAAAAGCAGAATCTCTTGAGAGATAGATAGATCCTTTAGGAGGAATTCCTTTTGGAGGATCTCTGATGAGGACCGCTTGGGAAGAATCTCTTGAGAGAGGCTCTAGAGAAGGGAAGCTCTTGGAGGACAATCTCTAAGGAGGTCTCTCTGGAGCTCCTCTGAGGGGACTCTGTCCCTCTGGAGGCTTTGGAGAGAGGCCTTTTGGAACAGTCTCTGGCTGGAAGGCTCTCTGGTGAAGTCAGCTGAGATGGAGCTGGCCTGGTGTTACTAGAATCCTTGTTTAGTCAGACCTTGTGGTGAGTGTTAAAAAACTGATTTCTCTCTTAAGACTCAGGTCTAGGCCATATTGGCTTGAGGCCCTTCATTCTTATTCCTTTCTTACTCTCTCTCTCTTTCTTTGATTACTCATTGTATTGTTAATTAAAATCTCTATAAAACCCAATTGACTTGGGTATTTGAATAATTGGGAATATTTCCCTGGCGACCACCTTATATTTGATTTAAAAACCAAGACACTGTAGTGAAACATATTTTTTGCAGTCAAATTTACTCACCCTCCCTTATATCTATCACAATTTATATCTTCCACTATTTTAATCACTACAGTTTAAGACCTCAACCATTTTAAATCTCACAAAATTAGCCAGGCAGCTAGGTATCACAGTGGATAGAGCAACAGGTCTGAAGTTGGGAGTTCAGATTTGTTCCCAGACACTTCCAAACTATTCCCTAGACAAGTCACTTAACCCCAATTACCTAGCCCTTACTACTCTTCTGCTTTGGAATTGATACTAGGACAGAAGGGAAGGATTTTAGACAATAAAATAAAATAGGACTTTAGCCTGATTGGATATGAGGGCTCTGTGAGCAATTAAAAGATGAAAATTCCTCATCTGTAAAAAACAAAGGCATGAATCTCTTTAAGTTCCCTTCCAGCTCTGACATTCTAAGCAAAGATTCAGTATAGTTTCAACTTGTCCTTTAGGTATTTTCTGAATCTGAACTAGCCTCAAAGTCAAAACACCAGACTATAAACACTTAACCTAAATTTTTTAGACATTGTACATTAATAGGGACCCTCATGATAGCCTGAAGTCTGACAGCCCATTATAAACTCTTGGTAGAAGAGCCAGTTATTAACAGTTTGAGAATATGATTGTAATCAGCTCATACAAATATACCCAAAATCAAATTCTAGTTTTGCTATATTAACTCTTTTGAAGTTAATTTATCATGCTTGCTTGCTTGCTTTGCCTTTGGTATTAGAGGGAACCATCTTCATCAGTATGACTATAACCATAGGGATGATAGGTCTCATCCAGCTAAATCCTATCCAGTCCTACCCTTTCATTTTATAGAAAAGGAAACTGAAGTCTAGAGAAGTTAAGTGATTAGTCTAAGGTGACCCAAGTAATTCCTGTTCTGTAGTGCTTGGTATTCTGGATCTGAGTCCTGTTTGAAACCAGCTATTTAAGACTTAAATTACATATTAATTAATCAATAATCATTTACTGAGTGCCTACCATGTAGAAGACACAATCCTAGGTCCTGGGAATAGAAACACAAAGATTGAAGTAATTACTGTTCTCATGGAACTTTTATGTTCTCATAACAAACAGCCCTGTTTCTCTTTCTCTACCTTTTTATCTTACCAGCAGCTGCCTTTGTTAAAAAATGAGGTGACCTATTTCAGCTATTTGACTTATCTTTTGTTTTCTGATGTTCTCATCCTCACTACATTTTTGATGACCAGTAGTCATTTAGAAAATATGACATGAAATAAGTTTGAACAGCCAAAAGTTACAGTATAAGCAATTTTAATTGATGTTGGAGAGAGCATACTCAAGTGTGTACTCTTATCTACCATGCTGCATATTTACCTGGAATTGCTGAATTTATACAAAGCTGACGAGAGAAATTGAGAATACTTGCCAATAAAATCAGGAAAATATTAAAAACCTAAACTATTAATCCAAAATAATACAGTTCAAAGGGTTCTGATTTTACTTCATCTCTAAAATTTGGAGGTTGGACTAGATAAACTCTAAGGACCCTTCTAGTTTTAGGACTATGATTTTGTACTCCTATGAAGTATTATTCAGTCACATTGTCTAAAATTCCAATTAGACTGTATTCTTCTTCTTCCCATCCCATTATCTCCCCTCTCTTGTCTCTTTTGGTCACATTTCAAGGTGTACTACTCAAAAAGGGGATGTGGTAGAAAAGAAGAGAGCACAACTTTGTGTTCTTTGGGATGTGCTTTTGCCTGCTCCCAGGCTTGCTTCTGGACATTTCCCTTGCATACTAAATGTATGAGAAGAAAAAAATACCATATTTCTGTCTCCTACTTCAATGTAAATAGAAATGAGCCTGCTAAGAATGTATCGGAAATTCTCCCTTTTCCTTAGGTAGGGAAAATCTAGGAGTCAAAGCACATTCTTGCTCCCTCCATACCTATAAAAAATATGCTTCTATTTTAGAAGGAATTAAATCCTCTGATAAACTTGTATTAAGGGCCTATAACTCAATCATTTTTTTTTTTATGTTCCAGTCTTTTGGTTTGATCTGTATCAGGACTTCCTGTCCTAGAAACTCTTTGCCCACTGAGGCAGTGGCTTCAGACATTGTGAGAAGCTAAAGTGGCATAACTTGGGGCCCACTGATGTGTGTGTGTAAGAAGCAAAACTTGAATTCAGGTTTTCCTTCATTGCCAACCTATCTACTCTGCCATGGTACCTCATGACAGTTTTAATGGCTATGAGATTGTATAGTTTGTATACTCCAACATGATCACTTGTTAATTTTTTTTGTAAACCTTTCCTTCCATCTTAGAATATCAATTCTTAGAAGAAGGTAGGGTAGGGACTAGGAAATTAAAGTTAAATGACTTGTCCAGGACCATACAGCTAGAAAGTGTCTAAGTCTAGATTTAAACCCACATCCTCCCAACTTTAGGCCTTGTTCTCTTTTCACTATATGCCCTATCTGTCTCTTCACCTAATTTTAAGTGGATCTAATATTAAATGCATCTATTGAATGATTTCTACTCATTTATATATGCTATTGGCATAACCACTGGTAACTAATTTTTAAATATCATGAATGAACTTAAATTTTTTGAAAATTTGTGTTCTGTGATAGAAAAAGCATTCCTCCATTTTCATATGATGAATTCCAACTCCTTTCTCATATTAAAAAAATTCCAAAATCCCAAAGCATATTTTGATAGCTTTATTTTCATATGCCAAAGTGGATGTTTTTTATCAGGTAATTTAAGCAAATCTGATATTTTACCACTTGGTGGTGCTCCATGACAAATGAGTATATAGTAGAAGAAGTAGTAAGTAGTCACTAATTTGGGAGCATTGTTAATGTAGTTAATATGTACATAGCTCCATAGTCCATTTAGCTGATATTTTATTTTTTAAACAATTTTTATAGGTTTTATTTTTATAATATTTCTATTTCCTGTTATATACTCCCCCCCTTTGCCTTCCCAGAAAATAATCCCTTATAGCAAAAAACCATAAGATAATACAATTCAGCAAAACTAACCAACATATTGAAAAAGCTGACATTGCATATAATGTTCCACATTCATAGTCTCATATCTGCAAAAGAAGGGGAGGAAGCTTTTCCTATCTATTCTTTTTGCTCAGGTTTAGTCACTATAATTTTTTTAAATTAGATTTTATTTCTTTATCAGCAATAATCCAACTTCTCCTACTCCTAATGGAAAATGAAAGAATACTAAACAGGTATAGTCAAACAAAATAAGCAATTGTTTTTTCCACGTGGGTCATATCTAAAAGAAAAATACACAAAAGTATATGTGTGTACATATATGCATATACATATATATTTGTTTCATTCTGTACTTGTGAGTTCTTCTGTTCTCAATGAGGAAGCAGGTATTATGTTTCATCTTTAGTCCTTTGGAGTCATGGTTAGTCATTACAGTGATCAGAGTTCTAAGCCTTTCACATTTGTTTGTCTTTTTAGGATTGTGTTTTTGTATAAATTGTTCCCCTCATGCTATTAATTCGCTCTGTTCATACACATTTCCCCAGGTTTCTCTGAAGCTATCCTCATATCATTTCCTATAGCACAATAGAATTCTATCACATTTATATACCATAATTTATTCATCTATTCCCCAACTGATGGACATCCCCTTAGATTCCAATTAATTGCCATCTTAAAAAGAGCCATGTCTATATTTTTACATATTTACTTAGCATTTGTTTTGTATAGAATTCATCCTTCCCTTAATCTACCCTTGCTGTAATTCTCCCTTCTCCCTTTCCCCTCCTCTCTCAATATAGGATGAAATTAATTTTCGTATCCAACTCTGTCTACATTCTTTGACTAGTTCAGATGAAAGTGAGGTTCAAGTGTTATCTACTACCTCTAAACCCCACCTCCTCCATGTTTGTCTAGATATCCATGTGTTCTTTATTATGTGAGAGAATTTCCCATAACTTTCTTTCCCATTATTCCCCCCTCTCATCCCTATGTATTCCCCTGCCTCTCCTTTACCAGTCTTCTTTTAAGATTTTCAAGACATAACAGAGCTGCTACAGGATCTTCAGTCTAATAAAATTCCTTCTATGACCACCAATGATGATAGGTTTAAAAGGGACATATGCATCATCTCATATAAGAATATAAGCAATTTATCATTGTATATAGTCCTTTATCATTGGTCATTGATATTTACTTTTTTATATTTCTTTTAACTCCTATGCTTGAAATTCAGAGTTTCTCTGCAGCTCTGGTCTTTTTATTAGGAATGCTAGGAAATCCTCTATTTCATCAAAGATCTATTTTTTTCCCTGTAGCATTATACTGAGTTTTGCTGGTTGAGTTATTCTTGGCTCTAAGCCTATAGTTTTTTTTTTAAACCCTTACCTTCCATCTTGGAGTCAATACTGTGTATTGGCTCCAAGGCAGAAGAGTGGTAAGGGCTAGGCAATGGGGGTTAAGTGACTTGCCCAGGATCACACAGTTGGGAAGTGTCTGAGGCCAGGTTTGAACCTTGGACCTCTTGTCTCTAGACCTGGCTCTCAATCCACTGAGCTACCCAGCTGCCCCCTTGGAATTTCTTTAAGGATGTGATTGATGAAGTCTTACTCTTTCTACTTTGCTGTCTGGTTCTAAGAGTTCTAGGAAATTTTCTTTTCAGATTTCTTGAGTTAAAATGTCTGGCCCCATTTTTTTTAGCCATGACATTCATATAGCTCAGTGATTCTTAAGTTTTTCTCCTTGATCAATTTTGCAGATAAATTGTTTTTCCTGAGATACTTTATATTTTTTCTATTTTTTTAAAGAGTTTTGACTTTTGTTTTCGCATTTCTTATTGTCTCATGGCATCATTAGCTTCTATTTGGTCCATCCCATTTTTTTTAAACCTTACCTTCCATCTTAGAATCAATTCTGTGTATTGTTCTAAGGCAGAAGGGGGAAATGGGGGTTAAGTGACTTGCCCAGGGTCACACAGCTAGGAAGTGTCTGAGACCAGTTTTAAACCTAGGACCTCCCATCTCTAGACCTGGCTTTCAATTCACTGAGCCACCTAACTGACCCTCCCATCCTAATTTTCAGGAAGTTTGATACTTGGACAGTTTTGTATCTTTCATGCCAAACTGTTAATACCTTTTCAAGTTCTTTCTTCTATAGTCCTCATTTCTTTTAGAATTTTTTCCTCATTTCACTCATAAAAACATTTTAAACTAAAAAAAAATACTCTTCCTTTATGTTCCCTAAGAATTCTAGTTGACTTTGTGCTTAAACTATGGGTGGTTTTTGTTTGTTTGTTTATTTTTTAAGATTTTGTTTATAGATATGTTCTCTTCCAAGTTTGTGTCTTAAGTTTTCCTAACCCCATAATAGCTTTTTGTCATAGAATTCTTTTTTGTTTGCTTGTACTTCCAGCCTTTCTAATTTCATACTTAAAGTCTGGGCTTCTGCTATCTCTATAGGGAAGGTCTAGGCTGCTCTGGCAAAGCTCTTTCTTGAGCTCTCAGGGACAACTTAGAGACCTGCAAAGCTTTCAGTATTCTCAAAGAGGTCTGATCCAGAACAAAATCTGATTATTTTCTCCCTGGTCTGAGCTCTTAAGTTCTTGACCTGGGTTTAGGTCTGAGCTTTAAGTAGGCTGCTACTAGCCTTAGCCACCACTGGAAAACTGTAGTTTCAGAGTGACAGAACTGTATGCTCCCCTTTATTCTGGGATTCCTGCCATTCCTCTGCAGCCTTCAGTTTGAGCTAAAAGTTGGAACTGAGACCCTGCTCTGTTCCTAGGGTCTGAGCTATTACCTTTGATATTTATTTCTTAACTTTCTTCTTGCTGAGTACATAGGCTAGGGCCTGCAACTGTTCTTCATCTGAGAATGCTACCTCTAGGTATAATTCCTCTTTTCATTCTGTCCTAGATTTGTGACCTGAAGCTTGTTGAATAGCATAGTTTTTAGTTGGCAAACTCTTCCCACATCCTGTACAGCATAGCAGACTTTTTTCTGGTGCACAACCTCTTCTTGTACTAAAGTGCTCTGGCCAGACCCTATTCACAGACCTCTCTGTCTGAGATGGAAAAATGATTGTTTTTATTTTATTTTTCTTAGGTTTCCCTACTAGTATTGTGTCTGATACATTTTCTAGATCTGTTCATAGGAGTTTGTGGGGAATGCAGGGGTAGAAGTAGGGCAAGGAATATTGCTGTATTTCTTACTATTGCTCTGCCTTGTCATTATAATTTTGAAAAAATTCAGTTTTGATTGCTTTATTCTTGTTCTTTCCATTTTCATTTTTGTAATTTTATGCAGGTATCCCTTTCACATCATGGGGGTTTTGGAGCCCATCTGGAAAATATGTTTACATTTTTTGGCTTTCATGTTCTCTTTAAAAATTAACTTTTTACTTATTTTAACTTTAAAAAAGAAATTGTGCATATTTATGGTATTAAAAGATAAAGTATATTGATATTATACAATACTATAAATATATTTTATGCATTTCTGAGTTCCTAACCTTTTTTTCTTTCTGTTGGTCTTTATGTGTGTTCTGTGGCTTCTGCAAAACTCCCCCCAAAATCCCATTTAACTTCTTATGCTGATCCCCAATACATCAAAACTGCTATGGGGGAAGTTGTGATATAGAAGGGATACCTGTGTATTGTTTTCCTAATTTTGTTTACTTCACTTTCCTTCGATTCACTTAGTTCCACAATTCTGATTATTTCTTAGAGTATAGTAGAATTCTATTTTTCTGTTCTCCAGTTTGTTTAGCCATTTCCCACTTCCAACAAAGACATCTGTTTTACATGGGACTTTTATTTTTATTTTTGAATTCCTAGTGTGATGAATCAGAGGATATGGACATTTTAGTCACTTTCTTCAAATAGTTGAAGAGTGGTAGTCCCATTCACAGTTCCACAATAGTTATTTATAATGCCTCTTTTCCTACCATCCCACCAACACTTACTCTGCCATTTTTTTTGTCTCTTCCATTTTGTTGAATATGAGGTCAGTCATTCAGTCAACACGCATTTATTAAGCAGTTACTATGTGACATGCATTATTCTAAGCATTGGGAATAATAAAGAGAGGGGGGAACCAAGGCAACCTCTTTCATGAGATGTGTTTTGAGCTGTCTTGAAGCAAGCCAGGGAAGCAAGAGGAGAAATTTTGATTGCAGAGGCTTAAGAAGACAGTGAAATGAAAAGAAGTAGAGCCATCAAGGATAGATGACTTTCTCAAGGAATTTAGACATGAAGAGAAGGAAGGACACTGGATAATAACTGTTGAATACTGTACAATCAACAGGGTTTTTTTTTTACTTTTTTTTTTAGAATGAGGAAGAAATTGGTATAGTATAGACAGCAGAGAAGTAGCCAATAGATTGGGGGGGGGGGCAGGAATGAAGATAAGTGTAAGAATGTGTATAATAATGCAATCTCCTGGAGAAGTAGGTACAAATTGGGATCCAAGGCTCATAGGAGTTGACTTTAACAAGAAGACAGTTCATTTCTTCATCAGATACTAGAATGAAAGAGAAGATAGTGAGGAAAGATGTCTGAGTAATTTTAGTTGAGGTAGAGAGGAAAAGAGGAAGCTCTTCACAAGTGACTTCAGGTGTTTTTTTTTTGTCAAGTAAGAGGCAAGATTCTTAACAAAGAGCATATGCTGTGGTACACTTGAGGTGAAATAATGTTTAGAATAGCCAATGGGGAGAGTGGAATAGCAAATTGATTAGGAAATCATGGAATGCCTTACTGCAATGAAAACCAAGTTAAAATTGTCAATATAGTTTGTGTGCTTTAGTATTTTTTTTTTCAGCTCTATTAACTGACAACGAATTGGAGCAAAGTAGTCAGATGGTGGGCATAATCCAGGGTTGAGGTTTGGCAAGACATACTGATAGGATTAGGTAGCAAGGAATTTGTGAGAAGATAGCTTTCGCCTACTTTTCCAGCTTTATTTTTTTTTATTGCTTCCCATTATTCATTTTATGTTCCATTCCAAATGGGCTATTGAACCAGATATATTGTATCATGCTTTTCATATCTTTAAACAGGGATTCCATAGTATACTTCCTTCTCATCTATGACTGTCAAAATTCCTTTTTTTCCTTGAATGCTTAGCACAGATTTCCTCTATGAATCCTTCCTTGATTCCCTTTCTACTATATAGCCAAAATTCTTCTTTGCCTTCTCAAATTTTCTTATTGTATTTTGTCATAATCTTTTCTTTATCATCATTACTCTGTAGCTTGCCATATACTTATCTGTTTACTGATCATTTTTCTCCTAATAGAATCTATGGTTTTTGTGGGACTGTTATTTTTCATTTTTGTGTAACAAGTAGCTTGCTCAGTGTCTTTGCATGTAGTTGCATTTAGAAAATTTTTTTAAAAATTGAATAGTTTCAAGTGGTTAAATATAACAAGTTATATCTGGATAAAAATATGCTTATTTGGAAAGTGGCATAAAATGAACAAGAAGCAACAACTTTATAGAAAATAAGCATTTCTTAAATTTTATGTGCAAATAAATAAGTGAAAGAAAGTTTCACAAATATGGGAACTTTATAACATTCATTATTTTGTAGAAAACATTGTCATGTAATTAACTGATCTTTGGAATACAAACTACCTTTTTTAAATGGGGTATCTCTGAGGCAGATATAAATTTTAGCTTTACATACTGATCTGGGTAGTCATGGGTGTGTGTGTGTGTGTGTGTGTGTGTGTGTGTGTGTGTGTATGATAGCGCATTAATAGCAGAAGTATAGTCTTTTTCTTTCAGAATAATCATTTTGTCTTATGTGGAAAATTTCAGGCTAACAATTGCAATATAAGCCTTAGTTCTTTGATCTCTATCTAATGTTCTATTTAGGTTGGCCTCTCAAAAATGAGGATGACAGATCCCTGTTTTGGTTCATAGAATAAGAGAATAGATTGGAAAGAAAGCATCTACCTTGAAAACTAAACATCCCAAATTGCATTTCTTAATTCACTAAAAATATTTTGTTTCTCTGCAACTTACATGTTATCTATAAAGCTGATTTTCTTTTTGTTATAGGAAGACAGTATGGGTTATTATAAAAATCGCTAATTGAGAATTGCAGTAAGAGCTGAGTTCAAAACCCACTTCTAACACTTAATAGTTGTTTGATAGTTCCATTAATCTCATTGAACTCATTTTTTTCATCTCTAAAATGGAAATGATAATTCCTGAATTACCTACCTTACAAGATTGCTATGAGGATCAAATAAGATAATACATATAAAGTGTTTTGTAAGCTTTAGAGTTGTATATAATTATCTGCTAATGATATTTATTATTTGTTACAATGGAGGATTAGAAAAGAGGAACTTAATATTTTTATATAGACACATTTTTCAGGTAGGGAACAGAATTGTATAAGCTTTAATTTGATCTATTTTTCTATTTTAAATCAGTTGATAATTAGAAAAATAAATATGACAGCACAAAACAACTTTTTAAATCTTCTTGTCACATAATTTTGTATACTCACAAAACCTGAAGTCATAGGCATAGCCAGTGTTACAAATAGGGAATTAAGATAGTGTAATTTTATAGGTGTTGTAAACATCCCTCTGCTCAGTTACCCCTTCTGGAGGGAGGAGAATTATATTCAGAATGGAAAAAACAAAACAAAACATCTTAAATCATTCATTATTAGCCCTCACATCATGAGAATTGGGTTTTTTTTTAGGTTGCTTTCTATAGCATTACTAGTGAAAGAGTCTTTTTAAAGGAATAAATTAGAGAATAAATTAGTTATTTTAAAGCAATGTTAGTTTTTGTTTTTATATCACTTTTATTTTCATATGTGAAACAAGTTTTGATTAGATGAATCTACTGAAACATCTCTGAGTAGCCAAAAAACAGCATATCATTAAGTACCCAATAGATGGGCAGTGAGGGTGGGGTGGGAAGAAAAGGGTGGTTAGTATTGCACAAAGGGTGGAGAAGGAGCACTGTAAGGCAAGTGTTTACCTGAATATAAGAGTTTTCCAACTAGTACTATCCTTGATTACGTCTTTTCAAAGAAAAACCTGTTTCAAAGCATACTGACAAAAAAGCCAGTTAGAGGGCAGTCCCCTTTGGCATAAGAGTATACATACAAAACAAATGCATTCAACCCACACACTTCAAATCACCACATCCCAAAGTTCACTCTGGATCTTCTGGTGCAGCTTGTGGTCTATGGAGGCATCTTCATGGTGTCTTCTCCAAACAGTTCACTTTCTGCATTTGGAGAGGTAGCATGTTTCTTAACCTAAAATTACTCTCAAAAGGAATTTAAACTTTGCAATTTAAAATAATAATATTTTTACAAAAGCTAACATTTTCCTCTCACCTTTGCCAAATTTGGTTGCATTTAATGGTCATATTTGTTATTGTTCAGTCGTTTTGGTTGTGTCCAATTCTATATGACTTCATTTAGACAAGGATACTTGAATGTTTTGCCATTCCCTTTTCCAGCTCATTTTGTAGATGAGGAAACCGAGGTAAAAAGGGTTAAGTGACTTGCTCAAGGACTCACAGTAAAGTGCCTGAGCATAGGTTAAATTTAGAAAGAGGTCTTCCTTACTTTAGACGTGGTGTTCTATCCACTATACTATCTTGTTGTCCAGGAATATATCTAGTGATAAATAAAGCATTTGCTGTCATATTTAGAGGAAGAGACAATTTAGTGCTAATTATATTTGGAGTCAGAAGACTTGAATTTGAATTAGGGCTGAATTATTTACTAGTTGTGTGATGATTTATACACACCATCTTCTCTGAGCCTGAAATTCCTTCTTTTAATAATAGTATAATACTTGTACTGTGTTATTATGAGGATCAAGTGAGGTAATGTTTGAATAATCACTAATGCTTATATAATACTTTAGGATTTACAAAGCTCTTTATATCGATAAGTCTTATGTATTATTAGCATGGGGCAGGTAAGCATATAGTGGATAAAATGCTTGACTGCAGTCAAGAAGAGTTAGAAAGATCTGAATTAAAATATGACCGCACATACTCAGTAACTGTTTACCTTGGACAAGTCTCTTAACCTTATTTGCCTTGGTTTCCTCCTCTATAAAATTAAAATAATCTGGAGGAAAAAGTGGCAAACTGGTCTAGTACCTTTGCCAAGAAAACCCCAAATGGGATCACAAAGAGACTAAAATGACTAAAGTAACAACAAACAACAATTATTAGTATTATTTTACTGTTTTGGAAACTGAGGTTAGTGATTTGCCTTGAAGGTAAATAAGCCGTAGCTTGATTTTAAAAGTAGGTCTTCTGACTTCTAATATACCATGATGCTTTGTAGTCTTAAAGCAATACTACTACGTGGTGATATTACTAAATCTTTTTTCTTTGTAGATTTGTAGCTATTTAAAAATATTTGATTATTTGTATGGTATTCAAGTGTAGATAATTTATGCATAACTTCATTAAAATTGAATTATTGGTTAATGTTTTTAAAATGCATACTTTTTCTTATTTTTCATTTGCAAAACTAGTGGTTTCCTACTTAAAATTTTTGTTAATTTGTTTGCTTTTGCATTTTTCATATATTATAGATTAGATAAAATAGTTTTTTTTAATGAATTTTGGACTAGTTCAAAAAAATTCAAAATTAGATCAGAGAATGGGCTTGATTTCGGACAATGTATGAATTATGAATGTTCACATTTTGATGTTGACTATGACTGACACTGGATCATTTAATCAGACATTTACATCAAATATATGATCACATAATTTTCCATATTTTTATGATTGAATCTTTCTAATAATTTTGTTTTTAAAAAGTCAACTACTCTAGCAAAAAAACCAAATCACTTCAGTGTAGTATATGTGTGATTCATTGAGTCATGAAAATAGATGTTTAAGATTTCTTATTTTGATATTCTGAAAAAATAATCACTTTTATATCTATTTCTATTATAGTACTTCTAATTGGAGTATATTTAATTGATGAATTCTGTTTTTCTTCCATAGGAATATGATATTCAAAAGAAAAAGGAATTATGGGGAATCTGTATATTCACTGCAGCCATAGACCTGGATGAGATGCCATTCACCTTTACTGAGCTTCAGAAAAACATAGATATAAGGTACATTTTGTGATATCAGTTGAAATATTTGTCAAAGTAAACTGCAACATATAACTCATTTTTACTATATAAGTAAGAAACCAAACTGGGTAATAGTCTTTTACTAAGAAAATTCAAGTTGAGGGGCATCTGGGAAGCTTAGTGGATTGAGAGCCAGGCCTAGAGACAGAAGGTCCTATGTTCTTATCTGACCTAAGACACTTCCCAGCTGTGTGACCTTGGACAAATCATTTGACCCCCATTCTGCCTTAGAACCAGTACACAGTATTGATTCTAAGATGGAAGGTAAGGATTTAAAAAAAGAAAATTTTAAAAAAGCAAAAAGAAAATGCAACTTTGAAGAAAACCCATATGGTCCATGAAATCCTATTTTTTTAAATGAGCCTTAGATTACCACCTGATTTTAGATCATCTTTGTTTTCAGTGAAGTCTTGGATTTTAGAACAATTTCATATTTGATATGAATTGTTCAGACATACTTTTGGGTTAATCTAATTATTCAGTTTGTATCAGATTGATGATCCAGCTTTGTACTTGTTTTAGTTAAATAAAACAGTTGAAAATTCTACAATTCGAGGTAAGATTTTTGTTGTATTATTACTTACTAATCAAAGTTTATTGGTAGGAGTATTGTCTTTATTGGTATAAAATACAATCCTTTTATCTATTAGCAGTCTTCATGATTTACTATGGCCAAAATAATTGATCACCTGTGGCCAACTTTCTGTTGTCGATCTTCTTTGTTTAATTTGGAAATCCTCAGATGACAGATGTACATAGCTGGGCCCATTTTGATACTTTTAGCTTGAGGATCTGCCAAATATGGACTTTAATGACATAGTCTTTGAAAATGTATTTACATACTTTGAGGTATCAGTAGGATTTTTCATAGACCTTATAATGTGAGAAAATGGCTTCAATATATTTAACTAATTTATTAAATTAAATATAATTTACCAAATATTTTATAAGTCATTGTTTTAGTTTTGTTAATTAAAATAACCAGTTATAATTTTTTCCTGGTATAGCTTCACAACTAATATAAACATGTAACAGTTTGTGTATTCCAAGAGAATCCCTGTGGTCTAGTGGATAGAAAACTGGACCTGGAGCTTGGAAGACCTGGGTAAATGTCCAATCACTGACATAGACTGATCATGTGCCCTGGGAAAAGCCCTTACTCTCTCAGAGGTTGAGACATCTCTAAGGATAGATGTATATTTGGAGAGGCTAACTTGACTGGAGTTACCTTTTCTGGTGAAATCACCCCCTCTATCATGTTGTAAAAATGAAATGTGCATGTGAATTGTAAAAAAAAAAAGAAAGAAAGAAAAAAATATATATTAAGGTTATAGCAGATAACAAGAAATCAATTGGTATAAATGGGGGGGAGGGGAGTACTAACTTGAGCCCCTAAGTAGTGACCTAAAAAAATTAAATCTATTTTGTCAAACAATGAAATTAGGAGAATTTGATTTTGACTGGCTCAGCCCAACCTCTTCCATTATACCCAACTAATATTTTAAATAGTGAAACTATTTAGGACTTGAATTTTTTATTTCCTATAATGATCTGTTTTATTGATAACTATATTCCCTCACCCTATCAAATATGTAAAGAAAGCTATCTTACGATTTTTCTTCAAGGTCCAAATGATAACTACTGCAAAGGAATATAACTGACTTGTTTAGTAAAATTATAGCACACATTGTTTCAGACTGAAATGCTTTTACTTAAAAATAAACTACTACATTTTAGGACTATACTTAACATGTTAACTTAATTTTTCAAATTCTTTTCTTTGTAGTGTGCATAAATTTTATCATTTGCTAAGAGAAATTGATACCAGTACTAAAGTTGACAGTACTGTTTCCAGACTAATGAAGAAATATGATGTTTTATTTGCACTCTACGACAAACTGGAAAGGTAAAATGAAATTTTTATTTTTAAGAAATAAATCTTAGCTTTTACTATTAATATCTTAATAGTATACAACTTGGTTTAGTTAGCATGTTTTGAATACTTGCTATTTTAAATACTATTTTCTTTTTAGTACAACAAAGATCTTTTGATGTATGGTTTATTGTTAGCTTTTCATATGTTGTTGTGAATAAATGAATATGTTCTCCAGCTGATGCTTCCTTGTGCTCAGCAAATTCCTGTTTCTAAATGGAAAAGTATCATAGAATCTTAATTGTCTGGTCAGAACCATGAATAATCAGAACAAAAGCTGAGGTAAGGAGAGTTTTAGGGGATAGGGTTTATTTTTTATTTGCTCATCTTGTTCTTTCCCCTGTCATAGAATTGAGGAGGCAGTATTGTATCACTTCTCACATTAGAGACAGAAAAAGCAAGCAAAAAGTCATTTCCACATTTGAGTCATTCCTGTTCAGATTCTTGATTCTCTTCTAAATGCCAAAGATTATCTTTTAGTTGTATAAACACTCCTTTACCTGGATGAGGAGGGCACACAAGAGAAAAATAATCCTTTGGTGTTCTAGAGAAAATAACTTTGAGTATGACATTAAAAAAAAGCTCCCTTACCTCCAACTTTACTTCAGAGGTTTACTCTTGTTTTTCTTTCCTCCCCTCTCTTAAAGGCCTCATATATGATTGAAAATCTAAAAGGAAAAGTTTTTTTATTTAAAGTTGGGGGAAAACAAGTAATGAGATTTCTCTATAGCATTGCATATTTGATATCACCAAAACTTTCATATTTTTCATCACATGATCTAAAACTTTTAAATTAAAAAATATAGCAGCATTAAATATTGTACCACCAAGATTAGAATTAAAATTTTCTATTATTTTATTCCTGGAAACCAAGATTTTCAGTTTTCAAAATGTTTAATTTTTGGTGAGAATGAACTGAGGCTTGATCTGGATTTATTGGCCTCACTTTCATTTTGTCCCACTGTTATGGAACTTTCTACTTTCTTGTGATCAAAAGGATTTCAACTTATATATCCTACTTTAATCTTCCTCATTTCCTTTCCCTTATCAACTTCCTAAAGAGGTCTTTATAATTCTCCTTGGGACTATTAAGAAATATGCATATAAGGAAGTATTAAGAAAAAAAACTTTGTGTACTAGCACAATGTTTCTCCATCTCTATAACTTTAGTCTTTAACAACTAATTTCTAAAACTAAATAGGCCACCCATTTACTGAAAGGTATATAAGTTTGTGGGAAAGAAAAGAAACAAGTTAAGATAAAGGAGGAGGACAAAATGAAACCTATAGAGAATAACAAGAGTTTAGAAAGAACAAGATTTTAAGATGGGAAGAGCAATAAATATTGCTTAATATATATGTATTATAGCTAACTCTTGATTATGGACAGTAGTGGTATAGGTAAGCTAAAAGTAATTTACAATTAGATTTGGCATGTATGATATTGAATTTCCCTACCCCTAGTAGCTCAACCTTTTAACATACAAATTCATAGGTACATATATGTGTGTATATATGTACATATATACATACATACACATACACATAATTTCAATAAATAATTTTAGAATTACTCTGGATTATCTGAGCACATTTCAAATAATAGTTTAAAGGAGCAGACCAGAAGCCTGCCAACTGTTTGGGATGCAAAATCTTTAATAAATAATCCATATATACAATTGAGAGCAATTGAGAATTAGTGCCTTGGGGTAGGTTGGGTTAGTAAAAGTGTTTACTTTTCTACAAGACTGAATTTATTCTGCCTCATTTAACTTAGCATTTTCTGAAAAGCTACTGAGAGGATTAATCATTATGTAAACCCTGTTTGTTTCAAAGTGGTGTCTAATGCAACCATGCAAATGATCATAGTACAAGGAGAGTATTAGTGTACTCTAAAATTATGGAAAGAAATGTACATTTAGCTTTCTTTAAATTTTTAAGTACCTTGATATACATTATTATTATCATCATTATTTTGTTCTGAGTATATGATTTCATTGGTGTGGAGAACTCCTGATTTGGGAAAAATTCCTGTCTCTGAACCATAATTTCATTTTTCATTAGGGTGAAATTTCTGAAATTGGAAAAAAATGTTTTATAACTTTTATCTTCCTAAAAATGCATTTTCTTTAAAAAAAATCAAATGCACTTTGTTAATAAAATAACATTTTCTCAATAAAATAATGATGTTAAAGAAGTTTCAAAGATTAATACTAAAAAAAAACCCCAGACTAGAGAATTTTCAGTTTTAAGAAAATCTTAGCCTAAATTATGTATTCTTCCCTTTCAGGACATGTGGACTTATATATGTGGCTCAACCTAGTAGTCCGTAAGTGATTCAGAATGCTATTTTGATTTTTCTTTTTTCTTGTACTAGTCAAGTATATATTGATCCTAATTGTCTCCTTGGTTTAGAGGGTGGGGCTACACTTAAGAGTTCATGGATGATAAAGGTCATCTACCACATCATAAAGATTCTGTGGCTGTGGGCTCTGATATTAATCTTCCATGTGTTATTTGTATGTTAAACAGAATGTAGCAAATGGCTGAGGGCTGTTCATCATTCCAACTTGGAAAAACAGCTTAAATCAATTAATCAGTAAATGTTTATTGAGTTTTTTCACATGTTCAACTGATAAGCAACAGCAGCTATTTTATAAAATCATAGCACATACTTATCAAAAACAAACTAATTTAACCAATCATAATTAAATAAGTTGTTAACACACATGTTACCTAATGGGCATCTGCTGTTTTGGGTTTGAGGAATGGAAGATGGTAGAGTAACTCACACAAAGTTAGTTTTCACTTATATAACCATATTTATATTATATGATTATATTTATGAGAATGGTTATATAAATTAAAGTAATATAAGTCAAGTCTAATTTTTTCTTGGAACCAGTGTTCTAATAATAAAGGATCAGATTATTGGCAAATGAGAATGACTTGATGCCTAGATTTTTATGTAGTACTTATAAAAACTACATTTAACAAATTGTATCAATGCCATATATTTGAAAAAATTTTTAAGTGTATATAAAATATAAATCAATTAAGTAGGCATATATGAAATTAAATCAGGTCAGCATAATAACCAGCTATGTAAAATGTTATATGACATATCAACATATTTACAAAAAGTATTTATCTTTATAATTTTTGCCTTATTTTTCAATAAGAAATTTAGAAGATAAAGCTTCACCTAATCTTTGTAGATTATTGTTTTGTATTGTTTTTTAAGTTTCATTGAAGCCTTTTTTTAAAATCCCACAATCATTTCCATGTACCACCTCACATCCAGCAAGTTGACAAAAATGGAAAGCATTGATTATGTTTTAGGGCATAAACACTTCATCAAAACAAAGAAAGGCAAAAATATTAAACACATCACTTACTGATTACAATGAAATAAAAGTCATAATTTTTTAAAGAATGAGTAATTGGAAACGAATATAATCCCAAAGACCTGGATCAAAGAACAAATTGTAGAAACCATGGAAAATTTCATCAAAGAAAATAATAGTAATGACATTATAATAAATTGCATTCAACTAAAGCTTCTTTGGAGGAAATTTCAATTTTTAAATTCTTTCTTCAGTAAAAGAAAGACACATTGATGAGTTGGGCACACAAGTAAAAAACAGAAACAACAAATTAGAATCTTCAGCTAAGTAACAGCAAAAAAATTATGAAAAGAGGAAATTAATATAGTCTGAAATTAAAAAAAAATTGAATTGATAAATCTAGGAGCTGGTTTTTTTCTTTAAAAACACTAAGAAAATAAACAGCTAGTCAATTTTTTTAAATAGAGGAAAACCAAATTTTATCAGTATCAAAAAGGAAAATTCATAACAATTGAAGAGAAAATTATTATTTTATATAAATGTATAAAATAAATCTATTAAATTTTATTCAATTACATCCCAAAATATGGTAATTTAGGAGAAATAGATGAATACTTCAAAAATATAAAATGTCAAGATGAACAAAAGAAAAAAGTATATTATTTAACATACTAATGGAAAAAATTTGAGCAAGTCATAAATTAACTTTAAAAAAAAAAACAGAACAAAACTCTAGGACTAGATGGATTTTACAAGTGAGTTCTAACATTCAAAAAAACAATTCCAATATTACACAAATTATTTACAAAATAGGAAAAGAAGACATCCTTTCAGTCTCTTTTTGTAATGCAAATATGATATTAATAATTAAATCAGCCATATACTCCTAGTTGACCTGTGCCTCAAAGAGAAGGAAAAGATGAAAAGGTCCTATATATAAATAAATATTAATAGCTTCTCTTTCATAGACTAAAATCTGGAAATTAACAAGGTGTCCTACTTGAAGAATGATTAAACAAATTGCTGTATATGTATAATAAATAATATTGTGCTGTAAGAAATGATGAAATGGACAATTTGAGAGGAAACTTAGGGAGACCTCTATGATCTGATGCAGAGTGAAATGAACAGAAATAGAACATCATTTACATAATGACAATGTTATAAAGAAAAACAACTTTGAATGCCTTTGAATTTTGATCAATGCAGACCTATAGTTCAGAGGCCTAAAGATGAATCATGTCATCCACCTCCTGACAAAGAATTTATGGGTTTAAATTTCAGAATGATACATACATTTTTGGATATGCTCAATGTTAAAAATTGTTTTGCTAGACTATACAAGTTTATAATAAGGATTTTTTAAAACTGTCACATTGGAGAGAGGGGAATGGGATAGAGAACTTTTTAAAAAATTCTAACATAATAAAATACCCCCTTAATTTTTATTTTATTTTGTAATCCTAAATTTTAAAGGTGAAGCTTCATCAGAATCATAACCTTAGGGGAGATTTTTGTTTTGGCATATTTTTTTAGGTCTGTTGATGCCTTCTGTTTTTTATGCCATAGTCATTTCCTTTTGCCACCTCACACTCTACAAGTTGGCAGATAACAAAAGATGAGAACAGGCTTTGGAGAGTCAAGCCACCCTTCTTAATTGGGCTTTGAATTTTCTTCATTTTCTCCTCTAATGCCCCACCCTCTTTCAGATTTCTTTTGTGTATTATCTTCCCTCCTTAGTTTATAAGCTTTTTTTTTTTTTAAGACCAATATTTCACACCATTCACCAAGATAAAATCAAAATGGATACATGACCTAGTTAGAAAGGGAGATATTATAAATTAGAACAACAGGGAAAATATTACCTATCAGATTTGTGGATGAGAAGAATTTATGAATAAACAAGCTAATAACCGTTATAGGACATATAATGGGTCATTTTTTTTTACTTTTAAACATTTTATTTGGTAATTTTCAAACATTATTCATTGGAAACACAGATCATTTTCTTTTCCTCTCCTCCCCCCCTCCCCAACCCACTACCCGTCCCATAGTCAACGCGCGATTCCACTGGGTATCATATGTGTTCTTGATCCAAACCCATTTCCATGTTTTTGGTATTTGCATTAGGGTGTTCATTTAGAATCTCTCCTCAATCATATCCCCTCAACCCCTGTAGTCAAGCAGTTGCCTTTTCTCGGTGTTTTTACTCCCACAGTTTGTCCTCTGCTTGTGGATAGTGTTTTTTCTCCTAGATCCCTGCAGATTGTTCAGGGACATTGCATTGACACTAATGGAGAAGTTCATTACCTTCGATTGTACCACAGTGTATCAGTCTCTGTGTACAATGTTTTCCTGGTTCTGCTCCTTTCACTCTGCATCACTTCCTGGAGGTTGTTCCAGTCTCCATGGAATTCCTCCACTTTATTATTCCTTTTAGTACAATAGTATTCCATCACCAACATATACCACAATTTGTTCAGCCATTCCCCAATTGAAGGGCATCCCCTCATTTTCCAATTTTTGGCCACCACAAAGAGCGCAGCTATGAATATTCTTGTACAAGTCTTTTTCCTTATTATCTCTTTGGGGTACTATGCAGTGCTATGGCTAGATCAAAGGGTAGACAGTCCTTTATCGCCCTTTGGGTGTAGTTCCAAATTGCCCTCCAGAATGGCTGGATCAATTCACAACTCCACCAGCAATGAATTAATGTCCCTACTTTGCCAAGAATATAAGCTTCTTGAGGGATCCCAAGTGTAAACTTATCACAGTATTTGGCACATACTAGATCCTTAATATATGTTTATTGAATGTAATTGAATTGGTTTAGCTATTCTAGATATCAATTTGAAATTAGTCAGTAAAATAGAATTTCCACAGACTTTAATCCAGTGATCCCACTATTGGGTATATATACATACCTACATACAAATATATATTTTCATATACCAAGGAAGTTAAACTAAGTGGATATTCATTAATTGAGGAATGATTGACAAAACAGGAAAAGAATATAGCAGTGTATTATTGCACAATAAAAAATGATACATGAGGATTTCAGAGAAACATGGAAAGATGTGTATGAATCCATGAAGAATGAAATGAGCAGAACAATAAAGAACAAGACATATTCATAAACATTAATTAATTATTTACTTGCTAGGTATTAGATTCTTTGTTATGTGCTGGGGATACAAAAAACAGAGCAAAACATGCTCCCTGGTCTCAAGAATTGTTATGGGCAGTAAAATACATATAAGATGTGTATAGTGTAAATGAGAAGTACTGTCAAAAGGAAGACAAGGGAGAGAGTAAGGAAAGGCCTCTTAAAATGGGATTTTGAGTTTAGCCTTTAGGAAATTTAGAATTGAAGAATCAGGTGAAGGGGGAGTATAGTCCAAGGTTGGGGGAAAACCATCAAAAAGGTATGGAATCAAGAAATGTGTCATGTCATATCATGTGTGTGAAGAACAGGAAGATGGCCAGTATGAAGAATACCTGAATTTAAGATAAGTTTAAGAAGATTGGAAAGTCAGGAATGGGCCAGGTTGTGAAGGACTTTAACTGCCAAAAGATGATCTTATTTTATCCTGGAGCTAATAAAGAATCACTATTTATAGATTAAAGAATTGAATGATCCAAACTATGCTTTATAAAGAGAGATCCCTGGCAACTGAGTTGAGTGTAGAGAAAAAAGGTGAGGAAACCAACTAGAAGGCTATTATAGTAGTTGAAGTTCGATGTGATGAGGACCTGTACCAAGGTGAGGAAGATTGAGGAGAGATGAAAAGGTTTAGAATTGACATTATTTTAAATGAGAAAATGAATCACTTAAGAAGGTATAAAGGAATTGTTTTGCTGCAGTCAGGGTTTAGTAGAGATTATGTTACACAATTTTGTAGTGAACTAGTTAGCATAGTTTCATGATTTTCTTAAGTAGTTTATGAGTAAGAATTAAAACAGTACATGGTAGGAATAAGCAAAGTTTGGGGATCAGCAGGTTGAGATGGGCAATACTATAAGACGGTAGGCACTTACATGTAGAGGATAGTACAGCATTGAAATGGTTCACCAAGGGTACTGGTAGCAGGAGGAGGAAAGTGTAGTAGAAGTGATAGCTTGGGGTTTGGGGTGGGGGACAAAACCAAACCAAACAAAAACAAAAACAAACAACTGAGTAGTGGAGGGATTGGAGGCAATAGTGATGAGCAGGATTAGGCTAGGTAAGGTGAACTCTAAGTAATTGGAAAACTTACAGTTCCAGAGAAAAGATAATGAAATATATCCCTCTCTTTTAGACCTGGAGGCAGAGGGTTCCTTACTGGTTCCTAATAGACTTTGTTAGATATTTGTGCTTAAATCTTCTTGTCATAAGACTGAACTGGGGTAGGGAGAAGGTTTTTCCTCATAGAAATGACTGATGACAAAAGGCTTCAATAAAACTTCTTTTTTAAAAAAATTGCATAAAACCAAGGCAATATTTGAACATTGGATCCTCTTCCCTCCCCCTCTCTTGTGTAATTGTCTGCTAAGACTGAACTTTTGCCATAATACATGACTTCAGTTATCACAGAGTAAATATATATTTGCCACCAAGGACAATAAATGGTTTTCAAATTAATATGCCATATTGCATGCTTCCTACCCCTAGATTTGACTTTATATTATCATTAATACCTTTTATCATAAATTTTTCATTTTTTTTCCTGTGGTCTATTTACTAGGATATCTTCTGAAATAAATTCTATGTTGGTGCTAAAAGTTTCTTGGATCTTGTTTTTGTTGGCTAAAGGTAAATTTATTATATTTATTGAATGAGTTCTATATAAAGTGCCTAAAGAATTCTATAAATGTGAGCTATTATTATTTATCAAATGATTATATCTCATGAATCTCCTGTGCCATCTAGCTCAACCTCTACCTAAACAAGAATACCTTCCAAAACATTCTCAACAAAGGTGTTCAACTTTTGCTTAAGACCTTAATAAAGGAATGTATACTTTCCAAGTTATAATCCATTCTATTTAGATAGCTTCAATCATTAAGAAATTTTTTCCTTATGGCAAGCCCAAATCAACTTCCCTACAATTCCATCCTCTTCCTCAGTCAATTTCTTGTCTTTATAATACTTCAGGATAGCTTCATGTCATCTTTAAGTTTTCTCTTCTCTAGAATAAACATCCCTGGTTCCTTCAACCTCCTCACCACTTAATTGCCTTTTTAGGACATGCTTCAGCTTGTCAACATCCTCCCTAAAATGTGGTGACTCAGGAGTAAACTCAATTCTATAGATGTGTTCTGATTAAGCTAAAGTACAAGTTAACACCTTCTTCTTTCTTGGACTTTTGTTCTTCTTTTAATTCATCTTAGATTGCACTAATGTTTTTTTAGCTGCCATATTATATTTTTGACTCATATTATAACTCGTAGTCCCCCAAAACCCCTAATACTCTTTTAGATGAACTATTATCCAGCCACACACCTCTCGTATCTTATTCTTCTGGAGTTGATTTTTTGAAATCAACTGTAGAACTTAAATTTATTTCTGTCATTTATCCCATTCATTGGTATGGCCTTTTAAATCTTTTTGGACTTAACTCTGGTATCCATTATCTTGATTAACACTCATAGCTTTGTGTCATCTGCAAACTTGATAAGCATGCCATCTATACATTCATCAAAGTCATTGATAAAATCTTCGAATTGCAGTGGATTGAGAAATACCTGGAGTACCAACCTTGACTCCTCCCTACTTGTTGGGATTTAATTTGGCTAGTTACACAGCTAAGGGTACTATTATCTTGGCCTTTAACTCCCCACTAACATAGCATGCAAGACTGTCAGACTTTTTGCTGAAATATAGGTTCATTGTATCTATATGATTCTGTTGATCTAAAAGTCTAGTATCTTTCAAAAGAGGAAATGAGGTTAGTGGGCCTTGATCTTTTCTTCCTTGCTGAGCCAATATGGTGAAGTAGAAAGAACACTGAATTTGGAATCAGGATCTCTGAATTCTAATTCTGGCTCTGCCACTCATTATTTTTGTGACTGGGTTTAACTAAGTCTTGATTAGTGCAAATGACAAATCTTATGAAATAGTAAAATATTTAAAATTGTACCATTCAAAGTTTAAACTATAGTAGTTGATTCTATCCAAGGGAAAATATGCAGTGAAAAATTGAATATTGCGGATACTTACCTGGGCTTACTGTTCATGTCTCCTAAGCATTACTAGCTATATTTAAATTTCCTTTCTCTAGGCCTCTACTTCTTTATTTGTAAAATGAAGGGGCAGAGTTAGTTAATCTCTAAAGTTCTTTCTGGCTTTAAATCCATTATTTTTTGATTCAGTAACTTTTAATGAATTCTGCTTCCATTTCTAAATACTCACAACTGACTCTATTAATATTATTCCATATTTCAAGAAATATTAAACTGACACTTTGTACAGACAACCTTCTCTTCCTGGTGCTTCCCATTTAACTGGGCCAACACTTAAAATTCTCCAGTCTTGCAGTATCTCTCCCATTCACCATGATCTTTAAAAAACAAACAAACAAACAAAAAAGCCTGGCAATGTTTCAGTTATCTTATCTTCCAGTTCTTTCAATACCCTGGGATATAGTTCACTAGGGCTGAGTGATGTGAATCTGTGAAGAAGTTAGACATTTTCTTACTGTCTTCTTACTTATCTTGAATTTCAGTTTCAAGAGAGATCATTCTCCTTGAGAAAAAAAAAAAACAGAAACAAAATTTTAGTTTAGTCTTGCCTGTTCTTCAACGTTAGTGTTATTATTTCCCTATCCATAGTCCAGTAATATCTGGATTAATAGTATTCTCACATGTGGAAACTACACTTTTCTCATTATGTATTTTATTTTTTCTTTGAGCAATTTATGTAGACTTACTTAACTATAAATATCTAGGGCACTTTTTTGTCTGTGGAGCTATCATAAAGACTATCCAGAAGTATGATTTTGGACAAGTTGTTTAACTTCTTTGAGTCTCAATTTCCAAATCCCTAAAATATCACATTCTCCCTTTAATAGAATTGTTATATACAAAATTATTTAGAAATTTTAAAGAACTACTTAATTGTGAGTTTTTCAACTGTCATATATTGACTGATAGTACATCTTAATAGCCAAATTTGGGGTACATTGCAGTATATAGCATTTCCACACTCAGATTTTGAAAGCCTGTTTGAAATATATTTCAGATGCCCCCTGAAAGAGCACATTAGCTGTAAATGTATATGTGATTGCATATATACACAGACCTATGTAGATATGTGAAATATAATTTACCTTTTTACATAATAATAAACGTTCATCTACTGGAGGAGAGATGAGGGAATAATCATTTATATGATGCCTCTTACATGCCAGGCTCTATGCTAAGTGTTTTACAAATATTATCTCCTTTTATCCTTATAATTACTGTGCAAGGTAGGTGCTGTTATCCTCATTTTGCAGTTTAGGAAATGGAGGCAAACAGATATTGTGACTTCCCCAAAGTTACACTGCTATTGAGTGTATTAAGATGAATTTGAACTCGAGTCTTTCTGATACTAGACCCAGCTCTCTATCCCCTGCCCCATCTAGCTGCCTACCTAATAATACTTAATGCAATAAGTTATAACTTTCTGATCTTAATCACTAGACAATTAAAAATGTAAACTTTTATTTTCAGACCCTGAGAAAGTGAGTGTGTATGTGTGTTTGTGTGCATGTATGTGTTTGCATGTAACATATATAGACAGGATATTCCAAAAAGTCTTAGTGCAATTTTAAGCTTTAATAGGTTAAGATTTGCACCAAGGGGCAGCTGGGTGGCTCAGTGGATTGAGAACCAGGCCTAGAGACGGGAGGTCCTAGGTTCAAATCTGGCCTCAGACACTTCCCAGCTGTGTGACCCTGGGCAAGTCACTTGACCCCCATTGCCTAGCCCTTACCACTCTTCTGCCTTGGAGCCAATACACAGTATTGACTCCAAGACGGAAGGTAAGGGTTTTAAAAAAAAAGATTTGCACCAAGATTTTTTGGGATAGTACATAAAAATACTCATACTTATGTAGATGTCCATGTGTCACTCTGTATGCACATATGCATATGTGCATATTTTATAGATTACTCATATATACATAATTCCCATGGAAATATATATAATAAATACACATACTTATATGTCTTATTGTTATCTTAGAATGCAAGCTTTTGGGGTACAGAGGTTATTTTAGTTATTATACTTTTTATGTATAGTTTCCATATATACCATTGGAGACTGCATGATACAAAGGACCTCTGAGTCTGGAATCAGAAGATCTTAATTCAAATCATAATCCTGATACTTGCTACTTACTCTTGTGATCTTGGACAAGTCTCTGTGAACCTCAGTTTCCTTGTCTGTCAAATGAAGGAATTGAAGTAGATGGCTTTAAGGTCTTTTCCAGCTCTAAAACTATGATCTTATAAGTAGATACTTGAAATATATTTTGTCTGTTTTGAAATAAACATTCCTCTGGAGAGTTAATATACTAAATTTTTTACAACTTACTGATCTTTAATCACTAGACAATTTAAAAAGTGAACTTTTTTACTTCTAGGGGAAATATTACAGATGGAAGATGATCTGGTGATTTCATTTCAGTTAATGTTGTGTGTCCTTGACTATTTTATCAAACTCTCACCTCCTGCAGTGCTCAATGAGCCATATAGTAAGTATTCCCTGGATTTATTCATTGTATCTAAGTTCAGTTTACTGAATAGGTAATTTCCTGAATGATTATATCATTTTGTGAAATCTGAAATTCCGACTTCAAATTTTAAAACTTTATTTTATATTTGTATATATAAAATAATGTAATAGTTAATATATTATAATTAGCCTGGTGGAATGGGGCATGATGATACATTTATATAAATAATAACTTATCTGCTTTTTATTAGTGTAGTCGTATGTGACTGAATTTTATTTTTTTCACATTGAAATTTTTTTCTTAGCTTTATTTTATTCCAAAAACAAATTTACACATGTTTTCCAAAGTTACATGATTTGTATTGTCTCCCTCCCCTTTTCCCTGTCCCCTCCTAGAGTGGATAAGCAATTCTACTGGATTATAAATGTATTATCACTCAAAACATATTTCCATATGTGATAATTAAAATGTTTTGGGAGCAAGGGAAATATATAACAATTATGACCGCTGAAATATGTTTTCTACTGTGTCTTGGTTTTATATAAATATAAGATGGTTGCCAGGGAATATATTCCCAATTTATGAATATTCCCAAGCCAACTGGGTTTTATAGAGAAATTTAATTTATAATACAATGATTAATCAATAGAAAAAGAGAGAAAGTAAGAAAAGAATAAGAATGAATAAATCAGTCAGTTGGTTTTATCACTCACCCAAGATCTCTCTAGGTAAGGCTTCTCATGCCAACCTCAGGCTCCACCTTCAAGAGAGCCTCCTTTCAAGAAATGTTTCCAGAGAATTCTCCTCCTGACTCCTCCTGAGTTCTCCTTCCACAGCCTCCTTCAAGACCTCTCCAGGAGCTCTCCCTCCAGGACCTCTCTCCTCTCAGACTCCTTCAGAGCATCCCCCTCAGAGCAAAACCTCCAGGACCTCTCTCCTCTCAGCTCCTTCAGAGCAACCTCCTCCCAGAGCAAAAAACTCTCTCTCTCTCTCCTCAGACCCCGCTATCTTTAAGGAAACCATCTAAGTTCCCTCCCCTCAGTTCTCACATCTACCAATCACTGTTGATGTCCCCCCTGTGCCAATGGTGGCTCTAGTTTAACCCAGGACCACTCAGAGGTCTGTGGCTTTGCACATGTCTGTTGAAGGTCATATTCTCAAATAATTAAATCTTGATCTTCCTAAAGCAGCCCTTCCTAAATCCTGTTACTCTAAGTAGGGTGGAGATTGTATTTTCCAAGACCTGGTTCTGTCATTCCAAGTATCTCTATTGTATCAATTCTAAAATCAATCATGACTCAAAGAACTTCCTGTTCTATGCTTAAGCATAGGTCAAAGCCCTTTCCATTGTTTAGCAAAAGGTTTCTGTCCTAAAGTAGTCTTAAGTAGGGAGGAGAAAGATCCTCCCATGCCAAGGGGTTTCACATTCCAATAGAGTTCTTACTATCAGTAGGAAATTTTTTCCAGTATTAAATTTCCCAATGGGGAAATTTCCAACATTCATAAGTCTAAGAAATTTTAAGGTTTACACATATTATTCATTTTTGTAAGAGAATAATATTATAAAACCCAAACCCCAAATCATAAACCCAAATAAACAAGTGATTAATCATATGTTTTCATCTGCATTTCTATTCCCACAGTTGTTTCTCTAGATGTGGATGGCATTATTTTTCATAAGTCCCTCAGAATTGTCCTGGATCATTGTTTTACTGTTAGTAGCAAAGTCTATCACATTTGATCATGACTGGCTTTTCTGAGTATGAACTATTGTCCTTCACTTTAGTGAGTAATGAAGTTAATATATTTGAATAAAATAATATCCATTCTTAAACATTAAAAACATTTTGACCCAGTTTAAGTTGGATGAAATAAATTTGTATTGTTTTGAAGACATTTGTGAGACTTTCTCCAACTGTATTCAGCAGTTTGTGAGTATGAAAAGAGGAAGTAGCTGGGAGGAGTAATTCAGGACTGAAATATGGCAAGAAGAAAGTAGATTTAAGATATAGAGGCAAGAAATTCAAGAATAGTGTAAAGTTAAAATATCCAACTCTAAGATTGAGGTTGGTGAGAAAGGCAAGTGAAGTCAAAGCTGAAGAAACCACCTGAGAAAGTAATGAGAGGTAGAGAGATTCTCTTAACATATTCTCCATATTTTTTACTATTGTTAGATCTGTAACTCTTTTTTCACAGCCTCACTTTCTTTCTCATATTCTATAGAGAACAAGAATTGTAGAATAAGGCACAAATATACTAAATATATCATAGTTAGTATATTTACTATAATTTAATATGGTGGAGAGATGAAATATTGATTATAGGAAGAAAGGAAAATAAGAGGTTGAATAATAGGAAGTTATGATCAGATAGACTAAATTTCAGACTTTATAATTAGGAAGTGGAACATTTATGGGTAATGGTGAAATCTAATATGTTACTAGACCTATGTATATCTAAAGTAGATCATGGAATTTTAAAAAGCTGAAGAATAGGGAGGTTAGAGACTATCTTGAGGATATTCAGGTTCCCTAATGTAAGGAAAGGAGTTAATGAGGAAATATTGATGGTTAACCAAATCTTTAATTCTTTAAGAAAGAAGGGAGAATGATTTGGGATTCAGTATGTTAGAGTCATCAATATTTGGATTGGGTGGAAAATTTTGACTGAATGTTTTTTAAAAATCCTTACCTTCTGTCTTAGAATCAATACTAAGTATTAGTTCTAAGGCAAAAGAGCAGTAAGGGCTAGGCAATTGGGATTAAGTTATTTGCCCAGGGTCATACAGATAGGAAGTATCTTGAGGCCATATTTGAACTCCATATTTGGACCTCCCATCTCCAGGCTTCAATCCACTGAGCCACATGACTGCCCCAATTAAATGTTTTTCAAAGAGTGATGTAAGTAAAATTGGAATTTGAAAGTGACAGGGAGGAGTAAGGAATATTATGACTCCTTCTTTAGGACCAGTATGAGGGAGTTAAGGGTTGAACTATAGGAGAAGTTTTATAGCCAGTACTAAAGAAGATAGGCAAGAATGCAGTGTTGACAGGGGAACTAGATTTCAGTGAGGACTAGTAAATGGAAGGAATGTGAAAGAAATCGATCCAAGGAGAAATTTGTTCATTCTGGAATGGGCATAGTGGTCAGAATGGGGAGCATGGGAATGGGACATGGGGGAAATAGCATTAAGATGATAGGGATGAAAGAATGGGAGGAAGGGGCTAGAGATAATTTAATTCTAAATAACTCCTTTTCAATTCATAGGTAGAGAAAAAGGAGAAGCCAGTAAGGGTTATAATAGGTGGCAAATAAAGTCCACTATTTCCAGAGGATATTGCAAAGGGGGTTGCACTGTGTTGGGCTGGACCTAGATTGGCCTGACCTTTGACTACAGCTTCTCCTTTACTTTAGTGGCCAGGAGGAAGTAGAGAGGTGGTGATGGTTCTCTTGTCCACTTCCAATCTTCACTTCCCCTCCTCAGCTTCCATGGCCAGCCTTTCTGCTCAATTCACTACAGTATTGATCTACCATGATGGTTCTGTTGGGTATGATTGGTTCTGGGATTGGCTAGCTTGTTGTTGGTCCTGTTCATATTATAGGGTGGCTGGTGGAAAGTATAAGGAAGGGTGGGGGGAGATGGGGATAAGTAGTTCAGTGTTCCCTTCCCTGGCCAAGGACACTGTAAGCTGGACCTGGGCCTAAGTTTGGCCCTCACTTGCCAGCATATATTTTTTACATACTTATTATCTCTTCTATATTCTTTACATACCTAGTATCTCTTCTCCCTAAAGGGAAGAATTGTTTTCTTTTTTACTTGTGTGTAGTACAGTGCCTTGAACATAGGTACTTAACAAATTGATTAATTGATGAAAGATATTACTTGGTAAGACAAGGTAGACATTATTTTTGATTAACACTTTAAGATACTAGATAAGATGTTTCTCCTACTTTAAAACAATACATTTTGTACTAAGCATGTATATAATGTGAATCTACATTGTCATTTGAAGCACAAAAGTTTAATTGTTTTTTAGTTTCTCCAGGATTTTATTTCTTGATTGGATTCTCTTAACATATTCATATTTTTTTAGTATTGTTAGCTCTGTAACTCATTTCATGGACTTTCTTTCTCTTTCTCATATCCTACAGCGAGTCAGTATTAAAGAAGAACAAAGTACAAATATACTTAAGTATATAATATTTAATTAGTTTTATAGTTATAGATTCCTCCTTGTTCTAGCACATGGCTATGAGGATCAATTTATAGAATTGGCATGCCTTAACATATGAATACATATTATATTCATTAAGCCACATTCCACTTTCCTATCTTCATGGTGCTCAAAGATGTCACTCTTCCCTTATTCCTTTCTACATGTCATGCTAACATCAATCTTGGTTGCCCTGCCATAGTTGTTTTTCATTATATGGTCAATAATGCAGGCAACAGCTTATTCTAGTTACTGTTTATACTTAAATTCACATCTCTATCATTTGGCAGCAACTATAATAATTCTTCATTACTATCTCTTTCCTCCTCCCTTCTTTAGTTAATTCCATTTCTGAAATAACTACTCCTCACTCCTTACAATGTAGCCACATCTCCCACAAGCCAGCTATTAATGTAGAAATAAAAAAAGAGCTCCCTTGGCATTCCTAAAGTCACCTGAGATGTTATCAAACTTTTGTGTCCCTAGATCTGAGCTAGTTCTTGCCTAGGCATAAATTAATCCGCCCCATAGCCAGTTGAACCCCTCAACTCCAGTAAATTACATCCATACATCTGTTAGGATATCTCAGTTTCTCACCGGGAGGTTGGCTAACCATGTGATAATTTTGAGGAAGAGACTGTTTCACTAAACTCCAGTGAGGTATGGAGATGTCATGATTACTGTTGGTGGAGGGAAAACTCACACTAGTGAAATCATCTATCTTATGAAAAATACTTTAATTTATACAGGTAGCTACTATGTGTTTTTTTAATTTATCTAAATTGATCTATGTTGCCCAAATTTTAGGCAGTACCACTGAAATGAAATATTTTTCAAAGGAAAAAAAAAACACATAGATTTTAAAGGTCTCATTCAAGTTTATTCAAAGCTATATTTGGTGGGGCAGAAGTGTGGAGTATTTTTGGAGCAATAAAGCATTTTTTTTGTTATACACTTCCTGAAAGGTTATACTCTAGTAATGGATAGAACCCTGAATTCAGTCATGAAGACTTTGGTTCAGATCTGACACTTACGTGCAAGTGTTGTGACTTCAGCAAGTCACTTCACCTGTCTCAGCCTGTCTCCTCTTCAGGAAAATGAACACACTGCCCTTGATGGCCTCTAAGGTTCCTTTGAGTTCCAAATTATGATCCTGTGATCTTACTTTTTAACACTTGGTAAATTCTTATGGATTGTTTTTTATGTTCTTTAAGATAGAAAACCATCTTTAATATGTACACTGCCATACTATAAACTCACTGCCTGAATCATTTTGTAATCCAAATCCTTCCTTTTTTTTCTTTGTCAAACAACCAACTTGAGTATGGGACATTTTATTTGCATAACTTTGCCACTGGTTTAATCTAGGGCTCCCTGGGCTAGATATTGACCAAGGATGCTACTAGTGCCTAACTTGTAAGTTATGGTTAAAATTGGAAATAGCAAGTTTTATTATTGTGAGAAAGAATAGTTTGGAAATAGGACAATGTATCTAACCATCTTTCTGGTATGCTCTGTTATTATGTTAAATACTTCGTTACATAGAATAAGGAATGTATTAACATGTATGGCTATTTTGTTATTACAGAAACAGCAGTGAGTACATCATCTATTAATGGTTCACCTAGAACACCAAGGCGAGGTCAAAATAGGAGTGCACGGATAGCAAGACAACCAGAGACTGACACAAGAGTCATTGAAGTTCTTTGTAAAGAGCATGAATGTAATATAGATGAGGTAATTTTAGATCATTTTCTTTGAAAGTGAAATTGGATCTCCGTGCAAATTTTGGCTTACCATAGTTTTTGTATTATGCCTGTGATACACAAAATTATATTAAACTTTTTTAAAGAATAAATTTTTTTGGCATCTTTGGTTTTTAAATTCAATCCAATAAACATTTATTAAGTATTTACTATGTGCCAGGCACTGTGCTAAACAGTGGCAATACAACTAATTAAAAGAAAGATAATGGAGGAGATAACACACAAAAAGGAGGCAAGAAAGCAGGGTGAATGTGTGGAGGAATGGTACACCAGTAGATGGATACCTGTTTCTGGGGTATCTTGTTCTGTGGAGTTGAGGCCAGGCAGAGCAGCAGATGCAAAGTGCAGTGAGTTGAGAGTCCAGTTCGGTTTTCTATGAAGGAAAATATATAAGGGCCTTGTGTTAAATGTGATGTTCTACCCCTGTAGATTCCCACCTCAGCAAAGGAGAGGGGAAGGAAGTTATCTTCTTTTACTTCCTCTTGGTGGACATAGTTATAATTTTGTAACATTCAGTTTTGATTGATTTGTTGTTCTTTTCAGTTAAAATGTTATGGTCATTGTGTTTTGGGTCTTCTGTGCCCTATCAATGGGCATATACTTTGTTTCTTTACTTTTCTTTTTTTTTTTGAGTGAAGAATCATCAATATTCCAATATTCCCCAGACACAAATGGAGCAAAGTGGTAGATGGTGTTGATATGTGTCTTTTTTTTTTTTACTTTTAAACATTATTTTATTTGGTCATTTTCAAACATGTAAAGATCATTTTCTTTTCCTCCCTCCCCCCACCCCCCAATAGCCGATGTGCGATTCCACTGGGTATCACATGTGTCCTTGGTCCGAACCCATTTCTTTGTTTCTTTTCTGATAACAAAAAATATTCCTATAACTATTTTTTTCTATGTAGAATCTTCCTTTTTTTGTCATTGAATTCTATATGCCAAGTAGTGGAGTCACTGAATAGCCTTCCTGAACATCCTTACTTTTTACCTCTCCCCTCCCTGCCAGCCTCCATAGGAAGTCAGAGACACCCAAACTGAACCACAGGTTAATCCTAACAATCACACAGAAGTTTCTCTTCTGCCACTGAAACTCTTTTACACTCCATACCCCTTTTCATCCTCGAACCTGTTATAGCAGCCATTGATGCAGAAGGGTTTGAGAAGAGTAGAAGATTAATTTATCCATAAATACTTATTAATGTTTACTACCATGTGCCAGATATAAAACAAAAGAAAAAAAAACAACGAATTGCAGTCTAATGGGGAAGACAATATACAAAAGGAAGCTGAAAATTGAGGGCATTTGGTAAAGAAGAGGAGTATGATGAAGTCCAAAAGAGTACAAGGCCAGGGGAAATGAAGAGATGACTGACCTGGTCCCCTTCCTTAAAGGAAGCTTTAGAGTTCCTGGCTCTGCTCTCCAGTCAAAGGGGCAGAGAGGGGTGATGAAGTGTGAGTACCAAGGTTGATTGGTTCTTGCAAGATAGAGATATCCCAAAGATGAGCATCCTTAGCTTTTAAATTAATAAGGTTTTGGGGATAGATTAATTTAAATATGCTTTGCTTAGGCTACTAAATTTATCTATTTTCTGAGCAGACATCAAATGACCAGTGAGGAAAATGGACCAAAAACTTTTTGAGATTGTTGGGGGGAAACTAGTGTAAAAATTAAAAATTTCCAAACATAATTCATATACAAGTTTGGTTGTTGAGAATCAACAATAATTTATTATCATAGTATGAATGAATGACTAAAGCATTTATGAAGTGTCTACTATGTTCAAAGTGTTATGCTAAGCACTGAGGTTACAAATGGAAAAGTCAGGTAATCTTTGCTTTCAGGGAGCTCATGTTCCAATGAGGGAGATAACACACAGGGAAGGTCTCAACTATAAATCAGATGAAAAGGTCCCATGATCCTTAGGGTATAACAGTAAAGAAGATAGTAATGCCTCTGTTATTGTCATTTTTACTGATCAAATCATATCACATTCTAATGTTGAACTCTGACAATGCCAATTACTTTGGTGATAAGACCTTCCTTTTCTGGATTTTTAAAAGTAGCTATGGCTACAGCACCTTTAGGAACAGTTGCCACAGGGTACCACAGGGTAAGCTCTAAGCTTACCACTCCAAGCTCCACTATTTAGTATTAGCTAAAATGTGTATTTATTAACTAAATATGTTGATAGTTATCCTTTGATTCTAGTGTTTCAGATGTTAATATAAATGCTAAAATTGAAGCAAATGAGAAGTGAGTAATTACATTTTTAAAAGTTTTCATGATAATGTTTTAACTTAATTTCTTTCAGGTAAAAAATGTTTATTTAAAAAACTTTCTACCCTTCTTGAAGTCTCTTGGTATTTCAGCTTCTAATGGACTACCAGAGGTAAGCTAAAAGATTTTTTTTTCCAAAATGTGAATATACCCTTGTGATTTATTATAGTTTCCCAAAATTCTTGAATATACTTTGCAATATGTTATAACTTATAGCGAAGTAAGGGAGTTTTATCTGGAGGAATGTTTAATATACATTGTGAAAAAAGCCCTTTTAACTATACGTCATAAATAAGAATTATGCTATGTTTGTAAATTTCCTTGGTATGGGGACAACTAGTCTAAAAAGTAGGAGAACCCTTTGGGATAGATGTTTTGGATGGACTTTGGGATAGAGGTAAATCTCAGGCAGAATTTTGAAGCATGAGCAGGAAGATCTGATTTGGTGGCATTAGTTTTGGGAAGTAGCTTTAGGAGGTGGAAGCAGATAGGCAATCTAGAAAAGTTGTAGAAAGAAGTATTGATTGATGAACACTTAGCTCAACAATGATTTTGAATAAAGTGATAGGGGAAGGAGGGGGAAGTGGAGGGTGGTAGGGTGTGGGTGGGGTTATGGGGTCCAGCGAGTCCTTTGTGGTAATATTGTTACTTACTTTAGAATAACTATTTCCATTAAATTTTTTGAAGGAGAAAGAGGGTTCTGGTAAATTACCTTATGATTTTAAACTTTAATATTTTGGTTATTACAGCTTTATTGTAATTCAGAGCTATATTGAGAATCACAGCCAAAATCATTCTCATTTTGTGGAATGATATTTTTGATTTTATAATTTTGATAATGAAATGTGGAGTATGTAACACATAAAGCAATTTAGGAAGTTATTCTAAATCTTAGGTCAATTGAAGACTATTTATTAAATATAGTCTTTTAATACAATTTATATGTTGAAAACAATGTACTAGTTGTTTTGAAGAAATTTTAGTAGGTAAATAATGATTAAGTTAAACTTTTAATTGATTAGTAAAAGCAGTGGGGAAAGGTGAAGTGAATTACTTGAGGTTGTGGCATAGAATCGTGGGAAAAAGGAAGAGTTAAACTTGTTAGATGGTGATTGATGTGTCTGGGTAATTTTTCCATGTTCAGTTTTAAATTTGTGATTAATAATTGCTATACACAAACTGCTCTACAGATGCGGCAGAGCTTCAGTACAAGTAGTAGCATATCCTCTAGGGAGGCAGGGAAAGGAGAGGAAGTAAGGGAAGGAAGCACAAGTGCCATCCCATCTGAGGTATTGCAATAGTAATAATATCTCTTTGAAGAAACAGATGGCCAAATGTGCTATACATGTTTAATGTATATTTTAAATACTAACATGAATATGGTGATCTAAAAATAATTTTCAGAATGCTACATCATGAATTTTTTGATCCCTTGAATTTCTGAAGCTGATTGATTACATGGGATTTTGCTTATCCCTCCAAATGCCAAGACCTGGAAACATTTCTGAATGTCTGCTTAGCACACTTAAAATGACCATAATTCTCACTTTAGTGACCTTTTTCTTAAGCTTAATTTTTTTAATGTGATTTAAAAGTTTGGTTTAATAAAACTGTCCTTTTTTTCATTTATGTAATTATACATCATGCAGAAAGTAGCATGGATAATGCCATTACTGTGGATGGTAATAAACCTGTAGCTAACTTTATAAACAGAAATGATAGCTTAAATTTTGAAATAAAAATTATTCTAAGGAGATATTTCTGCCACATTTATAAATGTTAAGTTTCCATCTTAAATCAACATGCCACAGCATTTTATTTTTTAATTGCCATAGAATGGAAGAGCTTTACTGGGAAATTACATGAATTGGGAAGAGACAGGTTATTTCTTGTTCCTCTCAAAAAAATATTAGAAACATGTCTAATTCTTAGCACAGGGTCAGGCACTTAGTAGTGCTATATAAATGCTTATTTCCTACCCTTACCTCCACCCTAACTCCCTTAACCATCATCACTTAACTACTTTGGGCTACAGTTTCCTCATCTGCAACATGAAGAAAGATTGGAATCAAAGAGCTGAAAAGATAAAATGAACTTTGATTCTATGATCCTAATCTCAGCTGGGCCTTTAAGGTAGTTAGGCAAACATCATATTCCTCCCTAATGGATTTGCTCTACTATTCTCTATGGCAACTGTTCTAAATTTTCCTAGTCCTCTTCAAACTTTCCATAGTACAAATTCTCATCTCTCAGCTGAGGACCTTGCCTCATATGAGGCCCCCATATATGGGGGAAGATGTGAGAGTACATATGCACTCAAGGATCCCCACACACTTTTCCAGAAAATTGAATCCATTTATTTTCACTCTCTTACTTCCAATTTCTCCCTAACTTCTTCTCAGTTTACTACAATCATGTCCATGTCTCCCCAATTCTTAAAAATCCCTCAATTGATCTTAATCTCCCCACTATATGTCACCTAAACTCTTCAAGAGAATTATCTATACTAGGTGAATCTAGTTTCACTTTCTTCTTATCCTTAGTAACATGACTTCTAACTCAATCATGCAGATGAAACTGCCCTCTCCCCCTCTCCAAAGTTGTTAGTGATCTCTTAATTGCCAAATCTAATGGTGTTTTTGCAGTCCTGATCCTTTTTTACCTGTCTGTAGCACTTAATAGTGTTGGTTACCTTCTCCTGGATACTCATTTTTCTCGCTAGGTTTTCATGATACTTCTTTCTTCTGGTTCTCCTTGATCTGTCCTATCACTCCTTCTCAGTCTCTGTTAATTCTTCTTCCATGTCATTCTTAGTAATTACGGATTTCTCTCAAGGTTTCCCTGGGATACTCTTCATGTTTTGCTTTATAATACTGACTCCATGAGCTCATGATCTTCCATGGGTTCAATTATCATCCAGTACATGTGATTCTCAAGTCTAGATATCCACCCTCGTCTCTCTGAGCTACAATCACACATCTCTATCTGCTTCTTGGACATTTTGAACTGGATGTCCCATAGATATCTTCAAACAGAACTCATTATCTTTCTTCCTCAAAAATTTTCCCTTCTAAGCTTCTCTATTACTACACAGAATCACTGCCATCTCTCTATACACAATACTAGAACCCTAATTTAGGCCTTTATCATTTTTCTCCTACTGTAGTAGTCTTCTAACTTATCTCCATGACTCAAGTCTCTCCTCACTCCAATCTACTCAACAACCATCTCTCTCTTTCAGAGAGGGAAGAAGGGAGGTAGACAGAGACAATATGGATCATATGACCTTGGAAAACTTACATGGAAATTTGTTATTTTAATTAAAAAAAAACAAAAAAGTATATCATTTATAAGAGTTAGGTTATTGAATTCATAGGGTCTTGTTTACTGGATTTTGGCTTTTTTTTTGAGACGAAACAAAAAGCAAAATCTACTGGGATATATATTATTGACTGCCTTCAAGTTAATTAGCTAACATGTCAGCAAAGACTTGCCTAAAAAACTTGGTTATATATTTTAAATATAATTTTTTGCAAGTTATCTTTAGATCAACCATATTTATACTGCATGGATTTCTAATGTATAATATTAAATTAGGTGTACATTTAATTATTGTTAAAATTCTTAAATCTGTGCTTCCATTTTTAATAGTTATAATTCACCTAAAATACTGTTAATTTTCTTCTTTTTTTTTGAGGTTGAAAATCTCTCTAGACAATATGAAGAAATTTACCTTAAAAACAAAGATATGGATGCAAGACTATTTCTGGATCATGATAAAACTCTTCAAGCTGATTCTATTTATAGGTAATATATAACATATATTGCAATTCTGTTTGTGAAAGGCACATATTTAATTTATTGATATTTTTTAGATACCTTAAAAGGGTGACATTAGTAACTCCTAAAGATGACAATATGCTATTTTTATTGGCATATGTTTTAGTAAGCAATTTAGATAGAAATATTATTTATAATAACTTACCCCCAAAAACCCACCCATTAACAGATGTTCCAAAGGAAGGCTGTTGTTATATATATATTTTTTTAACAATTGAAGTCCTCCTTTCCACCTTTCCTCTCCTTTTCATTTATAGGATTATATTAGGCCTAGAGAGAGATGGCTTCTATTTACATAAATCAAACATATCAACAGCTTTCCTTTCATATGTTTTTCAATGTTTGCAGTTTTAGTTTTGTTTTTAGACACTAATGAAAACATTCTTCCTTCTTTTTCCTTCTGTGGTCACTTTTTAAATTTAAAAGCCTCATCAAAGAAAATCAAGTTTTTAAAAATAACAATGTTTAGTATGGAATTCTTGAAAATATTTTGAATATTTGTATATATGATATCTTAAATATTTTTATTTTGTTATCATATTGCACTTTAGCATCTCTGTTCATTTTTATATGAAATTCTATCTCTAATGAGTCTGTGGAATGATATTGTTTTATACTGAGTGCCCCAAAAATCTAGTGCAGTTAAATTTGGAATATCACCCAAGTTAAAACATAATTATTTCTTTGCAAGTTCTCCTATGCCTTAAGTAAGAATGACATCATGATAGAAGATAAGCTTTTATATCTTTTGAACTTCAGTTTGCTTTAATAGTACTATTAGAAAGAAAATAAATCTGATGCTTAATTTTTTTAGAAGATTATTGTTATATCTGCATTTCATGTGCCTAGTGAAATATTTTCTTGACATACACATGTAAATAAAACTACTAAAAATCAGAGATCATAATCCTTTTTTAGGCAGGTTTTTTGTTCATGTTTTATTGATTTGTTAAAAATATCAGTCACTTCTCAATACAGCTTCTTCTTCAACCTCCACTTACACACATCTAGTAGAATCCTTGCAACCACGAGAAAGTTAATCAAAGCAAACTGATGTAGTAAATGTGTCTAATGTTAAATTCAGGCAGATTATTCTTGGGGCCACATGCTATCACTTGCTTTGAGGTCTTCTTTGTATAATTCAGTTAAACAATAAATACAAGATGAATGAAAAAGTTATGTTTTTTTGACCTATATGGAACAACTTGTAAGTTTCAGCACTTCAGTCCTTTTCAGGGCCAAGGACTTTGTGTTAAATAGTGATGTTTTATCCTTTTATAGTTTTGAAGTGGAGAGGACACCAAGGAAAAATCATCCTGATGAAGAGATGCCTTTAATTCCTCCACAGACTCCTGTTAGGTACAGGTCTTCTCTTTTTAAAATTTCTTACTGGTATTCTTTATGTAGTGTTTAATTTTCTTATTGGTGCTTAAATGCTTGTGATATAGTGGAAAATGATGTGAGAATCCAAAGAACTGGTTTATAGGTTACACCTATAAACTTAGGTTGCCAATAAACTTAACTGTATGGCTCAGGACAGGTCACTTAATTTATCCAGCACTATTCTTACTTTTTTAAAACAAAATATTGATGTTTTCTAATGTACCTTCTAGTTAAACATTTTCTTATCCTTTATCAATATGCATTCTTTTACTCAACTGTTCTCCTATCTACAATTTTCAAACTATTTTTAATATACATCGCTAGAATGTTTTAGAGTTCTTAAAGTGTTTGCCATATACATTATCTCAAAAATAGAAACAATATGAAGTAAAATCAAAGCTATGAGGCATTTGAGGGGATCAATTTTAAGTGATAAAAGCTGAAATTATCTAGGATATTAACATTTGCATATTTCCTTATGTATTCATTTTGAAAGTCTCTAGTAAGGGGAATTCTGCCACTAAACTACTTTAATAAAGTAGCTTCTAATCTTTATTGAAAGTTGTTCATGTTTAAATGGTGCCATTTTATGATGCCAGTTAGTTAATTTCCCCAAAAATCAAATGCCTTTATTTTTAAAAATTTAAGTTAAATTTATTTGTGACATAGTTTTATTAATAAACTAATTATGCATTTAGAAATATACTAATGTATATATCTTTGAGATATGGATATCCAAATTATTTATCTTTTAAACAGTGATTATTCATGCAATTCATTGTGGAGTGTGTATTTTAGGAAGCTGATAGAAGAAAAATGGAGACAGTGAGTTTGAATGTCAGGTTTAGTTTGTTAGATAAGTAACTTTTCTTTTCCTTTTACTATTTCTTTAGGTTTTAGCATATTTACTTTTTATTTTTCCTTCAGGGCTGTCATGAATACTATACAACAGTTGGTGATGATACTGAATTCAGCAAGTGATCAACCATCAGAAAATCTTAACTCTTATTTCAATGTAAGATTTCTTTTTTCCTTGAGCCAAAATATATAGAATGGTGGACAGTGCATTCACTCTATTTTGATGGCAGTGTGTGAAGCAACATTTATTTAAGATATTTTATGAAGAAATCTGATCTGGAAGTTAGACCATTAGATATTGAGGATTTTCAAGATTTGTTTGTCACTATTTTTAAATTACTATGTAACATTATTCAAGTCATAGTTAATAAATCCTTAATTTCGAATTAAAGAATATTCCCTAGATAATTAATAATTATTCCCAGATTCCCTGACTATTAAGAACATTCTGACTTTTTTTTTTTGGTTAAGAAAATTTTCATGGTTTTATTGTATAATGAGGCATTGGATCATCTGAACAAATCTAGTGTCTGACTATACACACAGCTTCTGCTTTGTCCTTTGTTTCTTTGGCTTACTAGAGCAACTTGTCAATACATTTTTTTAAAAAAGGCAACTTTTTGTATTACTTAGTCATTCAAAGGCATGTGCTGGTACAACACAAACTTCTCCTGTCAGATGCATCTAATCTAATATCCAAACATCATTCACTCAAACAGTGATGCCGCCACTACCATGGTGTCCATCCACCAAGGCCCTCCAGACTTGTGTATGATATTTGGAGTATTCTGAGGTGGGTGGGAAGAGGAAGTGTGAATAATATTAGGAAGAGGAGAGAGAAGGAAAAATAGCGTGGGTGCCTTGGGAAGAGGAGGTTCAGCTGAAATTGTGCAGCACTAGCCTGAACATGTCATTGGTGCAAACCCAAGCGTCATTGATGTTATTTAGTAGAAATATCTAATAGAATCCCATGATGGGGTCTTCATCAGCCTTTAGCTGTCCCACCACCATACTGAGAAAATAGCTGTCAGGGGTGGGCTGGTGGTCTTGAGCTATGATGCCTTGTTGTATTTTCTGAAATGGAAAGCTAGACAGTTTCTCTATGATGGCTGCTTTGCCTTGGCATTACTGCCCTTCCATGTAAGGAAAGATGCATTAATGTATATTGCTCCTAATTGGGTTCTGTCATTATCAAATATCTGGTAGTAATGTTGCACAAAGCTGGAAACAATCTGCTCCCAAATCGGTTGTCTCCCATTCTGGACCTTCACCTAGCAGCAGAAACTGTAAAATGAAGGGGTTGAATTAGAAGATGTTTAAGCTTCCTTCTGGCTCTTAAGCTCTGTAATTAATATTGGGTTCCTGGGGCTAATGCTGGGGATTGAAGCTAGATAGGTTGGCATGATGGCAGTGGCAGAGGCAGTAGCAACCAAGTGCAGTGCCAGATCAATTGTCCCCCACCCATCCACCTTCCCTCTCAACATTCTGACATTTAATTCACATTTTTTCTTTTTAAAAAACATTTTTAATTTTAAAAAGCCCTTTTTTAAATTACATGTAGAAACAATTTTTTTTAGCTGACATTTTTCAGTTCAGATATTCTCTCCCTCCCTCTCTCCTACCTACTCCCCAAGGTGGTAAATGATCTGATATAGTTTATACCAGTGCTTTCATGTAATACATATTTTCATATTCCCCACATTGTGACAAAAAACACATATCACACATACAATAAAAAACTCAAGAAGGAAATCAAATGAAAGATGGTGTGCTTTGATTTGCAGTCAGATTCCAACAGTTCCTTCTTTGCTTGTAGATGGCAATTTTTTTTCGTGAGTCCTTTGAGGTTATTTTGGGACTTTGTTTTGCTGATAATAGTGTAATCCTTCACAACTGATCATCTTACAATATTTCTGTTACTATATACGCTGTTCTGGTTCTGCTCACTTCATTTTACATCAGTTTATGTGAGCCTTTCTAGATTTTTCTAAATTCTTCAAGTTCATTATTTCCCATTTCACAATAGTATTCCTTTAAGAACCATATACCACAATCAATGGACGGACATCCCCTCAGTTTCCAGCTCTTTGTCATTACAAAAAGAACTGCTCAAAATACTTTTGTACAAGAAGGTCTTCTTTCCCTAACTCTGATCTCTTTGAGATACAGAACTGGAAAGTGATATTGCTGGGTCAGAGAGTATACATAGTATTATGGCTTTTGGGGTGTGGTTCCATATTGCTCCAGAATGGTTATATCAGTTCACAGTTCCACCAGCAGTGTATTAGTATCCCAATTTTCCAACATCCTCTCCAACATTTGTCATTTTTCATTTTGGTTGTATTAGCCAATCTGATAGGTGTGACATGGTATCTCAGACTTGTTTTATTTTTCATTTCTCTAATCAATAGTTATTTGGAGCATTTTTTCATATAACTATATATAATTTTAATTTATTCCCCTGAGAATTGCCTGTTCATATCCTTTGACAATTTATCAATTAGGGAATGTTTTGTGTCCTTATAAATTTGACTCCATTCTCTAATTATTTGAAAAATGGCACCTTTGTCAGAGATAGCACTTGCTATTAAAATTTTTTTTGTTGGAACTTTTTTTATTTCAAAATTTACAAAACCAAATAAAACAAGCATTTACATATACAAAGAAAAACTACAAAAATGAAATCACAAATCTCTTCATGTGTTTTGGGTTCCTTTTCTTCATAATACATAATCAGTTCTGTTCACAAGTGCCCCAGTCCCTCCTCAAATCACCTGGGAGACCAACATGTTCATATAAATTGTTTCATGTTTCAGTTCACTTTCTGGAGATAACATTCATAGTTTATTATTCCAGTATTAATTCTGTACCTGTGTACTGTTGTCCTTGTTCTCCCTTTTCACTGTTCATTATATCTCATGCAGTTCTTCCCAATTTTTTTTAATCAGTCTGCTTGTTGCTTCTCATGGTGCTGTAGTATTCCATTATAATTATATACAACAGTTTGTTTAGCCATTCCCCAGTTGATGGGCATCCCTTCAGTTCCTAGTTTTTTGTCATCACAAAGATAACTGCTATAAATATTTTTGAACATATGGGTTCTTTTCCCTTTTGCCTAATCATTGTGGGAAACAGGTCTGGCAATTCTAAGGGTATACACAATTTTATAATTCTCTGGGTGTAATTCCAAATTCCTCTCCAAAATGGTTGGATTAATTCATACTTCTACTAAGTATTAATATATATTTTTTTCTAGATCCCTCCAACATTTGTCATTTTGACCTTTCTGTCATTCTAGCCAGTCTCATGAGTGTAAGATATCTCAGAGTTGTTTTGGCTTGCATTTGTCTAATCTGTAGTGATTTAGAACATTTTTTCATATAGCTATCTATGGCTTTCATTTCTTTATCTGAAAATCTTTAATATCTTTTGCCCATTTATCAATTGGGGGATGGCTCTTATTCTTATAAATCTGACAAAGTTCTCTACATATTTTAGATATGAGACCTCTATATGAGAGAGGCTGTCTAAATTTTTTTTTCAAATTTTCTGTTTTCCTTCTAATCTTGACAGTATTTGTTTTATTTGTACAAAAATTTTTCAACTTGTTGTACTCAAAATTATCATTTTACATTTCATAATGCTTTCATCTCTTTTTGACTCATAAATTCCTCTCCAATCCATAAATCTGATAGATAGTATGTTCTTTGTTTTTCTAATTTATTTGTGGTATTATTTTATTTCTATTTTAATCTTTTCTTAGTGAGTAGTGCAGGATATTGATTTATACTTAGTTTCTGTCAAACTAGCTTCTAGTTATCCCAGTTGTTATTAATTTTTTAACTCAATAAAATAATTTCATGGTAATTTAATTAGGATATATTAGGTAGGTTTGTCATTTTAATTATATTGGCTCTGCTCATTGATAACAATTATTTCTCTAATCATTTATATATGACTTTGTGTAGAGCATGTTTTATAATTATATTCATGTGCTATGAAAGTTTTTCCCATTTTTGTTTCCCTTCTAATTTTGGTTATATTGGAGTTTTTTGTACAAAACTTTTAAAATTTTATATAATTAAAATTATCCATTTCATTTTTTGTTATGTTCTTTATGTCTTATTTGGTCATAAATTCTTCTCTTACCCTTAAGTCTGACCACATTTTTTCTTAAACTGCCCCAAAAGTATACTGCACTTGTTTTAGCACTATAAATGGAATGTAGATACTTTATTTTATCCTATAAAAAAGTGAATTTTTTTTAAAAACAAAAATTCAATATTAAAGTCTCTTGATCTGATTTTTCTGTTTTGATCTTTGAGATAAATTATATAAAAATATCTGTTTTATTGTTTGATCCCTTCCCCATTTTGTGTTTCTTCTTATTTTTTTGTTAAAACCCTTACCTTCTGTCTTAGAGTCAATACTGTGTATTGGTTCTAAGGCAGAAGAGTGGTAAGGGCTAGGCAATCCAGGGTTACACAGCTAGGAAGTGTCTGAGGTCACATTTGAACCCAGGACCTCTTGTTTCTAGGCCTGGCTCTCAATCCACTGAGCCACCTAGCTGCCCCCCATTTTGTGCTTATTGACAAAGATGATGAAATGGTTAAATGACTCATAAATCCAACAAATATTAAATGCCAACTGTATTCAGCATTTAGAAAAGATACAGCCCTCTACCTTTGTAACCTAATTCCCTCATAACTCATAATTCCCCTCCTTCCTAGTTGTCTTAGACCACTAATTCCCTCATAACTCATAATTCCCCTCCTTCCTAGTTGTCTTAGACCACCCCCTCCTTATTGATCCAGTGTCACTGGCCTCCTTGTTGTTCCTTAGACAGGAAGATACTCCATCTCTGGCCACAGGGCGTTTTCACTGGCTGCCTTTCATTCCTGGAATGTTTTCCCTCATCTCCACCTTCCAGTTTCTCTGGCTTCTTTCAAATCCCACCTAAAATGTCACTTTGTACAGGAAGGATTTCCTAGTCCCTCTTAATTCTAGCACCTTCTCTTGGTTAATTATTTCTTATTTATCCTGTATAGAGTTTGTTCCTATGTACTTTTTTTCACATTGTTTCCCTGATTAGATTGTGAACTCCATGAGGGCAATGACTATCTGTTGCCTTTCTTTGCATCCTCAGCATTTAACAAAGAACCTGGCACATAGAAGTCACTTAATAAATACTTAACTGACTTCCCCTATAGAGCTGAAAAAAATTCTAGATTGGGAAAAGCTACTAAGATAATTTAATTTTCATTTATTTTTGTAGGCTAAAGTACAATTCAGTTAAAAATACTTTCAGTGTCCCAAATCATTTTTGATGGAATTATTGATTTATCAGGTGCTATTTTCTTTATATCCTCTATCATCTAGGTCATTGGTATTATTTAAATTTACTCAATTTACATACTTAGAAATATTACGTAGTTTTTCTAAAAGAGCTTCTTCATCTTCAGAAAGCATGAAAAAAATTGAAGATATTTTTTCTTTTGTTTTCTTTTAAAGAATTGCACAGTCAATCCTAAAGAAAGTATCTTGAAAAGAGTAGAGAATATTGGACGCATCTTTAAAGAAAAATTTGCTGAAGCTGTGGGACAAGGGTGTGCAGAAATTGGGTCACAGGTAACAATGCAATTTGTCTTTTTGTCCTCACTACCTAACAGAATGCCTACCACACTGTAGGTATTTAATAAATGCTTAATGATTAGTTAATACTATCAATATAGCTTATTAATCTATTTTTCTTTTATTAAAGAAGCATAATGTACATATCAAATCTATATCAGATTCTCAAGAAGGAGGGAGCAGTTTGGGGGAGTGAAGAAAAGATAGTGAGGAGGAGCAAAAGAATTTGGAACCCAAAATTTAAAGAAAAAACGAATATTAAGAAACTATATGTGTAACTGGGAAAAATATTTTTTTAAAAATATGTGTAATTTAAAGTAATTCTCAGTTATCTTCCTCTCTTGACCTCTGCTGACTAAAGGCTTTAATCAGGAAATCAGAGAGTTGGAATCCAGTATATTTGTCTGTTTTGGACCTGTGCAGATGTCATAAAAATCTAGGCTATAAGTCAGGAAATTTGAATTCTAGGCATTACTTCAACATTAATTAGTTTTGTGATTGAACATTTCTTAAGTGCACTGAGATTCATTTTCTTCCTTTATCAAATGAGGGTTGCAGTTATACAGGACTGTTTGGTGGAACAAGATACATGCTCTTAAAATCTTTTGGAAAGCATGAAGTGCAATCTGTATGTAAGAGGCCATGATTTCAAAGTTGTGAGATTTGATTATATTTTCTGTCCCTTACTCTTTTTACAAAATAATAATGTTAAATCCTCTGAGGTGGAAACGTATGGTATTTATGTTTACTTTTTAAAATAATGAGATATGCTGTGTGTTTTTCTGTCCCATAATAAACTTGGCTACTCTCAACCAATTCATCTGGTTAAATCATGGTATTAATTAGGGAAAAAAATACACCCAGGTTCAAACTTTATATGTGTTAATTGATTCTGATCTGTTTCATAACCAACACCTGCTCTCCTCATCCTACCCACTTGTTTTGTAAGTGACTACTTGGTAGATTGAGTAAGAGAACAGAAAACTATGAGTACAAATCTACTAATACTAGTGATAGCACAATAAAATATACTCTATTGGTGTTGGGTTCAAAATATAATTTTTGTATATGAAAAACACTGCGTTATTTTTTAGTTTTTTCGGCTTTTTAGCTTTCATGACCAATTGGCAGCTCTGTTTCTGTGAGTGGTCTTCAGTGATTTCCAAAATAAGATTAAGTGCAATCATTTCTGTGTTATTTATGAAGCAGTGGTATCTTATACTTTTTTATGTTTGTGTGTATGTTTTTTAAAAGCGATACAAACTTGGAGTGCGATTATACTACAGAGTAATGGAATCTATGCTCAAATCAGTAAGTAAAAACTAATGTATTAGAATTGAAATCTATGCTATCTGATATTATTCTCTCCTGACGCTGTCTATAATTTACTTGCTGCTCTCTCACCATTCTCAAAAAACTTTTGTTTGCCTTTTTCTCTTTACTTCTGTCATCATACTTAGAGATTTCATCATTCATGATAACACTTCTTCAAAGACATAGTTCTACATAGTTCCCTGATCTGTTTAACTCCCATGACCTCTCTTTTCTCTTTCAGAGACCTAAAAGGTAGACATAGTTACACCTCAACATTTAAGATTGTTCCATTTTCAAGACTGTGAACTTTGAAGTTCTCTTTGAACTTTTGCCTCTCGTGTCACTTAACTTTTCCAAATCTACTTTTGCACCCATACTGTGGTGTTTGGCCTTTTATTCTCTCCTCTCTTACCATCATTGTTCCACTCTTATTGAATGTTAAAGTGCTAATGTGGTTTGTTTGTTTTTTAAAAAGAGCTAATTAAACATTTTATCTCTAGAGAAGTTACTTCTGAGTTACTGGCAAGAATTCAGTTGAGTTCAGCAAGAATAATAAAGTCTTGAAGATCTTACTTTTGGAAAGTTTGGATGAAAGGGAAACATTTTACAGTGACTGGAATATATTAGAATTGTATTTTTGAAGCAATCTAATAACTTACTGATACTCAAAAGTACCAGCTTTTTCTCTCTTCTCTAAGTGAAAATTAAATGATTCTCGAAGAACATCTCTGTATTTTGTTTAGCAGAGAGAATATAGTGTTCCTTAAAAGGCAAATGAACCATGACCCATTTTATGTTGTAAAATAGAAGAATGTGTTACAAGGGAAAGGGGAGAACTTGGACCTGATTAAAATATGAGCCTGTTCCTGAAGAGGTAGAAGCTGGACTTTCTAAGGAACAAGGTGCAAAAAAAGATAATGTGGTATCAGGTAAATAGATCATCCGTGAAAGGTCAGAGGAAGAATAGAACAGTTGATATCTTGCTTAGGAAGTACAACATTTTATTTGTCAGCTTAACATTTGAGAGATCTTCCTGCTGCCTTCCTGGGCATGCACTCAATCACTAAGCATCTATTAAGTGCCTCCTATGTGCCAAGCATTGTGCTGAGTGCTGGGGATAAAAATAAAGTCAAAAACAGTGCAGGATACAGCGGAAAATATTTCTCACCATCTTATTGTACAAAATGACTACTGCCTCTTTTTGGTGGTTCTTCTAAGCATTCATGATATTACTAAAAGGAACCTAGAAATAACTGCTAGGAAATTTAAAATATTAGGTAAGAAACAGAAGACCTTTTGTTATTCAGAAAAATAAGTAGATTTGAGAAGTAAACAAGTGACCAAGAGCATGTTGTCTGAAGGTGTGATTTGGAATTCTGGACCACGTTAAAATAAAAGAACAGCAGATTCCTAGCTAGGGATAGATTTGGAAAATCTAATCAAAAGGAGTTTAAAATGAAAAAGAAGGAGGTAAAAAGCTGCCTTTTGTATATCCATGATGTTAGACACCATGGAAAATAGTTACTATAAAACTAATGTTCTTTGTTTATGGTTGATTCTATATATGGATGGATGGATCCACTATAATCTGCAAAGATTTGACACCATCTACTACCTGGTCCAGACTGAATAGATTTGAGCCTCAGTCCTTCCAAAGGGGTGAGGTGAAGACAAGACTTCTGGTTTTCTTTTCTTATATTTGGTAAATTTCAGTGGCTAGACAAATATATTTGCTTAGAAATCTATCCAATAACGTAAACACATTTCTAAAAATTAACTCATTCTCCTCCCTACAAAAACTGCCTTACTCTTGGTTTCAGAGAGCACTGCCATTGTAATTGTCCCCTAGGTTCTAAGCCTTGAAGTCTTTTTTTAACTCTTCTTTTTCCTTTATCCCACACAATCATTCTCTTGACCTGTTGAGATTTCTCTCATTCATCTCTCTTTATTCTCACTGCAGACACCCTAGTTAAGGCATTCAGTGTCTCTGTAAAAGCCTCCTCACTGGTTATTCTTCTTGTATCTCTTCTCACTAGTCTACCTTTCACAACACTAACTTCTTAGTTTGTTTTTTTAGAACACTACTCCAGTGATGTCACTCTTCTATCCAAAAACATTTACTACTAAAATAGAATATAAGGATCTTATTCTCATTTATAAAGCACATGGCCTTTCGAACCCAATCTAAAGTTTCAACCTTATTGAACTCTACTTCTGTCATACACTCTCTATTGCAGCCAGACTGTACTAATTACTACCCTCTCATTTTTGTCCTGGTCTTTCCAATTGCTATGCCTTTGTCCATAGCATACTCCATCTCTGGAACACACTTTTTCCCCTTTACCCTCTATTCTTAGTCCCTACCCTCTACCCCTTTTGTATCTTTTCCATTGAGACTCAAGTGTCAACTCCCTTAGTTCACCCAGACAGAAGTAATTGTTTCCTCTTCAAAATTCCTATGGTATTTTGTGTAGCCCCCCCCCCCCTTTTTTATCTTATCACAATTTCTCTTGCAATAATTATTTTTGTATTTGTCTAATTTGTTTTTAAACTCTTTTGGACCAAGCAGTACATCTTATTTCATTTTTATATTTTCCTGCCCCTGGCAGAATGCCTTAACTCATAGGTGCTTAATAAATATTTATTAAAATAAATATCATTCAATACTATAGTGTAAAAAATTCCAATTTACATTGTTTTTTTTTTTGTTTGTTTGTTTTAGGAAGAAGAGCGTTTATCTATTCACAACTTCAGGTGATTTTCCTTAACTTTAGTTCAAACTTTCCCCTTTTCTTGTTAAACAAAAAGGAATGTTTTCATCACTTTCTTTTTTTTCAGCAAACTTCTGAATGACAAAATCTTCCATACATCTCTATTGGCTTGTGCTGTCGAGGTTGTAATGGCCACATATGGCAGTAAGTCTAATTTGTAATTATTTTGTTTGTAATTAGTTGTTTCTTATTGACAGGTTAATATTTTAAGCCTATACTTATGAATAATACCTGAATAGAAAATGTATTTAAGAGACTAATGGTCTGAATTATTTAAGTATACTTTGGGCTCCTAAGAACAGGCATGCTGAATTTATGAGTTAGTAGTTTTTTAACTCCTTGAAAGACCTTTGACAATGCAAAGTCTAAAATAACTCAAGTCAAACCAGGCTGTTTGCTTTGGAAGAAGCTCCATGCAGTTTCTGTAGGAGGAGGTAGCCTTCATATGACATGGTAGGAGGCAAAATTCTTCAATATTATCAGTGAAATTAGAATTGTTTTCCAAATTTTTATTATTTTATTCATGCTCTACCTAAGAATGTTTTTCATTCTTTTTTCCTTGCTGATGTCTTTGTAGCTTTTGACATTGTTGATAGCTCCCTCCTTTTAGAACAGGGGTTCCTCATATTTTTTTGTCATATACAATTTTGCTAGTATAGTAAAGTATATTTTCTTTCTCAGAATGTTTTTAAATGCTTTAAATTCACAGGATTACAAAGGAATATAGTTAGTAAAGCATATTTTCTTTCTCAGAATGTCTTTAAATGCTTTAAATTCACAGGATTACAAAGGAATGTAGTTATAACAGTATATTTAAAAAATAATTTCACAAACCCCAAGTTAAGAACCTCTCTTCTAAATAATCTCTTTATTGGGTTTTCATAAACCTAATTTCTCTGACTTTTCTTTTTGCCAGCGTGTTGACTGCTTCTTTTCAGTTTCCTTTGCAGGTTCATCATTCATGTCTCTATCTTCCTTTTTTGAGGGTGTACCTTAGAACTCTTGTCTTGAGCCCTCTTCTCTTTCTATACTTTATTCTTTGTTATCTCAACTCTCAAGAATTCAGTTATCTCTATGCATCTGATCCCTAAATTTATGCCTGGCTCTCATTTCTCTTCTGAGCTCCTGTTCTTCACTGAGTGCCTCTCTACCTAAATGTCCCTTAGACAGTTCAAACTCAACCTATTTAAAAGGAAACTTTTCCATTCCTTTCTTTCTCCTTTTCCTCTGCCACCCTGAATCTCTCTCTCTTCAAATTTTTCTCTTTCTGATGAAGGCACCAATATTTTTCTATTAATGCAGGTTTATATAACCTCAGAGTCATCTTGGTTCTGTGATGTTGTTTACCTTCTTTATCCTCTCTTCTTTCTAACCAGTTGCCAAATATTATTAATTATACTTCCACAGTATATCTTGAATCTGTCAACTTCTCTCTCTCCTCACAATATAACCACCCCATTTTAGACTGTCTTTATCTCTTTCCTAGATTGTTGTAATTATCTTTTTAGTCGTTTCTCTCCATCTAGCTCCCTCCCCTCTCCACTCCATCCACACAATTGTTCAGTTCATCTTCCCAAAGCACATGACCTTGTGACTTGCTTTTCTTTTCCCACTCTCTGAAAAATTACTTTGTGCTTTTTTTTGGGTCCAAGCTTTTTATTTCATTGGTTTAGGGACCTCCAAACAATGAACCTAAGATAGCCAAGTAGTACAGTGCAAAGAAAGCAGGTCTTGGAGTCAGGAAGACTTCTGTTCAATTCAAGTTTAGATACTGTGCCCCTGAGCATGTTACTTCACCTCTGTTTGCCTAAGTTTCCTCACTTGTATGATCCTTCTAGCTCTAAATCCACGTTTTTGTTACACACACACACACACACACACACACACACACACACACTCTTTGTATATACATAGCTCTGTACATGTTATTTCTCCATGGTAATCTCTTATTAGCACATAGCACAGTGCCTGACACGTAGTAGATATCCAACAAATGCTTACTAAATTTGTTTGACAGTTTTGCTGAATTAAATTTTTTTAGTTTATATTATTCAACCAGCCTTATCTTATTTTACTTTTCCTCATGTAGTTCCAGGCAACTTGAACTACTTTGTCTTCCCTTGACCATGTTTTCCTGCATTTGTATCTTTGTTCACATTATTCTTTGTGCCTGGAATGACCTTCTTCCATCTCTGCTTGTTTAAATCCTGTCTATTTCAAATGTGACCTATAGCTAGAAGTGAGCTCTCTCTTCCTTGAGTTCTTATTAACATATTATTTTCCTTTTCTTCTGAAATTGCTTCTCTTTTTCATAATAATTGCATAATGATCTAATCTCTCCTAGGTACTAGATAATGTAATAAACAGCAGATATTTTAATCAATTCTTTGAATGAATTATTCCTAATGAATGAATTGGAATTTTTAGGTGATGGTGCCAAGAAATAACTCAAGGCCTATATATAAGTTTTAGTGATTCTCAAACTTTATTAACACTGGACTCCTAATTTTCACATTTTTATTTTAATAGAATTTTGCTACTTGATTTCCTAGGGCAATAAATAAATACCTTAATCTAGTATAGACTAGGTTTTGAGCCTAAGGTTTATTTTAACAATTCACATATAAATCTAGTTTTTTTCTTTTACTTTTAGGGAATACATACCAGAGCCATGATTCTGGAACAGATTTGTCTTTTCCATGGATTTTGAATGTACTTGATTTAAAAGCATTTGATTTTTACAAAGTGATTGAAAGCTTTATCAAGGCAGAAGCAAGTTTGACAAGGGAAATGATAAAACACTTAGAACGTTGTGAACATCGGATCATGGAATCACTAGCATGGCAATCAGTAAGTACTCAGTTTAAATAGTTAAGATGTTTAAATTTATGAGTGTGTATGAGTGAAACAATACAACTGAGACACTTTAACACTCTTAACCCTTAGAATAAATCTACAATTGCTTGATTAGTATGAATTCAGCATATAATTTAGGGTTATAATAGCTCATGGGGGATTACTGTGAATTCCTTCATACTTTGGCTTCTGAGGGCATCTTGGTTCAAAAAAATGTTTTTATGTATTTTAATACTCAATACAGGTCATGTAAGCATGCCATACTAAATTGAAAAAGAAAAATTTTTATTTAAGTGTTCAAATATGTTTGATTATGTAATAAGACTATCTGATTTGTAATAAATAATGTTTTATTTTGAAATTTCAAAGAATTCTTAATTTTTCAGGAAAATGGCATAAATTTTCAGATTCCTCCTTGTTATAAGAGCTTTTCTTAGTACTTGAATGACTAGAGCAGACACTGGCAATCTTTTTAGATATGACTGTGTCTTATAAGACAAGAAGAAAATTTGGTAGGATTCAGATTAGAAGCTGTTAGAATGCATATTTCTCTAATGTTGAAGATAGTTTAAAAAATCTTTGTACTTAATTATCTTAACTTTGTGAGAAAGCTCCTTTTAAAAAATTAACTAGTTAATTAATTTATTAATTTAGAATATTTTCCCATAGTTACATGATTCACGTTCTTGTGAGAAAGCTCCTTAAGGGAATAAACGACATATTTCACATGGCACATTTATATCTTTAATTATTGATGCCTGAGGAAAAGAAAGAAAAGTCTTTGCAAAATGGAAGGAAGAGAAAAAACAATGGAAAAACAAAGTCACAATGGCAAAAGAGTATATTCTTGGGCTACTATGCCCAGCCTTGACCTCAAATGATTATGAAGGCATAGTAAGTTTCCTGATTTGGAACTCTTTCCTGTGGATATTTTCTTAGAAACAGTATTCTCCTTTTATTACTATAGTGTCTCCTACTTAGTTATGCTGATAACAGCACTTTCAAACCAGTCTTGTTGAATATAAAAACAAATTACAAGTGATGAGAATTTAGATATAGACTTTAAAAAATAGGAAATTAACCTGTAATTTCATTGATAAAAAGAATTTCTGAATGAGAAAATTCTTTGTACTAGTTTACAGGTCAATATCTTTTCTGAAACTTATATAGTCTTAGATATTTGCTTTGACCACTGAGAGATTAAGTGACTAGTATATCAGAGGCAGCACTGAACCCATATCTTCTTGGCTCCAAGGCCAGCTCTCTAAATACTGTATTATTATACTCCTCTCAAAGCTTTAAAGGTGAGTGATTATAGGTATCTAGTTGTGAGCACAACATTAATGTCTATTCAACTTATAACACACGTCTTACTGAATTTCCTTTGTCTCAATGTCCCTGTTCAGTCCCCAAATCCAGCTATACCTAGTTCATGATCCTTTTACTCTGATAGTGTTATCTCTTCTTGAAACTAAGCTTCTCTGCTGTAGCTACAGTAAATGTCTTCTGAGTATTACTATATGACCACATTGAGGATTACTATGCTTAGACAAGTTTAGTTTCCATAGTTACCAATACTGGTTTCTCTTCAGTATCTGCTACTTTAAAAAACCTTCTCTTTCTCTGTGCACTGTCTGTATACCAGATGTCCGAGTTTCTCTTTGATCTCTTATGTTTGCCCATACTTTTTCTCTTTTGAAGAAATTATAGATATTTCATGTTTGCCCATTAAAAATGAACTTTTCTTCTATGACTTGGAAGAGAAAGTTCTTAATCCATACTGCACATAGAGGTGCAAAGTATTAAATGGATTATATGAAATTGAAGTATTTTTGCACAAATAAAGTCAATCAACTAGGACAAAAAAGGAAACAAGCAATTGAGGAAAAAAGACTTTGCTTTCAATATCTCTGATAAAGGACTAATATCTTAAGATATGCAGGGAATTACTAATACCAGTCATTCCCCACTGGATCTGTGGTCAAAAGATATGAATAAACAGTTCTCAAAAAAAGAGTTGCAAACTATTGATAGTGAAATTAAAAACTGCTTCAAATCACTTAATAATTAGAAAAAAGTAGATTTATTGTTGTTATTATTCAGTCCTTTCAATCATGTCTGACTCTTCATGATCCCATTTGTGGTTTTCTTGGCAAATGTACTAGAGTGATTTGTCATTTCCTTCTCTAACTCATTCAGTAATGAGGAAACTAAGTCAAACAAGGTTAAGGGTTAAATGACTTGCCCAGGGGGAGACAATTACTGTCTGAATCTGGATTTGAATTTAGATCTTCCTGATCCAGGCCCAGCACTCCTTCTTTTGTGCCATCTAACTGATCTAAAAATGAATCAGAAAAGTTTTGATGTTTCACACTCATCATGCCTATCAAACTGGCTGAGGATGTGTGGAAATGGTCTGTGTTGGAGTGACTATGGAAAGATAAATGCACTAATGCACTGTTGGTGAGGCTATGAATTGGTCTAATCATTCTGGAAACAAATTTGGAATTATGCTGAGGTGACTAAAATACCTGTACTTCATTGACTAAGAGTTCCCACTGCTAGGCTTTTGCTCCAAGGAACTAAAAAGAGGAGAAGCAAAGATCTCATATAAAACAAAGTATTTATAGCAACATTTTTTTTGGTTTTGTTTTGTTTTTTTGTGGTAGCAAAAATCTGAAAGCAGAATAGATGTCCATTGACTCAACAAAGGAATGACTCAAAAAATTATTGTACAGATTATATTTGAATATTAATAAGAAATTTTGAATATGAAGAATTCAGAGAAGCATTGGCTTATATGAACTGATGCTAGAGTGAAGTAAACAGAACTAGTAATATACATGTTGATTAGAACAATGTAAATAGAACCCCAAAAAGTGAGTGCTAAGTCATTATTTTTAACCTTATTCCCTAAGAAGATGTAAGTGTTCATAAAGAGAAATTTTCCTGTAAATACTACCTTGGCTGCATCTTATAGGTTTTGGTATGTTGTTTTATTGTTATCATTATTTTTATTGAAATTATTGTTTCTAAGATTTTTTTCTCTGACTCATTCTAATTTTAATCTATGTTTCAAAGGTCTTTTACTGAACATAATTTTTATTACATTTTGGTCAGAAAAAGAAATCCTTTCTATTTCTGCTTTTCTGCATTTGTTTGCAAGGTTTTTATGCTCACATGGTCAGTTTTTGTGAAGATATGCAGAGCTGAGAAATAGGCACACACTTTTCTATTCTCATTAATTATTCTCTAGAAGCCTATCATCTCTCACTTTTCAAAAATTCTTTTCATTTCCTTAACTTCCTTCTTGTTTATTTTGCAGTTAAATTTACATAGGTCTGAGAGGGAAGGGGTAAATTGAGGCTCTTTATCACTACAGCTGTACTATTTCCTCTTCTAACTCATTTAACTTTTCCTTTAAGAATTTGGATGCTATGTCTTTTGGTGCAAATATTTCTGATGTTGATATTAATTTATTGTTTATGGCATTTTTAGCAAAATATAATTTCCCTGTTTATCTCTTTTAAATAAGACTGGTTTTGCTTTGGCTTTGCCTGAAATCATGATTCTACTCCTGCCTTTTTTTACTTCAGTTGACCCATAATAGATTTTACTCCAGCTCCTTATTTTAACTCTATATCTCTCTGTTTCAAGTATGTTTCCCAAAAACAATATGTTGTTGGATTCTAGTTTCCAGTCTATTCTACTATGCTTTTTGGTTTTATGAATGAGTTCAGCCTATTTATATTCACAGTTAGGATTGATAACTGTGTATTTATTTTCCTTCCATCCTACTATCTTATCATTTTCTTTTTCATCCTGTCCCCTCCATCTCTTTTGTTTCTGACTACTGCCTCACTTCATTATTCTCTTTCTTATTTTTGACCCCATCCTTCTGAATTTCCCTTAATTTTCCTCCTCCTACTTTTGTTATTTAAGATTAATTTCTATATCTATGAAGTGTGTGTGTATGTGTAATTGTATTCTTCTGTCCTTGAACCAGCTGAGAGAGAATTGCAAGTGTTACCTGCTTGTCTATCCTCCCTCCCTCAAAAGTATAAATTCTTCCTTGTGCATCCCATTTATGTGAGATAATTTCCCCCAAATGTTGTGTGAGTCCAACTGTGAGGCCAGAGTTCTTGAATTCTTTCCTTCTCGCTACTTTCAGTATTTTCTCCTTGATCTGTGAGCTATTGATTTTGGCTATTGTATTTACAGGTTTTCATTTTGGAGTTTTTCTTAGGAGGTAATCAGTGGATTCTTTTGATGTCTATGTTGCCCTTCAGTTCTAAGATCTCTAAGTAGTTTTCCTTTATAATTTCTCAAAATATGATGTCTAGGCTCTTTTTTGTTCAGAGCTTTTAGTACTTCTTAAATTACCTACTTCTCCTCCATCATTTTTCTAAGTCAGTTATTTTTCCTTTGAGATATCTCATGATTTCTTTTTTTTTTTCATTTGGCTTGGTTTTATTATTTCTTGATGTCTCATGGAGTTATTAGTTTTCATTTGACCACTTCTAATTTTTAAGAAGTTATTTTCTTCAGTAAGTTTTATACCTCTTTTTACCAAGCTGTAAATTTTTTTCTTAACTTTGCTGCCTCGTCATTTCCTTTCCCATTTTTTCCCTTCACTGCTCTGTTTAAAAAAAAAATGCTTGTCCCCTTTTAAAAGAAATCTCTTTCTTTAGATCTTCTGGAAATTCTTGTTGGACTTGTGTCCAGTCAGCATTTTTCTTTGAGGCTTGCTTAAACATGTTTTCAGGTCATTGTCTCCTGTGTTTGTCTTGAGCTTTTCTCTCATCACAAAAGCTCATTGTCGTTAGTTCCTTTTTTTTTTGCTCCTTCTCTACCTTACTCCTTGACTTTAGTTTTTCTATTAGTGTTAAACTCTTTTTAGCAGATTGAGAATAAATTGAACTGCTGACTACCCTTTGGTCTTGGTCACCTTTCCTGGTTTTTCCATTATAGACTTATGTGCTGGCCTAATGGTTAGAACTAAGTAACTGTTCTGCTCCTATGCCCAGAGTCATGAGGCTCACTTTCTGGCATTTGTTTTGGGCTTAGTATTCAACTAGGACCCCACCCTTAGTCTTTAGCCTCCTGGGTGTTCTGGATCTGTAACCCAGCACTGTCAGTGTGCAATGGCTGCCAAACAGTACTCATTCTGTTCCCAGCACAAGTTTAAGAGGTCCTTCGGTCTCTTCCTGCCATGATATTCTAACTCAAGGTGCTCAAATGCTCCCTTAACTTTCACTGCTGCCACCATGCCATGCTTGTGACCTACCTCCACCCTAGTTTCTACAGTCCTTTTTATGTGCTCTAAGTTGTTCTCTTCTGAAAACATGACTCATTGTGACTTTTTCTTGACTTTCCTGATAAGAACTTGTTTTCTAGGTTGTCGGGAAGAGGTATATTGGGGAAGTTAGGCAAAAAAAAAAAGATTCTTTTCACTCTGCCTACTTCCTTCCTTTCTTTATAAAAGTAGGGAACCTTTAATAAGGTGTATTTTTAATACTGCCTTTAAGGTTAGATTAGATAATATGTTGGTTAGTTTTATTGAACTGCCTGTAAAACATATTCTTTATTACAAAGGATGGCTCCTTGAATAGGGATTAGAAAAGAAATATATTCAGAAATTAAGGTAATATGAAAGCAAAATATTATCAGTAATTAAAAACTTTTAAATAAACATTAATTACCTAAGTTGTAGGCATTTTATGGTACATATAATGTATATTACATGTGTCTTTAAGCAATAGCTTGATGTAGTGCTTAGAGTCCTATACTTGAAATCAGGAACACTGGGTTCACATTCTGCCTTTGTGACCTTGGAGAAGACCCTTTATTTACTTCTTAGTGCTTCAGGAAACTCCTCACAACTTATTTACTAAGTTGCAGAAGAGATGTCATCTCTATTGGTAAAAGTAGTTTCCCACACTTAAGAAAATCACAGACCTTTTTTATAGTCTAAAGTTCATACAGAAACACATAACATATTAGGATAATTTCTATGAAGAAGGCAGCTATTTATTATGTATATATACTGGAAAGGAAATTCACAAATTCCTGCTCAGATGCCTTTTATTGGCATAGAGGTAAACTTGTATTCTCAAAAAGTATAAAAATAGATAGTAAATTCTTGAAGATTTTGTTATGCTGGAAAGGCTGAGAGTTCAGAACTAATATATTCTTGGAAACTCATGTTATGACCAATTGTCTTTGTGGCTTCCTTCCTCTTCTCTATTGATCTTGACAGAATAATGTAGAGGGTGATAGGGATTACAATTTTTAGACCTACTATAAACAATAAACTAGCTCTTATACTCTAAATTTGATATTGTCCACTGACCAATGAGTAGATATATTATCTAAAGAAATTAATATTTCTCTCATATCTGAGTATAGTTTTCAGTCAATCAATCAATAAGCCTTTATTAAGTATCTATTGCCAGGCAGTGTATTAGGTACTAGGAGTTACAAAAAGAGTGCATTCTATGCATGGGGAAAAGCTATACAAAAGCACAAAATCAGAGATGAAATATCATTTAGGAGAAACAGTAAAAAATTATTTAGCAGATAGATTTCATGAAAGAGAATAACATGCAATTTAGCCTGTAAAGATAAGTTGGAGTATGACGTTGTTAAGGATGTTAAATGTCAAACAGAAGGTTTTTTATTTGTTCTAGCGATGGAAGGTAGCTTGTGGAGTGTGCTTTAGAAATACCACTTTGGCAGCTATGTGAAAGATGATTTTAAAACTACTCCACCCTACTCAGACCGTACTTTAGAAGATTTGATTTAGCTATTTCCTGATTTGTAACAATGGAGATACTTGGTCTAACAGAATCAGGTCTTGGGAACTCTACATTGCTCCACCCTACTTAGTTTAACAAGGTCAGGAATGTCTGCACCCGTACTCAAGGATTAAGTATCAAGAAGATGGCCTTCAACAGACGTGCAGAAATAGCTGACAGACCCCTGGGCTGTCCTAAGTCAAGCTAAGCTAACATTGGTACAGATGAGATGCAGGAAAGTGATGTAAAACCGTCTATATAGGGCACATCACTTCCTCTCTTCGACCTTTTCTGGATGGTAGCGTGCTAAGCATTCTGACATCTTGGCATGGTGGCAACTATTTGGGTTTTGGTGGTGAGTTTACCCTTGAACTAATTCAGGTTCGGGCATCTTGTGTGAGCCCTCTTGGAGTTCAGGCTGATTCTTTCCTATTTACTCTCCAAAACCTTACCTTCCTAAAGCTTCTAATCTTCCCCCTGGCACAAGTCAGGCGGGAGAAATTCTACACCCTTTCCTTCTCCCTTCTTAATTTCTTTCCACTATATTAATTAAATCACCATAAATTTCCAGCTGACTTGGGTATTGGGGGGGGGTGATATCCATGGTGACCAATAATTAATATAGTTTAGGTCACAACGCTAAAATTATCCTTTATAAAGATAACGTTAAGTTTTGAGCCAAGGTAACTGAAAGGTTGGTAATATTCTTAACAGAGAAAGGGAATTTCAGAAGAATGACAGATTTTCAAGGGAAAGATAATGAGTTCTGTTTTAAACATGTTGAGTTTGAGATACTTGTAAAACATACAAATGGAAATAGACAATTGGTAGGGTAAGAGATATACTGCAGAGATTAGGACTAGGGAACAGTTAGGTGGCTCAGTGGATTAAGAGTAAGACCCAGAGACCAGAAGTCCTGGGTTCAAATGTGATCTCAGGTATTTCCTTAACCCTCATTGCCTAGCCTTTACCAGGCTTTTGCCTTGAAACCAATACACAGTACTGATTCTAAGATAAAAGATAAAGCTTGAGAGAGAGAGAGAGAGAGAGAGAGAGACAAGGGCTAGATTTCTGAACATGAGTTATCTTCATAAAATTGATAAAAACCTTACTGAAGAAAATAACTCCTTAAAAATTAAAACTGACCAAATGGAAACTAATGACACTATGAGATATCAAAATATAATAAACCAACTCCAAAGACTGAAAAAATAAAAGTATATGTTAGCTATCTTATAGGGAAAAAAATCGACCTTGAACAAAGCTATCTAACACACACTTAGATGGGTCAGGAGATAAACAATGATCCATCAAGAGTGGAATTAAACAGATAAAAGAAATAATAAGAGAAAGCAGTGTAATGAAAACCTAAAGAGGAGAGAATATCTATGAGAAGAGAGTTGTTAACAGTATCAAATACTATAGAGGCCTTGGGAAAGGATATATCAAAAAAGTATATATAGTCCATACCCTGAAGGAGCTTGCATCTTAATGAATGAGACAAGGTAAAATTAATAAGCATATGCAAGGTGTAAACAAAGTAGCTGGAAGGTAGTCTCTGAGGGAAGGCTATAGTAGTGGAGAGGTGTTTTGGTATCTTCCAAGTATTTCCAAGGAAAAACTGAAGATAAAAAATAGTTGGAAAGTAGTTAGTTAATAAAAGTTAAGGCTACTGTAATAAACTCTTCTCTCCATCAAAGAAAACAAAGGCTATCACCTTTGGACTCTACTGTCATAGACCCCAAAGTACTATATGAGGAAGTAGAAATAGCAGCATACTATTTTATAGATTAAAAAAGGATGCTAGACTAGAGAAATATGCTTATTCTTTAATGGTCTTATAAGAAGGTCTTATATATCCATTTGCCAACAGTTAGCTGAGCTCTGTATTTTCCATCTTGTTTATATTTCTATTGGATTTATCCATTTCTGATACAGAGGCATATAGATACTTGTTATGCACTCTATAGATACTAGTCCAGTATCTGAAATTATGTCTTATATTTGCCTTTCCCTTGTGTACCTAGCTAGCATGTAATTTAATTACTTGCCTGAATCTTGCATGCTTTGTCTTCAATTTTATAGTACATTTATATGAAAAAAATAGGCTACAAGTAGTTCATAATTTTAAATTAAGAGATTCATGGAACAATTTTCCAATTATAGTAGACAACTTAAAATTCTTTAGGTTTCTTGCTGCCTAACTTGTAAACAAAAATCAGAACTTCTTCAATTTTCTTTTGAAATATCACACTTGACAGGAAATGAACACAAAGAGGAGAAAAGCCTCTGGCTCCGAAAAGGATGTCTGGTGTGTGTTTGTGTCCTGGTGTTTCATTAACCTCACATACTTCACATGAAAGCGTTAGTTTTTAACTTTAAAAAGATGTCCAAAACAGTCAAGGTCTCAAGAGAGTAAAATGACTTGAAAGACAGTGATACAGGCACACTTGCTAGTCTTTACATGCTTAAGCACTCTATGTAGTAAAATCCTCACATTTTGTTTAAACAACTAACACTCTCATAAATGAAATAGTGTATTTAATTTTCAAAAGCACATAAAGAATTACATAAAATAATAGTAAGTTGAAAGAAATTGTCTATATGTTGAGAGTCAAGAGTTCTAAGTTCTGGTGTCAGTTTTGAAATTAATGACCAGTATGACCTTTGCAAGATGATCTCTGACAAGATATATCTTCCTACAAACCTGAAGAAATGAATTTTATAATTTTTATAATGCTTTCCTAAGATATATTGCACTTTTATCTTTCTATATTCTGTGAAGTAATGAAACCTTATTTATTATACCTCACTTTTGTGGATACAGTATTGTCATTTTGGAACTTTTGCAATAAACATTTACTCATTTCCCACTAAATATAAACATCCTGTTTCTTCAAGGCCTTACTCAATCTCCACTAGGAACATATTCTTTATAATTTCAACCAATATTACTTCTCTCTTTCTGTAGCACTTATAGTCAAGTATATGGTACTGACAACATAGAAGTCATTCTACCTTGTATTGTCTACTATAGGCACTTAATAAATGCTTGCTTGTTCATTTTCTAATTGTTACATTTGTAAGTCTTGTCTTTTACTAATATCATAATGTACTTGAGGGCTTTGGCCTTGTCATTTTATAATATTTCTGCATACCCTAAAATATGAGGTACAAAATTGGTACTAAAAAAGATTTGGTAAACTGAATTAATATGTAACTCATGTAAATGTAGTTCTGTTTCAGGTGCCATGTATTATCTCAGTATTTGTACATATATATACATATACATATGTGCACATGTACATGAAATGCATTTTGACCATGTTAAATCATTTTTACTTAGGCCTTAAGTTTCTTAAAGAAGTGATTATGTCCTTAACGTTTTTTTCATATTATGTGCTAATAAAAGTCCAATAAATAATGGGGGGGTTTCTCCTTTTAGAAGGCCAATTCTATTTGACCTCTAAAGATAATAGAGTGAGATAGAAAATATGTATTTTTAATATGATGAAATGTAACCCAGTAACTATGATATATTAAAATTACCTGTTCTTTAAAATATGGTAAAAGATAAACCATTAAGCTCATTCTTTGTGATGTTCCTATTAAAATTATATTAGTTGAAGTCCCATAGTATTTAACAATGGTAATTAGTTATTTCAGTGTCAGTATTTAAGATTCAAATCTCTTTGCAAAAAAAAGGTAGATATGAAATTTCTTTAAAAGATTCATTAAATTTTAAAATCTTCCTCTTTTTACTCATGTCTTTCCTGCTATTTTTAATAACATCTGAAGATTCATATTTTCTTTAGCAAATATCTGACTTTAGTGTCATTGCTTATATTCTTAAACATTGTAAAATTAAAATAATATATATTGATGTCATATCTCTTTAAAAATAATTTAATGAAAATGTGTAGTAATCCTAAAAATTAGAACTGTGGCATCCCAGAACTTAGGGCTAAAATAGACTAATTGATCAGTTTCTCCTCTGTTAATTCACTTTATTGAATCTCATTTTGCTTTCTCTTTGATTAGGGTGAGCTTTTCTCACATCTTTTTGTTAATTTTAATGCTTGTTTGACATACTCTTTTTTTCATGACTGTTGACAAGTATTCCTTTTTCCATTTGCTCATTTGAGGTTGTTTCTGGGACAGATGATCAAATTTAAGCTAAAGTACTCTGTACTTTAAACTTGTACTATTGGGTATGAACAGCTTCATCCCTGAATGTAACATTCTATTACTACTGGGAGAAGAGAAATAGGAGATTGTTTTGAGGAAGGAAAAAGCAAGGGTTCAGGGTGCTTAAAATAATCTGCCACTTAATTTCCTGAGTGGTAACAACACCACAGATTGTTGGTAGGAACTAACAGCCTGCATAAACTCATAAAATTTAGATCTGGAAAGCATGTTAGAAATCTAATCTAGCCCTTTTATCCTTTTAGGAAAAGAAGCTAAGGACTAGAGGAGTTAAATGACTTACCCAAAGTCACAAATAGATTCAGAATCTGAATTTATAGTTATATTCTTCACACATTTAGCTTGTGTGAATGAGAATTTAACAAAGTAAAAATGTCTCCAAAAATCACCATTGCTTATTTATTCTAACAGCACAAGATTAGACATTTGAGTTACCATGTGAACAGAAAAGAGCTAGAATTAGGGCAGCTAGGTAGTGCAGTGGAGAGTGCACTAGACCTGGAGTCAAGAAGATTGGAGTTCAAATCTGACCTCAAATACTAGCAGAGTGACCTTGAGCAAGTCTGCTTAAACCTTTTTTGCTGCAGTTCCTCATCTGCAAAATGAACTAGAGAAGGAAATAGCATACTCCCCTTTCTGCCAAGAAAATCGTAAATGGGCTCATGAAGAGCTGGACATGGATGAAACAACTTAATAACACAGAGCAAAGAATAATATCTTCACTATTATTACTTACATTGCAATCAGAAGTAAAATCTCAATAATCTGAATAGAAAGGCATCTAGTTTATCTAAAGATCCTCAAATATATTTCAACAAATGGTTATCCACTGCTAGAAGACCTCCAGTAATGTGGAAGCTACTCCTTTGAATGCATCTCATTACGCTTTTGGACAGCTCTATAATTAGTGACAGTTTTTCCTTATCTAGTGTTTAAATCTACTTGCCTGCAAATTTCATTAAATGTTTCCAGTTCTCTCTTTGGGATCAGTTCAAACAAATATCCACTTTCTCCATGACAGCCTTTCATATATTTCATACATTGTGTGAGTGTGTGTTTATATATCCCAGATATTGGTCTGTGCCATTAAAGTCCTATATATCTGGCTTTGTCCAACTACCTCTGTGAGTCAAAGCCTAATTATTTAAGGACTTCTTGACCTTTTGAGTTGATATACAGAGTCTAGGAGTCAAAGTCTGCCATGTCTTTGAACATCTGGAAGCCATAAAAGTCTAGGGAGAGAAAAGGAGAAATTATAAGAAAGGGTGATTTAAGAATAAGAGAAGTCTACAGTAGTGTGTCCATAGATTTCTAGTATGGAATGAATTTATATAACATGAACTTAAGTACAAACTTTTGTGCTTCTTCAATTCATTAGTGCTTTTTTCTGCCTTGCTTTATATTCTGCATGTACTCCTAGGAGAAAGTAAGTACCTTGAGGGCACGGATCTGTCTTTGTGTTTGTATCCTAGTGCCAAACAGGGATGTTCGAGCTGAATTGAATTGTCCTTATTTTGCAGATAGAAACTGAAGCATGGAGGAGTTAAGTAATTTACCCAGAAATATTGAGTGGCAGAGGATAGATAAATAAACCTTTAGTAAAAGTTTTTGTTTCCTGAAATGCTATTAATTAGAATGCACTATCACTACCTATGTGCACCTAAGTCATAATTTTTCATATAGATGACAGGGCAGTTCTTTGAACTCCTGAAATGACTTCTGAGTCATCACAATTAAATGTTCAGTATAATTTTCATGTTAGTTGAACACTTAATTATATTATTTCTTATTTTCAATTTTGCAAATCTTATCTCTCAAGCAAATTTTCAGCTTCTCAAAGTTAAGCCCTTGTCTTGTGTTTTTTCTGTATCTCCTGCCACATTTATTGTGGCACTAGAATCATAGGGATAGGTTAGAGAAGACTAGACTTGTGAGTTCCATTCTGGGAATTTCAGAAATTCCCAGCAAAGGAAACTCCTACCAATGCTGATGTAGTTGTAGAGAGTTGCCTTAGGCAACATTAGTCTCCAAAACTAGGGCTGCCTAACTCTCTAGAGTTAGGCAGGCAGGCAACGATCATTTATTAAGCACTTACTACTTGCAGGTACTGTGTTAATAAGTGCTGGAGATTCAAAGAAAAGCAGAAGTAGTCCCTGCCTTTAAGGAGCTCATGATCAAAGGGAACAGAAAACATCTAAATAACTAAGTTACGAACAAGATGTATACAAAAAGTGTATAGAAAGAAATCTGAGAGGGGAATGCACTATGGGTACAGCTAGGGGCCTTGGAAAGGGCTTCTGTACAACATGGAATTTGAATTGTAATTTGAAGAGAGCTAGAAAACTAAGATGGAGGTGAGAAGACAGAGCCTTTGGGGCATGGGAGGCAGGGACTGCAATGGCATGGAAATGGAAGGTAGAATATTGTGTGCAAAGAACACCAAGTGGGCCCAGTGTGACACACACACACAGTATGTGGAGAGGAGATACAAACAAGAAGATTGGAAAGATAAGGAAGAGACAGGTTATGAAAAGCTTTAAATACTAAACAGATTTTCTCTTTGATTCTGAAGGTAATGGAGAGCCATTGGAATTCATTGAGCAGGAGAATGACATGAACAGACCTATGCTTTAGAAAAATCATTTTGACAGATTAGTGGAAAATTAATTAAAGTTGTAAGAGACCAATTAGAAGGCTATTGAAATATTGAGAGATGATGCAGGCTTGAATTAGAGTGACAGCTATGTGAGTGGAGAAAAGGGAGTGTGTATGAGAAATGTTGTAAAGGCAAAAATGGCATGATCTGTCAACAGACCTGTTATGTAGGGTGAGGGACAGTGACTAGTTTTGGCAACTTGTGGTGGGGTGGATAGAATCCTGGGCCTGGAATCAGGAAGATATGAATTCAAATATAGCCTTAAACACTAGCTGTGTGAGCCTCAGTTTCCTCAGCTATAAAATGGAGCTAAATATAAATGCTTATTCCCCCCTAATTGAGGATGGCACCAAGGTTGGTATTTTGAGTGTTGCAGCCTATCCTAATAGGTGTGTGCATATTCAAAAGTGTGGGAAAGATAGGTCCAAATCCCATTCTCACTATGATAACCAATCAAGCAAGCGCAGGTGTTAGCAACAATCATTTGAATGACTAGAAGGATGGTGGTATTCTGGAAAATAATGGAAGTCTGAAAGAGGAAAAGGACAGCATGGGGGAGATGGGAGTAAAGGGTGCCATGGATAGGGGTGGGGTAGAATGAGTTCTGTTTTAGACATGTTGTGTTTGAGGTACCCATGGAACTTCCACTTTGAAATGGCCAAAAAGCACTGGGTGATTTATAATGGTTAACTTGGCAGAGAAACTAGGGTTGTTTCGATAGATCTGGGAATCATCTGCATAGAAATGATGATAATAGAGTCCATGAGAGATGATGAAATCACCAGCTAGTATAGATCAACCAGGAGCAAATAGACTCAACTCTAGCCTCCACAAAACTAGCTGCCAACATGATTTTCATAAAGTACAGATATTATTATCTTACTTTGTAAACTCTTGTGACTCCTCTTTAGGACTGTTATTTCATCTTTATGTCATCATTTTAAATTTTTATTTTTATAAGTTTTATAATGTACATAATTGTTAGTATGGTAGTACAAGCATAAACTTATAAATATCGCTAAAATTTTTTTTTACTGTTCAGAATGTATGATCCAAACCACTTTGACACCACTAGCTTAAAGCACCAATAGGTTATGTGACTTTACCAGGACCACCTAGTTAATTATGTCAGAGACAGATTTTGAAAGCAGGGCTTCCTGGCTCTGAGGCAGCTGCTATATCCACTTTATATTTATTCTGTTTCTAGTAGAACACATAGAAGGTGCTTGATGATTGTGTTGCTTCATTGAACTGTGCACTGATTGTTGTGAAAATTGGTGGATATATTTTATCTCAAGCAAAATACTTGGGTAACCAGAATACTCTATTGCTTGACCATGCCAGATAATTGTTCTTGCTTTAAAACACACACCTCTCCTTTTCCGTGTCAAGTCCAACTTAAACTATTTCTAATGTTTGAACCTCAAGCTATTTTTAATGCCTCTTCCTTCAGTAGGCATCTTCCCCTGTTTTAAAAAAAAATTAAAGAAAGAAAAGGAAAGGATGTACCCCCAAAGGAGATCTGGGCTTTTAGTATGGAGAGTATCACACCCCAAAGCCGCAACCCTCTGTAATCTTTCAGAATATTTTGTGACATAACTTTTTTATATTGTCAGAATATACTGTACTGGACAGAGCTAATGAGCCATCTACTCATTCATGTTACACATATCCCCACTCACCTTATACATATACTGCTCTTAACACACACAGAAACTCCACCTTCTCTTGTGTACCTGCCCTTTTAGACATAAGTTGGCAGACGAGGAGTTAAGATATTCAGTATATCAAATGATGGCTTTGAGAATGGTACAAAAAAAAAAACTTGAACCACAAACCATTTTCATACTTATGACATTTAAATATCTTTCCTAGAATATGCATATTTTATAAAAGTCTTACGTGCATTGCCCTAATCACTCTCTTTCTTTCCATGTTTTTCTGTTTCCCTCACTACTTTGTAAATTCCTTGAGAACAGAAATTTTAGACCTTGTTTTACATGTTAGCATTTCTCCCCTATTACTTAATTTATTCAATTTTTACTTTAACTTTCTACGCCCAATTCATTTTGGTAGAACTTTTAGTCTTTGATTCTTTGTTAATATCTTAATGGGGAAATATGGAAGAAAAAGGATGTCCTTTCTTATTTGTTGCCATTCATAAAACATTGGTGCTCACTTTTCATTTGGAGGATTTTATATTGCAGTTCTCAACAAGTCATAACACAACCTGGAAGAAAGGAGGGTTAATTTGTCATTCAAGTTCAGACAAGAAAGAAGATGTCATTTGCAAATTAAAGCTAAGAAGAAGCCAATTGTACCCCAATTAGTGTGGTTTCTTAGTTGGTCTAGTAGAACAAGAAAATATTAACAAATTTGACAAAGCATTTTAATGCTTTTGGGGGGCAGTTTACTTCATAACTACTTAAGTCAATTTATCCTTAAATAAAGTACATCGCTATCTGCCCTTTCAAAACATTTTTTAGAGAAATGAATAAAGCCAAATCTCTTACAAGAACTACAAGTATGTGCAAGTCGAATATGTAGCTTTATTCATATAATAATTTGTTTTTGCCATTTTTCACATTTCTCATACCTGGCCAACTACCAAAGGGTAATTTTAGTGCCTTCCTGTCAGTGCTGATTTTAGTTCAAGATAAGGAATTGTAAAATAGGAAACAGCTGTATTTGTGTTTTTCTTAGACCTTCTAAAATGGGTCAGGCTCTGTTAATCCTGCTACCTTTCTATGATGTCTAGATGGATTATTCAAAAGCCCTGATACGGGCTATCTTCCCAAGATCTAAACTGTGTTAAGAAATCCTTCTAACTCTAACCTAAATGTGCCTTGCTACCTTATTTTAAGTTCATTTCCTCCAAGGAGAATCCAATTATTATAATCTTTCCCAATAACTGTCAAGGTAAGTTATTTGAAGTCTTTCTTTAGACAAAGGTTTAATTTTCTACCATTTTGGTAATTTTAGTTCTCTGAACCTATTTCCTCAGTTGCCTATATCCTGTTTTTCTTTTCATGGATGTCATTAAGGAAAAGATACTCTGATTTTCTTGGTTTATTTAGATAAAAAGTTAGAAAAGCAAAGAAATGAGACTTATCCATTATTGTTTGGTTAATCAGTGGTTGATTGAAATGAATAGAAACAAATGTATGCCTATATCTCTGGTCTATCCATTAGATTTACTTGGGATGAGATAACTTTTGAATTATCCTACTATACTTTGTGAACTATCTTACTATACTTCCTATAATTTGTGAATTTTCTTCATAATAGAAATATTTAACTTATTTGAAGACCACAGAGTTAAAATTAAGGTCTCATCTGATGGAACCATATAATCAACAAGGATCTGTCCCAAAATAAAATTTTATAAGGTTCAGACTGAAATAATTGGAGGTAATCATAGGTAAATGAGTGGCAAGAAGTGTGACAAAGATATAAAAGTAGCATCAGAACATTTAGTAATTATTTATGAGGGATCAATTTTGTTTTTTTCCTGAAGGTAAAAAGTTGTGCTTTATTATTTATGTAAGCACACCACACACATTTTTCCATTTCAGGTTAACACTCAAGTAATAAACTTTTATTCTATAGGAATCTTTATAAGACCATATAATAAAAATAAAAAAATTTTTAAGCAATTTGCTAAACTGGTTATTAGCTATTGGATTTCACATGAGCCACTGTGATAATATTTTTGTGCAATTCTATTAGTGGAATTTCAGCTGTTAATATATGAAAATGCTTTTTTTTTTTTGTTTGCAAGTATTCTATGTAGGATTTATTGTAAAGGCCTTTTATGAATTGACTTTTGTCATTAGGAAAAATCTTTCCTTGATTCTAAATTTTAATTGTACCACTGGAGGGAGTACCTGCATCAATGACACATATATCTTCAAAACATTGATTGCTTCGATCTGTCAAAGAATTAAAAGTAATCATTTGGTAGTTTATTTTTCATCTATCAATGATATACTACTTTTTTGAAATGTTTGATTAGCATACTGAACCCAAGGAATTCTTTTCTAGCTTTCATGTACAAATAATTATAACTAGCACATAACAATTGACCCCTTTTCTCTGAACATACCTCTACCACTCTCCACCCCTAGTATATAATTAGAGAGAAGTTTTGGATCAATCTATCAAACCCCTTGATTCTAATTAAAACTTATATCATCTCTAATTCTTTCAAAGTTATCTATCTTTACTATATTGTTAATATTTAATAAGTTCTATTTCTGTCCACTTCACTCTTCATCAGTTCATATAAATCTTTCTAGGCTTTTCTCTGAAACTATCTTCTTCATTTCTTATAGCACAATAGTATTCTATCATACTTATATACTATAATTTGTTTCTCTCTTCTCCAGTTTATGGGCATCCTCTCAGATACCTATTTTTTTTTACCAGTTCTAAGAGTTAGAAGTAGTTATACATCCTTAGTTAGAATTTGTTCATTTTAGGGATTATTCATCCCTTAATTTAATCCCCTTTTAATTCTCCTTTTTCTCTTTGTTGTTTGGGGAAGGTTTCATATACCTCTTGTGCCAAGCTGTTAATTTAATTCCCTTTCCCATTCTTCTGTAGTTCTCATTTCCTGTTAGCTCTCTATTCTTTTATAAAGCTATTACATGTCTTTCAGGAATTCTAGTTGAATCTGTAGCCAAGTTTCATTTTTCTTTGAGGCTGTCTAAAGAGCAGTTTGTGGTGACTAAAAGCATCTTTATTTTCTTAAGCCCACTGGACATGGAAATTGACTCTCTACAATTTTTATGTAGATTTCCCCATAAGGATAATGTCTGGCACATTTTCTAGATTTGGAGGAACTGTCATTCTAGCATCTTCCACCATTTTGATTTCATCTTCCCATAAAAGCCCCACTGATACTGCTCTTTGAACCTGCTTTTCTATATATATATATATATACTTCTTAGGCCTGCTGTACTACAAAACATCTCCCCAAGCCTAGGATAGCTCTCTCTAAATCTGTGACAGAACTGGGTATAACAGGAGATAAAGTTGCCAGTTATTACACGTTTATGATGCTCATTTGGTCTGGAAGAATAATTTACATTAGTGTACTGACTCAAACTAACATCTTCCCCTTTCAAGTCCAGATAATTCATAATCCAGTAGGCAAGTGTACCAAGATTCCAAAGTAAAGTATCAACTTTCTCTAACCCTGCTGTAGTCCTTTCCCCATATATTTTCATTTGGATATAGGGAAGAAGCCAGGAGAAAGTTAAATTATGGAGGGTCAAGTCTGCATCTCTGCCAATTCCACGGATCCTTTCCTCCCTCCAATTTTGTGGCAAACATCTATGAGTAATTGATTATGGAGGTAAAAAATATAGCTCACTCTCCTCTCCCACTGACCTTTGACACAGTGGAGATTGGGTGGGAAGGGGAAGATCCAGAAAAATTAGGCATTTTCATTTTTTACAGCATTGTAGCTATTTTTCTGCCTCTCCCTGAGCCGTTTTGGAACAATGCCTCCAAAGCCCAGGGACCCAGTACCAAAAGAAAAGAGATCTAAAGTGCATAGATGAGTCTGCCCTTGTTACGTCTCTTCCAGGGGATCCCAGTGGTCTTAAGTTTCTATCCATAAGTACTCTCTCCTTTCTCTATACCCTAGTTGCCTTCTTTGACTTTAATTTTTTTTTACTTTGACTTTTATATAATCTGTTAAGGACTGTAAAATTTAAAAATTATATCTCTAGTAATAAAAATAAATATTATATTTTATGAGGTTTGTTAAATATTAATTAGAAATCAAGGAATAAAGAAGATACAAAGTAATAATTCATGTGCCCATGGCTGATTAGCCAATTCAGAACCCCTGGCTTAGTTTACTTACTACATCATTGTAAAATGGAAGAGGCCAGGTAGGCGTTACTGCCAGATTAAATACTAATTGTGATCTTGCCCAGGTGGAGTCTCGGGTGAGATTATAGGGAATTCTGGGAAGTACCAAGGACTTCTGGAGATTGAAGTCTAGGGTTCAAATCTCCATTTTATAGTACCTAATATTTACCAGGGACTGTCCTAATTTTTTTTTTCTAAATTAAAAAAAAAAAACCTTTTCAAAAATTATTTATATTGCTGACAGCTGTTAAAATTTTGAAAAATAAAATGGGATCCAGGCCCATATTGATCTCCCTTATGGCAGTGTGTAGAATGGGCTCAAGTAAGGAATAAGTGGAGGCAAGACAGAATTAGGGGGGAGTACAGTGATGAGTAGGGCCTAAACAAGTATGGCAATGGTAATAGAAAACTGATCATCAATAAGCATTTATTTTGTGATTTGGTAAAATTGTATTGTCCAAAATTAGAATTTTTCATGAAAAATCTGTCCCTGATTACCATGTGAAATTGAGAATTGGTTATATCTAGATTCTTTAAAATTAGAAAAGCATGTTTTGAAGTTTTAGATCTATGACTTTCATTCTTCAATGAGATGAAGGATCTGATATTTCTCATATTAATATTCTTCTACATTACCTTCAGTTTTGATTATGTCTGGAGAGTGATTAGAAACTTTGTAATTTGTGTTCTAGTATTTTTCTTATGCTTATCTTTATACATTGTCATCAATTTAGTAACATTTATGTTATTAAATATCTGTGACCATATTTTCTTTTTTGAAGGGGAAGAGGGACCAGACTGTGATATGATGGTGGAAGAATCTTGGTCAAAGCAGGCTCCACATTTTGGGGTATTTGAGTGCTTGTGACTCACTAAGGATCTCCCAACCAGTTTGCGCAGAAGTGAGATTTGAATCTCTATGTATTACTGATGAAAAGAGGCCATGCCTCTATCAATTACAATAACAGAATACATTTTCTCAAAGAAATATTAGAAATGGTTTCTCAAAAGCCTAATTTATCTCATAATGAATCTGAAGCATATTTATATTGCTATAATACTTTATAGATTAGTAAATTTTCCTCCCATTTGCCCCTGTGTAGCCTATTCGATTGTAAGATCCCAGTTACTTTTTGTAATATTATTGCTTTTGGGAAATATATTCAAAATTCCAATCCAAGCTAGTTATGACATAGCCTTGATCCAAGTAGGAAGACCTAGTTTCAAGATCCATCTCTGACATCTAAAAGATATACAGGTGAAGGGTATTAAAAAATACTCAGGGCATATAACTTATAATAGCATTATTTTCTTTCATAGTATAAAATTACCAATAGTAAAACTGATTTATTGTTTTATTATGTCTTGATGTCTGGCTAATGTATTATGAAAATGAAATTTACCCAGGGTTTAAAGACTCCAGACTTGAAACCTATCTCATTATCTATAACTCAGTAAATAATTATATAAGATTTTTGACCCAGTTATCTTCTTAGAGCAAAGTTAAATAAAACTTTCTGAATTAAGCTCCAGATACAAGCAATTTATGCCAATTGTTTCATTTTCATCTTTCTAGGGGAAAAGGAGGTCAGTTACCCCAATAATTTTTAAAAATACAGAAAGCACTTCTAAGTCTTCAAGACAAAATATTTTGGTGAATTAAAAGGAGAAAGTATCTTTAAAACAGATCGACTGGTATAGTTTCATAGGTGTTTGTTGTTTTTTAAGACAAAAAACTTGTTTCAAAGGTGTATTTGTTTTCTAATTTTTGTTTCCTGAAACATAGCATTTAGCAATCTTAAACACAGTAATCTGGTTAGTTCCAGAGTTGACCTTATTGGCCAACAAGTTCAACCCAAACTTGAAAAAGAATCTTGACTACTCTCTAGATGACAAATAATATCTAGGCGTCACTTGAAGGCCTCATATGATGGTAGAATTAAATATTTGCCAGTGTAGTTCATTTCATTATTGGATAGAAAACAAGTTATAAGTGCAGTGACACTTCACAGTTAAAGGACCACATTTATCTTCAAAAAGCAAACCCCCCAAAATGACCGTAACATTGCATTTAGAGTTGAAAAAAAAATGTTTAAATATAAATTAGATGTTCTAATCAAATTCCCTTATTTTATAGATGAGGAAACTGAGCCCTAGAAAAATTTTACATAATGAATGAATTGTTCTAGAACAGAGATTAGAATTTAGATCTTAAAAGCTCTTTCCATAGATAGCATCGGCTTGTAAGGTACTTTGGGAAAATGCCTTCATTTGATTTGTTTTGTTCAGAAATCAGGATTTGTACACTAAGGAAAATGATTAACATGTTAGCCAATATAGCACAGCCATATGAACATAGAAGCACTTAGTGATGTTTCCATCCTTCTCACTAGACTGCTTGTCTAGCAGATGTTTGTTTTAGTTATCAAAAATGCTTGGAGAAGCCAGGCTAATAAGTAGCAAGATTTAGAAGTATTTGCAATGTGGTGAATTTATCTCCATAATATAGTAACAATAAAATACTTTGAAAGCTGAGCTTAATAAAGTGTTACAGCATTATATTAAATGTGTATTCATGTAACCAGAAGCTCACTATGTTTTCTATTACCTAAAAAAAGTAAGCAATTTGCTTGAAGTTTTGTTTCAAAAGTCACAGAACAAAACTGAAAGTAACAAAGATTTTAGAAGAATTTTGCTACAGTGACAAGTATCCTTTGTTAGAGGAGCATAAACAGTCTCCCATATGATTGTTTTTCTTATATAAAATATAAATTGTGATGCTAACAAAAGCATCTTTTAAATATTTTGATTTGTGAAGAAATATTTTGTGGATGCTTCCCTGCACCTCCATTTTGGATGCTATTTACTCTTGAATATATTTTCCCCCTTAAGAAACTTTATACCTTATAGTTATTATCAAATTTAAAAATGTTTAATTTGGCCAAAAGAACATTTTAAAACCACATAGCACTTTTTTGTATGTGAAATGAAGATACGGTCATACTATTTTTGACTTCAGTTTTTAGTTCTACAGTTCCTTAATAAGGTTGAACCATAAACAGTTATCATATCTTCATGCAACTATAAATTTTCTGTAAATTTTTTGTTAAAAATATAAATATAAAATATAAATAAATAAGTTCTAATATTATGGTAAGATATTATGAGACATTGTTCTAAGATAATTAAGCCAAATGACTTGTTAAACCCCTTTGGACTTGTATGAATTAAGAATGATTGCTTTCTTGAGGATGTTTTAATTTTAAGAGCAGGTCCTGAAACCAAGATAGCTTAGAAAAAATAGATCATCAAATGCAGAAGCTACCAAGAGTAGAATATACTTTTAATACTTAATACATATTTTCTGTAGTTTTTTTAATGCTAACAACTTTAGATATTTAAAACATTACTTATGTTTTAAATATCTCTATCAACTGGAGAAAATAGTTTATACAAGAAAAATACTTTTCACAGTTGTAGAGGTTCCAGTCCAGATAAGTCCTCGTAGTCTAATATTTCATGTATTTTATATTGTAGATTCGTTATCCAATATTTTACTTTTCAAAGTCTGCAGATTGTGCTGAATAAAATTCTCTGTTCCTTGAATTTCAGAGAATTTGTAATCACTCTTCCTGGCAGACCAGGTCTTCATTTTTATTGAATTTTGAATAGTGTCCGATGTAAAATAGTAAATTATAGGGTCAAAGCAACAGTTTGAAACTGCAATACAGAGAGTAATTGGATACATAGTTCTGACTGCAGCCACCACTGAACAGTTAACAAATGTTTGTGTTCTCATAAGAGAATAGAGTATCAAATTTATGTTATATGGTACAAAGCAGAAACAGAATATGACCAAATGAACAAAAATCATCTTCAAGACCTTCGTTTTGTTTATTTTGCTTCTACCCAGAGTAACTGGCTTATTTAAAGTCTTTAAAACCATACTGGAACAGGTCACATTTAAGATGAGTGGAATAAAAAACCCCACCGTTTCGATGAAAATTACAATCCTTGAGAGATAGGTTTTCCACGTGGCTTCCGGGAAATTTTCAAAGCACCACGCTTCTTCAGTCGAATTGTTGCCCCGGGAGTGGGTAGATCGAAAAAAGACTGCTGGTGCGCTGCCACCTATCACAGTCAGCCACACTGAAAAACAAACGATTTTCGCGTTTTTCTTGGTTCGGATTGTCTTGGAACGAAATGGGTAGAGAATAGCCAAAAAACGATCAACACTGATACAAGTTAAGAACAGGATGCTTCCGTACATATTGGTATAGAATAGCATGACGGAAATTTTGCAAAGTACATCCCCAAAAGGCCAGTTGCGGGTTGCAAAGTAAAAAATCCGGAAGGGCAGAGTAAATACAAAAAGCAAATCCGACAGCGCCAAATTAATCATATACGTGGTTGTTTCGTTCCGCACTTTGAGCGTGCATAAGAAAATGTACATGGCCACACAGTTGGAGATTAGCCCCAGCACAAAAACCATGCTGAACATGCACCCATATAAAGTATACTTAAAGGAGTCATCCGAGTAACAGTGGGAGCTGTTAATGCTTACCATTCTAAAGGTGCTTTCTGTTTACTAGGTAGAATTCCCAGCCGCTGTGGGCTCCTTTTCCTATTCAGATGGTGATCACTTTATAACCTGCGATTTACTTGCAAATGCAAATGATCTTTGGTTGGCCTCATAAGTATTTCCTTTTTCTTGGAAATCTCCAAAAGAAACAAGAAATTGGGCAGTAAAGCTGCAGCGGGGTTCCTCAGTGTGGGGAAAGCATTCTTTTCTTCCAGGAGTTACCACAAAACTCAGGGATCCAGGACTGGCTAGTTGAAAGAACCCTTTTTTTTAGATAGCAAGCGAAGCCATTCTTCAGGAGCATGAATTTCGAGTAAACCGCCTCGGTTTGCCTCGATTGGAAATCTGGTGTTTCTAGAGGCAAAACAAAATTTCAAAGTTCATTTTAGCAAAAAGAAAGTTCAACTGAAAAAGTTACTTACAGCAGGTTTACAACTGAAGTGCTTTAAATATTCTTACTTGGTCTCTTTTGCTTCTTACTCCTTTTAAATCAGTTTTCCTTCTCTAACTCTCTGGCTGGTGGGTCGACCTCAGAAAGTAGAAAGCAAAGGGAGTCAAGAGACCAAATTCCCCAGCCTTGCTTGTTCAGCTGAATTGAGAAGTTTTCTCCAGGCGCCTGCAGCATTGTGTGTGTGTGTGTGTGTGTGTGCAGGCTTTGCTTTCTCAGAACAGCAAAGGAAGGCTTGCTAGGTTTGTAGTATGACATCACAGGAAGAAGAGGCTGGGTTTGGACAAAGACTGGTTTCAGCCACCAGTGTTTGCCTTTTCTTTAATCTGATAGCGTGTCTGCTAAGAATATACCTTGGAGGTTTGCAAATGGTCACTGGCTCCCCTGTGAAGGCAATTCTTTTACATTTTTACTTGCGGAAATGCCTTCTACCGTCCAGGCCTATATTGCCTTTGTGTCTGTTTCTATTGGGGATTTTTTCCCCCTTTTGAGTAATAGTTAAAATTTGGTGAAAAACCAATCTCTCACAATCTCAGCATAAATTTGAGAAGTTAAGTTTAAATCCTGTAGCAGTTTTCATTACATATTTTCATGTTTTCAAATTGAAATGGGCAGTGAACCACTTCATTTTTATTCAGATGTGTCTCTACCAATTCATAGAAAAGCTTAGATTGCTCAATGACTGCAAACATAAAAAAGGTCAAAATTTAAGTTTCGAGCATATCTGTTAGAGATTATCTGTAGTTAATGCCTTTACTTCTGTTTCTCAAGTGTAGATAAAATTCACTGACCAGAGATTGTTGAGATGGAGGCAGTTCCACATTATTGCAATAAGTTTAATGCTGGGAAAGAATTTTCTAATATAGCCTCTTATCACGTTTGAAATAAGGCTCATATTTAGTTTAAAGATGTTATATGAGCTTGTTCACGTACTTTCATCAAAAAAGAACTGAATGCTTGTTAGTAATGGAATTTGTGTTTGTTAACTTTTTAGTTCATAATTTCCCTTCTTTTCTCCATTTTTTGACTTGTTATATTTCCTTTCTTATGAACTGTTATTTGAGAATTTAAAAGGTTTTTTACAATTTTGAAAAAATGTGTGAATGTAGATATATTTGTAGTGGAAAAAAAACATAGAAAGTCTAAAGAGCTCAGATCCAGAAAATAGATGATTTAGGAGAATGCTTTATCTTGAAATGGAGTTTCCTTAGATATTAACATTTTCCATTTTTTCCCCTATTTTTTCTATTCATTTTCCATTTTTTTTTTACTATTAAGAATTGACATTTTTCCATTGCAATTTGGCAGAGTTTTAATTGGGAAAGAAGGGACTTGCATTTTTGGTGAATTTCAAAGGGAATCCTGAAAGATCAGGATCAGATTCTTTTTATGTAAATTAATCAATATTAAAACAAAGTTGATTTCTGGGACATTGTTTATTTTTGGAATACCAATAGACCCTCTTTTTTACCCAGAGACTAAAGTATTACTTAAAACAGTATCTTTAATTGTTTACTAAAATATCCTGCTTCTGTACCATGCTTTTACTTCCTACCTACAGAGTGCTAGTACTGGGATTACTGAAACGAAAAAACAACCTATCTAGGGAGTTTGCAATGGGGATAGGAAGGAGGGTTAACTGTGAACACAGAAAAATAAATACAAAAGTAATTGTGGGGGGAGGTGAGGAGGATCAGTACTTGTCTCCTTTAGGAGGTAGCACTTGAGCCTAGTCCTTTTAGAAATCTGGAAATAGGGGTAGGGAGGCAGCTCATTGGATTGAGAGTACATTCAAATGTGACTTCAGAAGACACTTATTAGCTGTGTCTCCCGGGGAAAGTCACTTAACCACAGTTGACTAGCTCTCACTGAATTAATTAAGTATTAATTCTAAGATGGAAGGTGAGGTTGTTTTTGGTGGTGGTGGTGGTGGTGGTGGTGGTGGTGGTTTAAAGAAAGAAAAGAAAGCTGGAGATCCAAATCCTGAGTAAGGAGAGAGCACATTCCAGGCATGGGGTTTGAATGACCTATACAAGTAATATGGAGATGTGAAATGAATTCTGTGAGGAGCTATAGATAGGCCAATTTGGCTGGAATGTAGAGTACATGAAGGGAAAGCAGTTGTGTGGGATAAACCTGGAGACATAGATTGAATACATATTGTGAAGGACTTGAAATTTCAGAGGAGTTTGTGTCTCTTGGTGGCACACTGGAAGGCTAATTGAAAATATCAGCTTCTAGCAATTTGAAGTTGCTTTACAAATTAGATTATACATGTAGTCAACAAAATAATGGTCTAAACCTCAATGCAAGGCATCACTAGGGATAAAAACAAAAAGAAAAAAAATTCTGCCTTCAAAGAGCTTATATCCTACTGGAGGGATACAACGTGAACACAGACAAAAGTATAAAATAATTTTAAAAGGTGGAGAACACTGTAAACTCTAGCTATCAGGAAGCTTTCCCATAAGCAGTAACATCTGAGGTTGGCCTTAAGGAAAGCTAAGGATTCTAAGAGACAGAAGCCAGAAGAAAATGTATTACATAAATGTGGACTGGTGCAAAGGCATGGAGAAAAGATGGAATGCTAATAAGTTCAGCAAGTAGGCCATTTTGGTTAGAAAATAAAGTTTTTTTAATAATATGAATTCAATTTGGAAAATAATGCTGGAGCCAGACTGTGATGCATTCAAATACAGCATTCAAAAAAGCCTTCAGAGGCAATAGGAGCCATCGCAGATTCAGGGGTCTACCATGTAGATGCCAAAATCATATACATGGCCTTTAAAAAACATATGAGATTTCTTGAACGATGTTTATATCAGCGATTCATTATGGATCTGTATTATCTCTTTGGGCAACCAAGTTACGTTGGTGACAAATATAAGACTAGAAGTCATCTCAAATCCTCATGAAATTCTGTCTAGCTATGGATCTCTCTCACCTTGTATTTGTGCAGTTGATTTTTGAACTTATGTGCAGGACCTGATAATGATACTGATTAAATATCGTAATATGCCAATTTAAAAAATTTTATGCTGCCCTGAAAATCTACCTTATTCAGTGGTGAGGGGATAATAACTTTTTTAAAAAATAATGAGTTGTTTTGAGTATTGGAAGAAAAGCATTAATCAATAAATATTTATTAAGTGCCTACTATGTACAAGACACTGTACTAAATGATAGGGAGAGAAAAAGAGGCAAAAGATAGTCCCTATCCTTGAGTTCACTGGCTAATGAGGAAGACAATATACAAATATATATACACAGTAAGCTATATTCAGATAAATGGAGGATAATTAATAAATAGAAGGCACTGGAATTGAGAATATTTAGGGAAAGGGTTTTAGTTGGGATATAAAGGAACCTCCACAAAGGTCATTAGTTTGGAGTCAGGGAGGGTGAGCATTTCCAGGCATGAGGGACACTAGAGCTAAGAGATGGAGCATCTTGTTTGTGGGACAGCCAAGTGGCCAGTGTCATGTAGTAAGAAAGAAGGTGTTAAAAGATTGGAAATTTAGGTGGGGGCTAGATTATGAAGAGCTTTGAATGCCAAATAGAGTATTTCAGATTTGTTCCTGGAGACAATAGAAAGCCACTGGAGTACTGAGTAGAGAATGACATCATCAGACCTTCCCTTTAGGAAAATTACTTTGGTGGCCGAATGGAGGATGTATTCAAGTGAGGAGGAACTTGAGGCAGGCTGACCTGCTAACAGGTTGCTACCTAATCCAGATGTGAGGTAATGAAGGTTTACGTTAATGGTGATTGTGTCAGAGGGCAGAAGGGGGCACATTTGAGAGATGTTATTAAGGTGAAATTGACAGGCCTTGGTTACAGATTGGCTATAAGAGGTAAGAGATAGTGAGGAGCCATGGATGAAATCTTAGGGTGGCAAGCTTAAATTATTGGGATAATGATATTTTTCTTTACATTAAAAGAGAAGGTAACAGGTGGGAAAGATAGAGTTCAGATTTAGACTTAATGAGTTGAAGATGTCTACGATACAACCTGTTTTAGATAGCCAAAAGGAAGTTGGAGATGTCAGATTTGAAATCTGGGAGCAGGATAGGTAGTTTTGAGAATTCATCATCATAGAGACAATAATTAAATCAACAAACTAATGAAGATCACCAAGTCAAGTTGTATAGAGGGAGAAGAGGGCCTAGGATAGAATTCCAAAAGATACCTATGTTTAGAGGACATGATCTGGAGGAGGATCCAGCAAGGAAGATAGAGAACTAGTAGCATAGGTAGGAGAAGAACCAGGAGAGTGGGATTGCAAAAATCTAGAGAGAAGAGCCTGTCTAGGAAAAGAGAGTGATCAACAGTGTAAAGGCTTCAGAGAATTCAAGGAGAATGAATATTTAAAAAAAAAAGGCCACTGGATTTGACAACTAAGAAATAATTTTTTTTAATATTTTATTTGATCATTTCCAAGCATTATTCATTAAAGACATAGATCATTTTCTTTTCCTCCCCCCCACCCCCCATAGCCGACGCGTAAATCCACTGGGCATTACATGTTTTAAGAAATAATTTATAAGGTTGGAAGCCAGATTGTAAGAGATAAAGTGGAGGCACATAGAATTGGTAGATTTATTATGTTTTGTTAGAATTATCACTTAGTAGAAGGTGATTGAAATGAACATTAAATTGGTGCTTGTCTATATGCCACTTTAAATTATTTTACACATTCTTAAACTTTTCTTAAACTGTCATTCAGCATTTATTAAGTGCCTACTATATCCCAGGCACTATACTCTACTTTGTGCTGAGGATATAAAGAAAAGCAAAAAAAGGAGCTCCCAGTCTAATGTAGGAGACCAGATGCAAACAACTATGTACAAACAAGATATATATAAAATAAAACTGGAAGGTAATCTCAGAGGGAAGGCATAAGATTAAGGACTAGGAAAGACTTTTGTAAAAGGTGAGACTTGATCTAGATTTAATTGTGTGGAAAGCGTTTTTTAGTTTTGTTCATATAATTCCTATGTTTGTCTTGGCAAATAGATCCCTAAATATTTTATATTGCCTAGGGTGATTTAAATGGAATTTCTCTTTCTAACTTTTGCTGATGAGTTGTGTTAGAAATATATAGAAATGCTAATGACTTATGTGGGTTTATTTTGTATCCTGCAACTTTGCTAAAGTTGTTGATTATTTCCACTAGCTTTTTAGTTGATTCTCTAGGAATCTTTAAGTAGACCATCATATCATCCGCAAAGAGTGATAGCTTGGTCTCCTCATTGTCTATTTTAATCCCTTATTTTTCTTCTCTAATTGCTACTGCTAGTGTTTCTAGTACAATGTTAAATAAAAAGGTGATAATGATCATCCTTGCTTCACTCCTGATCTTATTGGGAAGGCTTCTAACATCCCGACTGCAGATGATACTTGCTGATGGTTTTAGATATAGAATGTTTATTATTATTTAGGAAAGGCCCATCTATTCCTATACTCTCTGGTGTTTTCTATAGGAATGAGTGTTGTATTTTGTCAAAGGCTTTTTCTGCAAGTATGGAGATAATCATGTGATTTCTGTTGCTTTGGTTGTTGATATGGTCAATTATGTGAATGGTTTTCCTGATATTGAACCATCCTTGCACTCCATGAATAAATCCCAAAAGGTGAGACTTGAAGCCAGAAAAACCAAGAGGTGGAGAGGAAAAGAAAGAACATTCCAGGCATGCTGGGAAGCCAGTGAAAACACCTGGTGTTTTTCAGGAATGAATAATATAGATTGAGAGGATGTGGTTTCCTGGAAAAGGAATTGGCTTTGTAGTCAGGAGTCACATTACTTATGTGACCTTGGACAAGTTATTTTAACTTTCAGGATTTCTGGTTTTACATCTGTAAAAATGAGGTCATTTAGCTAGGTAACACCAAAAGTTCCTTTTAATATTAAAAGTTCAGTGTTATGTGTACATGTTCTATCCACAGGTTTTATCCCTATAACTATCTTGATGTCTGAGAATTCCATAGTATTTGGAGTGTATGATTAGTTTGTGAACTTTTTATTTTTTTCCTTACAACTTGTACCTCTGTCATATGAGGTCACATGTCACATGAGGAGCTTCCTCTACTAACTGGTATTGGCATTCACTTTTTGCAGTTTAGAGCCACAGAGTGTTGCCAGGGGTTAACTGACTTATCCCCTAATTGCACAGAATTTCATTAGATCCAAGATTTGAACCATGTCTTTCTGACTTCTTAGCCAGCTATCTATCTAAAATTCCATGATGCCTACCTCAAAAATCTACTCTTACTCTACTTTGAATTTTCAAGAATGTCCCATTGGGGAGGCAGCTGGGTAGCTCAGTGGATTGAGAGCCAGGCCTAGAGACGGGAGGTCCTAGGTTCAAATCTGGCCTCAGCCACTTCCTAGCTGTGTGACCCTGGGCAAGTCACTTGACCCCCATTGCCTAACCCTTACCACTCTTCTGCCTTGGAGCCAATACACAGTATTGACTCCAAGACAGAAGGCAAGGGTTTAAAAATAAAAAATTTAAAAAAATTAAAAAAAAAAGAATGTCCCATTGGAATACTTTATTCACATGTAACAATGCCAATGTAATACCAGTCCTGAAAATTCCTACCAAGATGGAAAATCTACTAGTATGGGCCTGATAACAGACAACCAAGGACCAACCTCACTAGCTATAGTAGCAAAATTGGTTACCAGAAAATTGGCTTCCACATGATTAAATTTTGGGGGGACCACAGCAACTCATTAAAATTATCATTTAGAGATGTTGTGATTTATATTGGTGAAAATATTGCCTATGTTGATTTATTTATAATCATGGATCTTTTGAAACAGAAGTGTGTGTAAATATAACTTTAAGGAAACATATTATTCACACAAAGGCTAGAATATTGTCCCTTCTCTTTTTTCTATTAAGGGGCTTCTCTGCTTTACTCTAGGCAGACAATCTGACTGCTTTTAGTCCTGGAGGGTTAGAGGGGGACTCATAAAGAAAGTGAAACTAAGCTTACTTTTTTCACATTGTTCAGGTCATTAACCTCTCCCCACCATCCTGGAAACTCAAGAGAAAAATATACTTGTTTCTTTGGTTATAGTTCACATCTAGAACTTCCCCAAGAAGTAGGACAAAATGAATGTACAATATGAATTAGGTATTGTAATGGTACAGGTATTTATTTCCTACACCTAAAGAGAATGCTAAACGGAGAGCACTGATACACATTGGGCAAAAATAAACTGAAAACAGGATTCACTAATTTAACTTAAAACCACTGTAACAATTTGCTGGTAGACTGAAAGTTAAGCCAAATCAGACCAAAAAAAAAAAAGCATTATAGGAGGGCTAAATAGATATTTTGCCTCTCACCTCAGCTCTATATTATCCAAACATCTAGTACATGTCTGCTGGTAAAACACTTGAGCTTGGACCATTCCTTTCCAAATGCAAAATTTCTCCTATTGCCAAGGAACTCCTTATATTGGATCTAGGAACTCTCAAATGCATATGGTTACATCCAGATTGATCTTGGGATAGATATTTACCCAGTGTTGGGGGGGAAAAAACAATAAGAAGCAGAAAAGGCTGTCAGGAATCCATGAGCAAGCTTGCCAAGTCAGGGTGTGTTCTTTAAGTGTCACATGCTCACAACCTTATGGAGGTTATGGTGGGAGAATAAGACAAGTTACCCCATCTAGTCCTCCCCTTAGGAAGTAAATCAGAATTATTCTAACATTACTCATAGCTGGAAAGGAAGAAATCAAGGGTGAGAGTGTTCCATTTTAAATATCCAGGAAATTATCACTTCTTTTGACCCATAAGAGGACTCTGTCATCGCAAACTTCAAGGCCCTTAGCCTTGTGTCAGATAGATTCATAGCCAGCGTGGGATTGACCATAAGTGGGAAGGGCATTTATGAGCATATTCCATGAAATGCCCCTTATTATACTAAAACAACCACTAAATTGGTATATTGACTTAGAGGCATTCAAAATAAATTAAAGCTTCCTTATACCAGAATGTAACTTTCAATTTATAATAGTCTTAATAGAAGAATAAGAAAGGCTGTTTCAAACATTATTTCTTTGAGTCTTCTTAGGCTACATTTCATCTCAGTTTAAAAGAAACTGTAATAATAAAACCTTTAGAGCCTAAAAAATGAACTTTTTTATTGGCGTAGGTTAAATCAGTTTATTTCATTTAAAAAGTTTTTCTCATGAGAAGAAAAAAGATTTATCGCTTCTTAAACTTTCCTAGCCTGGAATACTTGCTAATGCTACTTAGATGATTTCTTGGTATCCTCTGAAAGTGATTGAGCTCCCTTTATTGGTGACCCAGCCCTTTACTAAGCTTCACAGGGCATGAGTCATTTACCAAAGTTCAAAGAAGGCATAAATTATACTGTATTTACTTTCATTTCAGCACAGAGTTAAGGAGGTATGGTTTGAAGGATTCATGCTGACTATAGTAAAGTGAAATGGGTGGAAAAGGTTGTAAAGAAATGTTAGGCAAAGTGTACAAAAGCAAAAAAATGTGGGTGGGGGTTTTAATATAGGTAAAGGATTTAATATTTCCAGTAAAATTTGTACTTTTTTTGTGAAATGTAAATGAAATCCATACTCTTCATCTTGGCATCTGAAGTTTCCTATAACCTGTTTGTTAGCTAACTTTATGGCCTATTATTGAACCAGAGCTTGCAACTTGAATATTATCTGTCTGTATATTTTATATTCTCATGTCAACAAATTGGACTCTCCTAGATTCTGTCATTTCACATTGCCCTAAAACTATTTCCCATTTTGTCATTGTTGTTGACTCATTATGCTCTGCCCTTTTCTTTCAATAAAATGTCTTCTAGTTCTATACTCTCCATCAAAATATTTGCCAATAGTTTCCACTTAGGGGAAGAGAGTAGAAGGCAATATGGGAAAAGAAGAGATGGTTTAGTGGATACATGTCAACTGACTCCAAATATTGGAAGAACAGTAATTTTGAAGAGTAATCAGATTCCTTTTGCTCGGGCCTTCAACATTCAAGCTATCAATGAAAGCTACTATTGGCTCAACTGAAAGGAAAAATCTCCCCGAATGAGAAGTTTACAAAAGATGAATTGATTAGAAAAGTACTGAGATCCCTGTTACTGGAGAGTTTTTAGAAGAATCTGGTTATTTTAGAAGGAAACTTATGTTTTAGGTATAGATTAGAACAGATAATCTCTGAACTCCTTTAAGTTCTAAAATTCTACTATTTTGGTATTACAAAGAAGCATCTTATCTATAATCTTTTGATTTATAATTTTGTGCAAAAGGGCTGTTTAACCAATCCTTAGCTTTTTCTAGGTTATAGCATATTAAATGACAAGGCAATGATTTATTGAGAGCAAGAGCAAGAAGTAGTATCTGATGAGGTTAGAAAATTGGAATAGAGAAAGAAATCAGAACTATAGAAGTACAACTTGAATCCACTGAATAACTTTCTTACTTAACCTAAATAACCCTGGATTTGATTCTGATAGCACAATAAAACATGGAATCATAGAATAATTTATTATTAGAACTAAAAGATACTTTAGGTATCTAGTTCAACCTCCTTGTTTAATAGCTTAGTAAATTGAGGCCCAGAAATTTTATGATTGGCTAAAGGTTTGAAGGGCAAGTTAGTGACAGAATTGGGCCTAGAACTCCAATTCCCTTACTTTCCAGGTTTTTTTCCATTATCTTTGAAGTGATTTCATATCCTTTTTATAAGATTCTCCCCTCACTACCAAAAGTACTAATTTTTTTCATACCTTAAGACTTAATTTTTCCTATAACTACTCACTTCTTCATTTTCATTTTAGGAAAATTAAATTCTTTCTTAGCTGAAAATTCTTCTTCATTACTTTCTTTTAAAAATTCTTTTTCCTGTTGATATTTTTTCTCTCAATATTTTCAGTTTTCTCCAAACCTTCACTGAGCTGATAACAACAGTATCTTCCTTAAGATTACAAGCATGATCATAAGTTGTTTAAGAATCTTCTAGTGAGGGAAAAGGGCCTATTTTTACAAAAATATTTGTTGCAGCTCTTTTTTGTAGCAAAGAATTAGAAATTAAGGAGTTGTCCATCAATTGGAGAATGGCTGAATAAGTTGTGGTATATGATAGTTAATGGAATACTATTGTGCTATAAGAAGTGATAAGCAGGAGGGCAGCTAGGTGGCTCAGTGGATTGAGAGTCAGGCCCAGAGACGGGAGGTCCAAGGTTCAAATCTGACCTCAAACATTTCCTAGCTGTGTGACCCTGGGCAAGTCACTTAACCCCCATTGCCTAACCCTTACCACTCTTCTGCTTTGGAACCAATACACATTATTGTATAATTATATAATTAATATACATGTACAGTTCTTCTGTGTGTGTATTATAAATTCTGATACTACTTTTCTTGTGTTTATAAATTCACTGTGATTTTATCATTCTTTAAGTTCAGAGTGAGCTTGTACAGAGTGTGCTACCATCAGTTTAATCTAATAAATACTTATTAAATATATGCCTTTGACCTAGTAATTCTTAAATTCTTAAAGTGTTTAACATATTGTTTTACCTGTAGATGCACGATAAATTGGATTTCCAGAAAGTTAAATATAGGAATCTTTGGAAAGAATTTGATAACTGAAAGGAGAGTAGACTGGAGTGGGGAGAAATTGGAAGCAAAGAAATCAATCAGAAACCTATTGCATTAGCCCAGTCATGAGATGATAAGGATTTTCATGACAGGTGGCAAGGAGACATAAAAGGAGAAATGTCAAGTAGGTTAAAAATGACAGAACTTGTCAGCAGATTAGATATTAGGGTCAAAAGTTGATGATGAGTCAAATATAAAACTTTGTAAGCCTGGATGACTAGGAGGAGGATGGAGGTGTCCGTGAGAGTAATAGGGAAGTTGAGAAGGGGAAAGAGATTGAGGGAAAAGATATTATTTCAGTTTTGGATATGTTGAGTTTAAGATAGGAAAAAAAAAAAAGAGTCAGAAGATCCAGTTCTGGTCCTGCCACTAATTAACTTTGTGACCTTAGGCAAGTTATTTCTCTTTTGTGGGCTTCATTTTACTTATCTTTATGATAAGCAGATTGGATAGCATTATCTCTAAGATCCTTTTGAGCTCTGAAAATCTGTGATTCTAATGAAGAAGAGAATCTCCACCATCAATTAGTTATTTCACCATTACATTGTCATCTAAGTCTGGAAATAACTAGTCTTGCTCTAGGTGCTAACAAGTGACACAATTTATTATTCTGTAATTATATAGGTGGGTGTGAGGAGCATGCATTTTGTCTAGTGGAGTTTAAATTCCTTTGAATATAGTTATGATAATGTCAACTAGAAGATGATGATTAAGTTAATTAATGGCTACATCCTCTGTTTACCTAAATTTTAAAACTGCTAACACCCATCCTTGTATTGAAAGGAAAGCTTTTTTGTGTCTTTAAAGCAAAGTTCTTCAAAAGCCTCATTTATAAATAAGTCCTAGAGAGGTCCTAGGTCCTCTCCCAGGTCTTTGGACACTCATCCCATATTAATAAAATCCCATATTAATAAAAAGCACTTACAAATAATTTGTTTCTATGATATGTCCATGTTAACTTGGGTTTTTTAAAGAACCCTTAAAGTATGCTCTTGGCAATAATGAGAGACCAGTTTGTACCCAGCCTTTCCCCTGAGTGTGCTACAAGAGCTTTTCTGACCCTGTACTCTCCCTTCCTAGCCATGTGACCTTGGGCAAGTCAGTTAAAGCCAATTACCTAGTCCTTTCCACTCTTCTGCCTTGAAAGTGATATCAGCTCTAAGACAAAAGATAAGGTTTTTGAAAATAACTCATTTATCTTAAATACCAACTTATATGTTATAAACATGAAATAAATCATATAGTTTTGCTTCAATGATTGATTATAGATTTAGACCTGGAAGGGATCTTAAAGGTCATCTATTTCAAATCTCATTCTACATACAATGAAACTGGGACCCAGAGAAGCTCAGTGATTGCTTACTTACTTAAACACAAGTAGTAACAAAGCTGAGCTTCTAATTTGAGTCCTCTGACTCTTATAGGATCTGTCACTTTTTCCACTGTGCTAACTGAAATACCAATTAAGTTGTTTTTGGTTTATTTTTGTTTCAAGGAGGATGAAGAAAATGCTTTGAAAATTCTGAAACTTCTACTGAAGAACTAGAAATTCTTCCGTTTAGATATTCTTCCAACTCCTCAAATTTTACATGCCCCAACCAAGCAGATCCTCCTCTTCCTCACTCCCAGTAAATCTGTTCCTCCATCTGTCTTTACTATTTTTGTGACACCACAATTCAGTTTACCTGTCTTTATAACCTAGATATCCTATTTCATGAATATTTTTCCTTTGTTCCATATCTAGTCAGTCATAAGAATTTGTGGATTTTAATTCTGCCACATTTCTATAATCTATACTCTATTATCAATATACACGATTACCACCCTAGTATGGGCTTTCATTACCACCTGTGTGGACTATAGAAGTTAGCCTTTTTATAGACATTCTAGCCTCCATCTAATCATTCATGTCACTCTCAGAAATCTTCAGTGGTTTACTAGCTTCCAAATAGAGTTCTCAGCTTGGCATTCAAAAAGTTTTTGCACTGCAGTGCTATCCAACTTTTATAACCTTATTTCTTATGACTTTCTTGCTTAAAATCTATCTCAACTCAAACTTTCTGAACTTGCATTGTGTACTCAGCCTGCTTACCTTTGCTAACAGTGTTCCCTGTGCTTGTAATTCTTTTCTTCTTCATCTTTGCCTGATGAATCTGCCTATCTCTTAAAGGACAGTTCACATGCCAGCTGCTCCAGGAAGTCTTCTCTGATTCCACTTCCCTCCCAAATGATAATGACCTTTTCATTAGTTTTTCACATTCTATTTTATTTTATAATTCTCTAGTATACTTATGTAGCTGTGCAAGTAAGCTATTTGTATTAATGTCTTATTCCCCTAAGAAACTTCCATGCAGTCAGGCAATCGGCTAGCATTTTAAAAAAGCTCACTATGTACTAAAACTGGAAATTAAAATGCAAGAAAAAAATAGTCCCTGCCCTCAAAGGGCTTGCATTCTAATGGGAAGCTGAAAAATTAAGTTTTACAAATTAAGATAACAAAAGATCATAAGTACCTTGGAGATGAGAAGCTTTTTAAACTAAATTTTGTATCTGACACAATAGGCATTTATTATTTTTTACATAGTGTGTATTGTACTATACAAAGTTCTTTCAATGAGAGCTATCCCCTGTTGCCTGTAGGACTTCCTCAAAATATATTATCCCTTGTCAGTGTAGCAAACAACCAGTATCAAAGTCACCATTTTTAAAAACAAATATTATATGATTCTCTACAATCATATGAGTAACTAACCTTCCATTTGCAAATATAATTATAGCCCTTTTGATAAGCAAAAGTTAACTTATAATATATCAATAAGGAAATATTTTAAATGTTAATTTACAGCAAGCCAGAAATTAACTGACAGAAAAAAAAATAGTAGGAAGGAAATCAAGTTAGAGTGAGAGACCAATAAGTATGAACCAGAATAAGTGACTAGGAGTATGGGGACAGGGAAAAGAAAGAAAAAGAACATTTTAATCATAGGAAGAGGTAAAAAGGATTTACTCAGATTTAGCTTAGATTTCAGGGCGTAGAGAGAGAGATTGCTTTTAAGAACCTTTAGATGAAACAACATGGAATAAGCTCTAGTGGCAATTTCTATGGTTGGGTGGTTGAACCAAGTGCCCAACTAGAAAGAAACCCCATGCTTTACTCCCCCTCCCCCAGTTCCTAAGAACTAAGGGTAGTAGCCAATGTGGGAATAAAACAAGTTGGACCTGAGAGCTCAGTTATGTACTTTTAAATTGATAATATGTATATAATTTGTATCCCAAAATTCTTTACACTGTAATAAAGTGATCTTGTATTCTTATGGCTGGGTGAGCATAGGTTCTATAGAAAGAAGTACAGAGGACTTGAAGGGAAAAACTAGTCTCAAGTATATAATAAAAATTTATCCTTTGGATAGAAACCAATGATAAATATGGGGAATATTCTCAGTGAGAAAATTTCTGGTTGTTTCATCACATCATCCTGGAGGGATTTAGAATATATGCCCTATAACTGACCTTGGGAAAATGTGGTTCTTTTTTTTAATCATTAAATACTTGAAAATTTAAATATGTAATATCCAAAGAGCAAGAAATAGATGTATAAGTATAATACAATATTTGCTATTACTATTTCTGATAGCCATGAGATTTGTCAGTATAAAAATTATCCCCTCTTTTCTCAGTTTTATTCCTATGTTCTTTTAATGCACATTTTTAAAAATTGCTTATTAGCTCATCATATAAAGAAGATCATTGAGACAGATTTTCTTTGTTCATAATAAGGACAATCCCAACCCCAACCCCTACATATACCTTGTGTCTACCTCCTTTGAAAAGTTGTCTACATATTTTAATGATTCTTTGGTTCAGAGAATATTTTATTTTGAGCAAATCTTACTTCTTAATATAATGAGGAAAGGTCACAAAAGAAGACTAATTTTTTCCGTTCATGTTGAAAATATTAAAAATGGCAGAAAAAGATTTCTCATTCATATAGTATACTATATGAATATGTATGATAATAGAAATTTTTGGGTGTGTTTCAAATGCTAGTGACATAGACTATGCAATGGAAATTAAAAAGATATTTATGTCTACCAGAGTTGCTTTTTGCACAGCAAATATGTTGCTGCTCTGGTACTTAATAGTATTTTAGGCTTCCTGTGACCAAAGTCCAAGAAAACAATGGCAGTTCCTGCCTTTGTCCTACCCCATTAGTTATTTTGTCTTCCTTTCTATTATTAGTTTTCAAAAGGGACTAGAGATCTATTTTTTATTGAGATAATCAATGGTAAACATTCACTGCCTCCTAAATTCAAAACATTTAGTTAAATGCTGGAGAGATACATAACACATACATACATACATATAATAGCTACATATTATATATGTTATCTGTGATAGGGGTTTACCTCATGGCCAACTTTTCATCTTTCTTTAGAGAAATTTTCATTTATTTAATAGAATTTATCCTGAATTTGCTGACAGTAAAGGCTCTGGTTTACTTCATAAGATTAAATGGTAAAAGAATGAATTGTTTTAGAGATTATACTGACAGTTAATTAGAATAGATAAATACTGACATGAAATAGCTTGCCTAGGTAAAACAGACTATTGCCAAGAAACCAATATTAAAAAAATTTTAAGAAAAAACGATTCAAGTTTTTCTTTTTAAAATTGAGATAGTTAGGCACATTTTTCTTTGTAATTTCTTCAATTACATATTATTTAATTCATAAATTCTTTAATGCTTTGAGCAAGGAAGCATATTACATGTGAACATGCAGCTCAATAGTTTTTCCCTTCTCACTATATCTAAATTATTAAAAAACAAAGAAAAAATGTTTCAATATATGATATAATGAAACCTTTCAGGTTTTATTGTAAACTTGGGACTTTAGCTTACTTTTACTTTTGGAGTAGATATCCTAGAAACTCTTGCCTCTGACCTGAAATCATGTAGCCATTTCCCCTGTTTAATCCTAATCCATTTAATTATTAGCATAAAGACTGTTATCTACTATCCAGACTCCAGTGTGAGTGAAGAACACTAGCTCAGCTGAGGGGAGAGAAACTGATTTCTCTCTCTTCCACTAGGGAAGAAGAATATTTCAAATCACCATTATTAGAAGAAAGGGAAAGAGAAGGTTTAGTGAGGAGACATTTCTGAAGAGGACTGAAGGAGGGAACAAACCCATCTCCCCCTCCTTCTACCTCCTGGGGCAAATAACATCTACTCCTCACATCCTTTGTCTTTAACTGGAGGGGCTCCATTCTCTCTCTCTTTAATACCATCCAATCAACCCCTCCATAACCCCTTAATCTTTCTCTCATAACATTATAACTATATCACACGCTTTAAAACCATCAACTATTTTCTCTGTTCTTTGTCCCTCATTGCCAAGCATCACAAGAGATGCTACAGAAATATGTTAATTTAGTTCACTTCAAATTCATGTTATGCAACCCTTTCTTGACCCTCTGACTGATACAGGGTTTTTAATTCATTTACTCATGTCTTATCAACTCACAAGCAAATTACTTGAATCCTTGACTCTATCTACTTTCTCATTCCCCTTTCAGATGATTTAGTCTCCTATTTAACTGAGAAGATGATATATTTTCAGCATGAATTCCTTCAACCAGCTTCCTTCACATTTGCAAATATCTGTTTCTCTTCATCTGTCCTCTTTCTCTTTTGTCTCAGGACAAGAAAGCCCTTCTTATTGCCAAAATTAACTTCCCTTTCCTTCTATTCTGTCCTACCTTTTCCTGGCCCATCATTTATATCCCGTTTCTCCTTCATCTTTATTATCTCCCTCCTTACTGCCTTCTTTGACTCCTTGCAAACATGTTCAAACTCCAATCCTAGACACACACACAAACAGCAAAAAAAGAAAGTCAAATCTTTCTTTGAGCTACTATCCTATTTCTATCCTTTTTAGAGCTAGACTTCCAGAAATCTCTTCAATCTTTGCTTCTAGTGAGTTCTCTTTTGGATTTGTTAAGTCTGAGATGTCCAAGAACTATCCAGTTGGAAATATCCAATAGGCAATTGGTGATGCGAGACGGGAGCTCGGAAAAATGACTAGGGCTAGACAACTTTATATATCTGAAAGTCATCTGAATAGAAGAAATGATTAAATAAAACAATAAAAGCTGATGAAGGCACCAAGATTGTATAGAAATAGAGAGAGTGGGACTGAAGATAGAATCATAGATAATGCCAACAGTTATGGTATGGGATATAGATGATGATCTAGTAAAGGAGATAGTTCAGACAAATAGGAGGAAAACCAAGAGAGAGCAGTGGCATGAAAACCTACAGGAATATCGGTGATGAGAAAGGCGATCATCACTGAATGAAATGAGGGAAGTCAGGAAAAATGAGAATTGATATAAAGGTCCTTATTGAAATAAAGGTCCTTACCTTTACATTTGCCAGCTAAAAGTTCATTGTTGACTTTGAAGAGAATAGTCTCAGTTGAGTGATTGAGATAAAAAGACAGGCTATGGAAAAGTTGGGTAGGAAAAATAGAGTCAATGAGTATAGATGGCTTTTTCTATGATTTTGGCTTTGAAAGGAGGAAGAAAGTTATATAATGAACTTCAAAGATCTGGGCATATTTATAGGCAGTAATGAAGCTAGATGGCACAGTGGATGGAGATCTGGGCCTCTAGTAAGGTAGGCACATCTTCCTGAATTCAAATCTGGCATCAGATACTAGCTACATAACACTGGACAGGTCCCTTAGCTGTGTTTGCCTCAGTTTCCTCATCTGTAAAATGACCTAGAAAAGGAAATGGCAAACCATTCCAGTATCTATATCTTTGCCAAGAAAACCCCAATTGAGGTCACAAAGAGTTGGACACAACTGAAATGACTGAACAACAATAATGAAAGAACTAGGAGTTAGGGATATGTAGATTATAGAGAGAGAAGATGATCATGAGGACAAACTTATGGAGGGAATAGTATCAGAGTCGTATATAGACAGGGTTGGTCTAGTGAAAAAGACCATTTCTTCCTCAGAAACTAGAATAGGGTGAAGAAAATGGTGAATAATGTACAGTTAAATATAATGTTATTTGGGAGGAAAGAAAGAAGAAGCAGCTGGAAGAATCAGAGAAGACTGATTCAAGATGATACTTGAGCTATAGAATGAAGGAAAGGCAACCTGTGAGGTAAAAGGACTATATTCCATGTAGAGCCACATAGGATATCCAGTACAAAGACCAGAAATGGAAGATGGAGTGTTGTATGAGGAATAGCCAAAAATTCCATTTTGGAGAATTGGAACATGTAAGAAGGGCATAATGTTTAATGAATGATGTGTCAAATCTAGGTGATGAAGGGCTCTAAAAGTTTAATGATGACGACACATGTAAAACCCAGTGGAATTGCGCATCGATTACCAGAGAGGGGTGAGGGGAGGGAAAGAATGTGAATCTTGTAACCATAGAAAAATATTCTAAATTAAATCAAATTTTACAAAAGAAAAAAATAAATTTAAGTTTAATGATGCAGTTTATGTTTTATCCTAGAGATATTAAGAAGTCACTAGAGTTTATTGAATAGGATAGTCATGTGGTTATCTGCACTTAAGGGAAATCATTTTGGAATTAGTGGTAGAGTAATCAGTTAGGAGTTTATTATAATAATGTAGGTGATAAGAGATAGAATGGTATATGTGTGAGTAGAGAGAAGGGATGTGGGGAGGTAGAAATGACAAGATTTGACTAGTGACTGGATATGTGGGCAGAGGGAAAGTAAAGAGATAAAAATAATGCTGAGATCACAAACCTGGGAGACTGAAGGATGATGCATTCAGCAGAAATAGGGGATAGTTTAGAAGAGAGGAGTTTTTAGGGAACAAATGAATTTAGTTTTATACATCCTGAATCTGATATCTACTTTGAAGTATTCCTTAGGCAATTGGTAATGTTGGGTTGAAACTGAAAGAGGGGATTGAGAATAGATATCTGTGATCCATTTTCATAGAGATAACAGTTAAAGACATGAGAGTTAGTGAGGTTGCCAGTGGTGAGAGTATAGAGGGAGAAGAAAAGAAGGCTTAGGACAGAACTTTGTGGGGAGGGAGAGAAATACACACAGAGAAAATAATAAACAAGCAAGGCTCATCAGGCAGGATCAGACAGGTAGGAAGTAAACTAAACTATCAGTGATCAGAAGTAGGAGGAGAACCAGGAGAGAGTAATGTCATGAAAATCCAAATAGAAGAGAGGATCCAGGAGGAAAGGGTAGTCAGTTGTGTTAAATGTAGTATATTGTTTAAAAAGGATGAGAAGTGAGAAAAGACTTAACAGGTTTAACTATCACTATACTGATAATTAACACAAAAATGGAAATTTTTAAAAGATGAGATAAAGATTAAATAATATTTGAATTTGGAGGATAAGGAGTCATGGGAGCTTCTTAAGGATTAACATGGTCAGTGAAACTGGATGCAATATATAGGAGATTTAAGGAGAGACAGTGAAGATAGTCAATTAGGGAAGAGCAAAAGGATTGCTTTTCTACAATAAGGACCTAGTTGGTTCTAGTGAACTAAAATACTAAGTTTGTATGGCTTCCTTTGTTGTTGTTTATCTGCATGTGAATAGGAGCAGAGAATGTAAATTGTGGGTATAATTGAGAATTAGAATTTGGCAAAGTATAAGTCAAGCATTAGGTATAAGGTAGATCAAGAAGGCATGGGATTTGAGAGTAGAGGATAGGGTATAGTTGAACTCATTAATTTTAAAGTTGGAGTGGGAAATGAAGAAAGTTAAGCCAGAACATGGGTGATGACCATATGGAACACTGAGGGATGAAAGGACTGGTCAACACAAGGAGGATGAAGAATAGTTTTGGAGAAGGAATGAAACACAGGTAGAGCTAGAAGGGATAAGAGATTATGGTCAGAGAAATTTCATGGTTTTTGTTCATAGAAATAGAACACTTGTAGGTTGTGATGAGCATATATATCAGCATCACTGCATGTCGCTAAATTGGAATGAAAGTGTAGATAATGATAAAAATCTTTTTTCTGTTTTTTATTATATCCGTACCACCATCAAAAACATTTAAACAAATACATAAAAATGTGCAAAACCACAAACTCCACATTGTTTACAGTTTGTTTAAGAATATGTAAATTATATGTTTGCTAATATAAACATCATCTCCTTTTGAGTTCCCTTTCGATTTGTGGATTTTGATACTTTTTTCTCTTGATTTTATGACTTTTAAAAAATACAGTCATAGTATGTATTTTTCTTCTTCTCTTTTCTATTCTTCATATATTTCCATTGCTTTCTTTATTTTTCCACTATTTGTCATTTCTACATACATTATATAATCCATTACATTCAAATATCACAACTTTTTTAGCCATTTCTTCCAATTATTGCATATGTGTTATTTTGTCATTACAAACAAAGCTTTCACAAATATCATCATAGTACACAGCTTTTTATTCTCTCAATAATGCCCTAATTGCTTTAGCAATATGTTAGGCCTATTTCTCCATGTTCCTATCAGCATTTAATTTGATCAGCTTAACCCATCTGATTCTCAGTGTTTAACATACATTACCAGGGCCGAATTTAAATAGATTGGTCCTTAGGCAGCAGATACAATCTATTACCAGGACCAAACTCTTTCCAAAACCAAGTCTTTCCAGCTTGGTCAGACTCAGTAGAACTTTTGTTCCAATGCCACAACCCTTCAGGAAAGCAGGATTACCTCTGTAATATGATAAGTGTGAAAGTAAGGCTTTTGAAGAATATTTATGCTCTCTAAACCATTGTTGTCCCACCAGAAACTATATTTGGATTATGTGTATGCTCAGGCTTACATCTACTACTAGCTTCATGCAAGTATGTGGAGGTTCTCTAGATATCTATCATATTTAACTATCTAAGATACTATTAATCTTCTTCTTTCTTATTTTTTTTGTTATAGTTATCTAGTTCTTAGAAGGGAAAATTAAAGTTCCCCTGCTATTATAATTTTGTTATCTATTTTCATCTGTATCTCATTACTTTTCCCTTGGAAATTCTGGATTCTATAACACTCGGTACATACAGGTCCAATATTGATAGTGTTTCATTATTCATAGTAACCCAAAACATACTATAGTTACCCTGCTCATCCCTTCCAGTTATTTCCATTTTAGTCCCAACTCTGTTTGAGATCATGACTATTGCTCCAGTCCCTCACCTTCACTCTATATGTGTCACTCTTTTTCAGTGTTTTTCTTGTAAACAATACATTAAAAAACTATTTTTTAGGGGGCAGCTGGGTAGCTCAGTGGATTGAGAGCCAGGCCTGGAGATGGGAGGTCCTAGGTTCAAATCTGGCCTCAGACACTTCCCAGCTATGTGACCCTGGGCAAGTCACTTGACCCCCATTGCCTAGCCCTTACCACTCTTCTTACCACTCTTACACAGTATTGACTCCAAGACGGAAGGTAAGGGTTTTAAAAAAACAAACAAACTATTTTTTATTTTAAAAATATTTTTCCATGTTTCACATGGTATATTTTCTTTTCCTCCCTTCTCCTGAAGCCAACAAGCAGTTCCCCTGGGTTATACAAATGTTACAACTTGATACCTGCCTTATTATTCATTTTTTCAATAGAGCAATCTTTTGAAATCATGTACCCATATAAACAAAAAACTTCTGAAAACATGTTCTAGCACTTATAGCAGATCAAGTTGAAGCTGCCCTGAGCTTATCCTTTTCTCCCTCAATACCTCCCTTCAAGAAACAGGAAACAGCAGGAGTTATTTATGGGAAAAAGCATACTTTTTAATTTGTCCTTCCTTAAAAAAGGCTAAAATAAGGTTTACCTTCTAAACTATTTATTTCAAATGAACAGCTTTATAGTATAAAAATAACTGCAGACTATTCAGCCATGTACAGTTCTTTTGAAATTTTGAGAAGGGAGAGATTTTTATGAGCAGAAAAGCATTGAATACTTGAAGTATAGAAGGAAGTGGAAAGTGGATGTTTGAAACAATAAAAATTTTACTAAACCTTTTTTTACGATGTTTTATTAAATTAATAATTTTGCTTAGAGCTCTATCTACATCTACATGTACCCAGACAATAAATGTTTGCAGAGGTATTTTTGTCCTCTATCTCATTTGAAGGTTACATAACATTAGTCATGAGCATTATATCATATTCATGATATCAAGCTTTGCATAATTTATAAAATATAAAAACTTAAAAACATAATAAAACTAACTTATTATATGCACTATATATAACATAAAAGAATAAAAGAAATTTCATTCCCAGAGAATTTATTTAGATATATCATAGGTTGATGATCCAGCATCAGATTCCAAATTATAGTTCTCAAGTTTCATCACAAGAATAATTACTTGTGGGTATTAATGACATTTTCCTCCAAACAAATTAGCTCTCCATTATGTAGGTACAAGATCAATGGCTATTAGGAGAAAATAGGACATGAGAAGAAAAAATAAATATTAATAATTTTAATGAAAAATTACATAGAATATTTACTTTAGATTTTTTTTCCCCTGATTGGAATCATAATGAGCCAAATTTGTCTTAAGTTTATGAAACAGTCCCTGAGGCAGTGAGGTAATACTGGATTCTGAATCAGAAAGACCTGAATTCAAATACAATGTCATGTAGTTAATAGCAGTGTGACTTTGGACAAGTCATTTAACCCCTGTTTGCCTCTGTTTCTTCCTCTGTAAAAGGGAGATAATAATAGCACCTACTGCCCAGGTTGATTGTGAGTATCAAATGAGATAATAACTGTAAAGAAATTCACAATTTCTGGAGCATAGTAAGTGATATATAAATGTTAGCTATTGTTATTATTAAATCAGAGCTAATTTTTTTTATATTTTGAAAACCTACATTGAATAAACAAATAAGCACTTTTATGGGAGGAAAAGGTTGAAAACAGTGAGAACTTATTGATTGAGGTAGTGAAATTCAATGGAATATTATGCTGTAAGAAATAATGACTATGGGAACTTCTTAGAATATGAACTAATTCAGCAAACATTAAATGCCTACAGTGTGTCAGGCACTGTGCTAAATGCCAGAGATACAAAGAAATGAAAACAGACCTCAAAATCCAATTTCAAGGAGCTCACAGTCCCAGGGGAGACAACACGCAAACAACTATGTACAAACAAAATACATAGAGGAGAAACTAGAGATAATCAACAGAGGAAAGGTACTAGAATTAAGGGGAATCAGGAAAGACTTTTTGTAGAAGGTAGGAATATTGATTGGTATTAAGAATAGTGGCAAATTACTTAAAATAATGAAATAAGTTTTCTTACATTAAGGTCACTAGAGTCAACTCTCAAAAGGCAAATATCAGCAGGTAAAATCTAATTCTTAGATGCAAAATTCTCTTCTTATAACAAGTAAAAGTGAGGAAATGGTTTAGGGGAAAATTAATTTTACTTTGTTCATTTCAGAAAGGGATGTAGTTTTCCTCAGGTGTCTGGGCAAATAAATAATCATTAATATCAATAAATATATATTGAACAACCACAAGAATTATTTGGTTAAATCGTACAAAATGACAGAATTTTAGAAACAGAAGGGTCCCTAATAGCCATCTATCAACTCAACAAATCTGATAAGTAATTATGTATTCTCTGCTTGAAGACAGACCTCTAAGGAAGAGTAACTGCTAGCCCTCCTTCTCCCCTCCCTAGGTATCACAAGCTTTTCCTGGCATCAAACTTAATTTTATTCTTTGCAATTTCCATCCACTGCTCCTGATTTTGTTCTTTGGGGCCAACCACCTCCCCCTTTCCCCAATCCAATATCCTTTTCATATAACCCTTTAAATACTTGAAGACTATACTATTATGATGCTCCTCTTGAGTCTCTTCTTCTCTGGATTAAACATTCCCACTTCCTTCAACTGATCTTAATATGACACAGATTCAAAATTCTTTACCATTTTGGTTGCCCTTTAATTTATGAATGTCATTCTTAAATTGTAGTTCCAGAACTTAACTCCATGTGTTTGACTAGGGCAGAGTGTAGTAGAACTGTCACTTCCTTATTCTTGGAAGCCTCTTAATATGATCTAGTATTACGGTACTTTTCAAGGTTGATACCTTTTTTTGATTCATATCAATGTTAAAGGTCACTAAACCAACATAATCAGAAATCAGAAAAACAGTGTCTAACAGCACTTTTTCCCATTTTCCTTACATATGCATAGACACAGACACGAATATAATAAACATTAATGTTTGTTGAATTTAATTTAACTTAGCAAAAATCCACCACCACCCTTCATATCTTTAGTCTCTCTAACTTCCCTTTAAATACTTTCATCCAGTCATTTCCTCACATAGTGTTTGTTTCTCATGGTATTAGTTCCTCTTATAGTTTTTAGTTCCTTTTTACATTATTAGTCTACACTGATTTTACTTATATACATTCTTTGTCTGCTTCCTTGTATGTTGTTTCACCTACCCAGTTAGCGTAAAATTATATTATTTTTTATTTGTACTTCCCTATAGTGTTTCACATGACGCTCTTTAAATAGCTCATGTCCAACATTGTTGGTGGTAAGTACTAGGGATAAAAAAGAAAGTCCCTGCTCTCAGGGAACGCATAATTGAACTGGGGAAATAACATGCAACCATGTCACAAATATGTTACAGCCAAATACATATTGGGGCTAATCAGCAGAGGAAATGCACTAGAATTAAAGGGGATCAAGAAAGATGTCCTGTACATGGTGTAATAGAGGCTCCTTCACTTAGGATATTTAAGGTAAGGGAAGTGCTGGAACAATATTTAAGGTAAGGGAAGTGCTGGAAAGGTGACACTAGGTAATAAGGTTAGAGGAGAAACTGGGATTCTCACTCCTTCCCCACCCACCACTTCCTGTCCCTTTCTTCAAAGTTCTTAAGCTTTGAAGAGCTTCAAAAGCTCTTCAGTTAACAGCAACTTTCAATAGACTAATTTCACACTATAGTACTTTCAAAAGGGAATTTATTTTAAAGGAAGGAAGTTAGGGAGATGGGATAGGGCAGAGGGAATTTATGGTTTCCCTAATCTATTATAAAGTTCAATATAAGGAAGTAAGGTTGATTTGTCTCTGAGGGGATATTATTAATAAATTGAAAGAGATCGTCAGAGCTATGCCCCAATCTTTTCCAAGGTTAAGTTATTAGCCAAGGTTTCAGAGCAGTCACCCGCTACTAGCTCCTTTCTCTCCCAGTCCAGGAGAGCAGAAGTGAAGTTTCAGATCTTGACTTTAACTGTCTCCCTGACCAAATTCTTCTCTGGAATCTTCCCTTCTCTCCTTGATTGACAGTCCTTCAAGCTTCCATTCCTTGCAACTGCTTGCAAGTCCCTCTGTTGTGGTAATCAATTTCTCACAATGGTGGGATTTTGAGGAATCCAGGAGACAGATGAAAAGAGAGAACATTCCATACATGAGAAAGAGCCAATGAAAATACCTAGTTGAGGGGGATGATGACATATATAGTTCAAAAAGCAGCAGGGGGGCCACTATCACAGAATATAGAGAAGAATTGGGATTATAAGAAGACTAAACAGACTAGTAGAGGGGAATCAGGTTCTAAAGGGCTTTAAATGCCAAAGAGAAGAATTTATATTTGGTTCTAGAAATGATAGGGAGCCACTGTTCTTTAAGTTTATTGAGTAGTAGGAGTGATATGGTCAAACTTATGTTTTAGGAAGATGTTTGACAATTGAATGGAGGATGGACTGAAGTTTAGAGACCAATGAGAAAGCTACTACATATATATTAGTGAGAAATGATGAGAACCTGTATCAGAATGAATTTATTCAATTGTATAATGCAGTATATAGAGGTAATTTGCACAACATCCTAGTAAATTTCTAAAATTTGCTGATGAAATCTTTAATTTGTGTAAAATCCTGAACGCTTATCTTGCCAGTACAAAAACAATTAGTTAAAATGGTGAATTAACTTCTTTTCCTTGTTGGGTCAAAAGGGTTCATTAGAATAGAATATTACAGTATTTAATGTCACTTACTGTATTTTGTTGGGGAGATAAAACTAGGCTGATTAGGGTTTTGTGGATAGATGACATGTTTCTTAAAATACCTATCCCTCTGCCCAAATTTCCTTATATTCCAGCTGCCTAACTAAAGCCCAAGGCTCAGAAGATTTAAATGGACAAGCACATCACACAGCAGCTAAAGATAGAGAACAAGACTGTACTATGTAAAAATTAAATTAAATCTTAATAAAATATTATATTTTAGGGGTTTATTAAATGATCGTTAGAAATCAAGGAATAAAGAGGATACAAAATAAAAACTACATGCTTATGACTGGTTAGCCATTGTCAAAATCCCCACCGTACCATGCCACCATAATTGCTGCATCATGCCAAAAAGGAGGCAGAGCCTCAATGCCCACTCATTTTATCCTCTGTTTACAGGAAATACGTAATGACAGTAAGTCAGTGGGCTCTGGGGATATGTAGTTCTTTTTTTAGAATAACAGATTTTTCAATTATACATTCCCCCAGAGGGCCAAGGAAGACTAGTCTCTCTGATGGGTCTTATAAAGATACCAACTTTGAAATTATAATAATTTGAGGATAAGAGGAAAAGAGAACAAAACCAATAATTGCTAGGCCCCATTAACAAAAAGCCAGTTAGGAGGTAGTCCCCTTTGGCATAAGAATATACATACAAAACAAATGCATTCAACCCCAAACAGTTCAAATCACCACATCCCAAAGTTCACTCTGGATCTTCTGGTGCTGCATGGAGAGGTAGCATGTTTCTTAACCTAAAATTACTCTCAAAAAGAATTTAAACTTTGCAATTTAGAATAATTACACATTCCCTCCTGAAGAGGGTGTTGAAAAACACAGGGATCACTTAGGAATGCATGGCTGAGTTATGCGGTGTATGAATCAATTGGCAAGAGAAATAAAAAATATTTTTAAAAAATCCAAATACAGGAAAGATAACTTCTGGATGAAATACAGACTATCAAAGTCTTATGTGTAAAAATTTTAAGTAAAATAAAATAAACCTATAACAGGTCCTTGAATCAGAGCCCAATTAAAGTGATTTCTATCCCACAAGTCTATAGGACAAAATGCTGTAATATTTCACTTACCCATTGCAGCCAAGACTACATGAAGTTGCCATACTATGAAAGACAGAATAGGGACTAGATTATAGAAGCCAAATTTGAGATACTTGGTAGAATGTGGGACAAGATAGACCTGCCTCTGAAATATATCAAAACAGCCACAACTTCGAACCCAAACAATCTTCAAGTCCTCTTGGCTCAAAATTTCATCAATCCCATTGGGATTGGTTGGTCTCTTTGACCTTGTGCTCAATTGGTACTATGAAGTTTAGCTTTGTGCTTCTTTGGCACTGTGAAATGGCTCTTTTTGTATTCTCTTGTCCTGGAATCAGACAGAATCATTAAGCAAAGTCCCATCATTTTTATAGTTTAAAGCTTTTGGGGTATGTTTTAACATCAGGGCAAATGTATCTTAAACTTATATTACTGCAAAATCAAAAAAGTTAAAGAAAATCTTAATACTGGTGACATGTGCTTCAAATACAAAAAGGAGAGAAAAAATAACACTGAAATAGTATATTGCACATGCAAACAAAAATAATAATAAAAAAGTTTTAAAAATAAAAAATATATAGCTTATAATCATTGACACACTGTGTTAGCTAAGAAAAGGTAGAGTATAAAGGTTTCTCATCAAAAATGAGATCCATTTCCTCTCCAAACCTGGCCATGATCCACTGTGAGTGCAAGTAAATGATTTTCACAAAGTAACAGTTTTTTATAAAGAACAGTAGTAAAGCATGTAGTGCACATTCAAAAACTATCAAAATCCCCAAAGGTATAATAGCCCATTTAATGACAATAGCAAATAAACCCACTATCATATTTTACATGAATCTGCTGTATGACATTTTAAGAAAATGGATACTTGTCACAAGTTTTTCAGGTGTAGAAATGTTTCAAGCTTGGCTGAGATATTTTAAAAAATCTGTTACTGCCATCATTACAAAAATGTGGCAGAGGAGTCTAGAAAAATGAAAACCTCTGTACTGTTTATATTGAGTCTAAAAAAGTATCACCAAGAATCTAGACATCATTCTGGCGAAAGGGTATAGTAGGCTGAGGAGTTATAAATGAGAGATGCCCCTCTTTTGGGAGCCATTCAGGGGTACCATGCCCGGGGATCAACTTCCCAGCTCCTTTGGTATAAGGCTGTAATGTCCCATCAGGAGGTGGGGATTATAATTGTACTTCACTTCAGCTACTAAAATGGACCTTACCTCTTGATACAAATAACTTAGAGGCAGGCAAAATGATCAGAATTGAGAAAAAAAATCTAAAATTCATGTTTGAAGCCCCCTTAAAATCAATTTGAGATATTTAGCTCATTAAATTTTCCAAAGGTTGTTATACAATTGTAACCAATTTTTGATGAAGTCCATCCATCCTCTATGGGACAATTTACAAAATCAAAATAGGGAGAGAAAAAAAAACTGTTTTTTATATGGGCTTATTCAATATTTGTTCAGTATAGTTATAGGAAAAGCAACAGAATGTAAACTGATTCAGTGTAACAGAATAGTATTGAATACATTAATATATGAAATTAAAACAACAAAATTAAATCTTAAAACAATCAGCAAAATACAAGATACAGAGACTTTCATTAAAAAAATGGAGTCTGAAAAAGCTTAAAATTTCATTTAAGGTTACTTTTTCTATCTGTTCAGATTCCTATTGTCAGCGCTCTTGGATCTCCCATTGTGAGGGAGAACATGGGTTTTAGGAATCTCAAGTTGGGCAAGCCCAAATGACAAAGAGTTGCAGGGAGATGAATTTCTCCCCTGAATCTCAGGTAAGATAAGTAAAAAGATCAGTGCACTCATGAAAAAACAGACTAAAGCTGGAAGCTATTTGAAATAGGTAATGCACTGCTCTTTCATAAAATATGCCATGCTTGTAATCAGCTTCCTAATTGGGAGAGTAACTTCCTTCTCCCTGTCTCCCCTGAGGTAAAATGCTAGTTTCCCCAGAGGGAGTTAGGAGGCTAATCATTGCCTAAGGAAAAAGACACCCCAGGTTTTTACCAGTTGGTTTACGATTCTGAAGACAGTGGTAGCTATCAGCAGCCTGGGACCTGGGGCTGAGGCTAGATGAGCGATCTGGGTCGGAGGCCAGAGATCAGGAGCAGAGTTTGGGCCTGGGGCTGGGTGAGTGATCTGGGTCAAGAAGGTCAGGAGTGGATGGCTGGGACAACCCAGGAGGCAGGAGTGAGCAGCAGGAGCAGGGGAAAGAGTAGAAGCAAGCTGCTAGGGTTTAGCAGCAGGAATGAGGGGAATCAGGAGAAGTGGCTTATCTCTTCTCTGATAAGAGTCCCCTGACTAAAAATAGCTCGGTCAGTAAGGAGAGCAAGCAAACGGGCAAAAAGTAGGAAAAGAAAAAGGAAGCAGCTCTGGTAGAGAGTTTTGAGTTTTCTCAGAGTTTGTGAGGGTGGGTGGGTGGGTGGGTGAAAAGCCTTGGCAGGAGAAATGTGGCTTAAAATTTATCTAGGCTATCTTTGAAAAAAAATTGAGTTTTTCTCATCTCTTCTGGTTGCCAGCTGTAAAAATTAAAATTAATCTCAAATAATAAAAATACTCTATTTTAGGAGGTTTATTAAATGATCACTAGAAATCAAGGAATAAAGAGGATACAAAATAAAAACCACATGCTCATGGCTAGTTAGCCATTTTCAAAATCCCCACCTTACCACACCACCATGATTGTTGCATTATGCCAAAGAGAAGGCAGAGCCTGAACACCCACTCACTTTATCCTTTGTCTACAGGAATTATGTAATGACAAGAAGTCAGTGGGCTCTCTGGATGTGTAGTTCTTTTTTAGAGTAACAGATTTTCAATTCTACAACTCACACTTATAGGCAATTGATTGTATTCAGCATATAAATTCTATTCAATGTTTGCTCTTATTGTTTTGTATATATCTTTTCTTTTAAAAAAAAAACCTGTAAATTTCCTAGGGCATGTTGGTAAACCTATGACACATGTGCCAGAAGAGGCTGTTCCCCCTATTCTGTTGTATGCTTCTTTTTTTGTTACCCATAGCAGTTAGCAAATTCCTAGATAAAAAGTAGTTCGTCATTGAATACTTGTAAAAGTGGGACCAACAGTGAAAGCCCAGGGCTGACTTGCCAAATATTGCACTTGTGAAGGATTGTCAACACTGCAGTAACATCATTTAGTCTATATTCTTTTCTCTAGAGCAGGTTAAAATGTTAATGCTTTTGATCAGAGGTCATTACCAAGTCTTTCTCTAAATAAACCTATATTTATATGATCTCAGCCACCCAGGTTTTTAAAATGACTAAATATATCCATGGAAAACAGTTCTATATTATAAAGAATTCGGAGGAATTTGAGAAGACTTGTATGAAAGAATATAGTATGAAGTAAGCAAAAACAGAACAATATACACAGTGACCATGGTCATTTAAAGTAAAACAACAGGATGAGCTAGGTGGCTCAATGGATAGAGAATAAGGCTTAGAGATGGAAGGTTCTGGGTTCAAATTTAGTCTCAGACACTTCCTAGCTGTGTGACTCTGGACAAGTCATTTAACCCCCATTCTACTCTTTTGCCTTGGAACCAGTTCTTAGTATTGATTCTAAAACAGAAGGTAAGGTTTAGAAAATAAATAATGTAAACAAAAATAAAATTCCTCAGAAATGAGTATAAATATTTATATATATATATATAAATGAAGAATATATATCCATCCTCTTTGGAGAAAGCCAGGGAATCTCAAGCTTGGTGGCACATGCCTACGATCTCTGCTTCTGAGGAAGGTACTGCTGAAAGTGATTGTTTGTTCACACTTAAGTCCAGTACTAATGTAGTGGGCTCTTTGGAGTACATTGGAGGGCCACTGAAATGCCTAATTAGGGTCAGAAATACTGAGCATATTAAAGCTTCTTTGCCAGTTACTATTGAGACCTTTATATTTCTAACTTAAGCAAGTGACCCAGTATGGGGGAGGAAGGGAGCAAGGGAAAGGAAGAAAGAGGGAGAGGGAAAAGGAGAAAAAGGGAGAGAACCACAGGTATGGAATAAGAACTATGCAGTCAGAAACAATCTGTGCAGGGTGGTTTTGCTTACCTGTATTTTGTGAAGAATTAGTGAGAAAGAAGTTAGTGTACAGGATATAGACATAAGGAAATAGGGATACTAAGCAGTAATAACTGCCATGGGCCATGTCATATTTAATGGCACAGAGGTTCCATTGAATTTAAAATATCCTAATTATGATTTGATTCTTTCCTATGGTTTCCTTTCCTTGGTGGTTTGCTCTGAACTTTCCCCTTTTTACAATAAACACAAGCAATTGACTCCTAAGTACAGTTTCTGCTGAGTGGTATTTATAGTCTTCATCAAAATGGGAACAATGTTAGACAGATGGTGTATAGAAACTAGCTGCTTTTGGGGAGTAAGATACCTGGGAATTAACACTACTTTTGCAGGTGACTGCTACATGTGATGCTTTACATACTGTCTGGAGACCGCTGCTAGGCTCTTGAAAGAGACTTGGTACTCAGTCGATTTGGTAGTCCAAGTTAATCCAGGTAGTTGACTGGATTTACTCATCCTCAACCCCTAAATAAAGTATAATTTTGTTGTTCAAGAATATTCTATTAATATATTTTGATGTAATGTCATTTTCTTTCATATAGGATTCACCTTTATTTGATCTCATTAAACAATCGAAGGAACGAGAGGGATCAGTTGATCACCTCCTTGAACCTACTTCTACTCTTAATATGCCTCTCCAACATAATCACACTGCTGCAGATCTGTAAGTAAATTATATGTTGGGACATCCATTAATAGGTTCATTAAGAACAAGTTATGCCACACCAATCTGATTTCCTTTTCTTTGATAGTTACATACCTGTATAGATTGGGAAAAGCACCAAAAAACTTATTAGCACAGCAAGGAATACTCTGAGATTTCATGTTATTCTAAAGACAAAGATCGATTAATATTGAATAGTTAATATGGTTCAAAGCATTTGGAACTGGTTGAATAATAGAACCTAAAGTAATGATTTATGGATCAGTGGCATTCCCCAGGGATTTGCCCTGATCTGTTTTGTGTTATTTAACATTTTGATCAATGTTTTGGGCAAAGGCAGCCCTTCTCTTTGGTCATTTTACCTTCCATGGGTGTTTTCAGTCTACTTCATGACAGACCCACATCCTTTTCTAATCATTTATTTTCTGAATCATGTCTATTATGAATTTATTTACATGATATCATAATTGAGAATATACTTAAGCCTACTTATACCCACCCTATAAAATGAGGATTTAGTTGGACTAAATGACATGAGGTCCTTTCTAGCTCTAGAGCTATGATCCTATTCCTTTCTTCACTGATCTATGAGTCACCTACATTTTTGATTCTTTGAATAGTATAGGGTTCCATGTTATATAGCATCCACACAGCTGTTTAGCTTAGAAGAATATTAGTATTCAAAAGTGATGAGCTTTCGTAACAGGTAGTTGCTTAGGATTGATAAAAGTACTATACAGGTTTTCAAATGCAATTTATCTTGTCATTTCTGCTATAAAATGTTGGCCTAGCTCATTTTATAAGCACACATTTATACAAAGTTCATCTATCCAAAATAATACTTAAGATAAATGGATTGATAGCTTTGTATTTCCCATTTCAACTATATGCAATGGTATGAACAATAGGCATTTATCATTCATTTGGTCTTGATATATATTGTTAAGCTGATCTCTTTTGAGTGGACCTAGCTTTTGTTCAGGAGATTCTTTAGTACCCTAGGCCTTGATGCTGTTGGCATAAAGTGCTTTCAGTATCATTTGCAAATAGAAGAATCCAGAAGAACTCATTGTCTATAAAGCATGAACCACAGAGGAAGCTAGGTAACTCCACAGATATAGCATTAGTCCTGGAGTCAAGAACTTATTCTTCAGTTGTTTAAGTTGTGTCTATTCTTTATGACCCCATTTGGAGTTTTTTCTTGGCAAAGACACTGGAGTGGTTTGCCATTTCCTTCTCTCTGGCTCATTTGACAGATGAAGAAAATAAGAGAAACAGGGAAGTGTCTAAAACCAAATTAGAATTCTGGAAGATAAGTCTTGCTGATTTCAGCCTTGATACTCAACCCATTGTACCACCTAGCAGCCTCAAAGACTCTTCATGACCTCAATTGGAGTTTTCTTTAGTAAAGATACTGGAGTAGTTTGACATTACCTTCTCCTCCTCATTTTACAGATAAAGAACTAAGGGAAACGGTAAAGTGACTTGCCCAGAATCACAAAGCTAGTATATATCGGAGGGTGGATTTGAACTCACATCTTCCTGATTCTAGGCCCAGTTCTCTGTCCACTGTGCCACCTAGCTGCCTAGAGGCAAGAAGACCTATATTCAAATTTGACCTTATACACTCCTAGATGTGTGATCCTAGGCAAGTCACTTAATCTCTGTCTAGCTCAATTCCTTCAACTGTAAAATAGGGCTAGAGCCTATCCCCAGCAGAATCTATACCTTAATATCTCCTATTTCCCACAGTTATTGTGGAGACCAAATGAGATATTTGTAAAATGCTTAGTATGGATGTTGGCACATAATAAGTGCTTTATTTATTAATACTTGTGTCTTTTTTTCTTCTTGACTTGGAATCCTCCCCAAAAGGGCTATGAGTAGATTTCAGGTGGTTCATGAATTTGGATGGAAAAAAAAATATCGTCATTCATCTCTATCAGAACAGTAACATTTCTTTCAATTATGAAATTAATTAGGGGGAAAACACTTTTCTAAAAAAGAAGTCCATAGGCTTCACAAGGATACCAAAGGGGTCCTTAACACACACAAAAAAGTTAAATACTCTTGATATGTGAGAAATTCTTCTTTTATTTGGACTTTGCATAGTATAGTATATGACAGAAAAGAATAGCTTTGGCATATGAGATTTCAAATCTCATTTGATATTGATAGAGGTTTATTAGACAAATATATCTCTGAGTTTGCACATATCAAGGAATCTTGAATAATATTAACAAAAGCACAAGACACACTTTGTTAGAGGAGAATTTTTAAGATTAAATTTTGCTCTACCCATTCATGGAGGTAAGAGGTCCACAGGTATTACACATTACCTATTTTTGGACTTTTTCAATATATTGATCAGTTGTGCGGATTTTTTTTCCTCTTAAAATATTATTTTGACTTACGAGAAAGACCACTACCCACATTCAGAGAAAGAACTGTGGGAGTAGAAACACAGAAGAAAAACATATGATTGATCATATGGCTCAATGAGTATATGATTGGGGGTGTTGACTTTGAATTATCACTGTATTGCAAATATTAATGATATGGAAATAGATTTTGAACAATGATACATATAAAACCCAGTAGAATTGCTCATTGGCTCCAGGAGGGGAGAGGAAGTGAACATGAATCATGAAACCAAGGGAAAATATTCTAAGTTAATTAAATAAATAAAATTTTGAAAAGAGAGAAAAAATATTATTTTGTTATAAGAGATGGCTTTGGAGGAGGGGAAGGGAGAGGGAGAGAGATACTTGGGATAACCATGAGGATGTAAGAAGATATCAATAAAAACTTAGATTTTTTTTTTTAAAAAGAATTTTTCTATACCAACTCAGATGCTTTTTTATAATCAGCCAACAACAGATTTCATTTTTATGCTTTTTAGTCAATTGTGTGACTGAAGATGTGATTTATCATAGGAAATAATTTGTGAAAGTCCACTTATTCTCTTGTTATCAAATATAAACCAGTTGCATATTTTGAAAAATAATTCTTGTAAAATTCCTTCGTATGATCTTGGTCTATTCTTCTTAACCTTATTTTCTTAAGTGCCATTTCTCTACATAATATAAACAATTAGGGATTTCACTTTCCTAGGTGATAAAAATAATACCTAGCATTTATATAGCACTTTAAAGTTTACAATTCCCTTTATATATGTTATCCCATTTAATCATTATAGCAAGTGCCCTCAGAACTGTTCAATTTCGCATCTGTTAACTATTCTCCCAAGTTTCATCTATAAATGCTTTTAGAAGGCTTAATTGAGTCTCAGACCACATTTTCTCCAGAGTTTGCTCTTTTGCTTTCTCTTCAATGCTTAATGAGAAAATACTAATAATTTTTTATCATTGTTTTCTTTAACATTTTGGAAATAAGTTTATTTTCTAAATCATGTTTCTTTTTGGATCTCTTGGCCTCTCTTGGCAAATTGATCACATTTCTTTGCTAAAGCAATTATTAGCCTATTTTTGTCCTTTCATTGTGGTGATTGCTTTACATCAGTTGAATTCTGAAGGATAGAAAATAGAAATGATGTCTTTCTCTTTATCCATTTTGAATAGGTCAGATTGGAACTGTTATAATTACATATCATGTCGTTTTTCATTCTTTCAGTTCTATTTTAGTGTCAGTTTTTGAACTGTTTTAATTAGCCAGACATCTAATTGCACACTAACAAATGATGAAGAAATGACCACATCAAGCAATAAACATTTATTAAGCCCCTACTATGTCCCAGGTACCATCCTAAGAGCTGGGAATGCAAAAAAGAATCAAAAGGCAGTACCTGCCCCCAATGACCTTAAAATCAAATGGGAGAGACAACGTACAAAAAAATGGCTATATACAAGATAAATAGGAAATTATTAACATAGGGAAGTCATTGGAATTAGGAGAGGTTGGAAGATTCCTGTAAAAAGTGGTACTTTAGTTGGGAGGAGGTCAGTAGTTGGAACTGAGGAGACAGTGTTCCAGGCATAGCAGATACCTAGAGAAAATGTCTGGAGCCAAGAAATGAAATGTCTTATTTGTGGAACAGCTAAAAGTATTGTCACTGGATCAAAAAGTGCATGTTGAAGAATAAGATGTAAAAAGTCTGGAAAGTTAGAAGGAGGATTTGAATACCAAACAAAAGCATTTTGTATTTGCTCCTGAAGGCAACAGAAAGCATTTTTTTGTAATTGTAAATAATCTGAGTGGAAACTATGTCTGGTTGCTGTAACTGGATACTCTAGCTGCTAGAGAGCTGCTAGTAGGGGGACACCTAAGGCTGCTTAGTTATAATAGAGATAGATGAGAGATACTGAGAGAAGGAGAGATACTGCCACAGGGGAATGCTCTGGGGTTTGCTTATTGATCTCTACTGATGACTAATAGATCAATATATTTCCTAACCTCCTCCTCCCTTCATTCCCTCCCTTCTTCCACCCTCTTCCTCCCAGTTTCTTCTGAAGCTTGTTTCGCCACTCCCCCCTGAGTGAACTATGATATTTATGAGGAAAAGCTTCTTTCTTTCTTTTCTCAGGTAAGGGGTTTATTGGGATAACAGGACAAGGAAACTGAGGTGAGAGGGATGAGGGTTTCCCTAATCTAAAATGAGGATTATGAGGGTTTGGGAAGTCACAGCTGTGACAGGGGGACAGTCAGAGAGATGGAGGATAACTGTTAAGTCTTCTTTTCTTCTTTCAATTCACAAAGCCACCAACGTCTCTCAGCCTAATTTCAGAAGCCTCCCCTCAAGGGTCCTTCAGCCTGGGACAGAAGCTAATAGAATTAGTTCAGCTTCTTCCCCTTTCAGCCAGGCTTGCCTCCCTTGGTCAGCAAAAACCCAGAGCCAAAGTCTCCTCAGTTCATCTCCCCTGGCCACCTCCAACTGCCTCTCCTGGGAACATTCCGTTTGGAATCTTTGTCTTGACTGACAGACAGGTCCCCAACCTTGTTTCTTGCATGACCTGGCTTACAAGTCCTCTCTCTCTTCATGCCTCTTCCACATTAATGTTGGTCAGTTTTCATTTTCTTTGGCCATTTCCCTCTTTTTTTTGAATAAGATACTCATGAAATACATTTGTAAATATTCTGAGTAGCAGTTTTTTATGTATTTCCTTTCTTAATAATTAACTTTACTTTCTAGCATATTTTTTGTCAACTTCCCTATTTTTACCTTCACATTGAAGTTCCAAGGATCTGTGTGTGTATGTAGAAAATTTTCTGTAACATACTTTGCAGAATATGTTGGCACATAAACTATAGTTAGTGGCCTTTTTGCTTATTTTCATCATTAGGACCCCAAAGTGAAATAAAATATCCCATGAAATTCTGTTTCTCTACTTCAAAGAAGGCCTAAGCCATCTTTCTGTTTAACTCCAGCTTCCTTGTCTTGCTAGTTATAACAAACAAGTCAGTTTTGCTATGGTTAAATTCTTTTAGTAATATCTTGACTTCTTGAATGTTCACAGGGATTTTAAATTTAAAGTACCAAGAATTAAATTAATCTTTATAAATAGTATAGAAGCTGTGAAATTTTTAGTATTCTCCTTCCCCTTTTCTATCACTGCCTTCATCACCCAAGCCTGAGAACCATTTTTACTTTGTTGTTGTTTCAATGTGATTTGGCAGCCAAAAAAGGTAATATAACCTTAGTTGCAATAATAGTGTTAAAAATGTAAGTGTGATAAGCTAATTGTAATCTTCCCTATTCATATCTTAATAAATACTTATAGATGGATTTGATAATAAAGTACCTACTTAGTAAAAAAAAAGTACCCACTTAGTACATGCCAGGCACCATGCTAGGTATTTGAGATAAAAGTACAAAAACTGAAATAATCTCTACTTGGAAAAAAAACATATATACTAATGAAGGAAATAAGTACATAACTTATACATAATTCTTCTCTTCCCCTCTATTCTTCTTTTGAGACCATCTAAACATAATAGAATTTTATACCTTAGATTTTCATTCAATTAAATTATAACTTAGATTTTCATTCAATTAAATTCTTTCTAAAATCCTAGTCATGATAAATTTTTGAGGGATTATATGTATTATCTCTACATATAAGAATATAAACAGTCTTTTTTAGTCCTCTATGATTTCTCAACTCATTTTTACATTTCCATGTTCCTGTCACATTCTGTGTTTGACTGTCAAATTTTCTGCTTAGCTGTGGTATTTTCACAATCTTTTATTTAATTAAATATCCTTTGCCTTCTGAAAAATCATATTCCAAATTCTCATTTCTTTATAATGAGCTACTAAATATTATGTGATGCTGACTATGGCACAACAGATCTTGAATTCTTTCTGTCCTGACTGCTTTCAGTATTATCGCCTTCGCTTGACAGTGCTGAATTTTGGTTATGATATTCCTAGGAGTTTTCATTTTGGAGTTTCTTTAAAGAGAATACCACTAGATTCTCTCAATTTATACTTTGTCCTCCAGATTTGGGGGTAATTTTGCTTATTAATTTCTTGAATTATGATATTGGGGGGGTACCCCACCATGGCTTTCAAGTAGTCTAATAATGCTTAAACTATTTCCCCTGATCTATTTTCCAGATCACTTGTTTTTCTTAAGGGATGTCTCACATTTTCTTCTATTTTTTTAATCTTTTGACTTTCTTTTATCACTTCTTGATGTCTCATGGAGTCATTAGCTTCTGTGTGGCCAATTATTTTTAAGGCTATTTTCTTAAGTAAGGTTTTGTACATCTTTTACCAAGTTATAAACTCTCTTTGCTGCTTAGCTCAAGTCACTTTCTTCTTTGTGTCTTCTAAACTTGGGTCTTCAAGAAAAAGTTTCAATGGAGTAGAATAGGTGGGAATTGAGTTTGAAAAGAAAGCCCAGTTAAAAGAGAGAAAATAATTTGCTTTTTTGAAATTTGTGATCTGGGCTTTATTAGCATTTCCTCTTAACCATTCAGGTTACCCAGTGAAATAGAAAAGGTAAACTGAAGAAACTGTTTCTTGTTATTGTAAATAACTATGGCTGTGACTATAGAGAGCTGCTAAGGGAACCTGAAACTGCTTGGTTGTAATGGAGGTAGGAATGAGAGAATGCTGAGGGATGCTAGTACAGGGATGCTGCCACACAGGGAAACTGCTGATACACATGGGAACTGCTCTGGGGAATGTTCTGGGGTTTGCCTACTGATCCCTACTGATGGTTGATGGATCAGTGTATCTTTCTAACCTCCTCCCCCTTCACTCCCTCCCTTCTCCAACCCATTCCTTCCTTCCTGCCTCCCTATCAGCTCCCAGTTCTTCTTTAAGCCTTTGGCTTCTTCCCTCTCCCCTTGACTAAACTATAAAGATACTCTTTTCTTTACATTTTTACAAGTCAAGGGGTTTATTGGGATAACAGGATAACTGGGATAAGAAGGATGAGGATGTCCCTAATCTAAAATGAGGAGGAATTTGAGGGTTTGAGAAAGTAGTCCAGTCACAAACTGTGACTCTAAGACAGTTAGAGAGATGGAGGACAACAGCTGTTTAAAATCTTCTTTCTTCTTCTTCACAAAGTCAGCAAGGTCTCTCAGCTTAACCCCACAGAGAAACAAAGTTCAAAATCTCTCCTTCAGCCTGGCTTTCCTCCAACTTTTGGTCAGTAAAATCTCAGAGAGACAGAATCAGATCCTCCTTTGGTCAAATAACTCAAAGTCAAGCCAAGCCCCCCCAAGGGTCCTTCCTCCAGCTTCAACCCCAGAAAGAAACCAAAGTCCCAAAGTTTCTCCTCTGGTCAGCTTCAACTGCCCAGAGTGACAGATAGACAGCGACAAAGTCAAAGCCAAGTTTTTGTTTCTTCTCTCTGTGGCCAGAAACCCCCAACTGCCACTCCTGGAAACATTCCATTTGGAACCTTCTTCTTGATTGACAGCTAGGTCCCCAGCCTTAGTTCTTGCATCTTGGCTTACAAGTCCTCTCTCTCTCTCTCTCCATGCCTCTATCACACCAGCTTGTGTAAAGATAATTTAGGGTTGTGACTTAAATCTAGATTTAATTGATCGCCAAAGAAAAATCTCAAAATACCCAAGTCAGTCTGGAAATTTATGGTAATTTAATTAATATAGAGGGAAGGAATTTAAGGAGAAGGAGAGAAGAGGATATAGGATTTCTCCTGCCTGGACTGTGCCAGGGGAGTTTAAAATCCCACCTCTAGGTCTCTGAAGATTAGAGGCTTCTAAGAGGATAAAATTGGAAAATAAAGGAGGAAAACTCAGCCAGAAACTCACCACCAAACCAGACAATAGCTTGTAGCCATGCTAAAATACCGAAAGGCCCAGCACGCTGCTGTCAGCCAACTCTTCCATTGCCAAATGTGCCAAAGAGAGGAAGTGACCCAAATATATAGATCTTTCACCCTTGTGTCTCTTCCTCTAAATTTTCACATCTACCAATTACATCAAAGGCTTTTCTCCAGGACTGCCCATACTTTTAGTTCTCATCTTCTTTAATTAGATTATATCTTTAGAGTTAATTAACACTTCTTTGTTAAGTTCACCTTTTGTGAATTACTTAACCTTTTTGTGATTAATTTAACCTTTATAGTTTCTTAGCACCTTTTTGTATTAAGATATTAAAATAGACTTAGTTTAAAGTTCTAGCTTCACTATAAGTTAAGAGTTAAGTACCTTCATTGTTCAATCAGGAGATTACAACTTTATCTTCCCCTAAAGTATGGTCTAAGTAGGGTGGAGTAATTTAAAGTTCCCAAGACATGCCTGATTTTGTTAAACTAAGTATCTTCATTGTTACAATCAGGAAATAGCTAAATTTAATCTTTACACTTGGTAGATTTAGATCTATTATGTAGAAATAAGAAATAATCTCTGAGAAACTTCCATATCAACTTAATTGATACCATAATACATTAGTCACATAAATATTCTGTAATATAGAACAAGGAAAATTGCTTGAAAATGTCAGTCCCCAGATATTTAATGAGTCTCTGATAGGATGGACTAAATAGTAGAGAGAGAGTTAATGAAGCTTCTTGGAAAGGTTAGCTTGAGCATTGCTAAAGCTAAGAGGATGTGGTTCCATGTGTAACTTTATTCTCATTTGTTTATGATAGCATGTAATCATAGCATAATTACTCCCTAAGTTAATGGCAATTTATGAATAGAGAAGAAACTATAGGTTTGAGCAACCTAGTAATGGTAAACAGGTAAATGTTGAGGGAGCAAAGGAAAAAAACCTTTGTTAGATCACCATGGTAATGGTTTCTTTTTCCTTTTTACTAATTTACTTTCCTTTCTAAGAAGTTAAATATGGTACAGAAGCTCACATAAATGTTTAGCACATGCTTCCACATTCTAATTCTTTTTACAGAACTAACACTCATCAGAAAGTGACTCCTCATTGCCCAATATGTGCAATACAAAATATTGGACTAGCCAAAGTTTATAAAGAGAACATATTGATATTCTGATATGTCCCCTACCATGTTTACTACACATACCTGGGTCTAGTTTGTGAAATATTGTTAAATAATATTAATATTATAAGAAATTAGATAAATTAGAATACTAATGATATTTCTTAATATTAATTACTAATATCCATTATTTTATCTCCTTCAGATCCCCCCAACTATACAACTAAGTTGGCTATGTGCTAATATATAGATTTATTTATTTTATCTTGGCTATGAATTATAGCATAATCATGGTTAAAAGTATTTGAAGCTTTTTAATAATATTTTTTAAAAGAAGGCATTTTATTGTTAGAGAAATTAGATAGTACTTTATTTGGTACCAAATAAGTGATTTTTTTTTAAGTTCACACTACTTATTAGGTTTTCAATCAGTGATAATTAGTGGGATTTGAATATAACGTGTGTAGTTTTTTTTCCATAAGAAACTGATATCCAGAATTCATCATATACCATGATAAAAAATGTAACAGTAGAACATGAATGGATTAATTTTCCTATTAGTATTATCCTTTTGAGCTTATGTTTAAATGAGCTATTCAATTGGGCTACTAACAAATGACTAGATGAATGGTGGCTGTGTTTTATTTATGTGAATCACTTCTCAAATGTTCTTTCTTATTAGTATATTTTGAGTTAATTTTATCTTTTGCATATATGTAGGTATCTTTCTCCTGTAAGATCTCCCAAGAAAAAAGGATCAACTGCTCGAATAAATTCTACTTCAAGTGCAGAGCCACAGACAACACCAGCGTCTCAAACTCAGAAGGCACCAAAATCTACCTCCCTTTCACTCTTTTACAAAAAAGGTCCATAGATACTCCATCACCATCATCATCACAGTTTCAAATTTATTGAATATCCACATGATGTATTAGTGTAAAGAGAGTCATGATGGGTTATTTATGTGCAAAGCTTTAAGGTCTTCAGGGGGAAAAGTGGAAACTCCAAATTGGTTTTCTGCCTTTTTAAAAAAGTTGAAATTAAAAAAAAAGAAATCAATTAATCAATAAATACATATACTTATATTTCTGTTAGGGATACACTAAATTTATTAATTTTATTAATGATAGCATAGGACTTTGAGCTAGAAAGATCTGGGTAAAGTCCTGTCTCTGACATTTTAGTAGCCCTGTGACATATATTGATTTTTGAAATTTAATTTAATAAATGCTTGACCCAACAAGTATTACTGAGTTCTGTCCATGTGCTAATTTGTTGTTCTAAGGATGGGAAGATTTGTTTACCAGAAAGTTAACTCTAGAGGAATTGCTATAATTAAATTGAACATCATTGTGGCTTTAAGAATTTAGTGTAAGAAAGAAAATCAGTAGTAAGTCAAAGTTAACAAATAATTTTAATAGACTTTATCCCTTTCCCTTCCTCCAATCACTAGTGTATCGTCTGGCATATCTCCGGCTGAATACCCTATGTTCACGACTTCTGTCAGATCACCCAGAACTGGAGCACATCATTTGGACCCTTTTCCAACACACACTGCAAAATGAGTATGAACTCATGAGGGATAGGCATTTGGACCAGGTAAAAAAATCTCTCAATTAGAAATTTTCTTTTCATCTAATAAAAATTTATTTATTAATCAAGTTATAAATATAGGCTTTAGATTCAAAGGAAAAAATAGATTAATGTAGTAAAACAAAAAATGTTCAGTTGTATACTTATTACTTTTATTTTGCCTTAATTGATGAAAATCAAATATATATTTCAAAAATCAATTTGTAATTACTGAAATGTTTATTTCTTATTTTAAAATATCAGTGATAGCAGAACTCCTTTGTAGTGCTACTTGCTGTTGGGAAATGCTTAATATTATACCATAGTATGGACTAAACTTTACATACATGGAGCACAATATGACTCTCACTGTAGCATAGAGCTTCATAATAGAGTTTTACTTAATTTTATTTCTGTAGGTACCATTTTTAATATTAAATATTCATGAAATATATACTTAAACTGGAAATATTGTCACTTTATTCAGTCTTTGAAAACATTAACTCTTCAAGTTGTTCTTTTCCATAAAATAAAATTAGCATACAGTAAATGAAAGTTTTCGATTCTTTAGAATATTTGTTGATGAAGGGAGATGTCAGTTGTAAAGACATAATAATCAGTGTCCACAGAATAAGTAGCTTTTTACTTTTAAGGATAAAAAAGGATAAAGATTAATGAAAATATATTAGAAAATAAATGAAACCAAAGATAAATATAACTACAAATTTATTTTTAACCAAACTTTACAAAAGGTCTAATTAATCTTAACATACCAAGACCTTGTATGATTATTTCAATTATGTTATCATTGTTTAAGATAGTTTACAGTTCGTTTTAAAATTTCTCAGATTTGGCTAGAGTAAAAGACATAAACAAGATTATTGCAAAAAATATAGGCACTAAGGTGGGGGAAAGATTCATAATTAGCATAAAGCCCTGAAGTCCATAATTAAGAAAGCATGGGTAATTTAAATAACATAATTTCCAAGCTTTATTTTACCTTGTAAGGGTTAAAATAGGGGTTTTGACAAAATAAGAGAGCAGCTTTTAATAATTTATGATTTAATGAGAATATAGTAGAGGTATAAATTAATATTATCCCTTTAAGCCAGAAAAAAAGAAAGCTTCTAGCAGCTTTTAACAATTAATAATTTAGTTTAATTAAAACAGAGATAGTAAAAGAATATAGGAAGATAGAAAAGAAGAAAGAGATTACTAATCTTATACCCTATAAATATACCTAAAATTCCTAATACTACCTCTAAGGACAGCTTCTTCTTGTCTGGCAGACACCAGGCCTAATCTAACCTACTCTGTCTATAAATTATTCACTAACTACCTAACTCCCTAAAATAATAGATAGCTACCACTCATTCACTCCTTCAGTCAGTTTTCTATAGCAGCCCAAATTGTTAGTAGCCAACAGCAGATTCTTGCCTATGAGACAGACCTTCTGCTCTCTAATAGAGCCCAGAGACAAAAAGCCTTAAAGGCTAAAGCCAAAAACGTTCTCAGTAAGCTCAGGCCCACCTTTATATACCAGCAACTAAACGCCAACTCAGAATACCAACAATTAACCCCAACAACCAACTCACACCCAGCAGCCAACTTCCCCACAACTACCAGACCTAACTTGTCAGCAACTGATTCCCCTGTCAGCAATCACAGTCTGCAACTCATGCTCACCCATCAGAGGACTCCCCAGTTCCTACTTCCTGTCACTGTGGGCTGGTTAATCCCTGCACATCTCTATGGTAAGAGGACCTCCAGGTCCCCCGTTAAAGAAATTCTTCTTACAACCTAATAGTTTCAACTACTTTCCCACCTGACTTTTTTGGGGGAGAGGGAAGCAGAATTTTCAAGTAGAAAAATTGACTAAAATAAATTTGGCCTTTTCTTTGGTAAATAATTTGAGAAGCAAAGGTTACACCCCTTTTACGAACCTTATAATTAGTCCTTAAATAATTGAGTTGACCCTGTGTTTCATTGTGGAAGCATATGAAGTAAGTTTTCATAATAAAGGCTTTGAGATGAAGCCAATGATAGTGATGTTTTGAACTTTGTATTCCCTTTATTGAAAGTGATTGTACTATAAGGATATAGATTTCCAGTTCTCTGAGTCAGGTAGGAAGAATGCTGGGCACTTTTTAGACCTGAAAACTATGAAAACTATGAAGTAAAATTCTGATTGTTTTTCCTTTGCTCTTATTAATAGATTATGATGTGTTCCATGTATGGCATATGCAAAGTGAAGAATATAGATCTGAAATTCAAAATCATTGTTACAGCCTACAAGGACCTTACCCATGCCATTCAAGAGGTAGGTAAATTATTTCAGTGTGGTTCTTTAATCCACATAATTTTAATCATTTGATAGACAATTTTATTAGATAAACCCAAAACGTACATATCTGATTACAAATTGATTTTTTTTGTTTTATATGTTGCATTAATTTCTTTTATATTCTTTTTTATTTTTTATTTAATTAATTTTGAATATTTTTTCATTGTTACATGATTCATGTTCTTTCCCTCCCCCCACCCTTACCTCACCATAGCCGATGCACAATTCCACTGGGTTTTACATGTAAAGATAATTTTAACGTTGTGACTTAAAATCTAAATTTAATTTGGTCACCAGAGAAAATCCCAAATAATAAAATACCCAAGTCAGCTGGAAATTTTATGGTGATTTAATTGATATAGTGCTAGTACCGGTCAGGAAGATTAGGAGATCTAGAAAGTAAGGTTTTGAGTGGGAAGTGGGAAGGAATTAGCCTGACCTCCAAAAGGGCTCAGCCAAGATGCTCGAACCTGAATTAGCTCAAGGACAAACTCACTGCCAAACCCAAATAACTGCCACCACTCCAAAATGTCCGAATGCCTAACATGCTGCCAGCCAGAGTCGCCTCTCCGGGGAAAAAGAGTGAAGAGAGCCAGTGATGTGCCTTATATAGACGGTTTTACATCACTTTCCTGTGTCTCATCTGTACCAATCATAGCTTAGCTTCACTTAGGACAGCCCAGGGGTCTGTCCGCTTTTTCTGCACATGTCTGTGGAAGGTCATTTTTCTCAGATACTTAATCCTTGAGTTTGGTGCAGACCTTCCTAATCTTGTTAAACTAAGGAGGGTGAAGAAATGTAGAGTTCCCAAAACCTGATTCTGTTAATCCAAGTATCTCTATTGTTATTGATCAGGAAATAGCTAAATCAGATCTTCTAAAGTACAGTCTGATTAGGGTGGAATAGTTTTAAGATTCACATACATGACAAATTGATTTTTAACCAAACATTCCAAAATGTGTTACATTTTGGATATCCAAAATGTCCATTTAGATCATTTTTATAAATCTAAAAAATGCCACTTAATTTCACATTATTAGATCATTTACTTAACTAAATATGAATCTGGAAAAAACGAAGTGGCATTTAAAGTTTTAAACTAAGTTTTAAAAGTAACAAAAGATTACTACACTATCTTAAGGAAACAGGTATTAAATTTTGTTTAACAGAGTAAAATTTGCTTCAAAAAGTAAGATGTGTATGGGGCAGCGAGGAGTCTCAGTAGAAAGAGAGCCAATCCTGGAGATAGGCGGTCCTGGCTTCAAATGTGGCCTCAGAGACATTTAGCTATGTGACCCTGAACAAATCATTTGTCCCCAATTCCCTATCCTTTTTCCACTCTTCTGTCTTGGAACCAATAGTGTACAATAGTGTACTGATTCTAAGATATAAGATATGGGTTTAAAAAAATAAAAGGTAAGAAATGTGGTTCAGTTATTTTTCTTCCTGTATGAAAAATTTTTTAATCTATATAAATGAAGTCTTATCAGTAAACACTAAAAACTTATTTTTGAAACATAAAAAACCCTGGTCCTCCTTTTTAAAAGTACCCCGATAAATCAAATAAACTTGATGTTTACATTTGGACTCTGGATGATGAAGTTTAAGTGACTGTCATGATGTTTTTTTGCATAGCTCTGACCTCTCTATAGCATAATGATCTACCTTCTGGGATGTGAGCCTTTCTCATCTTTCCGGTCACACCTCTGTGACCAGCCTGGCTGACTGACTTCTTCTATGCTTGCTGTGTAATCTAGATGACATGGCTCTTCATTTTTCCTACTATAGCCATAGTCTATTCCAAGGAGAATTTGAGAATTGGGGTATGCTAGGGTGTTTTTTTTAGACTTTATCTTCTTTGAACCTTTCTCCATTTATTGATTGATCTCTTGATCTTTCCTGATAATCTCTCAGCTTTCAAGTATTGATTGCCTTTCTACCTGATTTGACTGTCCCTTCTTGGTATCCTTTAGTGATATATTTTCCTTCTCCCATTTCCTAACACTCTTTTCTGAATTTTCTCTCAGTATACTTATTTCCTTGACAATTTCATTTATTTCCATAGGTCAGTTCTCCCCTTATTCAGGTGTCTAACAAATCTATATATCCAGTCCTAATCTTTTATCCAATTTCATCAATTCAATTCAACTATTATTAATTGCTACATGCAAGTACTGTGCTAAGCTACAGTGATACAATCAAAAAGGGAAATAGCCCATGCCATTAAGGAATCTACATTACACTATATACTAAATGTGTGATCAGTTGAGGAGGGGAAATTCTTTAAAAGCCCTGGGCATCAAAATAGGCATTATTCTCACAGGAACCTTGTGAAATGATTTAATTTAATAATGTATAATGAGGAAGCTGAGACAATGAAAAGTTAAAACAATTTTATTAAGGCTACATAGCTAATATAAGACAGAATAGGGACTTAAATCAAGCTCTTTCTGACTTCAGTGCAAAGCTGCCCTGCTTCTAACAATTACAATGGTAATATAAGAAATATCACTACAAGTTGTAACAATATTTTAGCATCGACTGAATACCTGGAAGATCGGGATGGATAACAGAAAAATCATAATGTCTAGTGCATACTTGGTGACTATAATTTTTCATTAGAAACTCCAAATATTTAATAAACTAACAAATTACAGGGCCCACCCACCCACCCACTACAAATACAGATCCCAAAGTAGTCTTGAGAATTCAACAAATAAAATGTACTGGAAAGAGAGCATTGTCACAGACAAAATTATTTCCCATAATTGCCCATGTATTTATAACATTGGTCAAAATAAATTTAAGAATGTCTTTTTAATAGATTTAAACTTCCTAAATAATTTTCAAGCCACATGGAATGGAATACTTTTGACAATATATAAATATAGTAGAAGAAATCAGAATAATATGAGAACAGGGTGAGGTACATACACATCATGCCTACCATCCTTTCTGCTCTGGGGGTTGTCACAAAGACTTTTCAGTGAGCCTACAAAAAACTGCCTTTACATCTCAATACTTCTATGTAATTATAAAATGCAGATGTTTTATTTTCTTATACAGTAGTTTGCAGAATATTAAATATTAAAGAATAGTTGGATGTGGGATTACCTAAATATTATTTTTATTTGAAATCCATTTAAAAAGACAAGAACAAGATTAATTATAATTAACATTTAATATTGTGCTTTAGGGTTCACAAAGAATTTTACGTGTTTTCTTGCAATAGCCTTATGAGGTAAATGCTATTATTCCTCATTTTAACATGAGGAAAGATGACTTGCATAGGCCCACACAGCTAGCAAGCATGTGAGACAGGTTTTGAACTCAGCTTTTTCTGGCTCCAAATCTTGTATGCTGTCCATTGTACTGCTTAACTTCCTCTAATAATAATAGTAACCACAACATCCTCAAAATCAAATATATTATCCAAATTGTGGGTCAGAAGGGACTTGGTCGTGGTAGAGGGAACAATTACCAAGTTGGAGAATGCTACGGAGGGTGATACACTGTGATGACTCTGGGTGTCCTGAGACTACTTGTGCTATCTGTGAAAGCCTAGAAGGAACACTGAAGAGATGGCTGTTGGACTTTGGAGACACCACTGTCCTGGCCAGTGTAATGAAACTGTTCTTATGAATCTAAGAGTGTATAGATAATGGCCTAGATTCCAGCTGTCCCTACAGGAAATTACCAAGACCTGCATGATAAAGAAGATAGTGGAATGAATAGTTTTTTGTGTTCTGAGCCCATAAAAAGACAAGATAAATAGAAACAGTTTAGGAAAGTATTTACTAAAACAGGCTACCACAAATGTTAACTAAGAAGGCTGAAGATATAGACTTTGATTGTGGGCCAATCATAATAACATTGGTTACAGTTTTAGTTGAGGGCTTTGTACCACTTTTTGTCAGTAGTCATTCAGCTCCAAGTCATGGCAGCGTGTTGCCTACCTCTACAGGGCAATATTTAAAAATAACTTCAGCCCTAAGCCTAGATTAAATGAAATAAAAAATGTAAATGGGGAGCTTCTAAAATCTGAAGAGGAAAAAGCTGAAAATCCTGAGATGATTAAAAATCTTCACTTAATGCAAATTCCAGAAGTGATCTCTAAGAACAAAATGAAAGGCAAAACCAGTACCAGTATCTCCAAACTCTTGAAAAGGGGATAAACATTCTTGGGCCAGAATTACAAAAGACCTTTTTGAGTCTGAGTGAATAAATTCCAACCAGCAAGACCAATTACATAATAATAGTGTAATCAAAAATGTTGGTGTTTACCATGATTAGTTACAAGATCAAATATAGTCAGCTATTTAGCACTTAAAGCTCTTCTTAAGCTGGTTCCTTCCCACCTTTCCAGCCTTCTTTTACCTGAGTCCTTTCCATACAACTCTACTGCCTGCTTGCTATTCCTCCCACATCATTCAGACTCTCATCCCTGTGCCTCTCCACTCCTCCATGTCTCGAATGCTCTTCCTCCTAGCTGGTGTACCTCTTCCTTTCTCTGGCTTCCTCCAGGACTCTGCTCAAATCCTGCCTTGCTTTCAAGAAGCTCTCATTCTAATAAAGGGAGATGACTCAGATAGGAAGTTTTAGTTTGAGGCCAGATGCAAAGGAGTACTTAAGGTGCAGCAGTAAAATGGTAATGTTTCTTCTTTATTATTCTTTCCCTTGATAAAAGCCATATTCATTTCTGATGTGGAACCATTTCAAGGTGCCAGGGACTTTGGGAACAAGACACTTTTTTTTTCCCTGAATCACCAGTAACTATGACTGCTGAATTGGCAGGGGCTACAGCAGCTGCAAAAACAGTTGCCAGGTCACGTCTCCACAAGAGTTGATTCTCTGGAAGATGGCTTACCGGGGCAAGGCTATAAACAGGGCCAGTTGGGGTGGGGGTGGAGGGATAGGGCACTGTTATTCCCAGGACTCTTGGGTCAGGGGTCCTGATTGCCTCACTGTTTCAACAACATTGGCAGTTGGTGGGGATGTCTGGCCCCTTCTCCACGGGGGTCACTTCCTGGATGATGCCTGTGGGGGGTTGGGCTGAAAGCAGAGTTGGGAGTCTGGAGGTCTGTTGTTATTCCCAGGACTCTTGAGCTTATTTACCCATCAGTGGCAGTTTGTAAGTGCTTAGTGGTAACACTGGGGGCAATGTGAAGTCTACATTCTCCACATGTTAATTCTCCTTGATAGTGACTATAGGATCCATGCTAGAAGCAGGCTGCTGTTCTTGGGACTACTGCTATTCCCAGGGCTCTTGAGCTCATGGCCCCAAGCCTCTCCATTAAGTCTGAATCATTAGTCAAGTGGTGGTGGTGGTTTAGCTCACCCTGAATACCTGCCTTGGGCTTCCTTGCCTGGCATCCTATCCAAATAGCCACACTTCTCACCCACTTTACTCTCTCCTAGGACTCCATTTAACTTCTGTGTAGGCAGGCCTCACATCTGTATATTTAACCTTTCCCCAAGCCTGCTCCTGTCACTCCACCTGATTTCTGGACGTCTCCAACTGGACATTCTTTTGGCATCTCCAGCTCAGTATGTCCCACACTGGGATCACATTAGCCTTTCCCAAATCCTCTATTTCTTTTTATGCTACTGTTCTCTGAGTCACCCAAGTTGGAAACTATCTTGTTTCTAATCTTCATCTCCTATATAAGATCACTGAATAGATCAAATCCTACATCAGTTTACTACCTCTGCGAGCAAATCTCTTAACCTACCTGGACCTCAGTTTCCTCATCTGTACCTCAAGCTCTATGTGATCCTTTGATCTGCTGAATTTGCTTCTATAATATCTCATACCATTGGTCCTCTGTCCTCTATTTATATTCCCTTTCCCAGTTTATGGCCTCAGTACTTCTGACCAAACTATTTTTTTGAATCTCTATTGATTTCCTTATCTGTAACCTTTCCTGTCTCTGATATATCCTTAAATTATTTTCTAACATACTCTTCTTAGGTACAGATCTAACCATGTCTCTCTCCTCAAAAAACTTTCAAAGGTTCTTTTTCACCTATAGAATAAATGCAAATTCCTTTAAAGCCTTCCACATTATATCTCCAGTCTGCCTTTCCCATCTTATTTCACATGATTGTCCTTCCCATCTTATTGCTGTATTTTGGACAAGCTAGATTGCTAACTGTTTTCTTAGCCTCCTAACTCCAAAGTTTGTGTAAGCCATCCCTCATACCTAGAAACATACTCCCTTCCTATCTCTCTCTGCCTGTTGAATGCCTTCTCTTCCTTTAGGGCCTACCTAACTCACAGGGCCTGCCTCCTCTGTGAAGCCTCTCCTAATGCACATGGCTGGTCACAATCTCACCTCAATTTTATATACTTTTTCAAGAGCTTTCCTTGCCTTTATCACATTGTACCTTGTATCAAACTGGTTTGTGTATGTTTATTATTTTCATCTCACTCCCAAGTCCATGAGATTAAAACTTCTTCATAACAGAGATCGGGTAATTTTTATCTTTGCATCCCTACAAGAAATTCTTTGAACATTAGAGGAGCTGTTTAAATATTTGTTGGAAATATTTTTTTTATTTGAAGAGCACATTACACTTTTAAATATTTGAATAATCATATGAATTAGGAGAAAAGAAGATATTGAGGTGAATCTCCAGCATAATTTTTTCTCCACAGACTTTCAAACGTGTTTTGATCAGAGAAGGACAATACGATTCCATCATAGTCTTCTACAATTTGGTCTTCATGCAGAAACTAAAAACGAATATTCTGCAGTACGCTTCCAACAGGGTATGTAGAGAATCTCTTATGTATTTGTGTCACAATTTCTAATTTCAAAAATGTTAAAACTTTTATTTATTTTTCCTGTCATAGCCCCCAACCTTGTCACCGATACCTCATATTCCTCGGAGTCCTTATAAGTTTTCTAGTTCTCCTTTACGTGTTCCTGGAGGGAATATTTATATATCACCTTTGAAGAGCCCATACAAATTTTCAGAAGGCCTACCAACTCCCACAAAAATGACTCCAAGATCAAGGTTAGTACCAGTTTTCTCTTTGAAAGTGGCAAAGAACAATAAATTGAAATTATTTTGATTCAAGATTTAAAAGTCCTTTTAAGAAAAAGCCAGAACCTCTTATCTAAAATTTACCATCCATTTAAGAAAAGTCTTTAGGCTTATGAATAAAAAAGATAATATGTTAAAAAATAAGCCTGCAAATTCCACAATCCCTATCCTTTCCTGCCTTTTTTTAGACACAAAGTTAGGTTCTCAGTTTGGTTTTAAGTCTTTGAAGCACTTTATATTTACTGGAACCCAGATACTCAATGAAGTACAGTTTTGTTTTGTTTTTCATCTTTTAACCATTCTCTCATTTCTTCCAATGTCATGAACACTTTTTGTGGGCCTTGACCACTCTTCCATACTAGAAAAGCAATATCCCATTAAGGGGCTGAGAGTGCGAACTTGTTAGAACACACGATAACAAATTGAGACTTGAAGCTGTTATTTCTAGTTTTCCCATGCTCTCCTTATATTCCCTTGGGTGGGTCTCTACTTCAAAAGCTTGTTGTGCATCAGGAAGCTGATGTTTTTGAAGCTCTTTTAGATGCTCAGATGAAAGGTACAGTGTAACAGCAAATTATTATACTATCATCCACATCAATCACAAATGCTTCTTAGCTTTGATGTCCTCCATTTGCCTTATTACATGGTGTCATAGGCTATTTGAAACTTGTTGTACTTGTGTGTAAAGTAGGAAGATTAACTCAGGAGAAGTATAGTGTTCTGGTCATGTTAGAAGTGACCAGCCAATCAGATTGTACTTAATAGATAGGGAAACAACCAGGGAGGGAAGAAATCTCTTCTCTTTTCTGGTACCAGACACAAAATATTGTGCATGTTAGTGACCTTTTTTACACTTACAAAAAGTAATTTTTGCCACACAAATATGTTATCTTTGATTAAGTAGAGAAATATTTACCAACAGGTACAGAGGAAGACTTTCCAGATGAGGAGTCACAAGACTTAGTTTGAATCGTAGTTCTGTTTGCTACTGACTTTGTGACTTGGAACAAGTAATTTCACTCACTAGTCCTCAGTTTCCTTGTCTCTAGAATGAGAAGACTAGACTAAAAGACTCTCAGTTTAACTTATATCTAAGTTCTTTAAATACCCTCTGTAATTTTAACCTTAAGCAAGACATTCAGCTTCTACCTTAATTTCTACATCTGTGAAGGGTCCTATTTAATATACACAAGTATATTTCCAGGAGGCAGGGAGTAAAAATGGTGATTAATTTTTGTCAAAAATGTTTGTCAAAAAAGAGTTGTTTCTGTTTAAACACTAATTTTTTAGGGCATAATTAATGTGATAGCATTATTCTTTTCTTTTCTTTGTCTATACTAGTATTTTTATATACAGTATATAATTTATTTAGTTAGTTTTCATTTAGCTGCCCTAATAGCATTGATATTTCCTCCCTTATGTTGTAATATATAAAATATAAATATAAAAAATATGAAATAATAGATTTTAGGATGAGGAAGTACCTTCAAAATCACCTGATCCAACTCCCTCAAATTACTTAATGAGACCAGAGTAAATATCTTGTCCAAGGTCACCCAACTAATTAATGTAAAACTTGGGACTAAAACTCAGATCTTCCTGATACCTAGTCCAGTGCCCTTTTTATTTTTATCATACTGTCTTCCTAAAAGACAGGAACTTTGTCTCATTAGTTAGAACCTTATGCAAATTAGTTCTAAGTAAATGATTTTAAATGATGGTAGTGATTCATTCTGTGCTAATGATGGTATCTATTTTGCTTTCCTTGGTAAAATAAAATGTCCACTTAAAGGTCTTCTGAGGGGGGCCTGAGTTACCCACTTCATCTCCCACTACTCTCTCAGGGAGCCTTCTCTGGTAATAATGATTTTTTAAAAAATCAAAATCAAACCCATTGACTCAACTCAACAACATATGCAATATCATGCTGGGTTAGTCTTTCTTTATAGTTTCCCTCATGAGAATGTAGTGCCTTAAGTTTGTCATTCTGATCATGAACCATTTTACTAGTGAAATAAATAGGAAAGTACTGTTTGAAAAAGATACAATAAAGAACTAAAGACCTCTTACCATATTTAGTTTTTATTATAGTTACAATACCTGCTGGAAAGGAACAAGTATATCCCTGAGTACAAAAAACTATAGTTACATATGACTTGATAGAAATAAATGTGGATGATTTATTAAAAGAAATTCTTTTTGTTCTTTGACTCTTTGTTCATATAAAATGTGGTATACTTTTCTTACATTTTTTTCCCATCTCTGTAAATAATTAGCATGATAGATAGTGTTGGCCCTAGAGCCAGAAAAATAACTGAGCATGAATAGCATGAACCGGCAGAGTCTTACCCTTAGTGCCGTTAGGCAAATCTTTTAGCCTGAGACTGTTTCCTCACCTGTTAAGTTAGGATAAATAAGATGTAAGGATCAAATGAGATAATGTATAAGAAATGCTATGCAAACTTTAATGCACTACGTGTTAGCCATTATTATTTTTCATGTCCTTATAAAATAGTAGCTTAAAATAACTACCATTAAAAAAATTAAAGCATCATCATAATATGGAAGGAAATTAGGCACTAGTTTACTTTTATACATAATGAGAATAGCATTTCAGTGATGTAAGAGATAGTCTTCATTTTTATCAATTTAATCTTTAGAATAACATGTACATATTTAAATGTCATTTTTTGTATATGTTCTTAAGCTAATTAACTTGTGTTTCATTTTATCTTAACAGAATATTGGTTTCAATTGGTGAATCATTTGGCGTGAGTATTTTATTTGCATAAAATTGTATTTTTCTTTTAAAATGGTAAATTCAATTTTAATTTTAAATTTTAAATTCTCCTATAACCTGAGCAAAAAAGTTCAAGATTTTGCTGCACTGTTTTGAATCTAAAAATAATTTATGTTAATCTGACAATTGTAATCTAGATTACCAGAGATGAGATTTCTCAAATTTCACTGATATGCCAAAATGTGCAGTCCATGTAGACAGTACCATCTTGCTTTTATTTTTCTTTAATTTATTTACAATTTATATTTTTTCTATTTTCTCAATTAAAAAAAGAAAAAACATCAGTTCATAAAAGATTGCTAGATTTCTTGGAAACTATCCTCTTTATTATTTCTTACAACATGATGGTATTACATTGTGGTCATAGCCATACTTGTTCAGTCATTCCTCAATTGACTTGAACAACCTTTAGATTTCTCTCCCTTGTTATTCAAGCTTTTCAGAAGTCTTTTTGGTGTCTTCTAGTTCATACCAAGTTCTTAAATCTTAGGTTCTAACCTTCGTACTCCCTACCTTTCTCTATTCCTTTTTAGAAAATTTAGTAGATAAAAGAATAACAAAATTAATAAATCAGGAGGTCCTAGAAGTAAGCTATTCCTTGACTTTACCCAAAGCATTAATCCAGATTAGACCATCACAGATTAGTAGTCATCTAGACCTCTAATGACTTAGAAGCCCCTAAAATCCGCATGGTACCTAATACCATTTTTTGATACTTCTATTTAGCAATACATTTTCCTTCTGCTTTCCTGTTTCTACTATGCATTGATCTTTGTCCTGCTTTCTGGAGCCTGTTAAAATAAGTTGTCAGCCTTCTATATTATCCCTGCAGTAGCTGAAAATAGCTATTATGTCTGCTCTAAGTTGACTTCCTTTTTAGAAACAGGCTATGGCATACTACCTCTTCTCTCTCTGAATTCTTTGAAATCTACCCTCCTAAGGCACAAGATACTAGTCAAACTATCGTTGGCACTTGTGTTCTTATTTATCATAAGTTTGAATCCTGGTAATTTCACTTCCTGAAGCAGTTCTTCATTGCTGATCAGAATCAGGTTCAGAATAAAAGTTCCTGTTATTGCTTTCTCTACTTTCTGAAGAATTAAATTATTACTGAGGCAAGTCAAGAGTTCACCAGATATTCTGCATCTAGTTCTAATAGATACCTGAATTGTTGAAATAGATAGGGGAAATCAGGGAAAAGAGATAAAGGGAACAATTGCCTATGGCTGCCATCACTTAAGTGTCAAATCAGACAATTCTCTCTGTTTCCTAGGAACAAAGCTTTCAGCTCCACTTATTATGTATGTCTAAAGCCTTTGCCAGCTCCATACCCTCACATGCCTTCCCTCAGATGGACTAGCACCTCTGAAGTATAGCCCTTTTCAAGCAGATCATCCACCCACCTTTTTTCCCAGTTCTCACCTGTGGCTCCAAGAAACTATAACTTGCACAGTGGCTACACCCCAGTACAACTTTCTTGGCAGTTAGGCTAAATCCAGTTGAGGGTAGCTAGCAGGTCTTAAACTCATGGGTAAATTAGGGGAATGTCTACCTTAAGCATGTGAAGACTTCCTCCAGTAGAATGGGAGGATGAGAACAGTTTGTTCCAACAGCCATGGAGGTGGCTGAAATAGATAATATGGGACACCTAGAGCTTGGTTACTCTAAAAGTTGCCATCAAAGTGGCTAAGGTTATCCACTACATCCTGAGCTATCTCTAGTCCCTGACTTTTGTCTTGCCACTGGACTTCATTGACTGGAAGAGAGAATGAAGCAGATGACTTTTGTACAACTCTGCCTCACTCAAATCCAATTCTCACACAACTCAAGACATCTCACTGTGATGTCATTGGTCCTTTTTGAAAACAAAGGGTCAAACTACAACAGTGATAGGGAGATAGTTGGGCTAGCAAACAAGAATTAGTTTGTGAAAAGAGGTCAATTCACCTATCAAGAAGAGATATAAAAATTCCACTTAAAATAACTGTAGATAGTAAAAAATATTTGTGAGTCTGCCTACCAAGACAAACCCAGAAACTATTTGAACACAATTACAAAGCACTTTTCATACAAATAAAATCAGATCTAAACAACTAGAGAAATATTCATTGCTCATGAGTAGGCCAAACCAATATAATAAAAATGACAATTCTATATAAATTAATTCAGTGCCATACCAATCATACTACCAAATAATTATTTTATAGAACTTGAAAAAGTAACAAAATTCATCTAGAAGAACAAAAGTCAAGAATATCAAGGGAATAAATTGTTAAAAATGTGAAGGTAGTTGGCCTATCACTACCAAGTTTCAATAAAGAAATTAAGGAGGTGAATATAAAAGTTAGATTTGGGGGCAGCTAGGCAACTCAGTAAATAGAAAGCCAGGCCTACAGACTGGTGAGTTCAACTGGCTTCAGTCACTTACTTCCTGGTTATGTGACCCTGGGCAAGGCACTTAAACCCAATTGCCTAGCCCTTAGTGCTCTTCTGCCTTAGAATCAGTGATTCTAAGATGGAAGAGAGAGAGGGATTTTTAAAAAAAAAAGAAAAATTAGATTTGATAGACCTCAGGAGAAAACTGAATGAGAATAAAAAGGAACATACCTTTTTTTTCTACAATATATGGCAGCTTCACAAAAACTGACCAAATAATACAACATAAAAGCCTCACAACCAAATGCAAGAAAGCAGAAATATATGCATTCAATAAAATTGTACTCAACAAAGGGCTTAAAATTGCTCAACAAAGAGCTATGAAAAAAAGATTAATAATTAGAAACTAAATAACCTTATCCTAAAAAATGAATGGATCAAAGAAAAAAGTAATAATTTCATTAAAGAGAAAGATATCAAGTAGGCAGCATGCCAAAATTTTGGAGATATACTCAAAGCAGGACTTAGGGAAAAATTTATATCTTTAAAATACTTACATCAATAAAATAGAGAAAGAGCAGGCCGGTGAATTGGACATGCAACTAAAAAAAAAAACTAGAAGAAGAAATTAAAATTTCCCAATTAAACATCAAATTAGAAATCCTGAAAAATCAGAGATTAATAAAATTGAGAGTAAGAAAATCATTGAACTAATTAATAAGACAAAGAGCTAGTTTTAAAAAAATAAACCATTGCTTAATTTGATCAAACAAAAGAAAGAAAAAATTACTAGTATTAAAAATGAAAAAGGTGAATTCATAACCAGTGAAGAGGAAATTAAAGCAATTATTAGGCAATACTTTGCCCAATTATATGCCAACACATCTACCATCTAAGTGAAATAGGTGGATATTTTTTTAAAATATCAATTGCCCAGATTAGCAGAAGAGGAAATACAATCCTTAAACAACTCCATTTTAGAGAAAGGAATTTAACAAACCATCAATGAATTCCTTAAGAAAAAAGGCCCCAGGGCCAGATAGATTGACAAATGAATTTCTATCAAACACTTAAAGAACAGTTAATTCCAGTATTATATAAAATATTTGGGAAAATAACTGAAGAAAGAATTCTACCAACTTCATTTTGTGACACAAATGTGGAACTGATACCTAAACCAGAAAGAAAAAAAGAGAAAGAAAACTATGGGTCAATCTCCCTAAATGAATATCAATGCAAGAATTTTAAATTAAATACCAGCCAAGGAGATTACACTTATTTATCACAAGGATCATATACTATTTTCAATATTAAGGAAACTATCAGCATCATTGACCATATCAATAACAAAACCAACAGAAAGCATAAGATTATCTCAATAGATGCAGAAAAAGCTTTTGACAAAGTACAACATCCATTCCTATTAAAGACACTAGAGAACATTACAATGGAACATTCCTTAAAATGTTAAATTGTATCTTTCTAAACTAATCAGCAAGTTTTATCTGTAATAGACAAAAACTAGAATGCTTCCCAATAGGAGTGAAGCAAGGTTGCCCATAATCGCCACTGTATTTACCCCTTCTCCAGTGTGTCAAGCACAATGTTATATACATAGTAGGTGTTAATACAGACAGTAAATATTGTATGTGAGTAGGAAAATTCCATGTCCTTACCCATTCTCTTTTTTTCTTGTATCTGTCCAAAACAGAATAAGTTATTTCCCCCCAGTCTACATCCCCTGTGGCCCTCTCCCTTCTCCAAACTTCTGTATTTTGTGCTCCTAGACTGTTAGCCTTCACTCTTCTTCCATCTCTCACAAACAGTCACATAAGTAATGATTACTTACTTGATGACTAATGTCATATGTTGCAGAGAGGTCAAAAAAGATGAGACTTGTAAAGAGACCATTAGATCTAGCAACTTAGATTTTTATATCCCTAGCTCCTCAGCACAGTGCCTGGCACATAATAGGAGCAGATAACTGTGATAATAATGAAAATAAAGTCTACTTTAAGACAGATAGTTCCTACTTAAGCTTAAATCTATATCATGTTAGGAAGATACCTTGTTTTAAGACTTAACACAAGGAAAGATTCAGAAAAAGAATGGAGTCAATCAATGAGATGTATTTAGAATTAGTAGTCCAAAGCAAGAGCTTCTTGGGTGGAGATGGTTTAGAGAGGTAAAAGTAGGGGGTTTGAGATGCAGTTTCATGTACTAATATGCCATAACTTTGACAGGCTCTTCATATTGATCAGTTGGTAAAATAATAGCAAATCAAAATACATAGATACTTCTGATTATTTTTTCAAGCTGAACAATTGAACTTGTTCCATACTGCAGATAAAGCTTTGCTGCCTTGAGAAGTGCTAGAGCTGGGATTCCTTTGGTTTTAAAAGAATAAACCTTTTAGTAATTTTGTAATTTCCAGACTTCTGAGAAGTTTCAGAAAATTAACCAAATGGTGTGTAGCAGCGACCGTTTGCTCAAAAGAAGTGCTGAAGGAAGCAATCCTCCTAAGCCACTGAAAAAACTACGCTTTGATATTGAAGGATCAGATGAAGCAGATGGAAGGTATGAGCTTTTCTATTAAAATCACACTGCTGTTGTGGAAGTATCTACACCAGGGGTTTAGAACCAGGAGTGCTGAAGTCTGGGCTCTGCTATTGACTAGATTCTGTGATCCTAAGCAAGGCACTTGAATTTTCTGTGCCTCCGTTTCCTCATCTAATGAGAAAATAGCCCTTCTTTTATTTCATAGGACTGTTGTAGGATCAAATGGAATTTTAGATGAAGGAGCTTTGGAAAACTGAATTACGAATGGTGTCATCACCTTTTGCCAGAGTTTTATCAAAGAAACAGGATATTTAATTATAGATATTACTGCAATTTTATAATAGTTCATTATTATTAAACAATAAAGCCCTGAATCTTGAGAAAGCTGAACTAATATTTTAATGAAAATTGCCCAAAATTATGTAGCACCATAATTTATGGAACATTTTATTTTATTTACTTCAATAAGCTTATAAAATCAATTAATTCACTAAAGTAATAGTAGTATGAAATAAATGGTTAAAACTATAAATAATGGAGTGTGAGAGTTACTGGATTAAGAATTATAAGAAGTCTAGGTTTAAGGCCTGGTCTGTCCTTGGCTTTCTCTATGATTCCAAAAGCATTACCGTATCTCCAAAGCACTTAAATGTGATTTATTACAAATGTGCACATACATGCAAGGTAAATGTTTGTTTGTTTGTTTTTTTCCTGCAGCAAACATCTCCCTGGGGAATCCAAATTTCAACAGAAACTTGCAGAAATGAGTAAGTATATATAATTTCTTTGTAGATGTTAAAGAGATGCAAATAGAGATTAGAAAATCTAGTTTAGAAATTCACATGTATAAAAAGAAAAATGACAAGGTGCTTCAACAGCCAATTGTTGGAATATCTACTGTTTCAATTTCAAGTAATACAGAAATTTGGAAAAAATGATGCTGCCGCTGACATTAAGGAATTTGTACCGTGCGTGTGATAGTGACAAAGAAGAGTACCAGACAACTCAAGTTCTCTTTATGACAATGTTCACTATGAAATTTCTTACACAAGAGAACTCACCCTATTATACTTAAAATCATATTCAGTTTATAAAACTTTGTTTTTACACTTTTCAGAATTCTATCTGTTGCGAAATCAGGTATTCTTTTTTTTTTTAAACCCTTACCTTCTGTCTTGGAGTCAATACTGTGTATTGGCTCCAAGGCAGAAGAGTGGTAAGAGCTAGGCAATGGGGGTCAAGTGACTTGCCCAGGGTCACACAACTGGGAGGTATTCTTATAGGAGAAAAGTGATCATTATTCTGTGTGCCTTTTTTTAATTAAAAATTTTCCAGTCAATGAAAAACAGCTCATCTCTCTCTCACATCCTTTTCATTCCCATTTAAAAAAAAAAAAGGAAAAGCAAAACTTTTATTATAAATATGTATAGTCAAGCAGAACAGATTACTACATTGGCCATTTCCAAAAACTGTTTCAGTCTGCACTCGGAGTCCATTGCCTTTTCTTCAGGACGTGAATGACATGTTTCTTCATGAGCCCTCTTAAGTTTTGTTGGCCACGCGCTCATCAGAGTCCCTAAATCTTTCAGAACTGTTTTTTTTTTTTACAATATTGTTATTGTACAAATTGTTCTCCTGATTTTGCCTACTTCACACTGCATCATTTCCCAGAAGCTTTCCTTCATTTCTCCAAAACCAACCCCTTCTTTTTGCTTTTTCCAAAAGTCTTTCATGCAGGATTATTAATAAAGTACAGTATTGCTTAGCTACATATTAACTCTACATGGCTCTAGTTAGGAAATACTTTAAGATAACAGAATTGTATTTCTTAGAACATTTCTAAGGGTGTTGCAAGATGTTTGGTATGATATGTGTTATTGTAGTTGCTAAATTCTTTATTTAGAATTTAAAGATTTATTCTTCAATTATGACATTCAACAATATTTATCATATGAAATGCCATATGTAAAGCCCTTGGAAGAAGAAATATTAAAATAATCCTTTAAATTTGAAAAGTTATTTATCTTCTAAATTAGTCTTAAACTTCTTTACTACCTAAAAAGGAACTACAAAAAAAATGTGGAATTTTTTTAGAGACTGAATTGAAATCTATCAATTTCAAAACCATTCTTTCCATTAATTTATGGAAAAAGATTTTGCAAACAATTCACTTTTATCTCTTTTAGTATTTTATGTTGATTCACTTTGAGAATTTTCTAAACTCTCAAGTAATTATCTGTTGGGTTTTTTTAAAGATAGATATGAGGTCATTTAATAAAAACACAATTTATAATGTTATGAATTTTGGACTCTACAAATATGCCGTTAAAAAAACAAAAAATACTCTGTGAAAGTCTGTATGTGTTCTGCAAGTTGAACTAAGAATAGTGAATTTGTTTCCTGGTGACCCATTTAGAGATGAGTAACAAGCTTCTCTCTTTAGGAAGGAGTTCAAAGGCTTTGTGCTCTGAGCCTAACTAAGCCACAGAAAAATTCTAGAGGAGCAGCAGGCTTAACCCCTGAGGCTCAGAAACTCCTGTGACTCTTCAGTCTTCTCAAAACCCTCTGAATCCAAAAAAGGTTATCTATCCCAAGATATGCTGAGGCCCCAGGGCTGGGAGAGGAAGGGAGAAAAAGACCTCCACTAAAAAGTGGCTAATCCATTTTACTTACTTTTCCAAAAAAACTAACAAAGGACCAATCAGTTAATAAGAATTCTTAATTAACTCTTGATATTTTCCACTTTTTTTCTTTTACTGTTTTAATTATTGGATTTAAATAACTCTTTGTGACATGACAGCTCTCTTTGCTGTACTAGGATTACAGTCAAAGAACACAGGCAAAAGAACAGCTAGCCATGTCTTGGTAAAATCTACATAGATATTAGAAGGGCAGAGAGTCAGGACTAGCTGAAGAGTTCACAACAGCTCAGGGGTGGTTTCAGGTCAAGCCAAGCAGTTCTTAAGGAACCAGGGGCTGTGGTTTATGACATGAGGCTTACATTGTCAGTTCATAGCTGGTTTCTCCAGCAGATTAGAGTATTGAACACACAAGGAAAAAGAGTAATTTGGTCTGATCTTTAGCATTCTCTATTACATTTCATACTTTTGTGTAACAAAAAAAACAAGCAAACAGAGCTTAACCGTTTGAGGCAGTGGTACATTCTCAAATCTAGCATTGCCTCACTCTATTAAATACCTAGTGGTTATTTTTTTAGTCTATTTACTTCTGTATTTGTTTCCTTAGAGACAGTTGTGATTCATAGATAGAACTCTCACTAAGTAAGGCTTCAAGTGAGGAAAAACTTGGGTTCAGATCCCACTTCTAACTACTATCTACATGACCTTGGGCAAGTCATTTAACATATCCCTCTCAAGCAGCTTCCTAGGATTTTTCTAAGAGTCATAGATGGCCTAGGGAGTTCTGACACCAGGAATTTGTATAATAAAATCTTTTGGTATTTTGGTCTTTTGGGGGCTGGGTCATTATGAATCCATATTATATTGAAATGTATTCCCCATCAGACTTTTAACTATTAACAGTCTTAATGATTTTTGTTGTCTTTCTTTAGCATCTACTCGTACAAGAATGCAAAAGCAGAAAATGAACGATAGCATGGATACGTCAAGCAAGGAGGAAAAGTGAACATCTTTTCAGGACCTTGCTCAGCACTGTATACACCTCCTGTCTTCATTCCTTGCCTTTCCTTTACCAAATGGCACATTGCCTAGTTCCTATTTGCTATCATTTGTAGTATATAAATTTCAGCTTGAGGAAGAGATCTTTGGAGGTATGCATTTTGTTGTGTGTGTGAGATCCCCAAGTTATTTACAGTGTTGTCATAGTACATACACTGCTTTTATACAAGATGTGATGTCTCGTGTAGATAATGCCACTTTAGATTATCCCAATTTCTAAAGTATAAAGAAAATGTAATACTTTGCAGATTGGGCATAAAGACAGTACAGACAGCATGTATATGATGTATGCCACTTTCATTAATTTATATATTTTTTATTTAATGTTAGCACATTGGGAAGATTTTCCCACCCTCCAAATGCAGATTGGTTGATTCCCCCTTCATTTTTGCTATCCTGAACTCTTTGGCTAAAATAGGCAATTACTTGAAAATTACTTGAAAAAAAGATACTGATTTTTCTACACATAAGAGTTTATTTTACTCTTGGAATCTGATACACTGTTTGCTTATTTTGCATATCTTGTAACATAAGTACAAGCAGAAAGTAAAGTATAAACTCCTGATGCTACTGTACTACTGATAATGGTTCCATACCTCAGTGCCAGGAAACATTTCTTCTTGCTTCTGTCCTCCATCATACATACATGCATTTTGAAGTCTAAATTTGGGCATATGACATCATCATTGGTTCTCATACCAACCAAGTTCCTGAATATACAAAGTACCAGTCCGAGTACTTGAAAAGAGCCTTAAGTTTTACTGTGTCCCTCTAAAATACAGTCCAAGTGCACTTTTAATCTTTCTCTGGGTTCTAACAAATCACGATAGAAATGAAGTGTGCTACCAACACTGATGACATTGTTAGCTGAGATATGATTAAGCAAAGGATCATAAGATAATCATTCTTCCATCAAGCTTCAAATAAGGAAGGAAGGCTTAAGTATTCTCTAGAATGACTATTAAACTTCATCCATGCTTTAGATTTTCATCTTTTAAAACAGCTCTTCTTTTTGCAAGCCAACATGGCCTAACGCTCCCTTTTGCATTTCACAAAACACACTTCATCCTAAAATTATAGCTAAACAGATGTTCTTGAGGATAGCCTTCTTGAACGTTAAGTATTCATGTATGGAGGTGAACTTTATGCAGCTGCTCCAATTCAAGCATCTACATTTAATGGGAAAATGCTTTTTGGAGCACCCAAAGGTGTATTTAAGAAATATGTGGGTAACTTATTTAGAAAGAGAATTAAAAATAGGTGATATTTAAAGTTAGCATCATCTAGCTTTTGACAGAAATCACTTTTAGTCAAATATATATGCCCTGAGCCTTTTTTTCTTTTAATTCACTTACCCTAATTTGGAGCTTTTTGTTAGGAAATGAAATTTTATTTCACCGTAAGTTAAATTTTAAACTTTTGTGTTCTGTTTGACCACTTTCCTGCTATACTTACAAAAATTAGTATATATGAGTCTCTCATTTTTACATGGATTTCACAAAGACCATTTTACATTCTAAGTCAAAGATTTACATACGCTTTTGCTATATTTACATTAGGATTAATGTCAAAGATTTAGGAACTTAAAAGGTGTATATTGTAAAGTTCCTAAATGGGCCAGCAAGTATTTTTTATTGATGACTTGCTACATTTTTGTTCATATGGATTAAAGAGTGTACATTTGAAAGTGTATGTTGCTATTTTCTATAATTTCTAGCTCCTTTAAAAATAAAATAGCTATTGAGACTTAATAGTGTCCTCTTTAGTGTTCCATATGTATGTAATATTCAGATAAGATGATGCATTAGTATTTGAGATGAATGAGAATTTCCAGTCTTCCGAATTAAAATTTTTTTTTTAATTTTCTTTCCTTAAAAAAAAATTTTTTTAGGGGGCAGCTGGGTAGCTCAGTGGATTGAGAACCAGGCCTAGAGACGGGAGGTCCTAGGTTCAAATCTGGCCTCAGCCACTTCCTAGCTGTGTGACCCTGGGCAAGTCACTTGACCCCCATTGCCTAGCCCTTACCACTCTTCTGCCTTGGAGCCAATACACAGTATTGACTCCAAGACGGAAGGTAAGGGTTTTTTATTAAAAAAAAAATTTTTTTTAATAAATCATTTGTCTCTGAAACTAAGAAATGAAAGTAGAGAAAAGGGTAAAGAGAAGTTATAGGCTTGAAGTCTGATGAACATGTGGCAGAAGCAGTTAGGTAAGTCAATAGAGCCCTGGACTTGAAATCAGGTACACATTCAAATTTTACCTCAGGAACTTAGCAACTGTATCACCCTGGGCAAGTCATTTAACCTCTGCCCGTTTTAGCTCCCTCAACTATAAAATGGAGATAAAAGACCTACCTCCCATAGCTGTGAAAATAAAATGAGATATGTTTGTTAAACATTTTGTAAACTTTAAAAAGTTGTGTTATTTTAGCTTCTAACAGAATGATAAACTTAAATGAAAGCAGACAAGCAGTAAGGTAAAAGTTCTAACTCTTAAGTTAGAATTCCTGGCCTGGAATGTTATGCTATGAGGAAACAAAATGGTCTCCCTGCTCTCTTAAAAGTCTAGCTCAGGGGGGCAGCTGGGTAGCTCAGTGGATTGAGAGCCAGGCCTAGAGATGGGAGGTCCTGAGTTCAAATGTGGCCTCAGCTACATCCCAGCTATGTGACCCTGGGCAAGTCACTAACCCTCATTGACCAGCCCTGACCACTCTTCTGCCTTGGAGCCAATACACTGTATTGACTCCAAGACCGAAGGTAAGGGTTTAAAAAAATAAAAAAAGTCTAGCCCAACCTGCATAAAGTAAGAGTTGATCCTACCATACCTATGGCTTGCTGTTAAAGTATAAAATTTTCAAGAGGCCTTCACCATTAAAATAACCCTAAGCCTACCTACCCTGGCATGATCAAGAGGAGTTTAATACAAATATAAGGACACAAAACAACATACAAAAATCTTCCCAAGACAGCAATGAGGAGTAAAGTCAAGGACAGTTCAGACAAGTTTTCCATAATTCAGAGCAGTTCTGATGGCCAGGAGCAAAATCATGTGTCCCACTGAAGGACAGACCTCTTGTGTCCGTGACCCCTTAGCTAGGACAGGGACCAGGGAGTCACTGCCTTTGTGCTATCACCACAAACATCAGCCAGACACTCCCAACAAAAGGAACTTGTAGAGGCTTCCCTTTGGCGATGAGGGGTTGGGGGAGGGTGTAGAAACTTCATTTCTCTTTTATCCAAGTGCTCGGATCATAACCAGGTAATAATAGGGACTATCATGGCTTAGTACAGTATTTTGCATATAGTGAGTGCTTAATAAATGCCTTTTTTCCCATTCATTCAGGTAAATTTAAGTGACCTTTTTTTCAAAATAAGTTCCCTCTTACTGTTATAACAAACAATTTCATTGCCCCATGATACCTGAAAAGAAAGCCCCCTGTCCTAATGGCACTCTGTTCCCTCAAACCCATTCTGGGAAGGAACTTTCTGAACCATTCTGGGGAGAATTCAAGGGACCTCCTCCTTTTCCCCTGCCTGTATGGAACCCTGAGAAGGCAAGCACCTTGGCACAGAGCTCGGACAAAAGAAGAGCTAGGAAGGAGCCATCAGGCCCGACATGGATTGGGAGTCCTCCTCATGGTTGGATCCAAGGCCCGGTTGTAGTAAGGCGGGTTTATCCCAGAAGGGTCCTGGGAATAGAAACTCCAGCCCAGATAGCCAAGCACCATAACAGAGCGGTGGCTTCGCAGTCTGTTCCAGGCTCTGTGATGCCAGCTGCATGAGAAGCAGAGGAAGCACAGAAAAGCCAACGGAATGCAGCAGGCGTAGGCCTGACCCTTCACAGTAAAATGGAGGCCTTGATTAGCAGTACAAGGGGACCCTGAGGGTCTGATGGTACTTTGTTTTCTTTTTCAGTAGCAAACCTACCTGGCATCCCACATCTTAAATACAGAGAGAACAAGGGGCGGTATGATCAATTTGTCAATCAACAGACATAGATCAAAAACTATATGGAATCAATCATATTGACCAAAGCAGCAAATTTGAAATCAAGACATTGAATTCAAATCCTGACAGTACCCCTTAGCCCGACTTTGGAATTCCCGGCTGTAGACCTGTTTCCTCACGTGTAAAATGATGGGTCAGGCTGGACGACCACTAAAGGTTCTCCTAAATCTGGTTCTATGATTCTTCTAAGAAGACGATTAAATGAGCAGGAAGAGCAGCCCTTCCTAATCTAGGGTCCGCAGACCCCCACCCCCACCCCCAGGATCTCTGGATGGATTTCAGAGGTTCTATGAGGCTATGTGAAACAATTACATGTTCATTTTCATTCACGCGAAAGTGAAAGTGTTGTGAGCGCAGGGAAGAGTCTTTACCAGATGGCCAAAGGGGCCCGTGACACAGAAAGACAGCCGGAAGGTGCTCATAGGCCCTCCGCGCTGAGGGATGAGTCAGGCCTTCCCTGGCCTCAAAGAGCTCCCATCTGAGGGAGAGGCCATACCGGGGGAAGGCCTCAGCTTCAGGTGGGTCGGAGGAATCCCGGGGAGCCCCCGGGGCTCCAGCAAAGCAGGCTGCTATGTCTCCTCTCCTATGCCCTTTCCACCCACAACCCTATCCCCACGTCCGGTGTCGTGCACGCTGGTGGCACGAGGGCTCCTGTGTAAGACTTCCGTTCCTCTGGGTCACCTGTAGCTGCTGCTGCTAAGGACGGGAGGTTCTTACCTGCGGACACAACTGCCAGGCCCCGCTCCACAGGCACGTCCTCCAAGAAGACCCCGCAGAGCCTGGAGGGGAACCGGATCCCGCTGGGGGGGAGTCACGTGATCCCAAATCACAGTAAGGGGGGAGGCGGGCCTCCTCACCACACCACTCCCCTTAACAAAGGCTGTGGGCGGGGAGCCGGAAGGCAGGCACTGCCATTCCTGACGCCTTTAAGGTCAGGCTCCCAATGTGGGTGTCTAAGGAGTCGTGATCTTCCCTTCGTGATGGCTTGCCCGACCCTGGAGCGTCTGCTGGCTCCTTCTACACAGGAGTCGCTTCCTCGGGCAATACCCAGGCACTGGTCTGGAACAAGGACCAGGGGGTGGAGAAACACGGCCACGCCCAGGGAAGGACAATCCCTCAGAGGGCTGCAGGGCCACCGCTGGAGCCCTACCAATGACCCTATGTGGTGGGAGGCAGCAGAAAAATTCTTCCAGGCCCCAGAAGGCTCTGGGGAGCCTAGAGCATTGCCCAGGAACCAATATAAATAAAAATGTCATGTCTTTCCCTCAAGTCATGCAACTTGACTGCCTGGAGGTCTTGCCAGGACCCCCTCCTATCAGGTGTTCCTGGTTGGCTTAATAGCTGCTGGGGTCCAGTTCTATAGACCTTTCTCAGGGCTTCCGGGAAAACAAGCAGAAGAATGCTGTTCAACAACTGGATCTTCAGAGGCAGGAGCACTTGGACTCATCCTCCAGCAATGTGGAAACCCCTTGGTAAGGGTATTCACACCCCAAGGGCCTCTGGGAAGCATTATCTTGGGGGTGACAATGGAACCCGGCCACCTTCCCTCTTGTAGAGAGCCCACTTTGTACTAAGAACTCGGTGCAGACTTGCATCATCCATCCAGCTGCACCAAGCACCCAGGAACACGGAAGCACATCTCAAACACAGTAGAGCACAAGAGCACTTCCGGAAGCTTCCAGCGCCCACAGCTCCATGGCCATTGGTCAAGCTGTCCTCATGGAATGCCTAAGGTTTTGAGCCTGATCTTTTTTTAACAGAGACCTCCAAGAACCCGGGGCTCCCATGGGATTATAAGGGCTCCAGGGGAGACACTCCTTTCAAGCTTTCCAAGGTTATAAATCTCTTAATCCCCATTCAAAAGGAAATAAATTTAACCAGTAACTCTAAATAGGGGCCATCAAAACACCCAGATCAGCGATATTAGTTCTTTGACACCTAAAAAGCACAATAAATCTCTGGGTTCCTCTTTAGTTTGAGGGACAGCAAGAATCAGTACCTTTTTATGGACTATATCTGTTATCTTTTGGGGTTTCGCTTAACATTTAACTGAACCAATTGACCCCTGAATTTTCTTAGAATGAATTTCTCACCCTTCCCCTTCCATGTGAACCACCCCCCTGCCTACCTCTCTGCCACAGTCCACCTTGTGTCATTCTATCCTGCCTAATAATATGATAATACAGGCATAAATGTCCTCAGTAAATGGGGTCTCTATCACCAAATTGTAGCAATCTGAAGGAGAATCAAATAAAATCCTGAGGAAAAGTAATGAAAATATCCTGAGCGCCTCAGGTGAAAACTGCTTCTGCCTGGGGTCCCCTACATGGTTAGAGAAGATACTGGGGAGCTCTGTAAGCCCACAGCACAGAGAACAGCACCGGGCCCCTGGCCTACCAAGCTAATGAGGTTGGGAATAGCTACATCATATCCCTTACTAAAGAGAAATGGCTTTCGTCCCATTCTGGGACATTGTTTTGTTTCACATTAACTATACTGGATGGTTCTGGCCTCTCCAAGAACTTCCAGTTAGCCCTTACCTATCCAGGCAAAGAAGCTATTGTACATGTCTGAATAGGCCCAGCCTCCCCAGGACATGACCAGAAGAGATTTGTCCTGGTCAGTCACAAAGGAGATCCAAAGAGATCTTCTCCCCACCTCCAGCCAGCCAGGAGTGCTCCTTCCCTTGGTGGTGTGCCCCTTAAACCAGCCAATAGATACTGGAGAATGAATGCTTCTCGTGGTGCCCTGATAATGGGAACTGTCATGGCTGCCAGGATCTAGCAGCCGCCTAGGTCTGCCCCATCCCGTCTTGGCTCTTTCCAAGTGACAGGAACTCAGGACAGCCACCCCTTGTTCCCAGTTTCCCTGACCCACTCAACCTTCACCTCTGTGGTCCTAATGAAAAAACAGCCTAGGGGGTAGGGGGAGCTTGGCTTTCACCCTAGGGGGGAACATTCCAAAGTCTTTCCATCTGGACCCAAAAACCTAGAGGGTGCTTTATAACCCGCTGGCTGCTAATTAGCACTTAGCACAGTGCCTGGTGCATGGCAGACACTTAATTGAAATCGATTGGCTTTCAAGGATGCCCTCAGTTGTGTCAGAGAAAGACCCTTAGGGCCCCGGGCCCAGATGTCCCAGTATCATTTCAGTAACAGGCCCATGACCACCCGTTATCCACACAGTTCTGAAAGCTTTACCCAAACTGGCTTGAAAGAGGGGGTATCATCCCAGTCTCCCCACTTACTTACTTTAGCCAGCTTGTTCTCCCTCCCATCATCCTCACACCACCTATTTGTCCTATGGCCTAGGCTAGCTAGACAGCTTATCAACCTTATCTTTGCCGCCCCAAAGGCAGGATTTGACTATCTGAAATAGGTTAGCAGAAGGAGTGGGAGAGTGGGACAGAGACAGAAATAGAGAAAGAGGGGGAGAAAAAGAGAGAGGGAGAAGAGAGCGAGAGGGAGAGAGAGGAAGAAAGGAAGAGAGGGAGAGGAAAAGAAGGGGGAGAGAGAGAGGAAGAGAGAAAGAGAGGGAGAGAGAGAGAATAAGAATTTTGGTTCCTCTCGATATTCTCTACTGGGTGACTAGAGGGAATGTATTTTGAGGGACAAAAGAAAATCCCCATCTGGGGCCACAAATTAATTCAACTGATTTTGCAAAATAGATGATCTGTAAACTCTCATGGATGGAGATAGAATTCCACCACCCCTATGAGACCATTCCCTCCTGAGCCACTGTTCTTGGGATCCCCAGCTTGCTGTCTGCAGCTCTTGCTACTCCAGAAGAGCCTTAAGATTGAGGGCCCTGCTACTCTCTAATGTCCCATTACTGAGTCACTTCCCTCTCCAGAAGGCAGTCTTGGGGATGGAGTAAGTGTAGGCCTCAAGAATTTTTTAACCACCAGCTCTAATACCCATTTATGATTTTATAGCCTTAATTTCTACAGAGCTCAAGGCATTCTCCAATACAGAGAATGTGGTCAGGAAGCATGCTTTCCACCTCTAGATTTTTAGTGCTCATTATCTATTAGCATTTAACTCCATTTAAAAACAAACAAACCCATTAAAAGGCCCTCTTTGATCAAGACACACTTTTTAAAGCTTAAAATCTTATTTTTCTCTTTCTCTGGTTGCCTAATTAAGAGAATGATGACTTTTAATTCTCCTTTTCTTGGTGACCCTACCTTTCCATTGATTTGAGTCAGGGAATAGTTTTGGTATTCAGTTACTCAAAAAAGCATTGTACAGACCCACATCATAAATAGGTACTTTCTCTTTATTCCAAAAAGGGTTTCCCATATCCTTTAAATAATGTTTTGGCCACTGGGAAATAAATTTGGCTTTTAACTTTCCTGTCACCCAGGGCTGCAGCTAGGTGGAGAGAGTGCTAGATCTGGAATCGGGAAAAATGGAGTTCAAATCTGGCCTTACTTACTAGCTGTGTGACCCTGGTCAAGTGATTCATTCTCTGCCTGCCTCAGTTTCCTTAACTGTAAAAAGGGAATAATGATAGTAACTACCTCCCAGGGGTTTTGTGAGGATCAAATGAGACATCTATAAAGCTCTTAGCAGAAAGCCTGGCACATGGCACCTTCTGATGCTTAATAAATGTATTCCCTTTTCTTTCCTCCACACTATCCTGCCTCACTAAAAAAAAACCAATAAATTTCACCACAAAGCAAGAGCAAAACAAAACCCCCTTCTACTAGCGTCAAATACTGGAAGCCAAATCTAAAGGAGATTCAGACTTTAAAATGCATTGAGCTGTCCCTGAAGCCAAAAGCTACAATTAAAAACTCCTTTACCAAACTGAGATTAAGTGAATCAATCAAAAAGAGAGAAAGTTTAAAATAAGACAAAGCTGCTCCTGAAGAAATGGGAAAAATAGGTTCCCTGGAGAGGACACAAGAGGCAAAGTGGAGGTTTTAACTCCAATTCCCTGTGGGTGGCCCTCAAGAAGCTCTGAAACAAAATGGGCTCCCTGCCCACCCTCTTTTTAATCTGCTTTTTTCATTTTAATTTTTTAATGTCCATTTAATTAGCCCTCCCCTTCCCCCAAAAAAGAATATTTCCATCTACAAAGCAGAACAGATGAAAAGGATTATATGCAGACCCAGGAGTCACTATTGTCCATCACCTGCTTTCTTTGCCCATGCCCACACCTCTTAAAAGAACTAGCCCAACTGAAACATTAATCTTTTTTTAAGGAAAAAACTAGTGAAGAGGCAGAAAATCCAAGGAAAAGGGCAGAAAGATCCATTGTTTTTTTTCAGGAGCCTCATTCATGAACTTCAGTCTCTCCTTTCCCATAGTTGTTAAAATGGCTCAGCCTTCTCCCTGCTTTCTCCCCACCATTATGGTTTCAAGAGGAACATTTCTCTTTCTCTTTTGAATGTCCTAGCAAAGTAGTACTGGCAACCAGTCTGAGACAAAGGTTGGTAGAAGAGAATTGGGGCCTTCTAATTAGCTTCCTCTTTTTTTAATCCTTACCTCCTGCAATAGTACCAATTTTTTTTTTAACCCTTACCTTCCATCTTGGAGTCAATACTGTGTATTGGTTCCAAGACAGAAGAGCTGGAAGGGCTAGGCATTGGGGGTTAAGTGACTTGCCCAGGGTCACACAGCTGGGAAGTGTCCGAGGGCACATTTGAACCCAGGACCTTCTATCTCTCAATCCACTGAGCTACCCAGCTGCCCCCAGTAGTACCTTTTCTAAAACTAAGCAAATAGGGTCACACAGCTGGAAGTGTGAGGCCCTCCAGGCCGGGCACTGTGTCCACTGGGCCATCTGGCTGCCCTGGGCTTCACCTTCTTTAGCCCCATGTGGAAAAGAGAAGGGAGGCACCAAGGGGAAGGTCTGCGGTAGATGCCCAAGACGTATCTGCCTGCTGCATAAAAGGTGGAAACTGAAGGCAATTCCCATGGAGAGCAACGGTTTCTTTGATGAATGACCCATCGATCATTTCTAAAAACCACAAAAACTGATCTATGAATTTAAGAAATTAAGGAATGAGATCTAAATACATGTGCATGTAAAGCGTCCCCAAAATGTTAGTACCAGACCTCACTAGCGTAAAAACGGAAGATGCACTTATGTGTATGTATATACGTTATATGTATATATAAATAATAAACACATATACACACAGGCGCACACCTTCATATACTGGGCGTGTTTATACGCAGATCTTGTGCTTAAAAGCCTGGATAAAGACTGACCCTCGATCTCAAGCAGTTCCGCACCAGAATTCAGAAATTTGGTCAAGCAGAAATCAAGAGGTCGAGATTGACCGCAGCAGACGAGAGACCATCAACAATGCAGGGAACGAGGTTTAGTCTTTTTGCTGAGCCATGCATTTGCGGTACAGTGTGGCGATTCTCTGAGACTCCCTGCTATTGGAATAATCACTTTAAAAAAGAAAACACAAACATCATATACCAGATGGATTTATTTGCATGTAAGAGGCAAAGAACTGCTAGTATTTTTCACTTTTCCTCTTGTTGGGCAAAAAGACATTTGTTCTACGATTATCTGTAGATAAGCACTTCCTTATCCCACACTGGATCCGCAGAGGTGGCGATTTCTAGTTCTAAAATGTTTCCCTTTACAGAATGTGGCCCTGGGATCTGTACTGTTTTCTATTTCTTTGTTAGCTTCCATTCGAGTTTTACTGCTCCAATTAGATCACTTGAACTGGAACCTGAACATCTACCGTGTCAATCGTTTCCATTAAAATGAGTCCTGGGTCCTTTTCCGCCTTTGGCTGAAAGTTCCCGTCTAATTTCTGGTTCCAGCACGACTGACCCGTTTCAGAGTAACCCCGAAGTCTTAAAGAATATACAAAATAGCCGTCACTATGCTGGGAAGAACACCCTGTGAACCCAAAGGGAAGCCAAGGAGGCTCTAGTGATGTAAGGCAGATGAGCTCCAAATGACACGCACTCAGAATCAAGGCTCCATGTTAATAACTCCATAGGAAAAGTTCACGACCCCGTTTAAAAAAAATAGCTACGGACTAAAAGCGGCCCCTGGGCCTCCGCGTCTGGCACTGGCACCGCCTTTATGAGGCCAATGAGTGTTCGCGAATTAGTCACTAGGGCTCAGCAGGCTGTCCCAGAGTAACCCCGCTCCTGACCAGAACTGTGCACATACGGACACTTTCTACTTGTTCCAGACCGGCTTTTTTCATTCTGAGCGACTCTAAAGCCGCATCAGAACCCCAGCTTTGGGCCTCATGTGCAGGGAAAGCGAGCCGCTCTGTGCCACTAAGCTATCCCCAGGATGCCAATCTGGAGAATGGATCATCCCACAGTCCCAGGGCCTGAGGCTGCGGTTGCCAAGAACCAGTAAAGGTGTTCTGTCTGCAGTGACTCGAAAAGGAAAGAGGAAAAGCTCCTAAGGGGTGGCATGTCGAGCCAGAGCCTGGGGCCGACGTGGTAGCACTGACTCATTTTCAACTTTCTCTGTAAACTTTGGACTCTGGGCAATAGATAGAAAAGAGTTGACTCCCACTTCAGTCCTCGGAAGATGGGAACTCTGCTAGGGGTAACTGAGGGAGCCATTACTTAAGTGAAAGCTGTTCTTCTCAAGCTTTTGGACAGGAATTGGAAGGAACCAGAGTGTTCCTTTCTTGGCTGTAGCTGCTGATTAATTTTTAAAGGCTCCAACTCGGCTTGCCTTACTGATGAAGTTCTTCAGAAGGTCATGGTCCATTTCTGCAAAGCCTGAAGTTTGTGTAACTACAGTCAAATGATTGATGCAAAATCGGAAGCAGAATTCCTCTAAATCCTAGGGGAGAAAAATAGGATTTCGTATCGATCATTTGCAATACAATGAAATTCAACATCATTATTCCTAAAAAGAGGAAAAAGGAAAAAAAAGAGATTATAACTACTCAGAGAAAAGGCTGTTAATACTTTGGAGGTGGTTCTCACACTCCTTATTTATTCATTCACCCATTTATTCATTCCTTCAATACCACGCGTTGAATTTTATGCAGTGTTCAAGGCATTGTGCCAAGGGTCGAGGGAGAGACTAAGATAAATAAAATATGATGCCTGCTCCTGAGAAGCTGAAGGAGACATAAGAGATGTCCACAAATAACTATTGAAAATTAGTATAAGTAATTTTGACTGATAAATTAGTATTATAAATAAGACGGGCATAAACAAAAGAACATGAAAATTTGTATAAAGGAGAGAGCACTTCCAGTTGGAAGGATTAAAGAAGGCTTCTTGAAGGAGGTAGCATTTCAGATCTGTGGAATTTCTGGACTATACCTATAAATTACACTGGTATGGAAAATTCCCAGTGAAGATGTCAATCTAAATATGTTCTGCAACTTATCATTTTAGACAGCTGACTGAGGCATTGTGAGGTTAAGTCACAGAATCGGTAGTTTCAGAGGTAGAACTTGAATCTATTTTTTCTTCGCTCTTGAAAACAGAATTTTGGTTAAGCCTTGAAAAATAAGGAGGATTTCAACAGGCTATGATATAAAGAAAAAGTATCTTGAGCCTATGTGTAATGTGAATGATGTGAGCAAAGTCATGGAGGCAGTTAAGAGTAGGCATGTCCAGGGAATTACCAGAGTCCTTTAAATTGAGTGTAAAGTATGTGAAAAAAAAAAGTGTGACAGAAGGCTTGCAAGGAACTACAGGACAAAATTGTAAAGGGCCTTGAATATTAATATAAGTTTTGACTTTTCTGAGACAGCAAATAAGAAACCAGTAACTCCCTTCTCTCTGCCATCCACTGAAGATTTTTGAAAAATGAGAACTCAAAGCTGTATATTTAAATAGATCGATCTGGAATCTCAGTGGTTTGGAGAGGGAAGAAAACAGAGTCAAGGAGACTGGTTAGGAAGTTATTGGAATAGTTGAGATGAGAAATAATAAAGTTCTCAACTAGGGTATTAGCAATAGAAACGGAAAGGAAAAGATGGCTGCATGGGATATTGTGCAAGTAGAACCAGCAAGATTTGGCAGAAGAAGCATCATATACACATGATATGGCACTTAAATATTAAATTCAATTACAATTTGTGAATTGCCTGTGATGTACAATGGCAGTTAGGTGGCACAGTAAATGGGATGCAAAGCTGAGTCAGGAAGACCAGAGTTCACCATCCAGCTTCAAAAATGTCCTAGCCGTGTGACCTTGAGCAAGTCACTTAACCTGCCACTGACAGGAAATGGCAAACCACTCCAGGGTGTATACCAAGAAAACCCCAGGACAGAGGTCTGGGGTTGTGAAGAGCTGGACACAACTGAACAGTGACGACGATGATGTAGGAGGCACTGGGCTGCTCTCTTCTCACTGAGGAGTTCCTTTGGGGGCTTCCATTTTTGAGAGAGGCCTCCCTTCTGTGCATCTGACTTTCTGAACTTGAGCACCATCCTACAAGGAGGGCACACATGCATCCTCTCCTCTATTCGCTACCCCTTCCTGGCCCCACACTTTTCAGTTCCCTTCGGCTGGTTGTCTTCCCCCAAAAGAATATAACCTCCCTGAGGGCAGGGACTTTCTTCTTGGTTGTATTTGTAGCGCAGAGTCTAGTACAGAGTCAGTGCTTAATAAACGCTTGTGCCTTGACTGGAGCTGCAAAGACCAAAAACGATCTTAACTTCTTCTGGAGCGGCCCTCCGTGGAAAGCAAAGCAGCTGACAAGTTCATCGCTTACTTTAAGGATTACTTCATTCTTCAAATGATGGAGCACCCAATGGAGGGAAGTACTATTCTAGACTGGATTAATGAGAAAGAACCCATTGTTGACATTTAAGAGACACAAGTTTTAGGAGGAAGTGACTGTTGCATCTTAAAATTGTGCAACAGAAAAAGGGAGGGGGGACCTAGCCCAAGTTGTAGAACCCCAACAAGCCCGCTGATAAGAAAGTTACCACGCATACCAAAATATTCACAGCAGAACTTTCGGAGATAGCAAAGAACTGAAAATGAAGTAGATGTCCACGGATTGCAGAAATTGCTTAACAAACTGGTCCCTAAAGGTAATGGAATATCATTCAGTTGCTTCAGTCATGTCTGACTCTGTGACCCCATCTGGGATTTTCTGGGCAAAGATATTGGAACGGTTTGTCATTTTCTTCTCTAGTTCATTTTACAGATGAGGAACCTGAGGCAATTTAGGGTGAAGTGACTTGCTCAGGGTTACACCGCTAGAAGGTGTCTAAGGCTGGATTTGAACTTAAATCTTTCTAACTCCGGGTCCAGCACTCTATCTACAGTGCCACCTCGCTGCCCTGTGGAATATAAGAAATGGATGTGATGAATAGAGAGAAGCACGGAAGGATCTAAATAAACTGGCTCAGAGTCAAATAATAATAATACGGGCCAAGAAAACCATATACACAGTAGCTATAATATAAATAGAAACACACATACACACGCACGCACGTGCACACACACACACACACACACACACACACACACACACACACACACACACGCGCGCGCGCACACACAAAATCAAAAGCCAAAGTATAGAGAATAAGCCTGGCTTGAAAGCTATGCGAGATGCTCTCATCCCACAGCTCTGCAGAGCGGGGAGGTCCCCAAGGGTAGCGCCCTGCACATAGTCTCAGACTCTCTGACTGGAAGGATCAGTCAGACTGAGCCTTTCCTCTTCTTTTTCTTAACAGTTGTTCTATGAATGCTCTCGTAGGACAGAACTGGGCTCAGCCCCTGAAGTTGCACCGTCCGGTAGGTGAGCTAGATGGCTGGGGAAAGCTCCTCACACAGAGAGCTTGCAAAGGCAGAAGCAGACCCTTCCCGAGACAGTGAGAGGCCCCTCCCTGCAGGTCAAACAAAGATGTTTGAGTGTCCGTTTCTGGGACAATAGTGCAAAGAAGATGCCTCTTTAGATAGGAGGCAGCCTCAATGCCTGCTTCGGTCCCCTGCAACTCTGGAAGTCTGCAAGTCTTGTTTGTGTGACAAGGGAGAGCCGGAACCTGCTGAAGGGGGCTCCCATCAAAGCTGGGCGACTGGAAAGTGGAGAGTAAAGCATTTGGCACAAAGTTGAGTTCAACTAGAAGGTACCCATCAGGCAGCTGGAAATTGTAAAGGGTGAATATTATGGTTGAGGCTGAAAAATCTAAATTTAACAGACCTGATTCTGTCATTCCAAGTATCTCTATTGTTATTGATCAGGAAATAGCTAAATCAGATCTTCTAAAAAATGGTCTGATTAGGGTGGAATAGTTTTGAAATTCACAAAATTCAGATTTGGAGTTTAGGGCAAAAGAGCTTGATTTGGAAATCCAATATACAGAATTGACCATTTAAACAGTGTCTGAAGACATAGAGAGAAAGAATGCAGAGGGGAAAGAAAATAAAAAGAACGGTAAAAAGCTTTGGGAAATGCCTTACGTGGGGGAGGGAGGTAGCATAAGGAAAAAGAGTCAGGAGTCATCAGGGAAGAGGGAAAAGAATTATGTGAATGCAACATCATGGAAAGCGTAGGAGGAAAGAGTATGAGAATTGAGGCAACAGGGATCCAGGAGAAATTAAACAGTCTAACGAATCCATGATAGAGAAACAGATAGGATCCTAGATTTGGAGGGAGTCAGGTGCAGAGAAGACATCAGAGATGAGCCTCCCCACTCACACACACTCACAGAGGAGCGAGGCTACATCCTGAAAGGGAATCAAACTTGGGGATTGGAAGGGAACTTACGAGGTCACTGAGGCCAACCCCATGGTTTTACAGAGAAACTGAGACGTAGAATTAGGTGGTACCCCAGGACCACACAGCTAGTACATCTCTGAGATAGGATTTGAATTCAAGATTTCCTGATTTCAGGTCCAGCCCTCTACCCTACCATACTGGCTCTCCAACACTGAGGGACTTGCCCAAGGCCATGTAAGTATTATAAAAGGAAAAGCAGGATACAGGAATGTGAAGATCAAAGCAAGTGACAGGAAGACTAAGAAAAGGCCTCTGGATTTTTAAATTAGGTCTCAGTGGGGATAAGAATCAGAAGGAAAGAGAGAGGGAAAGAGGGAAGGAAGGAGAGAAAGCACAGTGTTCGCATAATTATGCAGACAAGGGGTGGATGAATGAATGAATGGTAAAAGTGGACTGTGGTCTGCTACTTTTCCAACTCCGGCACTAAATGGAAAAGGATAGACAATAGCTTGAGTGAAGAGCAGGGCCTATAGAATCTCTTTGAGGAAGGAGAGAGATGAACATGTTTTTGTAAAGAAGGTGAGATGGCCAATGGAGGAAGCACAGGAACTGTGAAAGAGAGAGTGTGGAGAAGGCAGTTTTGGAGTTTTGGAGAGGGACAGAGATCAAGAGATGGAAGAAGGGGTCAGTTCTGGAAAAGAATGGTGGAGTCTGGGCTAAGATCATTTTTGAGATGGAGAGAGAAGCATTCACAGTTTCACGTTAAGTGGTTTTGGTTTTCTCACTAGAGTGAAGTAATCCAGACCAGCACAGAAGGATGTGGGTAGATGGCATCTGAAGCCATATCAGCACAGAAAAGCAGTGACCATTTCCATTAGAAAACTGAATAAACAAATTAATGTTTATGAAGTGCAAAGTACTATGCCAAGTGTGAGTGGCACAAATAAAGAAGACAATCCTTGCTCTTTAGCATCAAACATACGAAGGAGACAACATACACAGGAGGTTTCAGCTGGAAATCATGAATCTGCTCAATGAAGATTTAACACACAGGGGTAATAACTGTAGCATGCCATGTGAAAAAGTCCTGAGATTATTAATGGATCAAAAGTCCAACAGTGTGCCTCGGCAAGGAAAACTGTGAATACAACCTTTGGATGTGTTAAAAAAAAAAAACAGCATCAAAAAGGAGGGCAAATATGACATCTAGGCAGGACTTGACTCTATTCACATCAGAACTGGAATCTTCTGTTTAGTTCTAGAGCCACAATTTAGGAAGGACACTGTGAATACACTCTAAGAAAGGAAATCAGGATGGTGAGGGATGGAAACCCATTGGTTCAAGTAGGCGAAAAAACTTCAGATGATTAGCCTGGAAAGGAGAATTGGGGGGGGGAGGGGGGGGGAGACAGGGGCAGCGGCACACAATGGTTGCTTTCAAGAATCTAAAAAGTCTGCTGTGCACAAAAGATCAAACTTGTTCAGACAGACACAGAGGGCAGAATCAGGAGTCAAATTTTACAGAGACACATTTTAGCTCAACTCCAGAAAAACTGCCTAAACAACTGGAGCAGTCCAAAAGAGGAAGTAAAGGTGAGAATATTATAGAGGGGGTTGTGTTAGCAGACTTCTGCTGTCTTTTCCAATCTTAAGAACCTGTAAAAGCAGGAAGTGTGTTTTGCCACAAGTGGGACGTTCCATTTACCTTAGTGAAAAGCTTCTGAGAATAGCAGGGAAAAATAGAAGACTGAGGGATATGGCTATGTAGTCGGGATTCCTTCTTACAAGCTTATAGCAATATATCTATATATGTTCATATCTATCTATCTGCCTGTCTATCCTTTGAAGAAGAAAGAGCAAATGCAATCTTTGGAAAGGATAAGATCAGAAGACATTCTTCCTCATATCATTAATCACCAATGTCACTTAAAATTGGATCAAATGAGATACGGTAAGTAACCATGTTTTGCAAACCCGAGAATGCAATATAAATGGCAGCTATTGTTGTTATTATTGCTGTTGTTAGACAATGCTCTTAGAAATCATTGCATTTCTAGTTCTCTTGCACCATAAATGCCACTCACATTTTAATGTTTTTATGAAAAGAAAAAAATTACATTAATTCTTTTGTTAGATAGATATTTATCAGGAAGTAGTTGGTTATCAGTATTTCTGGAGCTACGTTCTTGAAACCCTTAGGTATCAAGAAATAATTCAACAGATTCCAGGAAGAAAAATGTTTTAAGGGTAGATAAATTCACAAACCTGTCCACTTTGCTGTCTGTGCCAGATTACATATAGGAAGTATATTCAACAAATATGGAAAATCAAAGAACAGAAAACTATTGTAGATTGCTCAGAATTTTCAGTTGACTAAAAAGCTGGTTTCTTATTGGTCTGGAATCAGTGAATGAACTTGTCTAGTCATGTATGGAATGCAATCAGTTTGTATCAGAAAATTATAACTGGAATCAGAGGCTTGACTTTTAATAGCAAAAATGGAAAGGGGAAAAAAAGATGGCATACCTCACTTCAATGGACAAACATTCTGAAAGTCCACTGATTTCAGGAATCCAAACATCAGATCTGAGTTAAGAGATCAAGCTGTGGGGCTATACTAGGTCAGTGATGTCGCACTCAGCTAGAAATGGATCACTAGGGATTGTGTAGAGTTTTATACCTTTGAACTAAATGATCTCTAAGGTTCCTTCCAACTCTAGGAGCAGGAGATGGGGCTAGTAAAGCCTCACACTGATCCTCAAAGACTTCCAAAAAAAGTTTATTTTGTACTTATTTCATTTATCGGGAGTCAAAATGGAGGAATAACTAGGGCAGAAGCTTGCCATTTCAACAAGAAAATCCTCTCCGACCAAGAGTAAAATATCACCATGGAATGAATACAGGAGTGAAAGAACCAACAAAGAGACAAGAGGGAAACAATATTCAAAAAAAGAAAAAAAATCATAGAAACAATTACAGATTTCATTTAAAAGAATGACAATGAGGAGACATCATACCAAAACCCATGGGATACAGCCAAAGCAGTACTCAGAGGAAAATTTATATCGCCGAGTTCCTTTACCAACAAAATAGAGAGGACAGAGATCACTGAATTAGGCTTGCAACTTAAAAGAACAAATTAAAAATCCCCAGATACAAACTAAGTTGGAAATCATTTATCTTGTAATATTAAATATGTGTTGATATCTTCAAAAATAAGTAACTGGCATCCATAATATTCTTAGGGTTTTTAGTTTGTTTTTACTGATTTTTTTCTTTTAACACTCCCCTTTATGGATAATTAGGTAAAAATTCTAAGTTTGAAGAGATAGAAAGTCAGAACTAATGAATAAACAAGTATCTACAAATCTAGACAAAGTGTGAAATTCCAAATAAACACAGGGATCCTGACACACAGTATACTATTACTAAATATTTTAAATGAGTTACATGAATCTGGCAAAATCATAAGAGCATTTAGAAACAAAACACTTTAATTGATCTACAACAGTAATGGCAAACCTTTTAAAGAGGGAGTGTTAGGCCCCAACCCATGTGTCGTGCCCCACCCCTACCTTTATCCCACACAAGAGGGAGAAAGCACTCCAATTGGACTGTTGGGTGGAGGGGTGGATGAAGTGAGGAATGTCCTCAGCCCAGGTGGAGAGGGGGAGGGGAGTGTGTGCTCCCATTGGGCTGCTGGGCAGAGGGGTGGGGGATGTGAAAAAAATGTTATCAGGTATAGTGGAGAAGGGGAGGGGAGCACCCCCACCAGAGTCTCTCTGCCTTTCTAGTAACGAGCTGGGGGGTAGAGAGGGCAGCCACATGCCCACAGAGAGGGCTCTATGTGCCATCTTTGGCATCCATTCCATAGGTTTGCCATCACTGATCTATGATCTCATCAATCTAGATACTCTGGGAATCTCAATGCACCTATGCCTGCCCAACTTAGGTGACTCCTGTCACTAGCCTCCCCATGATCTGCTACAACATACTAAGGATCTTTCTATTTATATCTGTTGTTTGGAAGTGGTGAAAGATGTAGGTTGCCCATTGGCTACTTGCCCGTCCCTTTGCTTTGTGACCGTCCCATCTTTTAATCCAGCCAGGTCTCTCTGATGGCATCCATTCACAATGATTTTCACCCTCAAATCTTCAAAGATAGAGCTATCCCATTAATGATAGTGACATAATCTCACCAGAATGATTAAGATAGTAAGAAAACAGATAAGTTTCAGCAAGAAGCTTGTTTTTTTTTTAAAAGAACTGTAACATTTCCCAAAGCAATCTATCCCAATTTCCTCCTGCTACTCAATTATGGGTCCAGCTCATTGTCCATTTTCAGTGACTGTCAAAGATACTTATACCCTGGGACTAGACTATACAACTGCATGTTAAGAGGCTAACCAACAGGCTTTATCCATTCAATTTTTCCTATGTGGGTAGATAGACTGAACTCTTTTAAGTGACTATGCTTCCCAAAAGGGCAGCAAGGTGGCACAGAGAATAAAGTACTTGGGTCTGGAGTCAGAAAGTCCTAAATTTAAATCTAGCCAAAGACACCAGCCAGCTCTGTGACCCCGGGCAAGTCCTTTAACCTGTTTGCCTCAGTTTCCTCATCAGTAAAATGGGGATAATTGTACCTACTTCACAGGGTTTTTGTGAGAATCAATTGAGATTATATTTGCAAAAGCATTTAGCACACTGCTTGGCCTATATTAGGTCTTAAGAAATGTTTCTTCCCTTCCCTCCCCCTCCTTTTCATTAAGTCCAAAATGTTCTAGGGTTTGATGCAATTAGTACAGTGTCACCTACAAACAGAAGTACTAGGTTTCAATACCAACAAATACCTCATCTTCAATTTAGCCCCAGCACTGGTCATCTCCCATTGTAGCAAGAAACACCTCTGATAAGCCTACATTTTGTGTCTTACTTGCCACTAACAATCAGAGAAGGTTGTCTACCAATTATCTCTATTCTTTATATATATTACAAGATTTAATATTGTATCTACTGTTCATTTATTTACTATTTTAATTAATTAATAATTTCATATATTAAGATTATAACATATTAATATGCCACCGTATATATTAAATTATTTTGATTATTATTTTAGTCATTAATATTTTAAAATAAATTTTCATATTGAATATTTTAATCTCTGTTCTTATATATTTGAATTGGAGGAGAGCCTAAATCAAAAGCTTTCCATAATTAACAAACCAACATAAGTGCTACAAGAACTGGTCTTCTCAATACCTTCAATCAGCTGCATAACTGTGAAAATATTAGTTTTTATAGAATATCAATTATGAAAGATTTCTTGCTCCCTTTGCATACATTCATCAAGTGACCTCAATGTGTGTGTTATTCTTGTAAAACTATTTTAGAGATGGAAAAGTCAGTATGAGTTGATAATTATCATTATTTTCATGTTCCCTTTTTTTAAAAACCTCCTCTCTTTAAGAAAATTTGACACTATCTCTCAAAATTCGGCCACTTCCGGGATGGACTTTCTCCACATATACTTGGTCTAGAGAAGCTGCTCTTCTCATCTTTATTTTCTTCACTGCCATTTCCGTAGCTTCATGTTGTCCATTTGGGCCTGGAGTGTTTGGAGTCCAAATGTGGTATCCTTGATGGTGAAAAAATTTTGTTACAAAAGTCTATATAGAACTTTTCTACTTTTACCCATTTTTGTCATCCTTTCGGTTTCTTTTGGCCCACATAATACTCATGGATATCATTACCAAGTCTCTACTGAAATAACATATTTTGCCTGCCATGTTCTCCATTAGTTACTATCTTTATTGCATTATGGTTTGTCAGCTACCTTCATCTTTAAATACCCTTCAGATGTCTTGGTTTAGATTGTTCTTTCACCAAACTTTTTAAACTTGTTTTCTCTTAATTGCTTCTTGCTATTTATTAATAAGGTTCATCATTTTCTACCATTCTTTTCCATGAAATTTTCATTTGGCAAGCAGATAAAGTCTTACTGGCTGAGGGGGTTTCTAGGCTCTTGTTCTCATTGTGGAAGTTGATGTAAATTGCTTAAGTTTATTTAGGCAATGGCTAGAATGTGTGTCCATGTACATTTCACTATGTATTCCCCATTTCTGAGGGCTAGCAACTTGTTTAAATTGGTTAAATTAGAATTGTTTTAATTGGGTGCTAGGTTTATTTTCTCATTTTTAATCTTCTAAGTTTGCATTAATTTTGATCTCTGCTCCAACACAGTTAGCTGAGTCCAGAGAATTAATCCAGTATCAGGAATAAATAATTTCTGGTTAAATAATAATTAATTTTTGTCCTATGATTTGGTTCTTACCATGTTCAGAACTTCTTGATTCTTTTCTCAGATAAAGTGTTCATGATACACATAAGTGAGACTCATGTGTGGTATGTATATTAAAATGTTGGTCTTTCTAGTTTCTAAATCTTTTTTTCTGACAGATTTTTTCACTTTCCTCCTCATGCCCTTTTTGGCACTGCAATCAATTGTTGAGTGTCTAAATTTAATAAGGAACATTTTGGAGAGTTCTTGAGAGGATTTCCCTTTTCCTCTCATTTTCTGTGACAAATATTGGTACATAAGGTGCAATGCTTTTCTAATCATATTTTTGCAAGTGCTCATGTTGAGCACTGCAATGTGAGATGACCAAATGTCCCATGAAATGTTTTTGTTGCTTCTGATTCATGATAAAATCAAGTCCATTAAGCCTTTCCTGTACCAATGGGGCAAATATTAACTGCAAATATCTTTTATCTTCTAGTTTAGTAAGAATTTCAAGATTAAAACCAGACAACAAATAAATAAAATTCTTGTAATTTTTACTAAACATTTTTTAAAAAGGAATTGTCCTTGCTGTGTTTATTAGTTTCTCCCTTACTTCTATCTACCTCTGCCTCCTTTAGTACCTTGAACTAACTTCTCCATCTCTTATCATCAGTGTCTTCTTGAACAAAATGGAACAAACATTTTATACATGGCCAATATGGGAATTTGTTTAACTTAATTATGTATGTTTGTTAGAAAGGCTGTGTAGGCTTTTTCCTCCCACTGAGGGGAAAGGCAAGAAAGAGAGGGGGAAAAAAGGCTTGTTCATTAAAATAAAGTTAGCAACAACTAAAAATGTTTTCCTCTCTTACTAGTTTCTCTCCTTCCATACATAAACATGCTCAGCTCTCTCCAATCTAAAAAAATTAAAATTCTCTCCTTTTTATTCCTATCCCTAAAGATAATGTTGTCCCATATCACTTCTTTACTCTTTTTTTTTTAAGCCCTTGCCTTCTGTCTTAAAATAATACTGTGTATTGATTCCAAGGCAGAAGAGTAGTAAGGGCTAGGCAACTGGGGTTAAGTGACATACCCAGGATCACACAGCGAGGAAGTATCTGAGGCCAAATTTGAACCCAGGACCTACTGGCCTGTATCTCAATCCAATTAGCCACCTAGCTGCCCTCCCTTCACTCTTAAAAGTTCTAGAAAAAGTAGTATATATCTGTTTTTCCCTCACCTCCCACTCAATCCCCAAATTCTTGTCATCTGTCTCCAAGGTCAACAGTGCCCTCTTGCTTGTCAAGTCTAAAAATTTTTTCTCAGTCTTCATCTTCCCTGATGCTTCTGCAGCATTAGACAGCCTTTGCCACCACTTCCATCTCTACATCCCTCTTCCCTTGATCCCAGGATACTGTCCATCCCCAGTTCCTCTATGGAGTTGATTATTCTTTTGTAATCAAGATTCCCAGATCCATTTAATTCTTCTCATTCCCTACCTGTGTGTGCCTCCCAAAAGTTTTGTATGTTCTCAACCCTCTTTTCTGTCTCAATACTCCTTCGCTCCTATGGCTACATTCACTGCTGTACAGATGCTCCCTGATTCTATATAGCCTGCTCTGATTCCCCTGCCTGCACCTCAAACTCACCACTTCCCAAATGGAATTCTCACATTAATCTAATAATTGGGAAAGTGACTTCCTGGATGCAAAGTTTATGGGAACCTGTACCTGTGAAAAAGGTGGATGAGATTTATTAAGCACTGTTGTAAGGAAAATAAGAATTTGCTGAAGAAAATGATATTTCGTGATTTGTTGGACCTGATCACATGGTTTCAGAAATGGTGAGCTCTGAAATCATCTTTGTGTCTTGTCAATTGTACCTCTGGGACAGCTCGCACATGTCTCCTCTCTTCTCTACCACTTATGTTCTCTCCTCTAATATAGGCCTCCCTCAGCATGTCTTGCATAGACTATCCTATAATAGCTTTCAGATATTCTCCTTTTCTCCAATTTCTTCTGTTTCTCCCTTGACAAATCCATCCTTCCAACTAATCATATCATTTATCTGCTTAAAACTTTTATTGCCTGTAAAATAAAACACAAAGTCCTTGGCTAAGTGCTTAAGGTCTGCCATAATCTGCTTTTAAACTACCTTTCTGGGCTCTCATTTTACATCCTCTCCCCATCAACCCCTTTCTCCAGGATAGCTCTGCAAATAGTCAATGAATCAACACTACCATTCCTGGAAAGGTCACATTCAGTTATTTCCCCTATGATCCAAATCACCATTCCCTCTGAATTTCTCGTCTAAAGCTCTTCTCAATGGCCACTAATCCTATTTATGTTGCCTTCCCCTATTAGAATGTAAGCATCTTGAGGACAAGAACTATCTTGGGGGGGAGAGGAGGACAATACAATACAAATGTATTCTCAGGACTTGAATTATGTCTGGCCCCAGGAAAAGGACTTAATAAATGGTTATTCATTCATTTAAATTCTTTTATGTTCCAATCAAAAATTCTAGTTGCCCTCTAAACTTGAAAGGCCATAATCTACTTCATTTCTATCTGCTGAAATCCTTTTCTTTCTTAACTGTGGGAGTAGAAACACAGAAGAAAAACAACTGCTTGATCACATGGGTCAAGAGGAATATGACTGGGGATGTAGATTCTAAACGATCACCCTAGTACAAACATGGAAATAGGTTTTGATCAAAGACACATGTAATACCCAGTGGAATTGCATGTTGGCTATGAGAAAGGGGAGGGGAAGGGGAGGAAAAGAATATGATTCTTGTAACCAAGGGAAAATGTTCTAAATTGACTAATTAAATAAAATTTCCAAAAAAAAAAAAATCCTTTTCTTTCTTCAAGGAGAAGCTTATGCTATTTATGGATCATTCCCTAAATTATTATGGTTTCTCCTTCCTCAAATTTTCTTAAGAGAACTTTGGCACTCTCTTTTATCTTTATCACACTTTAGTTTATATGAATCTGTATATATCACATCCCCCCTCATTACATTGTTTTCATTTCTGCCACTTACTACCTCTCTGATACTGGGCAAGTGACAATCTCTCTGGGGCTCATTTTCTTTATCTGTAAAATATAAATATAATAAAAGTATATTTTATAAATATATTTTATTTATGCATATAAATATATTTAATAAAACATAAATATAATAAAAATATGAAATTTTAATTTTTAAAAGGGGGGGTTAAACCGTATGACCTTTAAGGTCCTTTTCAGCTTTAAATCTGATCTTGCAATTGTAAGCCCTTTAAAGGTCAAAACTATCTTTTTATCTCTAGCACCTAATAGAATATGCTTGGTATAAACTTTCTAAGTATTTACCAAATTGAAACAATCCAAATTAAATATAAATTTATGTAAGGTAAGAGGAAAATGAACACTGTAAAGTATCTTATAAATTAAGATACTGCTTCCAATAATGCTTGCAAATTAAAAACAAAACAGAACAACACATAACAAGCAATCACACATACACATACCTCTCTCGCTAAAAAAAATTTTTTTAAATATTGTTAGATTTGGAATAATATTGGTTGAAAAACACATTTTTTTCAGTCTGGAAAATTAGTCTTATGTTATTTGGCATCTATATTTTAAGATACTTGTAAAAGACTTTAACATAAGGGTTTTGTCAAAATTTTGTTAAACAAGGGTCTGGCCATTTTTGAACAGCTTGAGAACCACCATGTGGAATTACTGGGTCCAGAATTTGTTAGAATGATATCAACAAACTGATCTGGACATAGAATCAAAGCAATTGTAATGAAATTCTGCAAACTAGTGGAGCCCAAGCCTAACACTGCACCAAAGTAATACAGACAATGGCCAATAGCCTAAGACAAAATAGGATGCAACTAGCAGAGACCCACCATTGGTGAACACATCAGTTAAAATTCAGATTATGTAGTAGTACTATTACAAAGGGAAATAGGTTACCAAATCGATAAAACCCAGTACCTTTTATAATTTATAGGCGAAGAAACTAACCATTTTTCTAAATATTTCAAGACTTTTAAATTTAAGCAATTTGTGGAAATGCTTCACTTTGGGGCCGTTCTGATAATCATAGAGATAAAAGATTTTATTTTAAATGAAAAAATGCTTAGAGAAGACAACTGAAATTTTATAAAAGACTACAAGTAAAGATGACAATTTCCCTAGTCTTTGCTTTTAGGCCTTGGATATCATATGTGCCTAGGCCACAGTGCTGAAATGTGGGCAAATTCTGTCTCTCTACAGCTGATGCTGAGCATAGTTTGAAGCAACTCCCCAGACTCTCCACATAGTTAGGGTTTTTGGGAAAATCTCCCCTCATTTCCTTGTATTTACTTTTTATATGTGTCCATATACATACATACATGTCTGGCATGTATGTATGTATATAAAGTATACATTTTTGTAGACCTAGATATAGATATAGATATAGATATACTGTGGCGGGTAATTAATAATAACTGAGGAAACAATCTGAGCATAAGCAATTTATTGGCTATGCAGACGGAACAAATGGGTCAATGGAGTCCCCAGTCAGTCCAAAGACCCTGAGTACAGAGTAAAGCAGTTTTTTATACATGAAAAACAATCAAAATATGTTGATTAATTATAAAAACAATTAAAAGGATACAAAGTTAAGTAATCTAATTTCTAACAGGAGGAAAGATTAGGGGATATCCAAATTGGGAAGGGAAAAGAGTAAGTTTCGGTCGAGTTGGGAGGGGGACGACTGGTTTCGGAGTCCTCTATTCATAAAACGAAAAGATGTTGATTAATTGCATCCACCTGCATGTATGAAACAATAGATGGCTTATATAATCTAGTTTCCCATGGATGAATAACAGAAAAAAAACAACAAGATGGGGATGAATCTATGAAGCAGCACAAGATGGAGTCAGTGTTCATAAGGCACAATCTGATTGGTTCTCTTGATTCCCAACTAAATCAACTCCATTTTGTAACTGACCGTCCCTTTATCTCACCGAAACCCACACAGATATTTTCTACAGACATATTTTTGTACGTAAGCTTTTCCCCAATACCATGTAAAACCCTTATGGGCAAGGACTGTTTCATGCCCAGCACAGTGCTTGAGAGAAAACAGGCACTGAATAAGCATGCTTAACAATTAACTAGTCATTGTTCCAAAATCAGCAACAAAAATAACTCGCATTCACATGTAAGCCTCTATGGTTACAAAGCACTTCCCACAGACTGTCTCGGGTGACCTGCTCTCAGCAGCCCCAGGAGGTAGGTACAAGATCAGGGGGGGATTCCACTGAGCTGGGACGGCCCCCTCCAAAAGCCTTCCCCAAAATCTCTCTTCTTACCTGGGCTTCGTATTTCACGGCGGCTGAAAGCAGAGCAATGGCATTGTCCTCACAGATCCCTTGCTTGATAGTTTGCTGACAGAGCTTTTTCAATCGGTTATCTCTATAAAAAGTAGCCAGATCCAGCAGCCCTAGGGAAGGGGAGAGTATTTATTAGGAAGGGTTCATCTGAAACAGCAAGCCACTGCAACTGCCCCTGCTGGGGGGATGTGCATTTGTGTACAGTTATGTGTGAAACCTGCTACAAAAGCAAAAGAAATGGTGGGCAGACTTGAGCTAGACTTATTGCTGAGATTGGTTTTATGCAAGCAAAGGTTAGAAGTGACCAAAATATAGTGGACTAAAGAACAAATAAGCCAAAAAAAATAGATGAGTGGAATAGGCTAGAGAAGCAAGATTTAAAAACAAAAAGGTTGAGTGGGTCAAAATTCTATAAACCCAAGAACACTAGATCCTGGGGTAAGAGATCATTTTTTTTAGCAAGACCTGACAAAAGCAAAAGTCATTTTAGAGGAAAACAGGTTTAGATCAGAATCTTAAGCCATTTGCCATATATAAATAGATAAATGACTTAAGTGCGAATAGTTTCTCCATAAAAATTTTAGAGAAAAAATGCTAAGATCTTACACAATTGTAAGATCAAGGAAAATATGTAGACATGAGATAGAGAAGATTATAAAAGATAAATAGACAATTTTGATCAGATAAAAATTTTAAACCTTTGCATAAAATTAAAGCAAGAAAAATTAGAAACAGGTTAATTAGAAAAAATCTCAATATTAAAATACCAAAATCTAGTGCCAAAAATGTATAGCTAATTAAAACACATCTGTAAGATTGAGCCATTCCTTTACAAATAGTTAAGTAATATACAAACTACTTTAATAATAAGAAATACAAAAAGTATAGACTATCATAAACTATATGAAAAAGCTCAAAAGTGCTAATAATTAGATCATCAAAAATTACAACAACTTTTAGGAATACTTTCACATCAATTAGTCATCTGATAGACAAAGATAGAAAATATTTGTGCTAGAGAAATTGTAGGAAGACAGGCTAATACTAATTCATGCTTGTTGTGAAGTGGTCCATCTGTTCTAAAAAATACTTTGGAATTAAGCAAGAAAAGTTACAGGACTGTTTATACAAATAAACTTAAGACCTATATACATAATTAAAAGACCTATCCAGAAATGTCCATAACAACATTATTTATATAATAAGAAGACATGTCTAAGTACAAAGAAATGACTAAACAAAACATGGTACGTGAAGAACATCAACTATTATTATGCCCTAAGTAATGACAAATTTGGAGACATATGAGAAGGCATCTGAAGTGAAACAAAGTAAAAAAAGCATAGGCAAATAACTATAACCACATACATTAAGACGACTCTCAGAACCACCAAAATTTGGTCACATATAATGGATAGCATTGGCGCAAACCTATTCATGGTGAGCCAAGTGAAATAAGGCACAAATCACTGGACATTCCTATCATTCCATGCTCTGACTCTCGTGATAATTACCTATCGCATCCTCTGGGCAGAGGTTGATAGAGTCTGTGTACAGGTACTCCAGAAAGGCTCGGTAAACAGGATAGGAAAATTCGTCCATTTCTACAATGTCATCCTCATTGCCATTCAATACAGAACGAAAATGTTCACACCTGAAAAAAGAAGCCCAGAGCGACGTTCTTTGCAACCAAAGCAATCAATGAACAATTCAATGTTTGTCAAGCATCTGCTAGGTTCTACCCATGATGCCAGGCCCTGGGAAACACAGACAGAAAATGAGATCACACTAGCCACCCTCCAGGAACTTATATTCTAGGAGAGGTGAAATGGGGACCAAATGAGTGACATCCATTGGGAACAGTTGAAAACGTTTTGGTGTATGATGATAAATACTAACAATAGTATGAGTAACAGGCAACATTTTAAGGTCTGTCATCTGCTAAATACCTAAAATGTTAAAATTATCTAAGTATTATTACAAATATTATCTCACTTGATCCTCCAATAATCCTGAGTTATGTGCTAATTACCTCTTTTTTTACAGATGAAGAAACTAAGGTAAATAGAGGTGAAGTGAATTTGCCCAGTTAGTGTTTGAAGCTAGATTTGAACTTGGGTCATTCTAATATCCTTTTGTACCACAAACTGATGAATCTAAAGAATTCAGGGAAATAAGATTTGCATGAACTGATGAAGAATGAAATAAGCAGAATCAAGACAATAATAACCAACATATATATGGCCTTTGAAGTTTCAGAAATACTTTAACTATATCTCATTTAATTATTATGACAAGGTAAAGATGACACACTATAGAAAACATTTGCCTCTGCCACTCGCTCTTTCCTCTACGATTACCCACTGAGCACCTACTATGTGCCAGACATTCAATGAGGCAATGGGGAAACAAATTCAAGAAATGCAACAATCCTTACTAGAAATGAGCTGACATTTGGTCACTCAAACACAGCCTGCCATGCCTTGTTCTCTCCATGCTTCCTGCGTGCGTACATTGTGCCTTCTCCCTCCTATCCCGTAGGGTCCGTGCCAGCAGGGCTGCATCTTACCCAGTGCATTGAGACCTCGGGGCGCCCCCACAGCACCCTGGACAGTGCCTGAGGGCTCTCAACGGGGGTCCCCAAATGAATGAGCTGTTTCCAGACCAGGCAGCACACATGTATTCCTTACCTAATTTTGAGAAGAACCTTATGCACGTAAATATATTTTCCATCCACCAGAAACTTCAAGTCCGCAGTCTCAGGGTTATCAAACTCTTTCTTTAGTGACTGTGCGACTGTAAGGTGGTCGTCCGGCTCTAAGACAACAAGAGACGTGATGAGAATGATCCAGTGCTACTCCTCATTCACAATAAACAGATTCTTTGGGGGATTTCTCTACATGTGCAATGGGCAAGACCCTCCTCGCCTATGCCCCAAAGCCACTACACACTCTCACTCATGATCCTAAACAGGTCCCAACTTCCTGAACTTTTTCTAAACCCTTACCTGCCATCTTAGAATCAATACTACATGTTGGTTCCAAGGCAGAAGAGTGGAAAGGGCTAGGCAATGGGAGTTAAGTGACTTCTCCAGGTCACACAGCTAGGAAGTGTCTGAGAGTCACATTTGAACCTCCTGTGCCTAGGCCTGGCTTTCAATCCATTGAACCACCTCATTGCCCCTTTCAACAAACTTTTTATGCTACACTTCAAATGTACAAGATGAAATCTCTTAGTATGAATGAAGAAATGGTGTGAAAGAGTAGAAAAAAGCACTTGGACTTAGAGACAGAAGACCAGAGTTTTCCTATAGATTCCAGAGCCCAAAAGTTGCAAGTCACCTCTCTGTACCACAATTACTCCTAGGGATATTATTTATATTATCTCCTTCAAAGGATTATTTCAAAGAAAGTGTTTTATAAATTATATAATGTTTTAAGGCTTACAAAGAACTTAAAAATTTTATCTCGTTTGATCAACCTTGAGAAGTGTTATTATTATTCCCACTTTACAGTGGAGGAAACGGAGGCAGAGAGAGGCTAAGTGCCCAGGATCACCCAGATATGAAATGTCTGAGGCAGGTTTTGAACCCCAACCTTTCAGACTCCAGGCCCAAGGCTCTATCCACAGAGCTACCTAATTGTGTAGTAATAAATAAATGGTAGTTTTAATAATAATCTCCTAAATTATTTGCAAACCAATGCTAGTTACCATTATCATCATCATCATCATTATATGTTTCATCCTGGTGAGAGGACGACTTTAGATTCTAGAAGGCCATATCAGAAGAGCATGAATTCTGGTAGATTCTATCAACCTGGAAAGGCTTGGGTCCAATGACAAACCACCGGTATGTGTGTCACTTGAGAAACCTGGCCCCAGGAGTTGCAAAGTGATAAATTTTTCTGGTCAGATCTACTATCAAAGGCCATCTCCCAAGGTGAAGAAAGTTCGGTATCTGCACTATGGATATGGGAATACCTCTACACTAATAATAATAAAAGTACTGCATATTAATATCTTATTGTTAATGAAATAGGTAATTTGATTTTAATATATTTGTCATGTTGTTTTATCAATAATAAAAGGATGCTCTTTTCTTTTAGCCTGTGAATTTTAGATATTCTCCACCCTGCTTAGTCTTTAGAAATTCTAGCCACCAGGAATGTTCACACCCCTACTTAAGGATTAAGTGTTGAGGAGGATGGCCTATGACCGACATGTGCTAACAAGTGACAAATCAGAAAACAACTGACAGTCCCCTAAGTCAAGCTTAAACTACCACTGGTACATATGAGACGCAGGAAGTGATATAAAGAACTGTCTATATATTAGTGTGACTTCCTCTCTCTGGGCTCTCTCTTGTGGAGACATTGGGCTTTGCCGAGTTTAAGGCGGCGTGCTTGTTGTCTTGGCGGTATGGCATTTGCAGCTTGCCGATGAGGTGACTGGGAGAAGCTTTTAGCATACTTGGTGAGTGGTTAAGCTGATTACTCTTTTCCTTTCCCCTAAAGCACTATCCTCCTAGGAGACCCCTCATCTTGGAGGAGACCTTATGGTTGGTAGCTGAGCTAGATTGAGAAGGCCCCTTGGCCAAGGCCTCTGAACTCCTGCCTGGCTCAGCCCAGGCTGGAGCAGTTTAAATTCTCTTTCCTCTCTCTCTCTTCTTAATTTCTTCCTTCTATTGTAATTAAAACCACTCTAAAATCCCAAACTGATTTAAGTAATTTATTGGGATTGAATTAATCCCTGGCAACCACTAGTATAATATAATCAGTCAATAACCCCTAAATTTTACCCTTACAAGCCTAGCTGCAGACTATTTGTTTTGAAACACTTTTTCAAAAGAACCAATCAGTAGAAGCAGGTCCTCTTCACAAGTGCTACATGCTTCCCAGGACCGCCCCACCAGCACTATCTTGCAATATCCATGACATGGGATCACCTCATCATTCCTTCACCTTCTGGCTAAGATTGAGCCATGTGGACAATAGTCCAAGGTGCAAAGTGGTAAGTGATGATGGCCCTGGCTAGTACCAGAGTCTCAGAAGTTTGTTGACTATCCCATCATCCCGAGGGAACTGACCTGGCAGCGTGGTTTTACCTAATGCTGAGTTTTTGCAGAACTACTTAGCAATGTTAGACAGGGAAAGCCTGCATCATTTGGGGGCCCATCGGACAAATTCCCCTCACTCCTGGAAAGGTCTAAAGCAGGAGGCTTCAGTCTGGTAAAGCCTTGGGACTCCGAAGAATAATGTTTTAAAATGTATAAAATAAGCTATACAGGCTTACAAAAGAAATCAATGACGCTGAAACAGTTACCCAAATATTTTTTTAAAACAAGTTCATGTGTCCCGGAAGCAGGCTTTTTCCTTTACAGACGCATGGCTCAGCCAGCCCCCCCCCCCCCATTCCCATTATCTTTCTCAGAAAAATTTATTGCCTCCTTTCATGGCTGTCCTTCACTCAAAGGGCCCCCTCGATGCCCCCTGCAGTCCCTCAGATGCCACCCCGCACTCACCAACAGAGAGGAGGCGCCACGACACAGCTGGGGTGGCGAAGCAGGCAAACACGTCGTCTGTGCAGGAGAAGTGCGTGAGGTGTGGGATGGTCACGGACTGGCCCCGGCACTGGCCCCACATGTAGATGTGGCCACTCTGGGTCTTGGCCGCAGAGGTGTGGGCAGAGTGGCAGGCAGCGACCTCAATCACTCTGCATCGTGAAGAGACACGAGGAGGCCGGTTAGCTGCGGATGGCCATCTCATCCGGGCCCACCGACCCCTCCGCCAGCCTCAGCCTGACCCCAACAGCCTCGCGAGCCCTTCGCTGGACATGCCCAGACACAACACCTTTCCAAATCTACCTCCTAATTAAACCAAAACCCACAACACAGAAGGAAGGACTTCTAAGTGTTTCTTAAAACTCCACCTGTTCAGCGTCTATGAAATGTCCACTACAGCAGGGCCCGTGCCTAGCCTGTACACACCCTACACAGCAGCCGTATACACAGAGTACAGGGGCCGCGCCTGGGGTAGATGTGTGTGGGTGGGGGTGGGGGTGGGGGGGGTCTTGTGTGTGAAGGGGCGCCCAGCAGCCCTCTGAAGAAAGCCAGGGATTCCGGGGGTCAGGGGACACAGGCAAAGGCGGCAAGGGGGGAACCTGTTTTGCTTGACCGCGCCATTTGTTATAAGGGTTTTATTTGTCTCTTCCTTCCCCCAAAAAGGTGAGGAGGAAATGCTTACTAATCGAAAATGTTTCAAAATTAGAAATAAGCCATTGAAAAAGATGTTCCACAAACTCTCATTTAAAAACTGCCTCTTTATTATTATTTTTTTTAAATAACCACTTCATTTCTAGGGGGAAATGAAGAGTCTTGCAGGTAGACGCACCTGCATGCTGGAGATCCCTGAGCCTCCCGTCTTGGGCAGAGGAGTGAGGCCGCCTGAGGCCAGCATAAAAAGCCCCAGGTGACTTGACCATTCCCCAGAGCATCCCTACAGAGACTGCAGAGCTCTGCTCATTTACTGGCAGTCTCCTCTCTATAATAATCCACCAACAAGCAGGAGGGCAACTCCTCAGCTTCCTGCTCGGGCCGCATAGAGTCGGGCCCACGTTTTCTGCTCTGTATCCCTGGCGCTCAGCCCAGCGCCTGCCCCAAAGCAGCGTGGCTGCCCTCCCCGCGTCTCACTTCCGGTCCCTTGGCCCCGTGCTTTCAGCCAGCCCAGCTTCTTTCTGGTAACTCTAATTCCATGCAGCTTGTCACCACAGCCTGGGAGGCTTCCCTGCCTCAGGGGGAGCAGGGTAAGGAACAATAGGCAAACGGCCATGGAAACAGGAGATCAGACAGGATAACTGGGAGGTAAAGTTTAGAAGAGCTCTTTGTGGGAGCAAAAAACTAGAAAGGGGGGGGGGGCACCTATTGCTTGGGGAACATTTTGAGTCAATTATGGCGCATCAGTGTAACGAGATACCCGAGGCAGACTTGGAGAAACCCGGGAAGAAATGCTCTGATGCGGAGCCGAGGGAGCACAACCAGAACAACGGACAGAATAAAATAATGCGGTAACAGCTCTGAAAGACTGAGGGATGCTAACCAACGCCGTGGCCCGGCGGGTGCAGAGGCTGCTGGATGCGTTTTACTGGGTACAATTGTCACAAAGATTTTGTTTTTCTTTTTCTTTTTCTTCCTTTCCAATGGAGTAGGAAGAGGTGGAAAAAAAAGAAAGTGGATTTATATTCACTGAAAAAAAAAGAGCAAATTAAAAGAATGAGGTTCTGAGGCCAGCCCTGCCTCTGCCCAGGCCCAAAGCTGCCACTGCCCACGCCAACAGAATTGACAGTCACGATTCCTTAACACAAATTGTCTGTTTTCCCTGTCAGTCTTAATGGTCTCCAAAGGAAACTGTCATAGGAAACTGCTAAATGCTCACACAACACACCCCAAAACAAGCTTATTATCTTTCAACTAAAACTGCTCCTTTTCCTGAATTTTCCATTTTCTTTGTTTCTTAAACCCTTACTTTCCATCATAGACTCAACACTATATATATTGATTCCAGGGCAGAAGATTGGGAAGGGCTAGGCAATGGCGGTTAAGTGACTTGCCCAGGGTCACATAGCGAGGAGGCATCTAAGACAGAATCCAAATCCAGGCCTCCTGTCTCCAGGCCTGAGTATCCAGTGAGCATTTCCATTTCTCTTGTGGGTTCTCTGTCTCTGCAGGCCCCCAGATTCCTGGGTTTCGGTCTCCACTGCCCACTCACTCACCTCCCCCTCCAGTCTGTCACAAATCTGTCTTCAGGGCAAGTCTAGTCATGTGACCCCACCCATCCCCCAACATTACACGGGACCCAGCTCCATCCCACAGATGCTCTCCTAGCTCAGGGGTAAAACATAAATTCCTTTGTTGGTCACTCTCTAGGCCATTCCACCATCCAATCAAACTGTCCCTCGCCCATACCTCATCTCCTGCCTCCACACTTTTGTACGGGTGCACCATGTCCGCGGGCAACACATCTCTCAGCACTCTAGTCTAAGTTACGAATGACTCCGTGGATGGAGGGAGTTCCCTACACTGACTGAATCACGCATCCAGAGTCCCCACGCCCTCCTGCCCCTCAAAGGCAAGACTATAATCACAAGAGGGAGATTCCCCCCACGGGCCGCCCATCTGCCCCTCCCCTGGGAGCCGCCGCGCCATCACTAGAAAATGCAAGCATTACCTGTCCTTTTCCACGTTGACCAGAGTCGGGTAAGACTGGTTGCTTTTATTGCCGGTGCCCAGCTGGCCGTACGAGTTGGCTCCCCACGCGTACAGCTGGCCTTCGTCCGTCAGCACTAAGGTGTGTGCGTAGCCGCAGACGATCTGCAAAGAGAGAAACGTCGGCTCAGGGCCGCAAACACAGAAGCAAAGCGGGCCTCCTCGGAATGAACCAAAAAGGAAGAGACCTCGTGGCAAAGTCCCCAGCAGCTCTCGAGCTGTGCAGGGCCCACACCTCCACCGCCCATCCCAAATCCAAAGGAAAGAGTGTTCCAACTCCAGCGATTTCATTCTCCTTGGCTACCACTGAAATAAAAGTAAGCCGAGGCAAAGGTCAGTTTGCTGAGAAGTACGATTGTGCCGCCAGTAGAGAGGGTTTCAGCCTCCCACAGAAGCAACGACGACCCCAGAATGCCGGATGGGGAAACAGTAGGACGGGTTACAAAGCCTGAGGCATCGGCGCCGGGAAGAACAACAAACTGTTATACAGTCTAAAGCATCACCGTGGGAGGAACAATCTGAGCGGCTGGGAACTGGGTCTGAGGGGCCGGCCCCTGTTTGAGCGTCCTCACCGACAGGGAGCGAGAGGGGCCCGGCCAGACTCCTTGTTGCTCGCCTGCATCCTTCAAGGACGACAGGCTTTCTGGAGGCCGGAACAGAATAGCGACTAGCAGAAGTGACCTTCCACACTCAACGCAGAGGCCAGGAGGAACTTCCAGGAAGGCCGATTTCCCCAACGTAACTCGAGAAGCGTGAGTCAGGCAGTGACAAAAACGTCAGCAGTGATACAGAATGAAACGAATAGCAAAACAGAATCGACTTGTATTTTCCCAATGTTCACATCTTACTCATTTATAAAAAGATAATTCGGGGTTCATCTATGTCTAGAAAGATTCCCAATATGTGACTCGGCTCCGCAATACTTCCTCAGGGTCTACTCTGCCCAAGGCTGAGAGGTCATGCTGTGCACTGGAAAAGAGGACTTGACTGGTCAAAGCCTTTCAGAGCCATCCAAAGAAGACGAGTTAGTGCTCGCCCTGGGGACGACGCTGCCTCTAGGGGAAACATAGCTATGGGGTATTTGGAAACCCACTTATTCCTTCTAAGCAACAAGGGAAGAACATAACTGGGTTTTTCCAATGCTTTTGGCAACCCTGTAGCTTATAAAGGCAAAAATATTTTTAAAAAAAGGCTGCCCCAATCTTATACCTAGCTAACATGGCGGTGACTCTAGTCAAGAGAGATTATGAAGCAAGAAACTGCTAGAATTAATGGAACACGCATTAAACAGCAGACCGGCATGACAGTCAGGCATACCTGCTGGGTTCAATTCCTGCTTCTGACAAATATAATAGCTAGTTATAGGACCATGCACAAACCTCTTAAATTCTCAATATTCCAATGACTCTCTAAGACTATGTTACAAATGAGTTGTCCATCTGCACCAGTGGAGGGAGTTTCCACACCAGGCAGCTACCACACTGAAGAAAGCACAAGTCCAAACTGAAAAAAAAATATACAAGTCACTATGCCAGCTGCCAAAGATATAAAGACAAAACCAAGGTGGTACCTGACCTCATTCACCAATATGGAAAAAGATCATTGGACAGGGTAGAAAATATTACCAACGTGGGGGTGTAGAGTAGAAATTAAGGAAGGACTTCACGGAGGAGGTGGCACCTGGGCTAGTCCTTGAAGGAAGCAAGGGATTCTCAAAGGCAGAGATCAAGAGCTTCGTTACGGGGACAGCTAATGTTCCAATCTGACTAGAATACTGTGTAAAGGAAAAATGCAAAACAAGTCTAGAAAAGTGGATGGAAAACACCTTCAGGAGAGTTTTAAATACCAGGCTGAGGCGTTTGCATTTGGGCTAAAGATGAAGCCGCCAGCATGTCTGAGCAGAGGAGGGACGTGGCCCAGGCTGGGCGGCTTGAAGATGGGAGGCCAATCAGGCGGCTCTCCTGCGGATCCTGTTCAAAGATGATGAAGGCCTCCCCTGAGGCGGCAGCCACGAGAGTGGAAAGAGCATGCAGAAACCAGGAAGGCCAAATGGCAGACCCGAGCAGCTGCCCGGACAGGCGGGTGAGGGAAGGAGCACTCATGAAGCAGGCCCCGTGCTGGGAGCCCTCCGGGGAGCAGAGGGAGGGGACGTCCTCGGCAGAAACAGCTCAGGACTGAAGCCTGGCAGGAGAGGAGACCCAGCCCCGGCAGGGGCTCACACAAATGGCTCCAGGGGTGAGAGTGCTCAGAACGAGTGACGGGGGCTCTTCGCTGCCCCTTTTGGTTTGAGAGGAAGGCCCCAAGAACAACAGGTTTTGTGGCTGCTATGCTGCGGGAAGACAGTCTGAGCTCTCACTGAACCAGGCAGGATCTCGCCGGGATGAGCCCAGGAGCCTGCAGGGGGCAGGGAAGAGGAACGGTCGCTGCGGGCGTCACACAGTCCCCTAAGGGCGCCGGACAGCTGTGTGGCAGCACAAACTAGTCCTGGGCGCTGCTGTCCGCTATGTGAGAGGCAGACAATAAAGGCCACAGGGCGAGAGAAAGGGATTCGAGGGCGGAGGACGGTGATGACCCGGGACAACGCGGCGCTCTGAAGGACCGCCAGGGCAGCGCCAGGACAAAGAAGAGAATGAAAAGGAGTAAGACAAAGGGAGGGACGGAGTGGAGAGGATGAGGAAGGAGAGGAAGATCAGAGCTCCAGCTCACGGAGGACCTGTACAAGGTTTGCTCATTCCCGGGGGAGGCTGAGCACAGATAGTGGTCTTGGGAGCTGATGAACCGGCAAGGCAGCCTCCATCCTGAAGTCTGAGGACGAGATATGAGATCTCTTTGGGAAGGAGAGCAGACAGGGCGGAGGCTGGGGAGGAAGGAGGAGGCCAGAATGGCACTGAGACCCCGCTATTAGAACCTCGCTTGCTACATGTTGTTTCTTTGCTGTTAGAGGGCTGAGACACGATCCAATGACCATACCTTGTGCACCCGAATGCCTTGTAAAGCGGCTATTCTACAGGGCGTCGCCTGATTGCCGCTGCTGCCCAGTCCGAGCTGCCCGTTTCCATTGTATCCCCAGACGTAAACCTTGAAAGAGACCAAAAAAGTCAACACACATGTAAGTGCCTACTCCAGACACAGTGCTGCTAGGACAGAAGCACAAGCAAAAGCAGTCCATGCCCTCGAGAACGAACAACGTAGTGGAGGAGACAACAGACAAATGATGTAGGAACAGACATTCAGGAAATCGGAGATAACAAACATGAAAGGGCCCAGAAAAGGCTTCTAGCAGAACACGGGACGTTAGCCAAGGAAGCTGGGAGGCAGAGATGGGGAGGGAGAGAATTCAAGGCATGGGATACAGCCAGAGAAAATGCCCAGAGCCAAGCCATGGGAGTGTGCTGTGTGAAGAAGAGCCTGCAGGCCAACATTACGAGAGAACAGAGCATGGGGGGCTGGGGGACAAGACTGGAAAGAGAGGAAGGGGCCAGATGGTACAAAGCTGGGGGATTTGAACCCAGGCTGTAAACTTCTATAAGAAACAACCACCAAAGCCCCAGATGATACAAACCATGCTGTTTGCTGAAGACCTTAATGTAACACAGATAATATGCTTTTTTAAATAAAACAAGTCTCAAACTACCAACATGTTCCACAAAATTAGAAACCTCCTGCTTTACTTACCTCACCACTCTCCACCACAGCCATGGAGCACATCTGGCCACACGCTATGGTGGTGACCATCTTGTTCTGTAAGCAGCCAGTAACTTTTCGAGGAATGGGTTGGTTGGCTGTGGAGCCAGAGCCAACCTGTCCTGAGTTATTATAACCCCAGGCAAACACCTATGGGAGAAGAAAGCAGTCTCTTAACCACACTAGAGCAAGAACTCAAATGAACAATGAAATCTTTGCTAAATAATAGTAATGACACCCTTCTAGAGTCCTTTTACAATCACCGCAACTCCATGAGGTAAATCTTTTATAGATGAGGAAACCAAGGCAAGAATTGAATAAATGACCAGCAAAAGGTCACAAGAAAGCTGATGAAGTGGACTATTCCTAGATCCGGACATCTGATTGCGAGTGTTTTTTAAATTCATTCTCACACACACAAAATGCCATACTGCCTGTCTCTCATATATATAAGTGTATGTCTATGTATGTATGGGTATGTTGATTTAATAAACATCTGATCAGCATTTTCTATTTAAGAAAATTTTGTGTAAAACACCAGAAAATGACATATTTGGCCAAAAACTTTTTCCCACTGAAAAATCCTCTTATATTTATGTATGTCTGTATGTGTCAGTAAAAGACATTTGTTCCTAGTGTTTTTTTGCACTTCACTGTCACAATATAGAAATAATATCAGATAAATCACAAAATATTATAGGTAGTTATGTGGACAAGAGAGATACAGAAGGCACTGTAAGAACTGGATTTTACAATGAAATCTCATGCAAGAAGGAAATGGAACTTTGGCTGCCAACAGGGGATGGGACTGGAACTTCCAACTAACAAAAGCAGATGGACAGTTGGGAAGAAAGTTCTTGTCCCTTCTGAACTGGGAGGGGAAGGAGCAACTTCACTGAGCTTAGCCTGCTATAATCCCTCATTGATATGAAAAGACCCAGATTAGCTATCTTTCCTTATAAATAGTGGACAGACTTTTTCCCTTTAGGGAAGGCAAGAGACTATCCACCTAGAAGATTTTCCTTCAAATCTGTATCTCTATATCAGGAAATTACACCAGCCTGACTCCACAACAGTCTTCTGGGACTTGGGTCCCCAGACCTGAGCCCTTAACCCCTGAAAGGGATTTAGGTTGAAAATAGAATAGGGATTTCCTGTTCCCCTCTTCCCTAACCTATCAATCCTGAATCTCCAACCAATAAATAGATTTTATAACTTACAGAAGAACTAACCATTTCATTCTTCAAATGTACTGAAGGAATCAAGAGAATATGAATCCAGGAAAGCAAACAGAAATCAGGGACTGCAGGGGATTTTCTCTTTACCTTTCAGCTCTGAATATTGATCCAACTTAATCTTTTCTGGGGCAGCTCTGCCTGGGAGAGGAAGTGGTGTGTCTCTTAGAGACCTGTCAAGCTTTGGTTGGTTCCTGATTCCCCTCTAGTACAGTTATCTACCTTATTGTTAAAGTAGAATTAAAGCCTAAGGAATATTAATAGATGAGGAGAAGGATAAGATCAAATCTCAAAGGAAGAATCAGCAGGGGAGACAGGCTGAAGGGACTTAAATGCCAACTTTTAAATCCCTAAATTGTTACTACAACCACATAACCAGTTTTTGGGAGAAAGAAGGATCACAAGAATCTCGTTAATCTTCTTCTTATGGAAAAATAAGAAGATATATACTTAGTGGAGCATTTTTACCTCGCCATCAGATGTCAGTACCAAGGAATGGTGAGATCCACAGGCCACTTCAATGATTTTCCTGTTTCCAATATTGGTAGAGATATGAATGGGTATTAAACCATGATTAGTTGTTCCATTGCCCAACTGGCCATAAGTATTATGGCCCCAGGTATACACTTCTCCTTCTGAAAATTAAAAACACAAACAGAAAAATAAAGTTTCAATGGAAATTATCTTCAACTATATACCACAATGATTTAACAAATGAAATTGAGTTAGAATATCAATTTCCCCAATTTCCCCAGTAATTCCAGACTGCAAAAGATATTAGAAAAATCGAAACTTTGGTTTGCATGCCTAAGAAAAAAGATGAATCTTCAAAGCAGAAAGCTGAGAGGAAGCCTTAAAAAATTGGAGGTCTAATTTCTAGTGATTTTATTTATTTATTTTTTTTGTGAAGAGGAGGTGGGTCCAGATCTATGATTTCATCCAAGTGATAAACTCTTAATTCAACATATCTATGTTATGTAGTCTTAGAAGGATGACTAGGGCACTGAGAAGTTAAATGGCCCCCATGGACTCACAGCTTGTATACATCAGAGGCAACATATGAACCAAGATCTTCTTGACCCAGAGGCCAGCCCTCTACCTACTAGGTAAAGACACAGCAATATGTTATGCTAAATTCCAAATAATACTAAGGCCAACATTAGGCAAGTATTATCAGAAACATCAATAATCATCATCATATTCATTTAATGCTTTATAAATCGCTTTTCTTACAACAACACTGTGAAAAAGATGAGAGTAACTATTTCCTGTGGAGAGCCATCAAGCTCACACTGTCTGACATGGTCACACATGAGTTCCAGAGTTGCAAAGCGACTTTCTGGAAAAATAAGGCACCCACGGAAACCCCCTCTGTGTGACATCTTTCTCTAATGGAATTGTTATGATTATTGTTCCCTCCCCAATACAGGAGAAATAATATGAAAGCAAAGGGTTAACACACCTATATCCCACCTTAATCCCCCCAGATTATTACCCTAAAAGATTACATTCGCAGAATTAAAACCTAAAGATCACTACCCATTATGCCCCTCCTTTCCCTCTTCACAGAGTTACATTCACTCTCATTACAAGCCAGGCAAGCCAAGAACATCAATCATCTTCAAGCCCAGGTTGACAGGACACACTTCGCTGGTTTGTTATGTTACAATAGCCAGAGCAACATCTCCAAGTACCCGAGTGAAACACAAGAAAAATGTCACTTGAAAATTGAGGAAAACCCAAAATCTGGTCTGTTATTAAAATGCCCTCTAACCATGTACCTAACTACAAAATGTTTTGTTATCCATCCCCTAAGTAATTGAGATTGATTGTGAAAGCTGACCAAAAGTAACAATGATTCTCTTTAGGTCAGGGAGAACTAACCTCTAGATCACCCTGTCTAAGTCATTCATCTATAGCAACAATATTTTGTTGACTAGCTCCTTAGACTACGTATCTGTTGTTAAGTACTATGGAAACATGTATGTTGAGAATGAATCTGTGTGCCAAGTAGATGTGTGATCATGAGGGTATAAAATAAAGCCAGGCCTCAGACAAGGCAGAGCAGTTTTTTCTGTGAAACCTGTGCTGCGAGTTGAATGCGAAAGCTGTGTCCTATCCATCATTCCACCGACACCATCCCACCTCCAAGATCCCATCCCCTATGGGAGGCTGGCCCACCCCACAGCAATTTCCATTTTACATATGAGGAAACTGAGGTTCAATTTCTTTGCATACCTATTATGTGATGAAGTAATAGCTAATATCTGATAGAAAGCATAGCCAGCTTTCCTGAGATTATTTTGTTCATAGCGTTCTGGAACTGGAATGGGCCTTTGAGGTCACTTTATCTAGCCTACACACATCTGATGATCAGGAAACCAAAGTGCAAACAAATGAAGTGAGCTGCTGAGTGTCAAATAGGAACTGAAACTAGAACCTACGTCTTCTGACTCTCAGGCCAGCACTACTTCCAGTGTGTATTTCACTCCCTTTAAAGGAATTCATCTTGAGAAGAATGTAAAGAAAGGGGCTTAATGGTAGAGAGAAGCTTTATTCATATTCTTAGAGAGCTATGGAGAGTTGTCTTAGTACTTAGAATGTTGATTTGTTTTCCTAAGAGAGTATTTATATGGATAATATTAAGATTATCTGGCTAATTCTAACACTGTTCAGAGACTGGATTTTAGCCATAACATGTAAAAATTAAATTGTTTAAGAATACAATAAAAAGTAATTTTATTTTCTTTTAAAAAACTCAAATTGGTTACTAGACCACAATAGCCACTTAAAAAGATTCCTCAGGAGAGGAGGTGGGGTATCCCTCCTGTAAATCTGGAGTTAAAAAGAAGTTCTGTTAATGCTGAAAAACAATTTTTACACTGACACTACTTTGTCTTCCGTTCTCAGATCCTGGAGAGGTTAACCCATCATATGTAATAGAAATAATAATCTGTCAAACTATTTCTGGTTGTAATAAATGGGTACACTCTGGCAGTGACTAGAGAGATGTTAGGGGACACCTGAGAGTGCCTATTTGTTATGGAGATAGAAATACTTCTGAGAGATAGACAGATAGAGAGATGCTACTAGAGGGGGATACTCTGGGGTGGCCTATTGATCACTACTGATGGCTAATAGATCAAGATATTTCCTACCCTTCTCCTCCCTTCACCTCCCAGTTTCCACCCACACCCTTCTGCCTCCCTTTCCCCTCCCCTGGTCTTAGTCAGCCACCTTTTAAGAAACTCAGGGGAACTATGAGATTTCAGAGAAATATTCTTTACTCTTCTTTTCTCAAGTAAGGGGGTTTATTGGGAACAACAGGATGAAGAACTCAGGTAAGATAAGGTGAGAGGGATGAGGTTGTCCCTAATCTATAAGGAAGATTAGGAGGATTTTGGGAATGTCAGTCCTGTCACAACTGTGATATAAAAGTCTGTCAGGGAGATGGAGGACAACTGTTAAATCTTCTTTCTTCTTCCAATTACACAAAACCACCATCAAAAGTTAATTTCTTCATAGCCTAATTCCAGAAGCCCTTCCCCCCCCCCCCAAGGGTCCTTCAGCCTGGGACAGAAGCAAACAGGGATCAGTTCTCAGCTTCTTCCCCCTTCAGCCAGAAGCCAAGGAAGACTCTCTCCAAAACCAAGAGAAATAGTTCAAAGCTAGAAATGCCACCTTCTTCTCCACCACTCTGTCAGAACCACCAAAGTCTCTCTCTGCCTAGATCAGAAAAAGCCAGTCTCTCCCTTGGTCAGAAAACCCCAGAGAAGAAGTCTCTTAGTTCATCTCCTCTGGTCAGGCTCCAACTGCCTTTCCTGGGAACATTCCATTTGGAATCTTCACCTTGATTGACAGATCAGGTCCCCAGCTTTCTATCTTGCATGCATGAAAATGTTCTCTTCCTTCATGCCTCTTCAACACATGGAGATAGTGGCCCTGGCCCTGGTGAGTTCTACACCTTGTAACACCCATTCTCTGAGCCTTCATTACTTCAGTCATAAAATGATGGAATCCTTTTCGGCTCTCTGAGATGACTGTGAACCTTATTAATAATATTTAGAAAATGAAACTTTAGAGCCTCATATGATCCTTATGTTCATGAAACTTGACATAGGAGTACTTTCAATCCCTGGCCCTGTGACAAATTAAGTCTGGTATTTCTTGATTTATACTTAACAGAAACAGAAAACCCAACAATTCATGTAGAACTGTATCCAACATTTAATATCTGTTGCTCTCCCACCAGCCCCAATTCCTCTAGCTTAAATAACTCCTACACTCAATTCAATCCTGCAAACAGTTATCAGGCATTTGAAACACCCAAGGCAACATGCTAAGTGCTGGGGATACTAAGACAAAAATGAAGCCATCCCTGCCCTCCAGAGGCTCACATCTGATACTCCTCCATCTCTCTCCCAACTAATTTTCTCATGTTTAGTCCTCTTCATTACTCTTCTGTGTATCCCTTCTAAGTCCTTGTAATGACCATCCTGCCCCCAGAAAAGGGAGAACGGAATGCTTTCCTCCTTTCAGGAGAGGTGAGGGATGGAGGGTGTAGACTACTGAATATCCTCTCAGACAATCTTTTTGTTGGCTTTGCTTCACTATTTTTCTTTGTTATAAGGAAAGGTTCATCACAGGTGGGTTGGGAGACATATCTAGAAATGACTGGTCTCAAAAGCAAAATAATATGCCATGTTACTGGTTATAGTATTTGTTATCCTAACTGCATTTTTAAGGGCCATATTTTGAAAATAAAAATTGGTAAAAACCCTAAAACATATGATCTGAGTAAAAATATCCTCATTCCTATGACAGAGATGATACAATCCTCTTAAAGGGCTGACTTACCTCATCTGACTCATCTCTCAAATTTGGGGAAGTAAAACAGATTTTGTCAAATGCTATTTCTAGGTTTTTCTAAGATTCTGAGGTTAGCAGTCTATTCTGGCCAGTTGTGTAAACAGCTCTAGTGTCTCCAGGAAGTCAGTGAATGGATGCCACTGGGAGGAACAACTCTAAGTGTTTTAAGAGGCCTCCTCCTACCTAAGCAGAAATTACCTTTTCAGATGGACTGCCCTGGTGTACCCTCACCTGCATTCCACTCACGCCCCTCTGTCCTCACAGAAGCACCACAGCTCAGCAGAGGCAGAGCCAACATCTGCCTGCAACTGTTCAAAATATCAACTGTTCCATTCCTAGTCAGGCAAAAGATTTAGAATTTGGGGGCAGGAGGAGCTGGGTGGCTCAGTAGATGGGAGGCCCTGGGTTCAAGTCTGGCCTCAGACACTTCCCAGTTGTATGACCCTGGGCAAGTCCTTGTCCTCACTACTCATCTGCCCTGTTACCATCCACAGTCCTGATTCTAAGACAGAAGATAAGGGTTTAAAGGTGGACACATTGGCTGACCATTGACACAGCACTCACTCCCCGCAGGGGGAACAAGGGATAGAGCAAACACTCAGCGGTGGTGTCTGCACCCATATTACCATCTGTTGCAATGACGACGTGAGGGCCGCTTCCATAGCTCAAGCAGACTATTTTTTTGCCGCATAAGTGATCAATCCGCCGTGGTTCGATGGAGTGCAGAATATCTCCTGTGCCCAAGCAGCCGCTACAGTTGGTGCCGAGCACAAAGACCTGTGGGAAAGCAAACGTCAGCTTCAAGGAGTCTCACGGTGAAAGGTGCATAAAGTAGAAGCAAAGTGTACACAGCAGCTAGAATCGGGGCATGGGGGGGGGGGGGGGGCAGATGAGGGGGATGCCAATCCAAGTGTGATCAATTGCTGCCTGGGTGACCTTGGCTTCCTCATCTGTAAAATGGGGATGGGCTAGATGGTGTCTAAAGCCCGTGTCACTTCTAAGTCTAGGATGTTATTATGATTTCCTTCCTAAAGCATGAGCAAGACCTCATAGAGGAAGCTAAAGATGACTATTACATACCAAATGACAGTTCTCTTCCCCTATACCAGACCTACCTCCGACTCATTTTATCTCAATTCCTACCTCTCCAGGGTCTGGAGATCACCAAAAATGACCTCAGCCAATTAATTACAACATGAAGACTCATGACTGAAAATATGGACAGTGGTGGGTTTGCGCAGAAGATTACCTCATCATTTTCGGTAGAGTACAGAACTTCATTTCCAGCACTGCCAAAGACACAGGCCTGACGAATTAACTTCAATTCATCTGGAGAGCAAAGGGCAAAAATTGGCCACTTCCCCACATCTAACATCTTCAAAGAAGCCAAAAACCCATCCTCTGCTACCTGAGAAGAAAGGAGGAAGAAATGATTAAGAATACTTACGCAGAAGCTGGTTTTTCTTTGCCCCCATAACACTGTTTCCATGACTCTACAATGGCTCCTGCAGCACTGGAGTGACTTTAAAAGGCTTTCTCCCACAGGAGGAACGCTCCCCGCAAACAAAACGCCCACCTGCCTGCCTCACAAAGAGAGCATCAAGACCTTTGGGCAGAATCACACAAATCGGTCTCCTTGTTTTTGCAGCAGATCATTCGAGGCTGGGTATTGGGGAGCAAACTATTTAGCTGTGTTTAAATGTTGAAAAGGCTTTAGACATCGCTCCACTCACCAGGCTGGCTGTGAATACAAACACAGCAGAAGAACACCGTCCCAGAGACAGCCTATATGCCGTGAACTGATGCTTTAGAGTAAAACCAAAGGGGAGGAAAGGTCATAACCAAAATCAGAGCTCAGGAAAAAAAAAAAAAGCAGGCCTGAAGACGATTCCAGGAAAGTCATCCAAAGTTCCAGCTTTCTATTTGAAAGCTCAGAGCTTTTGTTTTCTTCTGACTCAACAGAGCCAACACAAGAGGACACTCTGATCGAATGTCATCAGGTTGCCAGGATCAGCATCCATGGGGAGCCTTCTGAGTCAAGTCAAGGCAGGAAGCACTGATTAAGCACCTGCTATGTGCCACACATTGTGCCTTCTAAGCCCTGAGGATTCAAAGAAAGGCAAACATAGGTCCTGCCCTCAAGGAGGCCACGATCTAATGAGGGAGGCAATACACATAAGACGCTATATAAGTGCTTTAAAAATATCATCTCGTTTGATTCCCACAATAACCCTGAGAGGTGGGCACTATTATTGTCCTCGTTTTGCAATTGAGGAACTGAAGCAGGCAGACAGTAAGTGGCTTGCCCAGGCCAGTACCTGCATGACATCAAACTGTATGAGCTCTATCCAAATGGCACCATCAAGTGGCTTCTACAGAGAATGTTAGCACTAAGGGGAATGGGAAAAGGCTTCTTGCAGAAGGTAAGATTTTAGCAGACTTCAAGGAAGCCAAGAAAGCCAAAAGGTGGGAAATTTAGGAAAGACATAATTCCTGGCAGGAGAGACAGTAAAAATATACTAAGGTGGCTAACAGGAGGCCCAGGACTGTTGATTCAACTCTCTTAAAGTCACAGAATACGACCCAAAGTGAATACAAAAATGGCAGGTCCTTTGGCGGTTTTCCTTCATGCTCAAAGAGGACCAAAAATGAGATCTCCACATCGGGGTCAGACTGGCGAAGGCTCCATCCCGGCCAGCTCCGGCAGAGCCCAAAGGTACACTTGGCCTAGAGATGTCTCTAAATGTGGACATCTATTTCTTCTGAGCAAAAGGGATTCTGCTTTGCTCACAGAACACAGCGCCTTATTTGATGCAGGCAGGCAACAGCAGACAGTCCTGTGCCAGCATCTCCCACCGAGCCCAATCAGTACCCAAGATCTCCAGAGAGGCCTTTAAAGTATCCTTGTCCTGCTTGCTTGGTGCGAGATCTCCATAAAACAGACTCTGAGGCAAACACACATCTGGCATTACAATCCCACAGCAAGCCCATCAGAGTTCCACTCTTTGCAGGAGAGTCTGAAGGCCTGGCAGGGGAGTGCTAGACCGGACCCCATTGTCGGGTCCCTTAGCTTGCCAGGAGACCTATAGAATCTTCCAAAGAGAAGCCATTCCCTTTCCCGATGGGGCTCTGGTGTCCTGTCCAGATTTCCCAGGCACACGATGAGGTCGGCACAGCACTCTGTGGAATATCCATGTGGTGGGTGGCCTCCTACCCCTTCTCTCCCACCCTGGCCATCAGAGCCCCCCAAACACTGAGCTGCCTCGAGCAAGGCATCCCTCAACCTCATCCTCTAGGTGGTCATCCCCAGAAAGTATGCTGCTGAGGGAAATGAGATGAGCCATAGTATTCAACATCTCCCCATTTGCAGGGTCCTTTATGAAGAGGCAAAGACAGATAAGTCAGAGTCAAAGCAAGATGGAATGACCAATTCAACTCAGTGCGAATCCTTCTGTCCCGGGCACCATGCTAGCTGCTAGGCATACAAAGATGGAACAGTCCTTGCCTTCAAGAAGCTTACATTCAACCAAGGAGAAACAACACATAATGAAAAAAGGAAATATTTATATGCAAAACAATTATTGGAAGAGTGAAAAGCTACCAACTGGAGGATCAAGAAAGACCTCATATAGGAAAGGGCACTTGGGAGACCCTGAAAAGGAGCTAAAGGACAGGCAAGGGATGGGAAAAGCATGCCAGGAAGGGGAAGGCAGTCTGTTCAAAGGCATTGAAGTGAATGGCCACTGGCTAAAACAGAGGTGGGGAATGACAGGAAATCAATCTGGAAAGAGGAATAAGTTCAGAGTCAGATCGTGAAGACATTAAATGACAATTTCAAGCCATTCAAGCTTCTTGAGCAAAGGGGTAACTAAGTGGAAAGAAAGGCGCATATAAGAAATACCATCTTTAGGAACTCCGAAGAGCAACAGCATACTCTGTGACGAAGAAAATTTGCTGAGAAAGTCCATCATCATTGCTGACCAAAGTTATCAAGATTTGGGTTGTGGTTCGAGGAGCCCTAAGCATTTACACAGGGTCCTCCTCAAGAGGAAGGTTCTCCATGGCCAGAGACTAGGTGATACACCAGCTTGGATCCCAGGTCCCCAGCAGGCCATTAGGGTACAGAAACAACACCTGGAGTCACCAAGCTGCAGTGAGAAGAACCCAAGACTCTGGCTATGACAGCCAGGAACCTCTCTGGGCTTCATGTTACTCCTCTGTAATAAGGACAAGAGCTCAGCTTGATGAACCCTGAGGTCAGAAATGCAGGACTCTATGACACTAGCCTGAGGGGTGCCTACCCTTACCTGTACATGGGGCTTAGCTTGTCCCCCAACAATTTTCCTGCAGGTTCCCATATGAGGTTTCTTAGAACAGGAATGGGGGGAGGGAGAGGAAGGGAACAACTTTGAACAATGGGATCATTTTGCTACAATCACTGGACATTTAGGCCAATCAACAATTGTGGCTGAGTGATCACAAAGTGCCCTTACTGATCAAAGGGGGGTAGTGCAGAGCCAGCACTGGGAGCTGCTCCCTTCTTCCTCTTCCCAGCACCCTAGGACACTTTTTGCATAATGCAGGCCTCTCACATAATGCAGACCTCAAAGACAGTTTGAATTTGCCCTCTGGGCACTCGGAACCAGGCTTGTGTGGTGGATATCTTTGTCAGTCTAATCATTAGATTAGGCCACATGTAGTCCCCTGAGGCCATTTTATCCAGCAGAAGGGGCACCTCTAATTGGTGGTCAGGGAGAGGAGCACTGTATATGGCAGCGCTCACGTATAGTGCTACTTCCGGTGATGTAATCCTTTGCATGGCACCTGGTTCTGAGCAAAGGATTATGTGGCTGCACACAGCATAGTGAGCAGTGATCTGGGGGGAGGGGAGGCGGTGATGGTCCTGTGCAAGGTGTGACAGGCCCATCACAGCCAGCGCTGCAGCCTCCATTATCCCAGACAGCGTATACAGATTTGTTCATAGTTTTTTTAATAGTCCGGCTCTCCAATGGTCTGAGGGACAGTGAACTGGCCCCCTGTGTAAAAAGTTTGGGGACCCCTGGTTTAATGAAACCAACAGGCCCTCCTTCTCAGGACAAGGCTTTTTAAGTATAAAAAATAAAATACATAGGATTATACTGACATGTACTTGTATTGAAGTACAACTCTCAAAATATTTTTGAAAGTAAAGTCAGATGTCAAGTTAAGAACCCCTATGCCCATGGAATGTAGCAGATCAGAAAGTCAAACTGGGAAGAGAACAGCACCTATCAGACTTGTACCTATAAGTACTTTAGATCCCAATGGCCAGACCACATGATTTTAGAATGGCCAAGCCTTCAAGGTGATAGAACTGGGTTTCAAAGCATATCCCTGGGGCTTTTGATTTTGCTGGGATGGGCTAATAATAGACAATGAGGGCTTTGAGTTCATAAATGTGTGTGCAACAGAAGGGAATACAGGAACCATTATCATAAAATATTATCAATTACTTTTCACACAAGTCTTTGGATGTACAATTTGACTCCTGGAAAACTCTTACCTGGACCACCTGGAATAACCACCCCTCAAATTCTTGAGATTTTAATTTTCTTCAAGTTTACCACCAGCCTCAATCCCATCCCACTAATCATCTCAATCTACCTAAAACTTTGTTTGAGTGGTAGTTGATGTGGCAGGGGCAGCCAAGTTCCGAATTCCAAGAAACTATTCAGTTTCTCAAGGTCCCTGGTATTTCTCGATCATCTTTTCCAAACTATAGAAATGTGCTCTACTCTTCCTACTCATTTGCATTTGTATATAACAATTAACTTAAAAAGGACCCAGGGCTGAGTCCAGGACAATGCCATTTAGTGTTGGCAGCATCAAAGACCCACCTTCAGGTTTCTCACCTGGCATGGCATCTACTCCAACTTGCGTTTGAGCTCTTCTCCCTGCATTTACTCAAACTGGAAGAAGAGGTAAGGGAAATGTAAAGAGAAAGTGGCAAAAGAAGTCTCCATCCATCATGTATATGAACCAGGAAGAGCAATGGCCAAAGAATCCTTTAAGACCTTTCCATAGGCAATTGACCATCTTGATTAGTCAAGTTCTCAATTTAGGTTTTGGAACTAGGGACCTTTGGGGAGCGTGCTAGATTTTTCCACACTTTCAGTTTTCTTGACTTGAATCTGCAAAATGTTTCTTGTCAAGCTCTGTAGTTATCTACCCTGATATCTCTATTAGCCATTCTACTCTCAAACTAAAGGGATGCTTATATAATGGAGAGTTGGCATGTGAGCTAAGGGACATTTGTACATCAAAGGAGGAGTTCTTGAGTCTCATAGCATGTTAATGTTCATTGGACATCAGCTGGTTGCTCAAATTTAGTCATGAGGCACAGCAGAGGCAATCAAGTGCCCTGGCTGACTGCACTGACAGGGACAAGATGGGGATGTTGACCCTCCAAATAGTCTAAGCTTGCTTCCTGCCACTGTATTCAGAGATCATTTCAGTGTGGAATTCTTTGGAATGAGTTTCTGCAAGGCAAGGAATAAGTGATCTTCTAGGCATAGTCATTTCTCAAGGAATTTCAACTGCTCGGTTCACAGAGGAAAACCCATTCTTACTACTGTCAACAGTCAGGAACCAACATGTAATGACATTTACTTGGTCACAAATTACTGCAGAATTCTGGCATGGAGTGCAGCCCTTTCTGAAGACAAGGGATTACAGCCTAAACACACCAATTTGTCCAAAACAACCGAGGATGGGCAGTGGGACTTAAAAGAGAATAAGTCTAGGCACCCAGGCACCCAGGACCAGTGAATAGCATCCAGGGCAGTCCCTTGAGCACAGAACACCTACACCAGAACAGTTTACTACAGCAGTGGGCAAAGGGAGCTCTCAATTTTCAACATGTAGATCACCACAGGCCAATTGCTATATGGTCCCAAAGCAGAAGGGCTTCAGCTTAACCCTTCTGATACATCTGGGCACCTGCCCAGTAAATGCAAATGACAGTCATTTTAATGACAGCCTAAGCAAGTCACAATTCATTATGCTGTGAATTCCCCAAGGGCAGGGCCTGCCTTTTACCTCCTTGGGTGTTCCCAGGTCTTTATTTAGCACAGGATCTGGCACATAGTAAATATTTATTGACCAATTAATCAAGATAAATCTTTTATTTTTAAAAATCAGAGAAAAATAATTTTTATTTCTTATCCTCAGATTTAAATTATCTGAACCATTGTAAATCCAGTAAAGAGGCTTCTGGTGAAGAGTATACCAATTCAGAGAATAAGTGTTCTTCAACTTTGTCTACGGCACTAAAATATAAGTGATATCTAGTCACGAAGCTGAAATGGGACTTGAACACATGCCATGCTGATACTGAGGCCAGCCTTAATGGATCTCTTTACCTCATTTTTCTCCTCTCCTCCACATGACTATAAATGTGATAGTAATAGAACACAGCTCTGACCACATCTTGTTCAAGAAACTCCAAAACTGGCTCCCAAATGTCTCTAGGATGAAATGTAAATTCCATTGTTTGGCATTTAATCCCTTCACAATTTGACTCTGACTTTCTTTTCCAAGTTTATAATATGTTACTCACTTACATAAATGCTACAGTCCAGGAAGCCACACTCACCTCCTTCCTGTTCTCTGTCTAGGTTACTCCATCCACACGTGCCAGAGGAGGCGCTCAGGGTGTAGGCACGCACACCATCACCCCAGCACAGAGTTCACCAGAATTCCTTATGAGTAAGCCAGAGGGTCGCAGAGCAAGGCTGCTTCCCTCCCCCTCTCCACTCACCTGAGGACATCACGCCCACCTCCACCCCCCCAAAAAAAGGTTCACCATCACAGTCCTGGACAGGCTGCACAGGCTGCACCATTTATCCTCTGGTTCTACTCCAAACTCTCTCTCTCTGTGTTTCTAAACCACCAGAAGTACTCTGTACTTATTCTGTACATGTATTTTGTATTTGTATCTATACAGTGGAATGCGTAAGATATGGAGAACAAGTGAGTCTGGTACTGTATATCTTAAAAACTGCTCAGACTGTACTTTAGAAGATCTGATTAAGCTATTCTACATTTTTAACAATGGAGGTACTTGATCAGGAATGTATTGAGAACTTTTAAAATTACTCCACCCTACTCAGACAGTGCCTTAGGGGAAGATAAAGTTGCAAACTCCTGATTGAACAATGAAAAGTCCCCAACTCATATCTTATAGTAAAGCTAGAACCTTAAGCTAGGTGGTTTATTTTTAGATCTAATACAAAAGGGTGCTAAGTACCTATAAAGGTTAAATTAGTACCTAAAAGGTCAAGCAACTTACAAAAGGCAAGCTTAACAAAAGAGGTGTGAAGTACTCAGAAGATATAATCTAACCAGAGAAGGTGAGAACCAAAGAAGATGAGAACTAAGAATGGGCAGTCCTGGGAAAAAGCATCTACTGTGATTGGTAGATATGAAAATTTAGGGGAGGTGACATAAGAGAAAATTTCTTTAAAAGGAGAAGTCAGTTCAGGTAATGCAGTTTGCATTGGAAGTCAGTTCGGAATTGAGTTAGAGTTCGGTAGTGGGAGTTTGGAGTTGAAGTGGAGGACTGGAGCTTGCTTGGAGATGATCTTCTGGTGAGTGATAAAGACTGACTTGCTCTCCCTTAGGCTCAGAATCCCAGATGACTTGGGTATTTTCATATTTGGGAATTTCCCATGGCGACCACTTATTTTAGATTTTAAGTCAAAACACTAAAAATTATTTTTACCAGTTTGGCCAAAACCTTTAAGCTTTGGCCTTTACAATTTTTAACATTTAAAGTACCCAAGAAGACCAGCTCAGATGCCACCTCTGACACCTCACAGGGACCCTGGGCAAGTCCATGAATTGCTCCAGTTACAGATCAAGTGCAGATGCCAATGAAATCACAGACCTGGACCAAGAAAAGGCAAACCTCAATATTTCATATTTCCCATTTACTTCTCTTTGCTCCTATTGATTCCCTTTGCTCGTGAGAGAAGTTAAGCTCCTTATGGGCGAGGACTATTTCAATTTTGGCAGCATCCCTGAAACCTAGCACGGTGCCGAGCATAAATATTATGAAAGGTTCTTAATAAATGTTTGCTGACTTGATTTGCCGTAACAGTCACTTATGTGTTGAATAGGAATGCATGTATGAATGGAGGACAGATTGCAATACGCATTATTAGAAGGAATACACACATTACTGACATAACAGAACCATTTAGGCATATGAGTAATGCAGAAATGATGTGGATAGAAGTTTTATGGGTTCTTGTTAAAAAACTAAGCTAAAAATTGCTATAAGAAATGAGAGGAAAATAATGATAGTCAATGAAAGAATATAGAATTTAGTATCAAATTAGTTCCTGATGACAGCTCATCAAAAAGACAAGAAACTATGTAGTTATATGCTTTTTCACACATGGCTAATGGTGGCTAAGATGAACTAAAATTCAAGAGCAATAGCTGGTCAAGTTTCAACATACTTGCTATGTTTTCAGAGATATGACTTGTCCTATAACAAGGTCAAATGGTAATAATAAAGGTGTGTTACTTATTTGTTTGTTTTTAAATTCTTACTTCCATCTTAGAATGAATGAAATACTATGTATTGGTTCTAAGACGGAATAGTGGTAAGGGCTAGGCAATAGAGATTAAGTGACTAGCCCAGGGTCACACAGGTAGGGAGTGTCTGAGGCTAGATTTGAAAAACTGTCTCTAAATCTGGCTCTCAATCCACTGAGCCACCTAGATGTACCATGAAGCTATGTTATGACAGAATTGTATTATATTAATGGAAAAATGTATAGATCCATTGCTGTTAATTTATTTGAAAGCAATAAGAACACTAAGCTTTACTGAAAGAAATTAAACAACATAGCAAACATGCCTCAAGGGAGCAGAATGTTCTGTCTAACCTGGGCACTTGCTCCAGAAGAAAGAGAATGCTTGGCTTCCATGTGGCCTTGGTTCTTTGCAATCCCTGAAGGAAAAATGCATAGTAAAAATCAGCACCCTTCATGTTTCATGGAACCTATTAGACCAAAACCATGCCATTCTTAGCTAAAAGAACTGAGTGGAATTCAGCTCAAAAATGGAAGAGAGATGAGCAAGAAGCTAGAAGGAAAATATCAGTTTGGGGTAAGGTACTTCAAGGTTGAAATGCAGGGACTATGAGTATTCTGGAACTACTCTCTGGTCCCTCAAAGAAATCCTCATTATATACTTGAAGAAAGTTTGCACTTTCCTTATGAACTTCAAGGAGCATTGTTTTTCTCTCTGAGAGGAGACATGGTGGGCTCTAGGGACAAGGTCTATTTTCAAACCCACGGAATATATTGATTTGTTTCACTTGACTATGGAGTGGGTGAGGTAAAGTCATTATAAAGTGGCTGTGGTTTTTTTAAAAGGAAAAAGACATCAATAAGATATTTTAAAAGAATTTTTTTTAAAACAGCATTGAGTCCTATGAAAAAACTAGAACAAAGATTTTGCATTTCAGATTCATCTTTCAATGGACAAAGAAAATAAATTTCACACCTTGATGAACTATTATTGTCATCATTATGATATCCTATGCAACTGGAAAGTCTAATGAGTTCTCAACTTTATTGAGACAGGTTTTGTCGAGTTAGAAAATAAAGATGTAATGAATGAAAATGACAAATGAGTAGCAATGACCATAATGGATAATATGATCTGAAACAGCATCCTATCCCATATCCAAAATTCCTTCTCCCAATATCTTGGGCAATTAGATAAATAGGTCTTATTGGAAAATACTCATAATTTACATAATGAAAAATACAGTTAAGACTCTGGCCCCACACTTACAGGTGAAATAAGCGAAACATTAGTTATTACTCTCTAAAAGACAGGATTATGACAACTTACCAATATTGGTTTCCTAATATAGTAAGTTGTGTCCAATTAACTGGCTTATAGTCTAAATTTTAAATTCCAAAGTCAGAAAATTCAATATGACAAATCCCACAACAGTTAGAACTCCATTTGCAATATAATATATTGTAATATAAATACATCAGAATATTTAATAAATGGATTACTAACCTAAAGAAATATATATTCTGGCAGTATCTCTGCAAAACATGCATTACCTTTGAGACACTACTTGGTTTCTTCAGCTGAAAAAGAGGAATCTTGGAATTTAAGGTATGATGACATATCAAGTCTCATCATTGCTATTACTGAGCTAAAGTATTTTAAATGAATTGAAGCCATTATTCCTACTTTATGCATAAAAGCCCAAGTAAGGCCTTTTTCCTTTAAAAAGCATCCTTTAGAATTGCCTACTATTGACACTTATAGAGCTTTCTTATGACAATATTTTGTCTATAATTTCTACAGTATGGGCAAGCTATCCACTGATGCAACACAAAATCCCTCCATGTTTCATAGCTAATTTAAAATTTTTGTTTTTATTCTGAACTTACCAAATATCAAATAAAATGGATGTTTCCACATATTAGACCCATGACTGCAAATCTGTGATAGGTACAACTTACTTTTTAAATTATATCATAAATTCAACTTGTTGCTTTCAAAGTTGTCCTGCTTGCTTCGTTCTGGCCTTCCTTCGATTCAGAAAATAGTTTTGTGATGACAGAAATAAGGTAGACAGAGGTTTAAAATTTCTGAGCTTTCCCCATTTATCCACAGACCATACCAACCAGCTAACAAAGTGAGTAGAAATGGCTGCAATTCTGCCCATGGGAGGGATGACCTAGGTGTGTCTTCTTCCTTCACTGTTGGGTTTCCCCAGCAAAGGCAGCCGATCCCAATGGCCAGACATGATCATGGGAAGGTGGGATGAGGTGCCTCGGCTTCCCCCATTCAGAAAATGGGAACAATCCTACACACACACACACACACACACAAACACACCCCAGTGGACCAGTGAAGTGATAAAAGGTAGATAACAGTACAGTGAAGATACAAATTACAATTATAGAATTGAGATTCAAATGACCCAAATAAAGAGTAGAAGGTAATTCTAGGTGGCTGACTCACCATGGGGTCTGTAGTCAGGAAGACCCAAGTTCAAATCCCACCTCAGACACTCTAGCTATGAGGCCCTGGGCAAATCAACTTGACAGGTTTGCAAACCACTCCAGTATCTCTGCCAAGAAAACACCATGGAAGGTACTGACATGCCACAATCCACAGGGCCAAAAGTGGAAGAATAAACAACAATAATTACGAAACAAAAGCTTGACCTTTATGGAATTTTCTCTGGAATGTAGGTTAGGGACAGTTACAGGAGTAAGAAGTTTAGACTCCCATGGAGAGAAGAGAATATTAAAATCTATAGCAGTTTAAGTCTTAAAAAATAGAATTAAATTTAATTTACAATTTTATAGTCTTCATGCTCTGGCATACCAAAAAATAAAAATAAATAAATAATGGAAATAATCCTTTGGTCAGCATCCTGGGGATGAATTCTGTCTCTTGCATGATTGAGTTTTGAGGAATGGATCTATCACTGGGCCCATACAAGAAGCCTTTTTGTGCTGATAGGACAAGACTTCTGGTCCCTTGTCACTGGCTCTGATAATCCAGGCTCGCCTTCACCATGGGAAAATCTAGGAGGAGGCTTTGATGGAAACTTATGCCACGAGGACGGAGACTATGCCCTAACCCTAAAACAGTCAATCTCTGTGCAAGTTCTGGATCCCCTTCTGCAACATGCGTTGGTGCTCGGGTTTACCCTGGGTTCTAACTCTGTTCCTACTACCTAGATTGACCCACACCTCCCCTGCAGGGACTTGGTCTTGCCCAGCTTCTCTTCCTGTCTTTGCACTTTTTAGATCCACTCCTACTTCTTCATGTGGTACAACAAACATGGTAGCTACAAAGTCACTGATGGAAAAAATACTTTATGGAAATTGTGACAGATCTTTTCCATTTTCGATTTGTTCATCATTCTCCTTCCAATTTCATTCTTTGAAACTTTAGGGACTATTTGGTTTAATTGGTTTTCTCTCCAGGCTTTTTGAAACCTTGTTTTTTTTTCCCCCTTTTCTGCTTCTTGCTCTTTTATGAGATGATAGCATTCATCACCTTCCACCATCTTCCTGGGTATGATTTTATAAACATGTTTAAATTCTAAACTGGTATTTACATTGGTTGCCATATCTTCACTTGGCAAAGAGACCAAACATGTGCTGACAAAGGAAGTTTCTTGGCACTTTTGGTCTTCCAGTTGTTGCACCAATTTAGATGAATAATAATAGCTAACATTTATATGAAGCCTACTATGTGCCAGGCACTGTACTAAGTCCATTATAATTATCATCTTATTTGATCCTCTTAAAAACCCTGCGTAGATGCTATTATTATCCCCATTTTACAAATGAAGAAACTGAGACAAAGGATAAATGACTTGCCTAGAGTCTCTTAGCTAATAAATGTTTGAAGATGGATTTGAACTCAGATCTTACTGACTCTTGCCCCAAACTCTACGCACTGTGCTACCTAACTGCCCCAAGATTCACTAAACATCCTTAGAAAATGGTGATAGCCTGTTATTCTATCCATTTCTCATTTTTCAGCATTAACAGCTTAGATATGTCTTATAGATTGGAATGGAGATATCTCAATTTATGCTGTTTCTTTTTTTGCGATTTTTCCTCTATTTTGTTATTAATTTTGATCTATGCTCCAACAAGTCCAACAATGTGATCACAGACAGACAAAAGACTCATCAATAACAGAAATCAGGATGGCTGTACAGAGTCAGCATCATTCTGCGATGTTATGTGAGGCTCACCGCACCGCAGCCTCCAACCTGTGGGCTGGAAGCAATGTGGCAAAGTCTGTAGGGAAAGGGGATCGGCTCCCAAAGCAGACACTGAGTTAATTCAGGTTCTGTGCGCATTAACACTACACCTTGGAGAAAGTTCTCTCTCTCTCTGATCCTGGTGCTCCCTGTTGTGAGACTCGTCAATGTTCTCCAAGGCATGTCCAAATTCTTTCATCTGACACTCTAGAACCTCTGAGCACTGGACCCAGCCAGCCAGTCTGGCTTTATCTCCTACTCCTCCCCAACCAGCGCACTATTCTGGAGTTAGTCCCGCACCCTGGAGGGCAGACGGATGGCAGAGTAGAAAGGGTGCTGGGCCTGGAGTCAGGAAGACGCCTCTTCTGATACTTACCTGTGACCGTGGGCAAGTCATTTCATTTTGCTCCAGTTTCCTAAAATGATCTGGAGAAGAAAATGGCAAATCTCTCCAGTATCTTTGCCAAGAAAAGTCCAAATGGGGTCAACAAAGAGTTGGAGACAATCGAAAACAACTGAACAACATTTCAACCTTGACACATTTGCTCCTAATATTCTCCGTCCCCAGAATGAACCCTATGTCAATCTCCGCATGAACGCCTGTCACATCCTGTTAACTGTAGGGTGTGAGTGCTAAAAGATACCAGACATCAAGGTCAATCTACTCATTCTGCACAGGAGGAAGCCAAGGCCCGGACAAGGGAAATGGCTTTAAAATGGCACCCCTGGAAGCCAGCAGAGCCAGGCCCCAGAGGCCGGGTACGAGGACCCCATATCTTAAGTGTTTACTATGCCACCAACCTTAGTATATTTTAAAACATAATTCTGAGAAGGGACCCAGAGCTTTCACCAGACTGCCAAAGGGGTCCATGGCACGAGAGAGGTTAAGAATCCGTCTCTTAACAGGTCTCAATCCATCATAAGCACATGCAGTGAATAAATTGGTGTGACACACATCTGTGCTATATTTAAAAAAACGCAACACATTAAAATAGGAGTTCTAGTGGATTTGAAAGACAGAATCCAAATTTTTTTTTCAGTATTTACTACTGAATTTACTACTGAATTTTACCCTGACATACCTGAATACTTCTAAAGCCTTAGGGTCTAGCGTCCATCCATTCGTGATCTTGTGCTTTCTCCGCCTTTGTGAAGTTTTCGTCCCAATCAAGGTGAATGTGGCTGAAAACACTGTGAGAGTAGGGAAAAAAGTGTTACTCACAATTTCAACAAATGAAACTGGGAAAGTGTAGCATCCCAAGCATATTCACATCTATGAACTATAATGACTGTATGGCGACCGTGTCTCCAAGCATAAGGTTTTACCGATGAGGCTTGTGACTGTAACCTTGAACTGGCCATGAGGCCCTTGGCTAAGACAAACTCATTAACATGCTCGGACTCAATTCCCCGGGAAAGCGCGGGTTTGCAATGTACACGCCCAAAGGTGTTCCCTCTACCTTGCCACCCAATCTTAAGTGTCTATACTTTGTGATGTGGTTACTACGTGCTTGGGAGTACCGCCCAAGCAGGACAGGATTAAATTCAGAGGCAAACCCATGAACTTCCTCTTGGCCTTTCTCCCTTCCATGGAGCTCCACTGGGCTCCTTATTGACTATGTCTCTCTCTCCTCTTAACCTTCTCCTTCCCCAAGGCTGTAACCATCTCTCCTGATTCCCTATCTTAATCTCCTCCTCCACCTCGTGTTCCTTTGTACTCATACTTTCCTATCAAAGGGAGTATCATAGGGACTGCCTGCCCTATTCAAACACTGGCTTGTCTTTCATTTCCACCCTGGTTCTCTGTTCCTATCTCTCCTCGGGTCCCATCACAAAGGGGAGCCCCTTCCCTCGTGGGACCCTGCTGGTCAGGGAAGTCCATTAGGGAAAACCCCACAGAAAGCTAGTTACAAGGTCTAAATGCAAATCCATTTACTAAAATGACAGCATGGACTGGAACTCATAATTAATACAGAATTTGAATGCAAAAAATACAAAAAAGCCTTTTTTATAATCCTGCAAAAGACCAAAACCTCATAACAATTACCTTGCTTTAACATAAATTTCAGGGAAAATCTATGAATACATGAGAGTCCAAAAAATGTTTATGTGTGTATATGTATGAAAAACTTTCTTCATGTTTTCTTCTATACCTTGAAAAAAGTTCATGTAATCCCACATACATATATATCTACACATACACACATCTATACATACACACACATATATACTACACTTTTAAGAAAGCTGGGCATTTTAATATCAAACATCCAAGTTTGGCTTGCAAGTTTATTCAATGTATTTTGATTTTATGTGTTAACTGCCACTGAAGCCCAATTGTGAGCCCTCCACGAGATATTGATTCTCAAAGGGTAGGCCAAGGTCTGGCAGGTCCTAGCAGGCAGGAAAGGCAAGTGTCGGCTTCTTTCTGCTCTCTGGGGTTCACTGGCTAACTTTGGAGTTATTTCACCTGAAGTCTGACCATGGGCTGATAAGATTTTCTCAGCTACAGTTCCTGAATAAAACATGGAAAAGTTGCCATTTACTTTGGTGGGAGAAGTATCCCCAATGATGAAATCATAGATTCTTAAAATATTAAAGTATGGCTGTTAAACCATGATGGAGTTTTCAAATTGTTTATTATAATTAGGGTATCTTGATTATTACTATTATTTACTATGACCTAGCTTTTAAGGTCACTGTACTTGCAAATAAAAACACTATGCTCCAAGTCATTTTAAAGTTTCTTCAAAAGAGGAATGTCAAACATGTAATATCCAAAAGAATTGCTCACTGGCTATTAGAGGGGGATGGGAGGAGGGGAGGGAAAGATCTTGAATCATGTAACCATGGAAAAATATTCTAAATTAAATAAATAAATAAACTTGATTTAAAAAAAGGAATGTCAAGTTTTACAAGTTGGGAATTATAGGTATGGAACACTGCATATAAAAATCAGATTTTTTTCAAAAAGTTGCTTAGGTTTGCTGAAATTATTTTTTTCTTCTTTGTTATAAAAAGACTGTTCCTTGGGAGGGGGAAGAAGAAGGGATACATTGGGAATTGTAGATGATATAACCCAAAACGTATCACTAAAAAGTATGATTTTTGTTTTTAATTATGCAGAAAGAGACAGTGCAGTACAGTAGACAGAGCATAATACTTGGAGTCAGGCACGTCCTAGCTGTGTGGCCCCAGACAGGTCCCTGAACCTGTCAGTGTCTTGGGAAACTTTTTAAGATTTATAAAGTGCAAAGAAGCTGCTGATCTGCCTTAGTAGAGAAGGTTTCTCCCCAAGTGCTCCTTACAATAATGAAACAATAATTATAAAAAATTATACAACCTACCTTCTAAGGTTTTGTGATAAAAATGCTTTGGACTTCACCTTTGCTAGGTAACTATATTATTAAAACATGATACATGAGATGTTGGACGCAAGGTCTCAATTTCCTCATTCACAAAATAGCTTACATCTATTGCAGTCCTTTGAGGACAGAGGCTATATTGCTTTTCATTTTTAAGTGAAATTTAAAATTTCACAGCCAAACATTATGCCTTGCAATTAATAAAGATCTGTTGAATTGAGGGGGGTATTTATTTTTCAATTTACAAAATGGTCCTCACAAGGCCTATGAGGAAGATCATAACAATATTATCATAACCTTAAAACTTATGTATACAGTGCTCTAAAATTCAGAAAGTACATTCTATGCAATAGCTCTCTGAGGTAGAGAGTATAAAATACTCTTATTCTTGTTTTCCAGATGAGGAAACTAGGTCTCAGAGGAGCTAAACAGCTTGCCCAGTGTCACACTGCCAATAACAGGGGAGCCAAGACGATGAACGATGAAGCAGAGCTTTTGACTCCAAGCTCAGGGCCCTTCACCATACTCTAAGCCAGGCAAGCCGCTCCATGTCCTCATCGCTCCATGTAATTTGAGGTTGTTACACTAGATCGGTGGTTCTCAAAATTTTTGCTCACAGCACAGTTCCTTGACAGGGGTGGGTTTTGGCACATTCCTGGTCACACAGTTATAAGTGAGTAGTTCTATACAAATCCCCATACTCTTAACCAGAACTCACTGAGAACTGAACTAAATAATCTTGGTGACTCCTTCCAACTTTTAATCTATGGATCCCTGAGTACTGGGATCCCTTTCTTCTCTGAAATTTGATGACATACATGCAAAGAGCATTTCAACCAGAGAAAATGAGGGAAAAAAATTTTTTTTCAGTTATTCCATTTTCCAAACTATTTCAGATTGGATGCAAGTTTTACCAAGAATTATTTTAATTGGCAAGCAAAGAATGTGTATGTGTGAGAGAAAGAAAGAGAGAGACAAACAAAGAGAAAGTCAGAGAAGAGACAGAGAAACAAAGAGAAAGAGACAGAAGGGGGAGAAAGGGAAAAAGAGACAGAGAAAGAGAGAAAATTGAAACTCCCTGCATTTGGAGTCCAAGAAGCTACTTTCAAATCCCACTCTCCTCCTTTATAAGACTTTGGCCAAGCCACTTCGTTTTCATCTGGCAGTGCCTAAGCCAAAAGTCAAACTCAAGTCTCATGACTTCAAATTCCAACCTCTCCTTGATACAGAGAATTTTACTACAAGACATTTTCCATTCTGGGTCAGTCATACCAGATGTTTAGATTCTGTTTGCAGTCTGATAAGAAATGTGAATTTTATCTCTAACATGAAGGTGATCTTTAAAATGATCTTTAAAATGCCGTAAGTTTGTAAATTCCATGATTTTGTTTTCTTCCATGAATAAATGATAATCAATCCAGTAAGGAATATGTGATGAATAGAGTAATAATGAAAGAAGCATGCAGTTATAAGTTATAAAAAGATGCTGGGATTTTCATGCACCAGTCTTCAAATTTACCCATATAAAATTTATGTTAAGTCCATCTGAAATGTAATCTATTGGAAAAAACTTTCAACAAGAAATCAGAATACTAGTTCATTTTCCTGGTACTAAATGAATGTTGAATAATGATTATAGCAGTAACCAATACAGAAGAATATTATATAAATAACAATGCTTTTATTTTTATCTGTAAAATTGGAAAGTAGCATCAATGCCACAGAAAATGAGAATAAGATAATATAGGTGAAATATTTAGCATTTTATTGAAGAAAGATCAGGGGATATGGAGTCAGAAAATCTAAATTCAAATCTCAAATTTGTGACTTCAAAGGATAGTCATTTGTTAAATTCCATACTTTAACACATTTCAGCAAGCATTTATTAAGGGTTTATAAACTATGTGTTAGGCACTGTGCTAATAAGCATTGGATATACAAAAAAGGCAAAAACAGCCTCTGTTTTCATAATACTCTATTGGGGATAACAATATATACATAAATAAATACAGGCAAAAATAAATAAAGGCAGAACAGATGAAAGGGAATCCTAGAGGCACTAAAAGCTGGGGGAAAACTAGGAGAGGCTTTCTGCTAGAGTTGAGTCTTGAAAGAAGCTCAAGATTCTACAATGGAGAGGTGAGGCCTTAAGGCACAGTTTGTAAAAGTACAGAGCTACAGAGAGGAGCAGAGTATAATATGTGAGGAACAGAAAGGAGGGCAGCATGGCCACAATGCAGAGAAGAGAAAGGAAGAGAAAAAGCATTTAAATAGCACTTACTATGTGCCAGGCACTGTGCTAAGTGCTTTACAATTCTTATATCATTCAACCCTCCCAACAACCCTGGGAGGTAGATGCAATTATTATCTTTACTTTACAGATGAGGAAACTGAGACAAACAGATTAAGTGACTTACCCAGGCTCACACAGCTAGTAAGCGTCTAAAGCCAGTTCTGAGGTCAGGTCTTTTTGACTTGAGGCCCAGTGTTCTAGCCACTGTACTCCTAACTGTGAGACGACCTCTAAGACCCATTCCAGCTCTGAATATGTGATTTTATGATTCTAATTGAATAGATAATGCTAAATAAATAGGCAACTGGTTAATTTATCATATTAAAATGGCACTAAATTTTTCCCCTTTTTCCTGATTCATTTTAAGGAAAAAAAATGCTTCAGAAATACTGCAGTTTGACAGACTGTAAGACAGCTTGCACAATCACTTTTTACATAAGGCAAGAATGGCATTTTTGTGGACAAGATAGTTAAGTACCATCTCCATTCCCCATCCCCTGCCTCCACCCAATCCATCCCAAGGCTCCAACTCCAGTACCACTTATCAAATCCCCTTTGTAATGCTAGTGCCACAGGACTGGCTCACTAACAAGATAAGCTACACAGCATCTGAATTGTTCAAGAAAACCATTCACTCCCAAAGCATATAGAGTACAGCCAACATCTGAATATTACAACTGGGGCGCTCCAAAGAGCACTCTGGCTCTGCAAGACCCTGTATGACCCCCCTTAGCCCGCCCCAGCGGCCTTTTCACACCTGCTTTCTCCCCGGATTCAAATCTATGTAATAAGAGGCCAGTTAGGATGGAATTCTATAGGCCTGACCCATGCCCGGCCACACCAAACCCAGCTAAGAGAAAGGTGGGCTGAGGCAGATCTGTCCTTTGAGCCTGGGAAGAAAGGAACCTCTGATCTCCAGGCCTGGAGGCCCCCTCAGAAGCTTCACAGCCCCCCCCCCCCATGTCCCCTGAGGTCTCGCACACAGGTCCAAGGAGAGCAATCCCTGCAAGGATCATGACTCCTCCGATTGTGCTCCAAACAAGGGACGTCCAATTCAGGCTTGCTCGCAGGGCAGAAGCCGCCCTGGGCTCACACATACTTTTTGGGGATACTCCTGTCCCACTGGTGTGTTAGTAAATGGGCCCGGCGAATCACAGTCCTAAGATAAAGTTCTGTTCAAGAAACTCCACAGAGCCAGGTCACTGGGGCCCATAACAGGGCTGCTGCCAAACATCTCTGCTTTTTCCTTTCTTTTTCTTTTTTGGCCAGACCTGGGGCTTCATTGGTTTCAAAAACGGGCTCCTACTATACAATTCTAGTTCTAAAAGAGTTGCCTAGGACATGCAGACATGGCCAGGCCAATAGATGCAGGAGGGGCAAGGTTTTAAAGCTGGGTCTTCCTGAATCTGAGGCCAACTCTATCTAATCTTTCTTTTTAAGTAAATATGCCCTGAATAAACAGTAGGTCAGATTCTCCAATAATCCCTCTGGCCTGACTGGCTATGGGTAACTGGGTCTCAATGTGGGAAATAGATGATCCTCCATATACATTAGAATGGCAGCACAGATGGGACCAATGGGACAATGGGACCAATAAGCCAGAAAGCTAGACGTTTTCTTTGATCCTTACAACCTATCAAAATGCTACAAAATATTAATTACATGCAAGAGGTAAAGTAATTGCAGCCGACTCCACAACCTGAGACACCAAGAACTCTTAGCAAGATGCCCTGATGAATCTGTAGCAGCAAAGGCCAATTCTCACCACTAACAGGCTCCCTCAGCACCTTCTGACCTACCAGTCCATATGTTTTGGGGTGACACGCCAGAAAACCCTGGGGCTTGTGGTCTGGGATCCACTCAGCAATTTCCTTGTTGCAATTCTCAGTCTTGGCCAATACATACCCTGCTTCTGCCCTCACTCACCTCACCATTCAGGGGTAACAAGCAACAGAATTCCACTCTGATTTGCCCCCTCCTCTTATTAGTAGGTGAAAGCAGAGGAAAGTGGAAGTTTGTTTTTGCCTAGGGGGGCAACAATGCCCAGCCAGAGAACTAAGGAAGAGAGGAAGCTGGGGTAGAACACCAGCACGTGTGTATGGAAATGGGATTGGGGGGGAGGGGGGGAGGTCCAGTAAGCCTGAAAGAAAAGTTCAGCTCTATCCCCCCAGAAGTTGTCTGGGATGGGTCTAAGGCCAGTAAAAATTGAGTTCCCTTGCATGGAAAGAAGCTGAGGCAGTGTTAAAGTCTAGCCCTTAGGGGATCTGCCATCAAAAGGGAAAGAGTGCCAATGTGAGCAACAGGGAAATTATAAGGAAAAAAAGACTGAAATTATCAAGGTTCTCAGGAAGAAGAAACTCAGTTGAAAACCTTGAATACAAGCATATATGACAACATGGAAAATATTAACAACAGAAATGAAGATGACCTCCAAGACACCTAAACAAGTACAAGCATTTCTGAATAAATATTGTAAGACAAAGGAAAATGAATTGGCACTTGATGAGGAACAGGACCTTGTAGATTTTGAAGTTGAAAGGTCTAAGACAGAAATAAGAATCATGAAAGCAATGTTTGTGGCCTACACAGCAGAAATAATTATCAGAACATTAAAAATTTAATCCAAGAGGGTGAATCTTTCCAAAGAAACAAAATAGAGAATAAATGCTTGGGAATACCAATAAATGAAGTGGAAAACAACATGGAAGAAAAGAAGCAAAACACAATCATATTAAAAGAAAATGTGATCTCTTTGCAAGCAAACATTGATTTCAAAGACAGAAGGGGTAGAAACAACTTAAAGATCTTAGATCTCCCTGAAGAACATGACAAATCAAAAAACCATAATGTGAGAAAAAATAGAAGAAAACTGATCAGAACTTTTGAACTCATAGAAACAAATTGCTCATCAAAAGAATTCAAAGATGACCTCTTAGAAATTAAAAACACCTGTGCGGCAAATTCTATGATATAGTGTTTAAACTTAACAAATAACAAATTTTATAAGCAACCAGTAAAAAGATCTTCAAGTATAAAAGAAAGGAAAGGAAAATAACACAAGACTCTTCTGCACCCATCAGTAACTAAAGAAGGCAATGGATTGTCATCTGAAGAGCAAAGGAGCTTAAGATGCCAACTAAAGTGACATACCCTACAAACCTAAACCTAATCATCAACCAAAAAGAAGACATTCAATGAGACATTTAAAGCATTCCTACAAAATTCCTACACACACACACACACACACACACACAATATGTCAGCACATTATTTCCTTTGCACACACTCCAGAATGATGAAACAGGAATTATTTTAGCCCAACATTCCTCACATAGATTTAGAACTAAAAGGACTATATCCATTGCACTTAAGGATCAAATTGTTTCTCCACTTTCCACTGAATCAGATGCTTTACAGTCAACTAGGAACTGGAAATGACTTTGTTGAGAACATGCAGGATCATAGCCTTACACTGTCAAGGACTAGAAAGAAACTTAACATCTAATCAATCCTCCCCCCCAACAACCCTGCTTTACAACAATTGTCTGGAAAGAACAGAGGAATTATTAGTCTCATTCATCAGAAGGAAAATAAGGTTCAGGGAGGTTGAGGCACTTCTATTTGGTCATAAAAAGCTAACATGCCAAAGCAGAGATTTGAACTCTGATCTTTATAACTACAAAGCCAGGACTTGTTCTGCTATGTTCTAGGGCCCAGTCAGAGAAGGAGGAAAGCGGAATAAAAATAGATGAGCAGGAAGAGCCCAGTTCAGCTGGAATCAGCTGGAAAGTCTGGTATGCACAGTATGAGATTAAAGTGGCAGACAGTTTGGAACCAGGTGCTTGGTATAAGGCCTTGGATGCCTGGTCTTGCATGAAAAGATGGTTATTCTTTTTGCCAAATGTGCTCTCTCCACACTCACCTCTTAATACCATCCTCTATCAGCTTTGCCAGAACATTTTAATCCTCCTTTCTTGTTCTCTTTCTTCTCTTCTTCTCTCTTTCTTTCTTTCTTTCTCCTTTTATCTCTTTCCTTTTCCCCTTTCCCTTCAGTCCAGCCCTCAGTCTCTCTCACTTCCCATCTCCCTTTCCCTCATTTTTTCCCTTTCTTTTCCCTCTCCCCACCTCTAGGACACAATTTAATCTTTCCCAACAATTGGATCCTTTCCAGCTGCTTCACCCACATGTCCATGCTCCCCCATTCTAAAAACAATCAAAAATCTCACATGATTAGCCATCTACAATAAGTGCTTCCACTGACTACCCTATATTTGCCTCTAAATCCTTTGCAAAGTCTTCCCACTGACGCATCTTCTCCCAAGTCACTGGGGATCTCCTAACTGCCAAACCTCATGGCCTTTCCTTGATCTGCATTCTTCTTGCCTTCTCCCCAGCTGCAGCCTTTCTCAGTCAGTCTCCTCCTCCCACATGCTTTCTCTTCTGAAGGCTTTCTTACAGGCTCTTTCCCGGCTCTCCTCTTACCCCTCTGACAACTTTCTCCATCTCCTTTGCAGGATGTTCTTTCAGGTCATACCCAGATCTGTGAGGCTTCCCCAAGGCCCCGCCCTGGGCCTTCTCCTCTACTTCTAGATGCTCCTCTTGGTGATCTCATCGGTTGCCAACATTCAGCTCTCCCTGCCTCGCAGAGGGTTCCCAGGCCGCTCTCTCCACCCCATGTCTCTCTCCAGGCCCAGTCACCATGTCCTCTGGGGCATGTCTAGCTGGGCATCCTTTAGACATTTAACTCAACAGATCCAACACAGACTTCACTGTATTTCCCCCAAAGCTCTCCTCCGTGCCAACGTTCCTATTTCTGTGACCAGCCCCAGCATCCTTCCAGGCACCCTGGGCCACCTCCAGAGTCATCTTTGCATCGCTCCCTGCCCTCGCCCACATCTTCCATCTGTGTCGATGCCTGCCATTTTTACCTTCCCCAGGGCCCCCTTCCCTCCACCCCCTCTCCCTGGCCGTTCACTCCCCTCCAGACTCTCCAAAGTCTACTCCAGCACTGATTCAGGTACTCCCTACCACGAGGCACACAGAATTCCAGAGGGGCACTATGACCTCTAGCTCCACTACTGAAGAACCCTTCATCTGGCCTTCCCCAACCTGTTCCTGGTTCCTTCCTGCCTTTGCAGCCTTTGTCCATTTTACTTCACTCCAAATATGCTATGACAGATTAGATAGCTAGATGCACAGTTTATTAAATGCTTACTCTGTGCTAGGCACAGTGATGAACACCAAGGACAGATGCACAAGACAGTCCTTGCCCCAAGTGTACAAGCCAGTGGGGGAGGAAATGGGGCATACAGCCCCGAGCAGAAGGGAGAAGGCCTGGGGGCTAGCAGGGAGGGGGCAGAGGCTGGCAGCTCAGGGGCCTCCCACCCCCCTGCTGCTCAGGGCCTTTGTCCTGCCTGCACAGTGCTCCCTCCTCTCCCAGGATGTCCGGCCTTTCCCTGTCAGATCCCCAAACCCAGATATACATGCATGTGGGGGTCCCCGGGGCCACGAGGGGTCAAAGCTGTCTTTGCTCTTCTTTGTACCGCTGGGCTCAGCATGGTGACTGGCACTGGCACGCCGTCGCAGCAAGCGGGTCTCCAGAATGGGAAGAGACACTATGAGGATGTCCGTGGGACAGACAACCAGGAGAACGCTCAAAGAACCAAGTGACTTCCTCAGGGTCCCTCGGTCAGGAAGGAGGCCGAAGGTGGGCTTTGAACACTGGTCCTCGGGGCTGCCCACATTTCTGGGGGAGGGCTGAGCCAGAGGAAGATGTCATTGGGAAACATCGAATGCAGTAACACACACGGTACATTCTAAAAGCAAGTCAGCAGCCCAGGAGACCCTTCTGGAGGGTTCCATGGCCCCATTCCTGGCTCACTCCAGAGGACACCCCAATGCCTTGGCAGGCTACTCATTTACCACAGGGCCTTTTCTAACACAGAGAGAAAGCTGGCGTAGTCTCCACTTCTAAAGGGAAAAGAAAGTAGAGGCAGGACCTGGATTCGAGTCTAGCTTCTCACCGCAGGTAAATCACTGAAGCTCTAGAAAGCAGCCCAGAAAGGGGCTGCTCACTCCCTGAGGAAGGAGATTGCTTCCCCTTCCAGGCTACTATATCAATAAAATCACAGATCCCTTCCTTGTCGACAACCTAAAAGAAAATAAGACAACAAGCAACACTTTCAACCAGGGCGCAGGGAGGTAGACTGGTGGGGAAAGTGGCAGGCCTGGAGTCAGGAGGGCCTGGGTTCAGAGGCTTGGCCTCAGACTCTTCCTCCTTGTGTGACCCTGGCGAGTCACTTTTTTGGATTGCCTGGCCCTTGCCCATTGATGCTAAGACAGGAGGTAAGGGTTTAAAAAACAAAATCAACCAGCCTAAAAGAACAGACTGTAGATCCTATCTTGAAATGTCCAAAGCCTCCTAGAAGGGACAGAACTTGGAGAGGAGCTCTAAGCATAAGGGCCCAGGGAAGAGGCAAAAGTAGCAGGAGTGGGCCCCTGTCAAGGAGGGGCGATCTAGGACAGGGCACCCTGTTCAAGGGGAAGGCAGAATACTGTGGGAGAAGTGCCCTTGAGAGATAAGCTACACAAATGGTGAAACTGTAGGAGGAAAGCCACTCGTAGCCTTGGGCAAGACTCCCTAGGGAGAGGCATCCTCTGGGAACCAAGATAAGGGGGGTGGGGAGTAGGGGAGGGGTTCAGATCTCTGACCCACAAAGAGCTCAGGAGAAGGTACCCTGTGCTCCTCTGAGGGGACAGGGTCAAAATGTCCAAGGGGACGCAGAGGGAGTCTCTCTCCTCTCAGCCACAGAATAAAGTTAAGTTGGCTGCCCTCTGCCTCATGGCGGGCTCCTGAATCCAGAACCTCAGGGGAGAGCGGCTCAGCCACCAGACTGCAAGGGGCTCTCCTGACTGTCTGAGAGAACTGGGGCTCCTGTGGGAGGTCTCAGATCCCAGGGCTTAGCCCTGCCAAAGGGCAGCAGTACAACGATTACTCCCCAGGGAAAGCTGGCAGCACAATTGGCCTCTGGCCTGTCAGTCACTGTAGTAAAAGGGCTTCTCCAGGCTCCTAGGATGGTTGCGTCCACAAAGCAACCTCTCTGACCCTCTTCTGCACATCATAAGGGCCCTAACACGGTCCCTGTCTCCCAGGGCTAGAGGACTTTCCTTTTTAAAATCTCCTTTGTGTTTAGGAAATAATACTGACTCCAAGGACATAAGTCCACCACCTAACCAGCCAGGAGAGCATTAAAACTGACAGGATCTGTAAGATTCCCAAAGGATACAGATCTCTGCCAAACAATTCAGTCATTCATTTACTAAATAATGTACTATATGCAAATAGTACCTACTATGAACAAAGTAGCCTTTGCTTAAATTTATTAGATTAGTGAAATATACAATATATTGTAATATAATCGTAACTTAGTCTTGACTCAAACTCTAGAACTTTTTACCACCAAATATCTTCCATGAGATGTTCTTTTTGGATGACCTTTAACTTTCAGAATAATAAGATTAAAGACATATTAAAGGTACATTCCAACACTGAATTAACACTACTAGTAATAATTAACACTAATAATAATAATACTATTAGACCTTCAACCTCCTGGGCACAGATTTTCACATTAATGGGATAGGCTTAGCTCTGGGAACTGGACACCTGCTCTCTCTGACTAATGAACGCTAACAGATCATGGCAGCCTTACAGTGAAGGAAACTAAATCTCCCTTACAGAAATGGCAAGATAACTACTCTTCTGAAGGCAGTCTCATGTGGCAGTCTATTTTCAGCCTCTAAAACTAACCCTTGATGTCAGCAACTTTGCTAACTCCCTTCCTGGTGTCAAATCTCCTCTTTCCTGGATAATTTTATGATTTGTAGTCATGCAACTCCAGTAAAACCTGATTGGGGTTTTTTTAAAAAACAGTATTTCTTGGGGCCATTTTAATTTACTTTTAGATAGGTGATGAAATTAAAAAAAAAAACACAATCTCCTGGGAGATACAAAGAAAGGGTCCCAGTTCTCTCATCTGATTGCTATAGACAATAGCTTTTTGACACCTGGGAAACCCAATGGATGTGACAAATCCAATTTATTGTCAAAGTTTTCCATTCTTTTAGAATCTTCCAATCTAAACATCCTCAATTAAGGACTTAAGAAGGCATGATAGATAGATGGGACTTCTAAGAGAGATCATTAAATGAAATCTACAAATAGCACCTTAATGACCAGTTCTTTCTCTACTTAATTTCAAATATGACTTTTTTTCTCATATTTATGAACCTCATGAGTCATCCAAGCATTTGTAATATACAAAATGTACATTTAAAAGTAATCTGAGAGGGAAATAATCTCTACCATTATTAAAGTTAGTGTTTGAAGTACAGCAAATTGTCTCCAATAGTTTATTCTGAGAATTTATACAGGATCACAGATTTAGGAAGAGACTTTTTATATACAGCTTGCTCTTTTCTTTTCAAATATGCCACCCCTGTGCTCTGTAGTTACCTATCAGTTTAACTAGTTACTTAGTCATTTCCAATTCTCTGTACAAGCTACAGATGAATTATTAAATCCTGAATAGTATGCACTCTAATATATGAAAATCCATGCTATGAATGGCAGTAACAGTTGCTAGGGCAGTCCTGGTGAGCCCTTCTAAGTTTCACTCCCCGCCCCTCCCCCCAGGAAAGAATTATTGAAGCATGAGAACATTTTCCATGAATTACAGAGCAGAGCAGTTAGTTTTAAAAACCATTTCCCATGTTACTCAGACAACTTCAGTCTATACCTTCTTCCTAGCATGTAAAATACTTTCTTCTTTCCTTAGGATGTTAAACCTCAACCTATTATTTCAAATGTTTTCATTTTAAATGTTTCACAAAACGTTTTTACTTCAACATAAATGTTTAGATGGGGCTTGCATTGCCACTTTCAAAAGTAAAAGAACTGGTATCACCTGGCTGAAACTCAAACCTTAGAACTAGAGATGCATTATGATTTTCATTTCTTCTCATGACCCTCTATTTCTATATTAAAATATTATACTAGGTTGCACATTATAGTGGAATTGAACTATAGCATTCCACCCTAAACTGTTCTATACCATTCTCTACTCAGAATAAAGTAGCTCTAGATTGCAAATGCTGCTCCATACCACTGAACTAATAGAAGAGGTAATCTACATAATAAATTAAATTAAGACTTACATAAATTATTATGCTCTGACAAAAGATAACTCAATTACATATAGTATAATTAAGACATGTAATAAAATTATCTGCAATAAAATCGTAATATACCCTTTATAGTATTACAATGTAAGTTTACATGTAATAAAATTGAAGTTTTTTAAAGGAAAAAAACTTCACTAGAACTAAAGTTAACTATGTGGCTCCAAAACTGTTCATATTTCCAAAACTGCAACTCAACTTGAATACCATTTTAACTTTTAAAAATTTTTGCAAAGAAAAAAAGCCACAATTCTATCATTTACTAAACCCATCCCCAAAACTGGCCAGGCAAGAAAAAGTACAGGCCACTGGAAAGTTTGCAGCTTTAAAGTTCAGCACTTCCAAGGCTGAGTGGGACATTACATCCTTTATCCAGATGAAAAAAAAAAATTGGGGTTTTATCCCTGCATAGTTCCAGATGAGCTTTTTGTAGCTTGCTCCTACTATTATTCCCTTAATGTCACTGGATACCAGAACCAAAGGAAGAAGTATTTAGGAAGCATAACAAAAAGCAAATACGGAACCAGAGTACAGACAGGTTCTTAGCAGAGAACGTGTAAACAAGACGGAGGGGGGGGGGAGTTTGGGGGAGCGGAGACACTGACCTGAACTGGAACAGAGCTCGAGGTTGGCGAAGGGAAAACACAGGGACATGCCGGGGGGTAGGAAGTAGGCGGGGGAGGGGCGGATCCCCACGTCAATCTCTCTCTTCTTAGACCCTAGGAAAATCCCTTAGCCAATCCCGTCCCAGCTCAGCACAGGCCCCGCCCCTCTGGGAAAGTGGTGAAAGATCAAGGAGATTCCTGGCGTCCGTATCCTCGCCCCGCCCCGCCCCGCCCCCATCCCCTTCCCTGGAGCTTCAGGGCGATTGGCACCGCAGAGACGCGCGTGCGCGCTCACCCCCTCGGAGCGGGATCGCGCGCGCGCGCATGCTGGCGGCGACATTCCCCTTCCCGCCCGCCAGCTAGCCTTTAGAGTAGACAGAGTAGGTAGTACGGGGGAAGGGTGACCGTCGCGAAGCGTCCTATCCTTCTCAGCTATGCCGCTGCCTTAGGTCGGCTGGAGCTGTACCCGCGGGAAGGAAAGAGGGTCTGGGCAGCACGCCCCCCATCCCCAGTTAAGGAAACCTTGAACAGCCTCCGCGCTGGCCCACCCCACCCCCATCGCGGCCATCGCGCCTCTCTTACCTTTCCCCGGGCACCCGGGACGCGTCCGGTTCTGCCCAGAGTTGGCGCCTCCCCCTAAAACTTGCTCCGGCCCTCGGCGAGAAGGGCGCCTCAGATCTCTGCGGAGGGGAGGGGGACGGGCCGCCCATCACGGTGGCTGAGGAGCCTCCCCGCCCCCCGCCCCTCCCCCAGCTCCGTGCCCCTCCCCCTTCCCCCCTAGGCCCCTTCCCAGCCCCAGCATTAGAGAGAAAGGCTGGTTGGGGGAGGCGCCCTGTAGCCTCTTGTCCCCTGCTCGGTCCTAATTGCCCAGGCCCCCCGCCCACCTTTGTCCAGAAACTGGAGGCGGTGAGCTCTCGCTGCAGATCCTTGGAGATTTGATTCAACCTCTGCTATCCTGGTGCGGAGGAGGGAGGGCAAAAACGGAGTACAAGTGGAGGACTTTTCCCCACACTCCTTCCCGCTTCTTGGAAGTTCCCCTTCAATGGCCCCCCCTCTCCTCCCCGTAAAGCACAAACCTTTCCCACTTCGGGATCAGTGGTGTCCCCCTCCTTCCAAGAGCTTAAGTTATTCCCGCAGGGGTTACCCCCTGCTTTTAGCTAATTGTTACGGGGCTGGAACATCCAGCCAGCCCATATTCGGATCAGGCCTAAGGAAAAAACAAGCGGGATGAGGGCTGGCGCGTGCTTCGGGTGACCTGGGTCGCTCCTAGGTCCGTACGTACTGCTTTCAGCTTTATTAGTGTTCTGCTTACTTCTTTCATTGTCCCATTGCTCCCAGCCCCTGGACTTTAATAGTGATTTTGTAAAGTGCTTTTTCTGAGTTGTTAAATGAGGTAGGTTTGTTTCCTTTTGTTGTTTTATGGCAGTGTAAAGAACTATAGAGGCACCTGGGTAGTACAATGGGTAGACTGCAGCCATGAAGAGCTCAAATCCATCGTAGAACACTAGCAGTGTGACCTTTCTCGAGACACTAACTTCTCATCTGTAAAATGAGTTGAAGAAGGAAACTCTTCATCAAGAAAACCTCACGTGGGATCATAAAGAGTCAGATATGACCGAACAACAACAACAAAAAAATTGTAGCCCAAGAGCAAAAACAAACTGGAAAATTGAGATTTCAGTACGCTACTCTAGCACTGTCATCTATGGTTAAGGTTAGTTTTTGTAACTGATTTGGAAGATAGGCATTCCAAATTGTTCAGTTGGGTTTTTATGATTATATACATGGTTACCATGGGGGAGGAGGAGGAAAGGGGGGGAAATACATTTTATGTGTTGCCTCAGCTCAGTGAATTACCAAAAAATGTAGAAGTCAGATTATACTTTCAGTGTGGTTTTGAAAGTTATTTTAGGCATAACTATTATGTTAAGTAAAGACACACCCCAAATAACTGAAACAAATGGTTAACTGGAATAGGATAAGTTTATAAAAAGAAAACTAAGAAACTTTGGTGCTTTATCTCCAATAATAGGGGGAAAAAAAGGTTATCTCAAACTGACAACCTAATTTGGGCAGGTTTGAACCTTTAAGAGTAATGATTTAGGAGTTATAGTTCCTCATACTTGGTATCTTGGATCTTTGATTCATTGCTGAGTCCCTCTACTGAGGTATATCATAATCCACTACCAAGCCCCCAGGCATAAATTAGAAAGAATTTTTTAACTAAATGTGTGGTTTCTTTAATATAGGCAGTTTCTTCTACTAGAGCAGAATTATGAAGATATGCTACTTACTATAAATCTAAGTTATTCCTACAATTTTCAAAACAACACTAAAGTATTGCAAGCCTCTACTTTTTTAAGAGATGCACTGTGCATAATATATTGCCACCTTCCATATCCTGCTCTGAAACTTAGTCTTAGTTTTCTAGGAGGATTAAAGTAAAATTACTTTCCTAGGGTCATAAGGCCAGAGGCAGGGCTTGAACCCAGGTCTGGAAAACTGCTAGTCTAATTCTACTACATCATGACTCCCACACAGAATTTAGCATCATTAATTATTTGACTTTGTGGCACAAATATAGCTCTTATGAGTTTGAATTATAAACCACTTGATCCAAGGCTTAATTACCTGAATAAATTAATTTTATTCATAGGATTTATAATTGAAAAGGACTTTAGAAGTCATCTTGTACAACCCCCTCTTTTTACAGTTAAGCAAACTGGGGCCTAGAGAAGTATAACTTCCACACACAATTTCTCAAGAGTATGTAACTGGTTGGAATTCAAACCCATGTCCTTTGATTCCAAGTCCATTGTCCTTTTCATTGCATTTATACCTCTCAGAACCCAGAACTGGCCGTCTTTCAACTAGTTTCAGTCAACTCTGCTTTCTCTTTTTCCCATAGAGATCTACATAAAGCCTTTTTTTTTCTTTTAGAGTTTATATAGCACTTTAAAGTTTGTAAAATGCTTTACATACATTATTTGATTCTGACAATTTGCTGAGGTTTTTTTTTATTTTGGTTTGGATTGCTCTATTAGTATTGATTTGGAACAGTTTTTAAGTTTTTTTATTATAAATATGTAATAAATTATAATATACTTATCCAAGAATAACAAATTCTCACTGTAGCTTTGTCTAAAAATAGTTTTTAATCTCTCTTCAAGAGGGCAGCTAATATGATATAGGTTGGATATATATTTTCACATACATATTTCCATGTCTGTCTGACACATATTGCTTACACTAGAGAAAAAAATTCATGGAGAAAAAGAAGTGAAGAATATTATATGTTTCGATCTACAATCAGATTCTGTCAGTTCCTTCTATGGTGTGGTGGATATTGTCAATGTGAAATCTGGACACCTCAATTTTACCCCTGCCCTTTGAGAAACCCAGTACCAGGCACAACTCTTTTAAGTTGAACTTTAGACCTTAAACTGTTTGGGGACCCTAGTGTGGGTGGGATCTGTAGACATAGTCAAAATGTTGAGTGCCTTTTTTTATTTTAGAAGCCCAACTTAGTTTCATCCTTTCCTTTGTAATTGTTATAGTTGACTGGCTCCCTGAGGCTGGCTAGAGACCTCTTTGCAGCCTGCTTGCAGTTTGTCTATGCAGCCTTGCCATACCAAGTTCTTCAGAGGGTTTAAAAGACCCCCCCAAGTTCTGTCCTTCTTCTGAGCTGGCATCTAGCACAGTGTCTTCTCCCAGGGATATGTCCCCAGAGTCCCCAGGATACAGGCCCTGTATAGATCTTGGTGCTCGGCTCTGTGTGGCAGCTGAATATTGGACCTATTCCTATCCTGATAAAAGACTTGGGGTTTTTCTATCTAATAGTTTTATGGTTTTTCCAAGTTAACAATATCCTTTTTCATCTTGAATCCCTTGGAGTCCCTTGGATCCTTGCCTTGTTGATAATAAAGACATTCACAGTTGATCATCATATATTATTGTATACATAAAGTCTTAAACAGCTTTTCTTCCAGACCATCTGTGTTAAGAGAACTGATATTTCTAAATGTTCATTAAAGACCGCTTTTTTGATTTCCTCACTAACTACTGCAGGACCCTTTGGAGGTACAGTTGGGATTAAAAATGTGTAACCTAGACCCTGACTTAGATGACCTTTGGTTTAGAGGGGTTTAAACTTATTTTTTTAGAATTTAGTTCAAACTTCTTTGTCTGGTATTCAAGATCCTTCACATTTTGACCTCCTCACCCTATCAGTCCTTATCTCAAAATATCCCCCTCCATAAACTCTGTGAGCTACCCTAACTAGACTACTCTGTTCCTGGAAAAATATTTGCCTATCTCCTATCTTCATGCATTTGTATTGTTCTCTAGGCCTGGAAAGGAAGTATGGTCATGTAGAGCACTGGATTTGAGGTCAGACCCTGGATTTTCATTCTATCAGAGCTGCTTACTAGCAAGTCATTTGCCCTTTTTGGTTAAGATTCCTTATCTAAAAGTAAGTTAGACTAGATGAAGTCCCTTCTGGTTCTAAATCCTAAGGTCCTGTAAATATCCTCTCCTTATTCTCTTTTCATATATTGAATTCTTACATAGCCTTTAAACTGGACCTCAGCTCTTCCACCAATACTCATGATACACTTATCTGTTAAAACTTTATCTTACCATCTTCAGTCCTGAGCCCTTATTCTGGTTGTCTCTTCCACCTGAAATGCTTTCCTTCCTCACTTCCTCACCCTTAGAATTGCCATTCCTTCTGAACTCTCCTCAGCCTTCTGCATAAGGTTTCCCCACCTCCATAGCTATACTAGCCTATCCAAAAATTTACCCGGTGTTTGTTTATTTTGTGTTTGTATGTACACACACACACACACACACAAACACACAGCAGGTAGGTTGACACACTGTGCTGAGCTTGGAGTCAGGAAGACAAGTTCAAATCTAACCTCAGAAACTTCCTAGCTGTTTAACCTTGGTCAAGTCACTTAATCTCCCTTTGCCACTAGAGAAGAAAATGCTAAGCCACTCCAGAATCTTTGCCCAAAAAACCCTATGAACAGATGTAAAAATGGAGAATGACATTGGAACTTATGCTTATCCTAGTATATATATATCCTCTAGAACTGATTTGAGGACTGTTCTAGAAGTAGGTTATAGATTCTGCCTCAGATAGAAAATACATTTTTTAGTAGTTATCTTTTAGATTCTGTTTAGTGATTTATAATTATTTCTGCTTTTAGCTCAGATAATATAATCACTTTGTTTAGTTATATAATTTATTCCCCCTTTTCTCTTTGATATTTTCACTTGGAGCCAAGGAATCATCAGCAGTTAAGTCTTTGTCTTCTCTTCCTTACCATACCCTTTGTGAATTTTGGCAACTCTCATTAATCTGTGAGATTCTCATCACTCTTTGCTAATGAACAGTGACTAATTCATGTCACAGTTAATTGGAATCTAAATTTCCTATAATATCTTTCTTCAAGTTTGCCTGGTTTCTCTGTATTTCTGAAGAAAAATCCATCAACCAATAACCATTTATTGGGCATCTATTATTTGTCAGGCACTGTGCTAAACTAGGGATACAAAAAAAGAATCAAAAGAAAATCTCTGCCTTTAAGGAGCTTACAATGAAATAGAAGAGAGGACAACATGCAAACAAATATAAACAAAAAAACTAGAGAGTAAATTTGGAAGGGAAGACACTGAGAATTAAGAGGAGTTGAGAACTTGAGAGGCACTTTAGATTAGTCCAGTTCCTTTATTTACAGAAGAGCAAACACAAATAACTGAAAACTGAAGTAGCTGAGCTGGAATTCAAACCCAGGCCTTCTGGCTCCACTTCAACACTCTTTTCATTATACCACAGATAATTTTGAGATTATCTAAAAGTGATCATCCTTAGAATTTAATTTCTTATCAGGCTTTTGAATTGGTCTGTAAACATCTTTGATTACAGAAAAATGAGGATCAAGCAGTTCTCAGAAGTAGCTCATGGCTGCCATCTCCCAATAGGAGTTAAAAGTCTGTAAGAAAATTCAACTACCTTGCATCAGTAATCCAGGCAAGTTTAAATGAAAAGATAAAAGTTAGAGGCAGCTGGATAGTAGTAGCAGAGTACACATTGCAGAGCTCTCCTTCCCAAACCCTTGCCAGCAGCAAGCAGATATCTTGACTATTTAACTTGGCTATTTCTTAAATTTAATTGTCTTTTTTTCTCCTACCAAGGACCAATAAAAAAAATACTTAAAGAAACATAATCTAGCAGCAAGGTTACTTCTTAAAAGTAGGAAAAAAAATAGAGATACAATTACTTAGGGAAAACTTTCTTGATATTTTCTTCTCAAAATATGTGTGCAATAGAGTAAATAACTCATTTTACATGGCTTTTTAATATTTACAAAGTAGTTTCACATGCAAATATAGTTAGTAGAAATCATTACATATTTATCTTTAATTCTATCAGTCTTATTTTAACAATTAGCATTATTATTCTGTACTCACACCATTTAAATATTTGCATGGCATATATTTTTATGATTTTCACCTGAACACTTTATATATTCCTAAGTGTTTCTAATACAAATTGTTTTATTAAAACATGGTGTTCTTTTACACCATTTTACAAAATAAAAATACAAGGATGAAGAAATGACTTCCAAAAAGAAGAATCTTTTTCATCAATACAGAGATGGAAGATAACTTAGAGCTCATCTAGTCTAGCTCCTTTACTGGACATTCTTTTATTTCAGTAGTTGTTTTGGATAAACAGTCATTAACAGTGTAGTATAATGGAAAGAACTTGTGTGGGAGTAGCAGCTCTATATTTGAGTCCCAACTCAAGTATTTACTAGCTGTTGAGGATGGTCAAGTCATTTAATATGACTGAGCTTCCATTGTCTCACTTGTTAAACATATATAACACTTGTACTGCCTACTTCAATGGTATATTAGAATAGAATAGAGGGAATGAGAGATTTTGCAAAGAGTTTGAGAATGTAAGGATATTGGAAAGCAGCTTAGCACACACATGGAACCATATGGGCTCCCATTCTGGAATGGGAGGAGTGCTTAAATTAAAATTCTGTGGGGGTCTGTTGATCTCTGGGCATTGAAGAGAGCAGAGGCTGACTTCCTCTAGCCATTTTGAATTGGTTACAGGAGGTATCTGAAGTTCCTTAGAGATTTTGGAGGTTCCTGATTCAAGAGACTTTCTGTGACCCTGAACCCTGTGACACCATTTCTCATCTGGACCATCTTTTGAGTGTGAGCTGCAAAGGACCTGAAATATCTAGTCTAACTTGAGCCAGACCACTGGGATCAGGCTTCAGCCTCTAGACATCCTATCTGACAAACTTTACTGTGATCCTGTTTTACAAGTGGACCAGCTAATCAAAGTAGATAGCTAGGAGATTACTTTAGGCAGGTAGAGAGCATCGTGAGTGTAGGCCAACTTTGTTGGACCGGAAGCGACCTTTGCAGGTCAGGCTAGGGAGGGGGGAAGAGATAAGATCTTACTAGAGATATAGGGACCCCATCTCTCTGCTCCACTTACCCATCCCATGTTTGAAGAAATAAACCAAGTTCTTTGTTTATATCATCGTGAGAGAGCAGTCAGATCATGTTGTCAACATCAACCTATATAAACTGAGGCCTACATCTGGGCGACTATCATCAAGTGAAACACTGGTCCAACTCTCAAAGTCAACCCTAGTGACTTTTATCAGGTCCACCATTCATTTACTTCACAATGAGGAAATCATTTTGTAAACTATAAAAGCCCATAGAAATATGAATTAATATATACATATTACACAAAACCAGCTTTCTTTATCTGTCGTAATAATGTTAAAGAATTTCATGGATAAATGAATAATCTAGAATAATCTAGATAATCTAGAAACCTTATAGGAATCACTTTTCTCCCCATACCTTTAGCAGGGTTACCAACAAGCAATCATTCATACTTGAAAATTTTCATTTCATGGGATCATAAGTTTAGAAGCAGAAGGGACCTTAGAAAAGATTTAAATCCAGCTCCTTGGTTTTATACATAGGGAACTGAGGCCAAGAGAGGTCAAATGAATTGTACAGTGTCATACAGGTATTAAGTAGCAGAGCTAGAATTTGAACTAGGGTCCTTTGACTACAAATCTAGCACCACACTGCCTGCCTTCTTATTTGTTAAAAATATAGTCCTCATTATAAGGTCAAATATAAGGGCATCAGTAACATCTTCTCTTCTTTCCTCCTCCCCAAGTAAAATTTCAGAATATTCAAAACTTGACTGTATATTAGAATGTATGGTGATAATATAGAACTGCTACATATGGAAGAATGGTGTACTGGAGTCAGGAAATCTGTAGGCCTCTAACTACCTCTGTGACCTTCACCAAATCACTTGGCCTCTCAGTGTATATCAGTTTCCTCATCTGCAACATGAAGGAGAGTTGGATTATAAATTACTTCCAAGGTTTGTTTCAACTTTACCATTCTGTGATTCTGAGTGACTTTTACTTGCTCATGTAATTTTATCAATAAATTGTTTACTTCAAGACTTGAATGATACATGCATGTATAGTGTCATTTACATTTATTGTTTCATTTGAAACTTCATTTCATCTGTTATTTCATTTGATCGATACAACAGCATTTGAAGTGGGAAGCAGCAATTACTTTGCCTGTTTCACAGATGAAGAAACTGAAGCTCATAGGTATAGGGACTTGTTGAAGGTCACACAAATAATAATAGATAAGTGGTCAGATTTAGACTAGAGCTCAGGTCTTCTGATTTCTCCTCAATTATTAGTATCACATGATTTTTCTCAATAACAAAACTGCCAGGAAATGTTTTTAATGCAGAAAGAACTTTTCCTGATAAACACTTATTTAGAAACTGATGACTGTTTCCTCTTGTTAAGATTGTTGTTTTGTAGTGATTGTCTATTATGTAGCATGTCATTATTGCTACAATTAGTGTTAGGATGTGACACAGTTGAACATATCCTTCCTGAGTAGAAAAAAGTACCTGTAAAAAATGATCCTTATTAAAGAAATAGTTTCACTTAGAGGAATTAGATTAGCATATCTTTAAATTAATGGAACAACAGTAGAGTAGTGCATTATTTTTTAGATGACAGATCCTAATTTTTTTAACTGAATTTTACTGTCCTAAGAGGTAGCTAAATGGCACAATGGATAAGAGACCTGGGCCTAAAGTCAGGAAGACCTGAGTTCAAATCCAATCTCAAATACTTCCTAGCTCTATGATCCTGGGCAAGTCACTTTAACCCTGTTTCCTCATCTGTAAAATTAACTGGAGAAGGAAATGGCAAACTGCTCTAGTAGCTTTGCCAAGAGAATCCTAAATGGGATTAAGATCAAAACAACTGAACAGCAATAGCAAAAATTCTCCTAAGAAATATTATTAGTGGTAGTCTCTTGGTGACCAAGAATGACTATAATGTTCTGATGTTCCATGCTTCTAGTAGGAGTTTCTTTGTATTATGTTTCTTTTGATTTCGACCGCTTAAAGGGATGACCCGCCAGCTGCCATGTGCTGACTGGGTGTTTGTAGGGCAGGCAATGTTTGGGACACCTTTTCTAGTCCCCTCCCTTGATTAGGGTGAGCAGTGCTGTCCTAGAGAGGACTGCTCAGTCGCCCAGGATGCTGCCAAACGTCCCTGCTGCCCTACAGGGCTGAACGACCACTGGTCCATGGGCCACCTATGTGCAGGATCGTGATTACAACTGCCAGTGGTCACCTCCACCTGTTGTGTCGTCACTCCCCCATCGCTGCAGGTCTTGAAGAGGATGGACGGGGTTAGGATAAATGAGTGTGCACAAAGATACTTGTGCATGAAAGAGATTTAAGTGGAAAAGCCAATGCACAGAGACAGTCCCACTCTCTCGGCATTGGAAGCCTGGGTCCAGTGGCACGAAAAATTGTTAGGTCTGGAGACTTCCTCAGCTGCATTGGATGGCCGTGTTGTCCTTTGTGCTCCAACACGCCTCCACAGTGCCTTGCTGAGTCACTATCTCAGCCGTTGAACCTTCTTATTGGTTTCTTGCGCCTGTTCCGCCGAAGCAGTCTTCACATGCTGGGTGAGCAAAGCCCTGGTTCACCAGGGGTCCACGACGACCTGATGGCTACCCTCACAAGGTTTGGCCAGCCTGTCGAAGCCATTGCCCAGGATGTGGCCGCTGCCACATGCTAGCAGCTACTGGGAGCCACAAGTGAGAGCTGGGTGTCAGGTGGGGGTCAGAGGCTGGAGAGCTGCCCTAGGAGGGCACGACAAGCCCTCCATACCAGAGATACTACCCCTCCCTGAGCACCCCATACACCCCAAGAAATATTATTACATTTAATATAAATATATCATATTTAGGATATAAAGGTTCAGAAACAAAAGGAGGCAGTTTTCTCCTTTTTAAATAAACTATACTATTAGTCCATCCACAAGCATTTATCAAGGACTTATTGCCATGTTGGTGTATCTGTGGCACACATGTCAGAGTGTGCTAGAGAGAGCTGCTCCCCTAACCCCCTCCATGCACCCAAGGACATTTTTCACATGACCCACCCCTCTGCCTCACAGCCCAATGGGAGTGCTTTCTCCTTCCCCTGTCTGGGGTAAGGCAAGAGGGTTGCAGTTTGGACACTCAGTCTCTAGAAGGTTTTTCATCACTATCCAACTGTGTGCCAGGCATAAAAACAAATAATGAGTGTCTACATTCAAGAAACTTATACTATTAGTACGCTCATGTAGTATATGCAAAATACAAGGTAATTTGGTGGAAGAGGCATTAGCCTCTGGGAGGATCAAGAAAGGCCTTGTGTGGAGGTGGTGGCTGAGCTGACCTCTGAAGGAAACCTGGAATTCTATAAGGTAGAGGGGAAGAGGGGAGCAGTCCGTGCTTGGGGGACATGGTGCAAAGAAACAAAGGCTGGACATAGAATGTTGTCTATGAAGAACAATAAGAAGGCCAGTTCCGCAAAACCCTAGAGTGTGTGAAAGGGAGGTTGGGGCCAAGATATAAATAATGATAAATGCCAGACTGGATATTTGTACTTGATCCTGAAGGTAATGTGGGGCAACTAGAAGTTTATTGACTGGGGTAATGATCCCATCAGTCCCATGCATTGGGAATATCACTAGGATAACTATGTGGAGGGTTGATTGGAAAGAGGAGAGACTCAAGGCACGGAGGCCAATTGAGAATCTGTGGTGATAGTCCAGGCAAAAGGTGATGAACACTGAATAAGGGTGCTATTTATGTAAGGAGATGGATCCTGAATATGTTGCAGAGGAAAAATCAACAAGACCTGGTAACTGATTGGATATATAGGTTGAGAGGGAGTGAATATTTGAGGATGGCTATGAGGTTGGGAACCTAGATAACTGGAAGGATTAATGATTCCCTCAATATAAACAGTGACATTTGGAATTGGTGTCTATAACATTTATCAGTAGCAGAAATCTGAATTTTCAACTTTCAGGAAATACCTTCTGCTAACTATGAAATAGGCAGATGTATAAAAGCCTTAAAGGCTAGGAAGTATTGATTAGTGTTTATTAATAAGGCCCAGGCTTAATACCATAGATATGCCCAAATCTAATTCAACAAATATATATCCAACATTTACTATGTGTAAATAATGTTGCAATACTGAGGAAATAAGGCGAGAAATGAAATAGTCTCTGCCCTTGAACTCACATGAATACTTTGAAAAGTCTGTGAACTTAGGTCCTCCCACCAAAAAATACATATAACAATGTATCCATGCATTCTCTTCTTTTTCTGCTATTATTCGTGTTCTTCTATAATTCCTTCTTTGATATTGTATAGCTGAATGGAACATGAAAGCTGTCTCATTTATCCCTTGCCTTCCCTAGATAACTGACACCTCATTTTCTGATAGAACCTTTCCTCAGTATTTTTTGGGAAGATGTTTGCACATAAAATTAATATCTTTTAAATATTTTTACACATATAATTCTTCTTTAATAATAAATGCTTCTCCCTATTTATACCCACCATGTGTTTATCCATTGTCCTTTGGGCAACCTACAACTTTGATTCCTTAAAGACTGATATAAAATTTTTCACAGCCATATAATATTGCCAGAATAATGTTGACATTAAATAATGGGCCTTTGTTTCAAGTAAAAGTTGGAGGTCACTAAAAGCCCTGCTTAGTTTCCTAAATCTAGTGCAGCCTAATGACTTCGTTTTATTCACTTATAAAGTCAGTTAATTGTCCTCCTACAGTGTCAGTCTAAGAAATATGTACTGTTAGATTAACTTCATGCATTTGCAAATGAGTTTACAATAGAAGATAAAATTCAAAAAGGATAAATGTAAAGATACGTGGATCCAAAAAGACAGTTTCATGAGTTTGGTAGACATCATTAGACAGGAACTTACCTGAAAAAGATCTTGGATTTTTAGTGGACTGCTAACTCAATTGAGTTCAAATATCTTGTGCCAGATTTAAGAGGAATTAGAAGATGATAATTATTTCTTCTCTGTTCTTGCCAGACCCTATCTGGAATACAATTGTTCAGATTTAAATTCCTTAGTTTAAAAAAGATAATGGTCTCCAGGAATATCTAAAGGAGAGCAATCAGGATGTTGAAAAGCTGCATAGATGTTATATGAGGATCATATATAAAAGAACTGGACATGTTATTAGCCTGGAGAAGAGAACATTCCAGATAGGTATTAAAGCTGACTTCAGTTGTCTAAAGGGATGTCATATGGAACAGAGATTAGATGTATTCTCTTTGGCACCACAGGGCAGAACCAGGAATAATGTTGGAAATGACAAAGAAATACATTTAAGCTTGATGTCAGTAAAAACTAACAAGTCAGGCTATCCAAAAGTTAAATGGGCTGCATCAAAAGGTGGTAGTTTCAGAGGCAGTTAGGTGGCTTAGTGGATTGAGAGCCAGGCCTAGAGACGAGAGGTCCTGGGTTCAAATTTGACTTCAGATACATCCTAGCTGTGTGACCCTGGGCAAATCACTTAACCCTTACCACTTTTCTGCCTTAAAACCAATACATAGTATTGATTCTAAGATGGAAGGTAAGGGTTTACCCTTCTTTCTGTGAATCTTAAAACTACTCAGACTCTACTTTAGAAGATCTGATTAAGCTATTCTACATTTTTAACAATGGAGGTACTTGATCAGGAATGTATTGAGAACTTTTAAAATTACTCCACCCTACTCAGACAGTGCCTTAGGGGAAGATAAAGTTGCAAACTCCTGATTGAACAATGAAAAATCCCTAACTCATACCTTATAGTAAAGCCAGAACCTTAAGCTAGGTGGTCTATTTTTAGATCTAGTACCAAAAAAAGGTGCTAAGTATCTATAAAGTTTAAATTAATCACTAAAAGGTCAAGCAACTTACAAAAGGCAAGCTTGACAAAAGAGGTGTGAAGTACTCAGAGGATTTAATCTAACCAGAGAAGGTGAAAACAAAAAAAGATGAGAACTAAGAATGGGTAGTCCTGGAAAAAAGGGTCTTTAGATGTGAAAAATTTAGGGGAGGTAACATAAGAGAACATTTCTTTAAAAGGAAGGGGGAAAAGATGATTTGAGATAGTTGGAGTTTGGAGTTGGAGTTCGAAGTTGGAGTTAGTTGGAGTTCAGAGTTGAAGTGAGGACATTTTGAATGGAGTTCACAATTGAATTCTGTTTGGAGAGGATTTCAGTTTAGAGGGAAAGAACCCAGCTTGGAGACGATCTTGTGGTGAGGAATAAAGACTGACTTACTCTCCTTTAAGCTCAGGCCTAGGCAATTTTGGCCTAGGCCCTTTATACGGCTTGGCTCTCTCTCTCTTTCTCTCTCTCTCTCTCCTTCCCTTAATTTCTTCATTTCTATTAATTAAAATCTCCATAAAATCCCAGCTGACTTGGATATTTTCCTATTTGGGAATTTCCCATGGCAACCACTTATTTTAGATTTTAAGTCAAAACACTAAAATTATCCTTTACATTTTGGCCAAAAACCTTACAAGTTTGGCCTTCACAGTTTTTAACATTCACATTTCTAGAAGCTTAGAGGGGATATGGGACATATGCACACATGAAAAGTTTGAGTCAATTAAACAAATATTTCTTGAACACTGATCATCACTAAGTATGATACTATATGCTAAGAAAATAATAATAAATGTTTTTTAATGAGAAATACAATTGGAGAGATATGACAAGGGAATATGTGGTTAATTACTACAAACACAGATGATGGTGTAAATTCAGAGGAAGGAGAAATCATTTTAAGTTTCCAGTTGTTCCTAGAGACTTTTTAAAGAAGGTGGTTTTGAGCTGAGGCCTAAATGGTAGTGAAGATTGGAATAGATAGAGAGGAAGGATTAGGGTATTCTAGGTTATTAGGAGATAACCAAATATGAAATGTATTTTAGGGAACTGAATCAACTACTTTCTGTGGATTAGAATTTGAGAGAAGTAAAACTGGAAATTTAGATTAGGGCCAGATTATGGAAGGTCTTGGATTTAATCTAAGGATCATGGGAAGCCACTGAAGGTTTCTGAATATATTTTTGAGGAATAAGATGAAATTAATAGTTTAGGATGATTAATCCTATGACAGTACATAGGAAGGATTAAAGGGAAAAGAGCCTGGAGACAGAAAGTCCAGTGAGGAGGCTATTTCATGAGATGATAAAAGACCTCAGTTATTATTGTGACAGTAAGAATAGAAGCAAAAGATTCTTTAAATGCAGTATTTATAAGGCCTGATGACTGATTAGATCTACAAGCTGGATGAACCACTTAGTTCCAAAGTTTGAACAATTCATTCATGTCACCAAACAGTAGATTATATTATCTAGATAAGTTGTATAAATGAAATACAGTGGGCCATTTATACTAATTCTGTTTTGCTATAATTAGGTTATTTATGTTATTTATGTCTTATTTGCATAGCTTAATTTCAAAGTGTACCTAACAGCCTTGATACATTTTAAAATTACTTTGAAGAATTTAGCCACCTCCACATATTGCAGAGCAATACTGCTGAGCTATGAGCATCTTTTATCTTGAATCTTGAGTCCAAGGAAGTTCCGGATTCCTGCCTTCCTGTCCCCCCTCCCCCCAAGAGTTCAAGACAAGACTGAATCAGAGCCTTCACTGCAGCAAGGCAACTATTCAGCTTCTCCCTCATCAACTGATTATCTCATTCTTCATATCAGCTGACCCCAAACTTATTTCTCTTTAAACCTCCCATGAGACGGTCTCATATCATCTGAAGACCTTGGATTTCATATTTCACTCAAAAAATTGAGGGTATTTGCCATAAGTGGTTCCTTCACCTCCTCTTCCACTTCTTCCTGAATGATATAGCCATCATTCAGACTTCTTCCTCAACTATCTTGTCTCAATTTTGCTTCAGAAGAAATGACCTTCTTCCTAGCCAAAGGCAACCCTTCTATGTGTAATTCTGATCCCACCCCCTCCCATTTTCTTTAGCAGATTTCGTTACTTTCATCCCTGGTTTTTCTTAGTTTTAATCTCTCCCTGTCAACTGGATCTTTCTTTGCTGTCTATAATCATATCCATATCTTGTTGTTATCCTCAAAATAAAACTCACTTTTCCCTACCATCCTGATTAGTTGTCCTCCTATATCTCTCTTCCCTTTCAAATAAGCAAAGCTCCTTCTTTGAGTCAGGTACACCATGATGGATGACCCCGTGTCAGTGCCTCCAAAGTCTGACCATCGAGACTAAAGTTCTTCAGAGAGGGTCCTTGTATTGCTTTTACTCACCTCTATCTGAGTTCTCTGTAAGGGAGTCTTTTAGGGAAGCCTTTTTGTATTTGGCTACCTGACCAGCCCATCAGAGTTGTGCTCTCTGTAGTAGACTTCAAATGCTTGGCAGTTCAACTCGAGAGAGGACCTCTAGGGTCCTGTACCTTATTGTGTTAGATGATCTTCCGGATCTTTCTAAAACAATTCAAACGCAAGCAGTTCACAGCTAAACTCCTAGAGAAGGCCATTTACACTGTGTGTCCCCTCCCATTTCTTTCACTCTAAATACTTTGCAGTCTGATTTCTAACATCATTAGATTGAAACTACTTTCTTCAGAGAGATAGTATCTAATGGCCTTTCCTCAATCTCCATTCTTTTTTCCTCTTTGGGTTTGTTAGACTTTATTAGGTGAACTTTTTTACTTTTTAAAAAATATATATTAAAACTTTACCTTCTACCTTATAATTGATATCAATTCCATGGCAGAAAAGTGGTAAGGGTTAGGCAACTGGAGTTAAGTGACTTGCCCAGAGTCACATAGCTATGAGATGTTAAGGCTAGATTTGAAACTAAGAATCTCCAAGTCTGGTTCTCTATTCACTGAGTCACCTAGATTTTTTAAGGTGGGCTTTTACCTTTTCCTGTCTAAAATTCCACCTCCATACAACTTGGCAACTATCTTCATGCTCTGCCACCTTCCAGCTCTCCCTTTTCAGTCTCCTTTTTGTGTTCTCTCCCACATTTAAATGTAAACTTTTTGAGGGCAAGGACTATCTTATTTCCTTGGTTTTGTATTGCCAATGTTTAGTACTTTGCCAGTACACGGAAAGTGCTTATTAAGTTTTCTTTCTCTGTGTAGTATTTGACAGACTCATCACTTCTCCTCCTGGATACTCTCTTCTCTCTGGATTTTCACACAGCTGTTATCTTCTAATATTCCTCTGATAGCTTTTTCTCCACTTCTGTTCCTTCTTTATCTAAGTCATGCCAACTGACTGTCCCCAAGACCTTCTTTTTCTTTCTGCCCTATACTGTCTTGCCTGGTGATCTAATCCACCAGTTAATCAACAAACATTGACTACATGCCTACAATGTGTCAGGCACTGGATTTAGCTGTGAGGATAAAGAAAAAAAAAAGAGGCAAAAGACAGTCCCAGCCAATCCAGGAGCTTATAATCAAATAGGGGAGACCACATAAAAACAAATGTATACAAAGTGAATCATATACAAAATAAATGGGAAATAACAGAGGAAAGGCACTGGAATTGAGGGGTTGAAGTAAGCTTCCTATTGAAGACAAGATTTTAGTTGGAACTTTAAGGAAACAAAGAAATTTAATAGTAGGAATTGAGGGAGCAGAGTGTTGACCTGAACTGGAAGATGAACTGATAGCCAGGAAACTGTGTTACTGAACTAAAGAGTACATGTTGGGGAGAAAGATATAAGAAGATTGGAAAAGTAGGAGGAGGTTAGGCTATCTGTGAAGGACTTTGAATGACAAACAGAGCATTTTGTATTTGATCCTAAAGGCAATGGCAAACTACCTGAGTTCATTGAGTAGGCAGGGGGTGACATGATCAGACCTTTAGGAAAATCATTTTAGAGACTGAATAGAGATTGGATTGGAATAGGGAAATACTTGGGGCAGGCAGACTCACCAACAGGCTATTGCTGCAATTAAGGTATGAGATAGATTTTTGGACTTCTCAAACTAGATGTCTCATAAGCATCTCAAATTTAATTAATTCATTCAAAAAAGAATTCTTCATCTTTCTTCCCAAATTCTTTCCTCTTCCCAGCTTCTGTATCACTGTCGAGGGCACCACTGTGTGCCGTGTCAGGGGTCTTCCTGCCTCAAGTCTCTCCCCATGCTAGCCCACCATCTTCTTAGACTCCAAAGTGGTTTTCTAGGGTGCAGGTGTGGTCCTATCACCCCTTTACCAATGAGCTCCAGTGGTCTCCAGTATATCCAGGATCAAATATAAATATCTCTGTTCAACATTTAAAACTCATCCTAACCTGAACCCTTTCCATCCTTCTCATGTTTTTAGACCTTATTTAGACCATTGGCCTATTTGCTACTCTTTGCACATGACACCTCCATCTCCTACCATCATGCTTGGAATCTGTGCTTTTTAGCTTCTCTGATGGCCTAGAACTCTCAGCTCCAAGCCTGCCTTCTACAGGAAGCCTTTTTGAGTTCCCTCCGGTTCCTAGAGGCTTCCCTTCCATCTGTATGTTCCTGATATATACCTGCTAATTTACATGCCGTCTTTCCCACTATAATATGAATTCCTTTACAGCAGGTACTCATTTGCCTTTCCTTGTATCCTTTGTACTTAAAATATATATATAGCAAATAGTAAGTGATAATAAACTCTTATTGACCAACTGATTGACTAACCAAACTAACCTTTTTTTTTTTTTTTACTGATAGGAAGATCACATGGCTCTCCATTTCCCATCTCATCTCCATGCCTTTGCCCTAACCATTCATTCTTCTTGTCTACAATGTCTCAACTTCTCCAAGTAGGATCCCTTATTTTCTTCTCAACTCAACTCAAGGATTCCACATGAAGCCTTTCCTGATATCCCCAGTTGCTAGGGCCTATTCTTCCTAAATTACCTTGTGTATTATTTTAAATTTATTCATTTTAAGAATTAAAATGTATTCATTATCATATATATTAATTTATAAATTAAATTAAATTAAATATATCTGTATAAAGGAACGATGAACATGTTTTAGATACCAGAGAAGGAGAAAAGATTGTCAACAGAGATGAATACTACAGAAATATCAAGAGAAAGACCATTGGATAGGATGATTAACAAGTCATTACCAACCTTCTAGAAAGCAGGTTCAATTTTAAACTTCAATATTTTTTACAGAAATAAGCCTCTCATTGTAACTTATTTTACAGGGAAAACTGTTTCCCAGAGGTCTACATTGGTTGTGTGAAACAGCCATTATTATCAAGCTTACATTAATAATACCTTTAAAAAAATTTTTTTTTATTAAACCCGTGCCTTATTCGTAGAATAAATACAAGTATCAGTTCCAAAGCAAAAGAAGAATGGTAAAGACTAGGCAATTGGGGTTACCTGACTTGCCCAGGGTCACACAGCTAGGAAATGTCTAAAGCCAAATTTGAACTTAGGACCTTCCATCTCTAGACCTGGTACTCTGTTCACTGAGCCACCTATCTCCAGTAACACTTTTTAAACCCTGTCACACATTCAAATAAAACCATAAACAATTAACATACAAATATACAAAGCTGGATTCATATAGTTTCATATAGATGTGGGGGGAAATGCCACAAAAATAAAATGTATCAATAAAAAAGGGATATTTAGATTTTACAATACATTATTCTGCTTTTTATTCTCCCTCTTTTCATTTTTTTTTACATCATATACTAAGCTTTAACCTCAAGCTTTCCCTTCTTCTACACACAGATTTTTAGGTACTTTAACAACCCAGCTCTGTTTTATATACATGAAGATCAGATCCACAAATATACAAACAGCTGCTATACCAGAGATTGTCCTTTTCCCATGTACATATGACAAATGATGCTAAGAACAGTCATATTGTTTTTGTGATTTTGTTTATTACTAATGTGCATTTGGTACAATATATAACTATTTCTTTCACATATCCTTTATTTTTTCAGATATATAAAAAATATTTAATGGTGATAGTGATGAATGCAAGATTCCAAGGAAATTGAGGCAGGCAGCACAGGTTCCTATTTTGATAGTTGTGGAGGAGGAGGAGTAAGAGGTCCAGTGACTTGAAACAATAGCTTTTTCACAGAAAGTTTTGTTCTGTTTTGTTTTTAGAATAGGGGATTCAGGGTGGAATTTCTAAAGACAGAGGGGGGGAACTAAAGAAGAAGAGAAACAATGTGATTTGTCTTGAAAATTCTGAATAGAAGGCAATATAATGGAATAAAAATGAAATTTGTCATTCTTTTTGGAGGATTGAGAAATGAGTTCATGTGACTAGAAGTCCAGGAGTGGTTAGGGTATTGCCCAGCTAGAGCATTCTCATACTCCAAATTTTTTGCCTTAGCACCTCTTCTTGGAGGCTTCTTGAGTCACAAAGCGGTTATGAAATCCACTGCCCTAATTAAGGAGGCAGAACAATGTTAAAGACTCTAGGACTGTTTGAATCCTGGTTCTGACACTTCTTAGCTAACTTTTGGACCCTTAATTTCCATAGCCTGTTTCTTCATCCGTAAAATGAAGAGAACAATAGCACCTAGTTCACAGGGTTGTCATGAAGATCAAATGAGGAAAAAGTATATGAAATTCAGTGCAAATTTTAAAGCACTCTATAAATGTTGGTTAACATCCCTGTAGGTATTATTATCCCCATTTTACGACTCTGGAAACTGAAACAGATATAGGTTAAGTGACTGAAACCTCTCTCCATCGTTGGAAACTTACAAAATTCATTGCTGTTTCATTTGAACACAGCCAAAGAAAAGAATGTTTTGGCCAATTAAGGCCTTTTTGAATGCATTCTAAATTCCCACCTTCATACCAAGTGAAAGACTCTTTCATTATGTGGTAGTACCCTGAATTCAGAATTAGGCCCTCACCATTACATATCATCTTGCCTTTCCAAAAGTAAGTTCCCAAAAGCAGGCTGTTCCAGTGAGGATTGGAATAGCCAAGTACACTGTAAATTTATAACGGCTAGAGTTGGCCAGTTCCCAGTATCTTATGCTACTATGGAGATGTCCGAGTTTTATGTGGATGACCTGACTTTTGATATCTTCCTTTATTTTTTCTTTGTTCTTTTTAACTTACGTGCTTTTGAGCAAGACCAGGAAAACAGAGAAAAATATTCCCCCTAGGCTAGTCTGACATTCAAGAGAAGTGGAGAACAGAGGCAATTAGGATAATCCAGGCCACAAATCATTTCAGGCTCAAAGCAGGCTAATGATCATTACAGTAAAAGTTAGTTTTGGTCTAAGTTATTTAGATGATTGTCTCTTTTCTTCATTGTACTAGATCAGATTGTCTAGTCTCCATTCTTTCATTCTGTCTGGGATGATGACTGAAATGTCTGAGATTTTAAAATATTGTCTTAAGGTAGACCAGACTCAGGAATACACAAATAAATAATTGTCAAAATGGAGACAAAGTTGAAAGGTCATTAAACAGCACCCTTTAAGTATAATATAGCTTGCTTTTGACCCCATAGGTGAAAGCTATATGACATCTTAGCCATTATAGAATTTGAGATCTAAAATCATTCTAAATAATATTTGAATATCACCACTGTGGATTTTCCCTGACTCCATAGTTTTGCTGCTGAAGATGCTAGCAAGCACCATCTATTTCCTAGTGATGATGGAACAATTTGGCAGCTTCAGGAATATGGAATTTGGATTTAAAAATAAAAATCAGAATTCTAGTTATGTGTTTTACCATTATAATAAAGTGGCATTTATTAATAACAAATTTATAATTTACAAGTATTTTTCCAATGCTTCAAATACTTTATTATTAAATCAATGTGGGTTCTTCATATCACAATCCCTCTACAAATGAGCCAATGGTTTCTAAGAATTGTGTTGGCTAAAAAAATTCATCACCCCAAGCTAACTTATTGATGAGCTACTGTAATCTTAGTAGACTAGGCCTCCAATGACAGATATAAGTCCATCACTGGCCCTATACCCAAAGGCTTTTCATCTCAGGAGGCCTAAATCTATCTATCTATCTATCTATCTATCTATCTATCTATCTATCTATCTATCTATCTATCTATCTAACCATCTATCCATTCATCCATCCATCTATCTATCTATGACCTATAGGTCGACCTATTCATCTGACTTTATATGTATTATATGTATGTATATATATGTACACACATGTTATACAAATAGTTTATATAGGTTAATATATTATAGCAGTGATGGTGAACCTTTTAGAGACCGAATGCCTAAACTCTAACCCTCAAGCTGAGTTGTGAGCCTCCCAACCAGTCCTTACCCCCACCAGGGGAGCACTCCCATTGGGCTGCTAGGCAGAGGGGACGGGCATGTGAGAAATGTCCTCAGGTATGGTGGAGAGGAGGAGGAGAGCAACTCTCTCCAGCACACATGCCATAGTTTTGCCAACATGGTACTATAGTATATTATATCACATTTTAGTTGGTCAATAAATATTTATTAGGTACCTACTATTTTCTAGGTACTCTGCTAAGTATTGGGGATGCTTTATGTAGATAATCCCTGCCTTCAAGGAGCTCACTATTTCATGGAGGAGACAATAAGAAAATATGTAAAAGAGAATCCTGTTAAAAAAAAATCTTTCAGAACTCACCTGGTCAATTAAGGCAAACTCGGGAAATAAGAAAAAAAAGAAGCTTATTAGCAAAAGGTGGCATTGCAGTTGGAGTGCAACCCACTGCTCATTTCCTAACTGAACATTTCAAGGAGGAGGTGAGAAGGGTCATCCAATCCAAGCCCAGGAGCAGAAGAAAATCAGGATGCTTGGTGATGGTGCAGGATGCAGTAGATGACCTTGGCATCTTTGCCTGACCAAACTCTAATTGTGTCCCGCCACTTGCTTCAACCATCCTTGTGGCTATTAGAACAAATTGTTCTCATCTGCCTGTTCCACCTGGGAAAGCCTTCATGTGCTTTGAATAGACACCCCTCTAACTCACCAATGGGTTTGAAGCCTGTCAGTTATATTCAGCCTGGTTTAGTTCTTTTGCCCAGTTTTCCTGGGAAGTGCATGTGAAGGCTTCTTGGAGGCACAGGTGAAAGCTGGGTGAAAGGTGGACACCAATGGTGGATCATCAGCCCAGAACAGGACTTAGCAAGGCCTCATCCCAGAAGTACTAGTCCTCTCCAAAAACTCCAAACATCCTCCTCTAATTGCAGCAACATCAGGAGATGAGATTCTCCTCAGAGAATGGGATTAGTCCTGAGTAGACTGCTCTCTCCTGCAGACTGGCTGAGCACTGTACCTAAAAAGACAAGTAAGGTTAAAACACGAGTCACTCAAACTAAATTCTTTCCCAGTGGCTACTTTGCACAGTAAAAACAAACTATATCCAGGCTAAACAGGAAATAACTAAGAGATAAAAACTGATAGAATTAAGAGAAAATAAAATTTTACTTGGGACTTACAGGAAGCCAGAGAAGGTAGTAGGTATAGATGAAGATGGAAAGCATCTAAGGCATGAAGTAGAGCCAAAGAAAATGCCTGGAGCTTAGCCTATAATAGTGTCTCATTCCTGGTAAAGCAAGGAGGCCAGTGCCAGAAATAAGACACTATTATAGGCTAATATAATATATTATGTATATATATATATATTTAATATGACATATTAAATATATAAATATGTATTTATTAATATATGTATTTATATATTTAATATATATCATATTAAAGATATGTAAATATAATATATATTAAAGGAGGTAAGATGTAAGAAGACTAGAAAGGTAAAAGGAGACAGGTTATGAAAGGCTTTGAATGCCAAATGAGATTTTGTATTTGATGGTGGAGGTGATCTTAAGGGGCCACTAGAGTTTACTTAAGTAGGAGTGACAGGGTCAGCCCTGAGCTATTATTATATTATTGGTATTATATTGTGTTGTATTATATGATATTACAATATACTCTACAATGCTGTTATATTATAAAGGGATAGAAACTTTTTGCCTTTCTGTTAGGAATGTAAGAATACCAGCTCTAGGATGTTCTCCCACTGTTATTAATTGCCTTTTGGAGGGTTTCTGAGTCTCCAAGACTACTCGAATGGCCTTGGGGATAATTGTCTGGGACAGGACAAGAGTTGAAAGGTCAAATGAAAGGGAATGCTTGTGTTTATCCCAAGTTTCATGAAGGTTCTAGGTAGCTGCTGACCGTATGGACAACAAATAGCTCCACTATGGTTTAGAGAAAAGATGAAAGGAACCTAGACCTTTCTGAGAAAGATGGGAATGGTCTTGACAACCATCTTTTTGTGTGTCAATTGGGTCTGGTACAGGTCTTTCTAAGGGAAGAGTTGAATATGTTGAATAGCCCCAGAGGTCTTGAGCTATCACACAAAAGAAAAATAATATTTTCTCCTTCTCTTCCCCTCATGTAGGAAGAATAAGAATAAAAGGACAGCAATACTTTCTCTAAACCCCACATTCACAAAAATGAAAAAATCACAAAGCCCTGGTATCAAACATACAGTCAAGCAAAACAAATCCTCATTTTGGCCACGTCTGAAAAATGTGTATTTTATTCTTCATCTTGACTTCATCACAGCTAGATGATGTGGTGTCTAAAGCACTAGCCCTGGAATGAAGAATACCTGACTCCAGTACAAATTTAATCTCAGACAGTTCCTACTTGTGGGAATAGTAAGTCACTTCACCACTGTCTGTCATCTGAGTCTTCATCTATAAAATGGGATAATAACAGCATCTATTTCTTGGATTCTAATGAGGATAAAATGAGAGATTTGTAAAGTGCTTTTTTTGTTTTTGTTACTTCCCAAAGACTTGCTATAACTATTTTGATATATATGGGTACTTTTCCATTTTCTTTGCTCTCTTTAGGGCATAAGGTATAGTGGTATTGCTCTATGCACAATTTAGTGACTTTTGGGGCATGGTACTAAATTGCTTTCCAGGACACTTGGACAATTCATAGCTCTACCAGAAGTGAATTAGTATACTTGTTTTCTTGCAGCACCTACAACAATGATCCTTTCTTTTTATTTGTTGTTTATCATTTTTGCCAATATGATGTGTCATATGGAACCCAGTACTATTTTTTTCCATGAGTATTGATAGTTTGGATTTCTTCCTTTGAGAACTATCCCTTCATATCCTTTGACATTTATCTAGTGGGGAATGGCTCTTATTCTTATATTTTTTAATCAGTTACTTATATACCTCTATAGTGCTCCTTTATCAGAGAAACTTATTGCAAAGATTTTCTAATATTAATTATTTTAATATTGTTTGTACAAAAACATTTAAATTTTGCATACTCAGAATTATTCATCATAACTACTGTAATGCTCTCTATCCCTTTTTGTTCATTAAATTTTCCTCTATCCATAGAAGGAGTAGGTATCTTCGTGCTTATATATAAGACTGACTGAAACAAAAAGACAAAAGGGATTCATTCATTTATTCCAAAAACATTTATAGATGGGGGCAGCTGGGTGGCTTGGTGAATTGAGAACCAGACCCAGAGACAGAAGGTCCTGGGTTCAAATGTGGCCTCAGACACTCCCCAGCTGTATGATCCTGGGCAAGTCACTTAACCCCCACTGCCTAACCTTTACCACTCTTCTGTCCTTAGAACCAATACACAGTATTTATTCTAAGACAGAAGAAAGTAAGGGTTTAAAAAATATTTATAGACTACCTACCATCAACACATGGACATCTAGGTGGCACAGTGGATTGTATGTGGGATAGAGTCTGGAAAATTCATCTTCCTAAGTTAAAATCTGACCTCAAATACTTCCTAACTATGTGACCTTGGACAGGTCTCTTACCCTGCTTGCCTCAGTTTCTCATCTATAAAATGAGCTGGAGAAGGAAATGGTAAACCATTCCAAAATCTTTGCCAAGGAAATCCCAAATGGACATGACTAAAAATAACTGAATGACAATCATCTGTGTTCTTGGACCTTTTGGTGGAGCTATGATCTCATCTATCTGGGTACTTCTCTAATAAAACAGAGTGCAACTTGTCAACCTCTTCATCCTTTTTTACTATTATTTAAATCCTCTAATAAATAACCTCCATTGAAAGAAATCTGTCTCTCACACTTCTAAGGAGGGGAGAGAATCTTTGTACCTGCTGATACTGTATAGATTTCAATGGACTACCTGAGCTGTTCATCAATTAGAGCACCCTCTAGTCATATGACAGTTATAGATTTCTCTATTCTTCCTTAGTAATATGTTCCAGTCTACTCAGACTAAACATGAACCTCTATTGTCATTTCTGTAACCTTCAGCTTTACTTCTTTGAAGACTGTAGTATTCTATGACTCGTAGCACATTTTATATAATTTTAAAACAACAATTCTGAATCATGGGTTCCTTTTGCAGTATCATTTATTTTATTGTTTAGATAAATAGATAAGTAGATAGAACATACATTTATTAAACATTTGCTATGTGCTGGGCATAGTGCTAAATACTGGGAGTACATATAAGCAAGCAGATTAGTCCCTGGATGTAGTGAGAAGAAAAGAGTTCACCCACCATATCAGATCTTGAACTGTATTTAAGCAGCAATCATCAAAATCATCTGGGGAGAAAGATAGGTGGCTCAGTGAATTGAGAGCTAGGCCTAGAGATAGGAAGTCCAGGGTTCAAATCAGATTTCACATATTTCCTAGTTGTGTGACCCTGAGCAAATCACTCAATCCCCATTACCTAGCCCTTATTGCTCTTTTGCCTTAGAACCAATACACCAATACATCATCTTAATTCTAAGATGGAAGATAAGCGTTTTCCTTTTTTTTTTTTAATGATGGCTGGCTGAGAAACAGAGTAGTAGATCACAGGAATAGATTAGACCCTCAACATGCAGTAGTAAATGACCATAGTAATCTAGTGTTTGACATACCCAAAGATCCAAGCTTTTGGAAGAATTCATTATTCAACAAAAACAGCTGAGAAAAATGGAAAACAATATAGCAGAAAATAGACCATTATCTCGTGCAGTATACCAAGATGAAATCAAAATGGATACATGATTTAGAAATAGAGGGGAATACTTTCAACATATTAGGGGAGCACAAAATAGTGTGCCTGTCAGACCTCTGGAGAAGGGAAGAATTGAAGACCAAACAAGACATAGAGAACATTATAAGATGTTCTCTTGTAAAGACATAACTTTGACTACATTAAAATGAAAAGGTTTTGTATAAACAAAACCAATGCAGTCAAGATTAGAAGAAAAACAACAGGAGATTTTTTTATAGCAATTGTCTCTGACCAAAACCTCATTTCTCAAATATGTGTAGAATGGAGTCACATTTATATAAATACAAATCATTCGCCAACTGATAAATGGTCAAAGAATACAAACAGCCAGTAAATATCTGTTTAAATTCAGGTGTTTCTAACACTCTATCCTCTGTGTATGTAATTCAGTGCAATCCTGACAAGTTCAAAAATGGGTTAAAATCTTTCTTCTGACACAGTGTGGCCTCAGGTAAGTCACTTAATTCGTATGGCCTTCAGTTTCCTTATCTATAAAATGAAGAGATGGGATTATAGCGTCTCAGATGTTTCCTCTAACTCATCTGAAGGTCCTTGGGTATGCCTGTGACATTAAAACATTGCAGAAATCTGTAGAAGATGCCTTTGTCAGTTTTACCTTGAATTACTTGTCATTGCTATTGATAATTCTTCCAACTCTAAGCTTCTCTGACTACTTATGGAGCCTTCTACTAAATGAATTCTATCATCTACTTTAAAGGCCCATATACAATTTTTTTGGTAGGAAAAGGTTTACTGTGTGGGTAATAACTTGAGTGTCATTAGTAAAATTCCATTAGAAAATGAAGGGATAAAAACAACAAAGGGTAAAGTTGTCATTCTGAATCTTTCTTTAAAGCAAGATCAGACTTGATAAGGTTAAACTGAAGAATTTCTAAGTTTGGGGACACCTGAAAATTCTCCCTTAAAGAGGCAGTTTTTCCATCTTCACAAGTCCTCTTATTTCATGACATTATATGATGGTAGTTAATTATTTGAAATGACTAAAACATATCATTTTGAATGACATGTTGACACGGAATCACCAGGTAATTATGAGCAACTTTTGACACTTAGAATAATATATAAATTCTTCTGGGCCCCTAAGTTAACATTTAATAAATTAGAGTACTACCAAATACAAGGGAAATAAGGCCTGGACCTAGGATTTTGTTGACATAAGGAATTCCCCATTTTGTTGGCATGAGGAAACTAACTCTACTAACAAAGAACTAGAGAACTACCAGGAGCACAGAGTAATTCAGTGGTATAGCCAGCATGTGTCAGAGGTGAGATTTTCTAGTTAGCTCCAAAGCCAGTTAGTTTTCTTTCTACAGTGCCATTCTGCCTCTCCTGAAGACACAAAGGGCCTTGAGGAGCCCATTTTCTATTTCTTTTACTGGACTTCCTGTATACATTTAGGAAACACTAATTTAGCTAAGTGCTCTAAAAGACTTCAAGTATCTTCTCAGGTAGCTAATTTACTAACCAGGAGGGTTTCCACTGAATCAATAACCTTAAAAGCTTAGCTATGGGATTCACAAAAAGGGGGGGGGGGGATCAGCTTCTTTTTTTAAATGAAAAAAAGGAAAACAAGTGAGGAGAACTTGGACTTGATAAATATATTGCCCAAAGAACTCAGCTCATCTGTTAACACCCACTCTTGCCCAGGCCCTGTGGTTTTGTTGTGAAAACAGAAGGAAGAGATGTGACTCCTGATTGACTGGGAGAATGCTGAGCAAGATACTGCATACCTGCAAAAAAAGAGGTTGTGGCAGGACACACCATGGAGAAGGACTTTGAGAAAGGAGATCAAGAGGGACCAGGGTAAACTTCTGAATGACAGCGAGGACCCTCTAAGGGTTGACATGTAGGGCAATATGCCCCTAGACTTTCAGGGCTTGTCTTTGGTGAGATAGTTTCCTTTCTCCCTTGCTTGAACTTAGGTATTTTATTTCCTGCCTAAGTGAAGAGCTCCTTTATTGCTGCATATTGTTTTGTCTTTTCTAATCTGTATTACTTTCCTGACTTGTTTACTATTTTATTTGACTAAGTGTGTTTACTTGCTACTCATAATGGATATTTGTGTAACTAGAGGATTGGTAGGCAAGAGCTAAGCTTGCAATATGAAGTTATTACCCTCCTCTTGAAAGTGCTTAGAGATAAGTGTTTTTTATTTTTAATCTATTATCTCTAGACTTAGAGATATTGAAGGTATGATGGGTAGATAAAATTCTGGACCAGTACCTGGTTTGGAGATAGGAGAGGGAAGGAATAAATGCCCATCCCTCCTCATCCCCCCAGAGGCAGAAATTCTAGACTTTCTGGGAAAATACCAGATTCCAGATCAGGTATCTATCCCTACTATACTCAAGTAGAGAAGTCTTTCTATTTACACAACCCAAACACATGTATCTTACACATAAAAATATTCACCATTTCTTTATTCTTCTCCCCAAAACATTAGTTTACGTTTGTATAGAATGTATCAGCTTAAAAGGGTACTTTGAAATACATATAGTACTCACTCTAACCTTACTACAATCTGAGATGTACATGTAAGATTGAAGATCTGTTCATCTAATGTCATTCTATAAATGAGAAAATTCATGACTCACAGAGATGAAATAATTGCACAAGATTCGAACTCATGTCTCTCCATTTCCATATTTGGTGCTCTTTCCTTTATACTAGTCCTCAAAAGACATAGGCTGCCTTTTTTAGGTTAGATAATAATGTGCTATTTTTATGTTAGTCCTTTTGGTACCAGTTTCTGAGAAGGCAAAATGAGAGCCAGTCTATTGTATAATTAATAATCAGCTTTTGTTCTAGATAAATCTGTTCTGGGTTCAAAGTTCATGTGAAACTTTACCAGAGAAGCCAAATTAGGTTTTTCTTTTCCACAAGCACAGACCAAGGACATGCAGGGCAATAGGGCAAGAATTGGGGAAAATAGAAAGAATGGTCCCTGTCTTCAGGGGGCTTACAGACTTATTTCCTTTGCTGGCCTTCCTACTAAAAGCAGTAGGAAACATTAATTTTGTGCTTTTCTTCCCAGAGAGGAAATAGTAAGGTGAACAAATGACTTCACCATGTGAAGAAGATAAGCTGGTAATTTTAAAACAAGCAAGCTATTAGCTGCTTATTTTGGCTTGAGTCAGGCATCTTCAGAACAATCTTTTTTGACTGAATGGGTGTGGTTGTACAGATGCTTGGCACAGAAATCACTATCAGTGACAATATCTGTGAAAGAACAACTATTAGCTATCAAGCAGATAGTTTATGGTCTTTAAGTCTTTCAATTGCGTTTGAGAATAAAGGACACATTCAATTCTATCAGTTCTATCTTCTTGCATTGTAGAATTGCTCTCTGCGAGGCATTCATGATAATGACAATGATTACTATTATTAATACTAATAACCACAAAAAATTATAACATAGTTTAATGGCCCTAGTGATGGTAATTTGATAGAATTATTTTTCCTGAGCTCATCCTACACTTTCCTCTTGATTAATTCCCCCTCCTTACTTCTAGCTATTTTTTTTCCTCTAAAACACCCTAAACAGTACTTCCCTGTAATTGGAAGCTCCCTTGGGTGAGGCTCCATTAAGCTCAGCTTTGTATTCAATACCTGGGGTGTTGTTGGGACTTGGCAAATGCTAAGGATGATCCTAGAATCCTCTCTGTTTCCATCCACTGATGGAGACAAGTTATTCCTTTACAAGTTAGGACAGTGGCTATAGAAGTCAGGATTAACTTGATTCTTTGCCTTAGGACCCAATAAATCTGGCTCCTTTCCAGGAATCTCAATTCTTGAAAGATTATTACCAATGAATCCAGCTCATTAATTTCTTTAAGACTTCTAAAATAGTGTACAGAGCTGTGAGTCACCTTTAAAGATGTTGTTCTCTACAATGCTACAATGAATTAAAATAATTAAGGATCTGACAATATTTGAGTCAGTAGGATGCATTGAAAAAAAGCACTGGATTTTGTGTCGGTGAAGATGCATTCAAATTCTGACTCATTTATCACTTATGTGATCCTGGTCAAATGACTAAACAGTTCTTTGCCTCAGTTTCCTCATCTGTGAAATGAGGAAGTTGGGTCAGATTAGAGATTCTTAATCTTTTTTGTGTCATGGATTTCTTTGACAGTCTGATAAAACCAGTGAACCCCTTCTTAGAATAATGCTTTTAATAAAAGAAGGAAATGATAAATTTTTAGTAAAAATAAAGATGCCATTTTTTCCTATCCAAATTCATGGATCTCCTGAAATCTATCCATAGACCTTTTGAGGAGGAGTAAGGAAGGTCATGAACACCAAGTAAAGAATACCTGGACTAGATGCCCTCTAACATCCCATCCAATTCCAAATCTTCTATCTACATTCTGATATCAGTTGCCTTGAATGTCGAACCATTCTTTTATTCCTGCTGATCAAGTTTTTCATAAATTGATCTATCACAGATTAAAGTGAAAACTTCATAGGCAGAAAGCAATGACTATGGAAGCTTAAATATTCAATAATATTTGTTCATGATTTTTCAAAAAAAAATGCCCCAAAGCCCTCTAGACAGAGAAATGAAATCCCACAATAGTTTAAACAACAACTGCTCACTCTAGTCCTCAGACCTTTCTGCAAGAGGCAGGAAGGGACAAGGAGTCACCCAAAAGCTATACAGATAAAAATATATCCTGATTCAAAGAACTATGTGGCAGGTTAAATAAACTGAGTGATAGAAGCTGACAAGGCAGTGTATTCTACTTTTTTTTTCCGCTCATCATAGACCTGAGGATAGACACATAGTAATTACTCAGTAGGCAGTTGCTGACTGGAATGAAAAAAAGAGAACAAAACAAAACACAAAGTTTCACTGTTCATGAACAGATAAAATCATGCTATAGGCAGAAAAACTTTCAACAAAGGAATTTTAATTTAAGGCATTAAGTTGCAGCTTTGGTGCGTGTTATAGCAGGGTCCAGAGAGTGAATGCATCAACTCTATGGGGTGGTCCTGATCTTAGCAAAGTGAGAAGAAATCTATTCCAGGCAATGATTATCTTCGGCAAAGGATTGGCCACAACCATCTTCTTCCTCCTCCTTCTTGTTTTCATCATTTAGAAGAATTTATTAAGCACCTCCTTTATGCCAAGCACTAGAGATACAAAGACAGAATAAGTGCCTGCCAGGAGACACCTGGAATTAGTCTTATGGGTTAAATTATCAAACTCGATTAAAATTTTAAACTTCTCATGGTTTGTAAAGAAATACAGTCAGTACAGAATATCTACACAGAGTAGATAGCTTTTGGCAATATGGAGCTGAGTGGACCAGAGCTGAGTTTCCCTCTTGTTTGCCAACCTGTTTGGATAGACTCAAACTGTGGGAAAATAGCCTTATTTTCACACTAACAAAATAAAAAAATAATTGGCCAAATTTTATGACTAGATGTATTTATTAGGGCTGACTCAAGACAAAATCCAGTGCTAAGTGTTGTAAGAGATACACAAGAAATAAAAATATATTCTTAGAATGAATACATGAAGTTTGTGGCACAGAATTTATGACTAAAGGAGAAAGAGAGCAGCCAAAGGACAGGGCTGAGATGAGCATGGTTCTGTGCACTTGCCAGCACTTTACCAGGTGCATCTCTATGCCCTGGGTTTATCAGAGCTATGATCAAAATTTTTGGAATAGGAGAAGAAAAGAGTGATGGGGCCACTATTTCTTGCTCTTAACAGATGTCAGGGAATCCCTGAACCTGGATAGAGAAAAAAAAAACCTATATCTTTATTTTCATTAACATCTAACTGAAATTTAACATTTTCTACAATTAGAACATTTAGAAAACAAAATATTATTGTTTTTTGAGAGATTTCCCCAAACAGCCAAATGGGCAAGTAAAAGGTAAGAATCCTAGTGGAACTTAATAGCTCTCCATTGCTTTTTATGATAATAATAATAATAATAATAATAATAATAATAATAATAATAATAATAATAATAATAAAAGAGTTGTAAATAGACCAGTAATCCTCTCTAATACTATCTTGATTGTAGATAAGAGTTTAGCAATGGAAGCAGATGTTGTATGTAAATGCAGTCCCTTGTGGCAATTTACTAGAGTATTGTGGAATTAGCCAAAATTTCCATTTCTGGGGGTCCTTATGACTTCCAAAATTATTTTTTTAAGTCCCCTCAGTTCCTTGAGCCTCAGACTTTACCAGAGCTCTTTAGGGAGGAGCTAGGCCAGTGCCTGAACATATCTGGTTATATCACTGACTGGCTTACTATTTATAGGGACAAAGATTAGTGAGCAGTAAAGTGCATATATGTTTGTATATGTACACATGTGCATTTATCCCAACATGATATGGTGGAAAGAAAGTCAGAGGATCAGGATTCAAATTTTATGACTTATAAATCTGGCCTCAGTTACTTCCTAGCTGTGCGACCCTGGGCAAGTCACTTAACCCCATTGCCTAGCCCTTGCTACTCTTCTGCCTTGGAACCAATACACATTATTGATTCTAAGGCAGAAGGATTTTTTTTTAAATGATGACTCATGATTTTAGGCAAATGATTTCATTTCTCTAGATCTCAGTTCCTCATCTGTAATCTACAAGCACAAAATCAACATGTGTTAAGCAACATTTCTAGTAAGCCCTGCTCAACTAATCATTAAGGTGGTGGCTGGTAGTGGGATAAAAGGATGAACACCTTTATAGGAAAATAGGAAATGTGCATTTTAAAAGGGAAGAGGCCTGGGTTCTGGGCTGAGGATATTATTTTTGTAAATATCAAGCTCTGACTAAAATGCATGAAGAGAAAATACTGCCACTTGTTTAATTGTTCCCTACACTGCCTGAAAAAAGTCCCACTTCTGAAAAAAATGGTTTTTTTGTTCATTTGAGTGGCTTAGTGTCCAAAAATGAAGTAGCATTGGCCAGGCCATGTCTTCCTGCCTTGGGGGTGGTACTCTTGTTTCGTCCAGAAACTGAAAGATGGGTTTCCCAGGGTGTCATTGTAGCATTACATTCAAGAGCAATTTGAAAAAAAACCTCTGGAATTAGTCTTATGGGTTAAATTATCAAACTTGATTAAAATTTTAAACTTCTCATGGTTCTTTAGGACTTCCACCTATATCCAGAGCAGTGACTTGTTGGGGATGGGAGTAGGCATAGAAGTTAAACCATGGCATCAAAATCCAGGGGAAGTTTCTTGGAGGGAGGAGGATGAAACATTGCTTTTTTCTCTCCTGAAGATTGCCATCCCTGCAGTTCACCTTGAAATTTTCTGCCATCCTTTGCCCCCATCCAGGACCATTTGACCAGGTCAAATGTCCTGTCATTCCAATGGCACATCATTAAGAAATGCTCAACAACCTTTTATTGTCATGCAAAACACACTTCCATATTGGTCATTGTTGTAAGAGCAAAGTCATTCATAACCCAAACCCCAAAATAAAACCATAAATACACTGATGTGAAAGATGACTCCAATAGTTCTTTCTCTGGAGGTGGACAGCATTCTCCATCATAAGTCTTTCAGGATTTTCCCTATCAGGATAATATTAGAAATTAAGTCTTGTTATATTAGTTTAGAGATAAGAAGTAGAGAAGTTGGCTTGAGAAAGAATTGGAGTTTGAAGCAGAGTTGAGACAGTGTCTATTTCAAATGTTGACAGTGTCCCAGATTATTACATTGCTGAGAGTAGCTGAGTGTTCACAGACAATCATCATCCAATATTGCTATTATGTTCAATGTTTTCCCAGTTCTGCTTATTTCACTCTGCATCAATTCCCGTAGATCTTTCTGGCTTTTTCTGAAATCATCTTGCTTATCATTTCTTAAAGCACAATAGTATTCCATCACCAGCATGTACCACAGTTTGTTCAGCCATTCCCCAATTGATGGACATCCCTTCAATTTCCAATTCTTTGCCACCACAAAAAAGAGCAATGTTCAACAATCTTGGAAAGTAGTACAGAATGAAACATGAGGGGCCACCCAGAAAGGCAGGACAGGAGGAAATTTGACTGGCTCCTTTTCAACCTGGATAAGATAAGAGCCAGAGAAAAGGAATACAATTGGGAGAGGGAGAGAATACCCTTTAAAAACATTAGCTTTTTAGGTTGATCTGGGGAAAGAATGCCATTCCTAGGGGACTAGAATGAGATAAATGAGAGGCAGCTAAGCAGTGCTGTGGATTGAACACCAGACTTAGATTTAAGAACATTCTGAGTTCAAATCTGACCTCAGACATTTACTGGCTGTATGACTCTGCACAAGTCACTTAATCTCTCTGTCTCAGTTTCCTCTTCCATAAAATGAGGTTAATAATATTAACCTACTTGCCAGTGTTGTTATGAAATCAAAAGGTTTGTAAGGTGTTTTGCAAATGCAAAACTATATTAAGTACTTTATTTTATTTTATATTAAGTACTAAACTAAACTAAACATTTTATATTAAGTACTAAACATACAGTACTTTATATTAAGTACTATATTTTCTTGAGTAGGGTGAAAACTGTATCTGAAGGACATTTCCAAAGTAAGAGTTCCCCTAAAACATCTTGATCCAAAAATGCATTGTTAGGGTAAATCTATCACCTCCTGAGATCTAAAGCACAATTGAATTTGGAAGAAGTCCTGGCCTGTTTGTTGGGAAATCAGCATTATGTCATTGACTATGTAATTAAAGACAACTCTGTGTCAAGTACACAAAAAATGGGGTCAAAAGTCATGAAAACAATTATATGTAATTGGTAAAAAAAATTTAGTTTAAAAAAGTTGTGAAAACAAGTAGGAAAATGTGGTTACTGTGACAGTTAAAAGTTAGTGTACCCATCTTTTGAATTCGGTTTAACAGTTGGAAGATAATAGAAATGTAAAGATAAGTAGGTAGATCCTTTACAATCTTTATGGCAATTTTCTTTTTTTTAAACTTTTCTTTTATTCTTGTTTATATTTTAGAATAATTGTATTTGTCAAGAAATATCTGAGTAAACTTTTATCCAGAGAAAAGTTACAATGTCCTGCTAAGTGATGGTTCTCTAGGACCATAATTTATCACCAGGAATATCAGCTGGTCTGTTCTACCACAGCCTAGGGAAACCTCTGGACAGAAATTGTTGTAGATATTAGTATTCCTCTGCTTAAGAATTGATTCAACACAACGGGAGACTAGTAAAAATGCTTCTTGAGGATAGGAACTGTTTCCTGTTTAACCTTTATATCCTCAGCACCTAGCATCCCATCTTGATCCTTGTAAGCCTTGCTGGAACAGTGTGGGTGCCACTATGAACCTTTGGAGTCTGACATGGCAGGAGAGATCAGCAGAAGGAGGATGATGTGGGCAGCCTTTTCTTTCAGAATGGATCCCTAAGTTTTAGAAAACTAGGAAGGGCCTTAAAGATCATGTAGATTAATACCCATAGTCCCTGTTGCTCTGGCAGTTGAGATTGGTATTTTACTTGAGCTCAGGAGTTCCAGTCTTCAGTAGACTAAACTAATGGAGTGTCCACAATTATGTCTAGCACCCTTATAGTGAAGCCATGGGAGCAAGGGACCGACCACCAGCTTGGCTGCAGAGGGGAAAATCATTCCAGTTTGGAAATAGAGCAGGTCAGAGCTCCCATGTTGATCAGTAGTGGAATTGGCCAAAGAGTGACCTTTGCATTTCTTTTCTTTTTTTAAACCCTTACCTTCCATCTTGGAGTTAATACTGTGTATTGGCTCCAAGGCAGAAGAGTGGTAAGGGCTAGGCAATGGGGGTCAAGTGACTTTCCCAGGGTCACACAGCTAGGAAGTGTCTGAGGCCAGATTTGAACCTAGGACCTCCCATCTCTAGGGTTGATTCTCAATCCTCTGAGCCACCCAGCTGCCCCCATGACCTTTGCATTTCTAATCTAGGCAGGATAGGGAAACCCACTCTTAAAAATAAAAACAAACAAAAAAAAAAGACCATCGGGTTCAACTTCTTGTGCCCCTGTTTTGTAGATGAGGAAACTGAGGTCCAGAGAGGCAAAAATGATTTAAACCAGAGTGATCAGGTAGGGAGTAGCTAATCCAGGTCTCCTGACTGTAGATCTAATGTATTGTTCACACCACCATGCAGCCTCAACAGTAGGCCTGCATTTGGGTAATAGTTTCTGCCTAATGCCAATACAAAGAACTGGCAGATTCTAAGACCCTTGGAGCCCATTTCCCTGACTGACAGCTCCATCTGTACTTCACTTTACATGCCCAGTATCTCCCCAGCTACCATACTTACAGAAGCATAAGCCCTGTTTCTTCCCCTCAACTCCCACTTCCATTTCTGGATCCATAATCAAAGCAATTTTATAGTTGCTTCTGGAAAAGTACATTAATTTTTCCTGTAGCATTTCTGCTTATCAGTCCTGTAGGTTTCTTTGCTAACCAAAGTACACTTCCTTGTCTATCACATCCCTGCATGTTTTTTCTCTCCCCTTGGAATATGCGTTCCTTGTCAGGAACCATAGTATTTTTTGTTTGTATTCCCAAAGCTTAGCACAGTGTTTGGCTCATAGTACATGCTTAATAGATATTTTTACTTCCCTCCCTCCCTCCTTCCCTCACTTCCTTCCTTCCCTCCTTCTCTCTTTTCCTCTTTCCTTCCTTCTCTCTTTTTTTCTTTCCTTCCCTCCCTTGTTCCTTCCTTTTTTCCTTCCCTCTTTCCCTCTTTCCTTCCTTCTTTATTTTTTCTTTCCCTCCTTCCTTCCATCCCTCCCTTCCTCTAGCTAAGTATATATATCAGGTCTCTAAACCTTTGACCTCTTCTTAGTCTGTCAATATAATTTCTAAGGCAAGCCATGATTTTTGTCCTTACTTTCAAAGCTGTGACTACCTCAGAAATCAGAGGCCTTAGAAAAAGTCTAACTTGATTCTCTCTCCTTGTGATCTAAATCCACATACAGCAATTTACCCACAAGTGCCCCTACTTTCAAAACAAAGGTTTTCTTTGTCAAGAGCCCAGCATTATGTAATTTTTGTTCCCAAACCATACAGTTATCAGCACTCTAGTAACATAATTTAATAATAATAAAGATAACTTTAGCAGCATGTACAAAATATAATAAAATTATGGAAACTACACTGGACGGAGAGTCCAGAGTCTTGGCTTCTCTTTCAGTCGGTACCTCCTATTAGCTATATAGTCTAATCAGTCACTTTGAAATCTTTAGTCTACAGTCACTTCATCTCTCTGAACCTCAGTCTCCTCCTCATCTGGAAAATGAGAGGTTGGGGTAGATTATGAATTTAGAGTTGGAAGTAACCTTAAAGCTCATCTAGGCTAACCTGATCATTTTATAGAGGAAAAACCTGAAACCTTGAGAGATTTAAATGATTTACCCAGGTTCACTCAGATAATTAAAAGCAGAGCCAAGATTTAACTCCAGATTCCAAATCTAGTCTTCTAATAGCCTAACCTTCTTCCTTCCATTGAAGGGAAGGGGGGATTGCACTGTGTCCAAATGAACAGTTCCTGGGAAAACTGCAAGGCCACAGTCGAGAAGATAACCTGGAAAAACTGTAAGACGTCCTCCTCAAGGCCACAACTGTTGAAACAGACAAGGCCACAACAGATATCCTGTTCTTTTAAGCTGCTCTATATATGTGCACTCCCGATCCTACCCCGGCGCAGTTCTTTTGGGTAACCATCCTAGTGCATGCTAGTAATAAACCTCTCCCTGCTGTCTTTGCATTGTCTTTGCGTGTTCCTTTGCGTGGTACTTCCACTCGGACCCTAACACCATAACCTCTAAAATCCTTACATTTATAAAATTTTGCAATTCAGATAGAATACTATTAATACCTTGCATTGTAAATCCTAGTATTTTCATCTAAATGTTGCCTGAGGTTTAAAAATTTTTAAGTACCAGGAATGGTTCTGGTTGCTCTCCGTCTTCTTCCATCACTAAGTCAGAGATTCTTTCACTGGCTGGGATATCCAAACATACACCTGAGTAGTTGGGACTGTGATCCAATGTCCCTTAAAAAGTAAAGCAGAAGGGATAGCTAGATGGCCCAGTGGATAGAAAGAGAGGCTTGGAGATAGGAGATGCTGGGTTCAAATGTTGCCTCAGATATTTCCTAGATATGTGACCCTGCTCAAGTCACTTAACCCTTATTGCCTAGACTTTACCACTCTTCTGTCTTGGAACCAATACACAATATTGATTCTAAGATGGAAAATAAGGGGGGGGGGGGTATTTTTTAAATCCCACTTAAATACATCATACAAAATATTTACTTCTTGAGAGAAACAGGAATATTGTGAATTTCAATGTGAATAAAATTGTGCATTCTAAGACAGAAAAGAAGGGTTTAAAAGAACCCCACAAACTTAAAAAAAAAAATTCTCCAAGAAGGCAGAGAGGAAAGCTGTGTGTGAGTTGAGGTGACAGCCCTACTAGCTTTTAGCATTTCCTGTTTTGGTTTAGTCAGCTATTGTAATCAAAATCATCCTAGCTTCTACTTAATAAGTTGCATGACTCACCAAGAAGACAAATCAAAAGGATACTGTTGATGTTTTAATCAGTTTACAGAGGAAGAGAGCCCAAGGGAGTAGATAAAACATAGTTGCCACCCCTTCTAGGGTAGAGAGATTAAAAACAGCCAAACAAGAATAAAACAGCCAGAACAGGACAGACTGTTTTTGATACTTGAAAAAGAAAGAAAGAACAATAAACAAATGGAATCCAGAGGGAAAAGGAGAGAATCTGGGGGCATTTGGAAAGGATGTTTCATAGGAAAGGGTTCAATTTCTAGTAGTGAAAAATAAGGAAGAAGATAAATCAAGGGGGGAAATGAAATTACATAGTGTTAAAGGTGATCCTTCCTGGTCTTTCTTTTTTCCTTCCTCTGTTGTTGCTGACATGCCTTATGGGAAGGGAAGAAGATAATTTGAAAGGTCCACAAAGCCTTGCATTGATGGATCCTCATTGTAGGATAAAGGGAACCCTGACAAACTCTGGTAGTTGTTGCCATGATGGAAATGCTTTGCTAATGCCAAGCTGTAGATTATACCTCCTTTCTAAGGACCAGCCTAACTAAAACTGGAAAGGATCATCACTGATGAGTTGGCCACTAGTCGATGAATTACATAGAAACCTATGAAACCAAGAGAAATGAAAGATGGTCTGCAATCATATTTGTTGCCCTTTGGCTCCTACCATGATAGTAGCTGAGTGGTAGAGAAAGGTGCTAAGAATCAAACGATTTTTAGACTGTCTTCCAACACTAACATAAAGGTTAAAGGTTACTTTAAATACGAAATCTCTCCCAGAACCAAAGGATTAACATAAAACTAGAGGAACTGGTTCTTATTGATGTTGAAACTATGATAAATGAAACTAAAAGACTGGAAAAATAGCTAAGTAGAAAGATAGCTAACAGGTATCATCACCTATGCAGAGAAATAAAAATAAAATAGTTAGGGGAGTTCATTTTATCATGTGTCCAAAGGCAACAAGAAATATTTTATAGGACAGTTGGTTATCTTATACTGCAATATCACACCCTTTTATTGCACGGTTTCCACCCTTACCAAGTGGTTATGAATGAACATAAGCAAAAGAGACTACCATACAGTTAATAATAGCTAGTATTTATATAGCTCTTCAAGGTTTGCAATATACTTTACATATATTATTTCATTTAATCCTCTTAAGAGCCATGGAAAATAGGTGCTATAATTACCTCCCATTTTACAGATGAGGAAACTGAGGCCAAGAAAGGATAAGCGACTTACTCTAGGTTTCATGGCTAGTAAGTATATGATGCAAGAGGTGAACTCAAGTCTTTCTGAATCCGTTCACCCAACTGCAGCTTACAAGCCAATCAGCATCTGTTGTAGAAGCTGAGGAGGTAAACAATTTTTGAAGAAGTGGATAAACTCTACAAATTAAATCAATATGTACTTTGCTATTTGAAAGAAAGAATTTTTAAAAAACCCATTTTTCTTAATGACTTATTATGTATTATATACTACTCTAAGCACCGGGTATACACATCCCAAAACAAAACTAAACCCTGCTCTCCGAAAGTTTATCTTCTGGGACTTTTAAAGTTTTGTAATTTGTGGTAAGTAGAACCATAAGAATTGATACCCTCCCTCTCAGAGCAATTGCAGAGTTGATTGATCCTGGTTCCAGAATTGGAAGATTTTTTTAATAGTGATAAAATGGTTGGAGGTAATAGCAAGAAAGTAGAGAGTGAAGCATTATGGAGCTTTCCCCAAAGAGTGACCTTAGAGAGTCAGTCACCTGAAGGTCCTTTAGGACATGGGATTTGGTGTGGGTGACAAGGATATTGGTAAGGCTGCCTCTGTAAATTGATCCTCACTGACGTCATGATCACTGCAAAGATGGGGATGAGGAGAAAGATATGTAGGAAAATATGTCTTAAGATCAAGAGATTAAATAGATCAACCAGTTCTAGATGTAGCACAAATACTTTTTTTCAGATTGAGAAACAGAAAGTACTGAAATTTCAAGTAATGAAAATGATATTGAATGTATCTTCCCTGGAAAAGACTAATTACCAATGTGGTCATCATTTCTAGATCAGTTGTTAATGTACCTAAGAACAGAGTTAACTTTACTTGAGTACATCAATCCTATATTCAATAAACTCAAGTGGCTCCCTATTATTTCCAGCATTAAATATGAAATATTCTATTTGGCTTCCCTGACTTCCTTCAAAAATGCAGTAAAATCCCATTTTTTGGAGGAAAGGAACCTTTTCCAATCCACTTTAATGCTATTGCCTTCTCTTTCTGGATTATCTCCAATTTATTCTCTATGCATCTTGTTTATTCATAGATATTTGCATCTCATCACCCCCTCTGAGAATGCAAGTTCCTTGAAAGGAAGAATTGTTTTTTGCCTTTGTATTTCTAGCAGCCCAATTCTTGGCACATAGTAGGTATTTACCTTCTGCCTTAGTAACAATTCTAAGACAGAAGAGCAGGAAGGGCTAGGCAGTTGGAATTAAGTGATAAATTAGAAAAATTATAGAACATACTAGAAAATATACAAAGGTGACTAAGCTCTTTAGATGGGAGCAAGAGAAGACCTCAGTTCAAACCAAGAGAGAGAGGTACACTGCACACTATTGGCTGATGGAATGAAAAGCAATCAACCATAGTGCTATATTCTGTATCCCCAGCACTGATGAACTCAGTGTTTATAAGAGTGTCGGGAAAGGTTAATAAGAGTGTGGAAAAGGTTTATAGGAGAGTGGGAAGGGTTTATAAAGTCTTAAAATATATATATAAATGATAAAATAAATATAACACTGTTACTTTGTGGATTTTCACTTATTACAGGGGTCTCTGGAACATAACTCCCACAATAGGTGAGGGATCACTGTATACACATATGCACATGATTTTTTCTTCATATATAGCTTCCTTAATTATATGTATAATAATACTCTTGCATGATCTAAGGGCACATATAATTTATTTACTTTTTTCAGCATAATTCCAAATTGTTTTTCAGAATAGTTGGACTAATACACAGCTTCATCTATAGCACTTTAGTATGCCTATCACTTCCCAACCCTTCCAAAATTTCCCATTGTTGTTTTTTTGCCACCTTTGCAAATTTGATGAGTGGTTGGATTTCTTTATAGTCTCTTTAATCTGTGTTTCTGTTTGTGCATCCTACTATCTTCCTTGGCTATTGATGGGAAAGATCCGCAGGGCTTGGAACACTGGGGCCCTCTGAATTGTATTTCTACTATTATTACTAGATTTCTCAAAGTCAAGGATGGTCTTATTTATTCCCTGTGCTTACATTAGAATTTTTTTCATCTCCATTTATTAGCATCTCTCCTTTCCTACAAGGCACACTGTAGACATATGATACCTTTTATGACATTGCATCCCCCACCTCCACTCCAATCAAATCAAAATGAACTCACTTTTTCTCCTATATCTCCTGGAGTACTACTTATCTATTTATTACATTCTACCTCATGTAATGGGTTTCCATCTAAACCTGGGGTATTTTGTATGTTGGTGGTATACAGAAGAAGACATGAATATTAATAGTGGAGAGAATGTTGAAATGATACTGCATATCTTTGTAAGAGGTAGACTTGGTTCCAGAACTTCTTGGGAAAGAGATGTGTGGGATAAGAAGGATAAATGGAATGATTTGGAAGATACAGATATGTAGGAGAAGCTGGCACTTTAACAAATCCCTGATTTCCAGTTTACCTTCCCAGAGACTTCAGAGTGACTCTTCCTTTAGATGAGATTGGGCCCTTTCTCTTGGTTTGAACTGAGGTCTTCTCTTTCTCCCATCTAAAGAGCTCAGTCATTTTTGTATATTTTCTAGTATGTTCTATAACTTTTCTGATTTATCTTTGTTGTTTGTTTGAATAAATGGGTTTACAGGCTGTTAATTATTTCTGATGGTCATTTGTATAACCTGTATTGGTGGGAAGTGGCTAAGTCAGCAGATGTAAAATTGTGGCCACCTCCCCTGAAAGAACAAGTAGGGAAGCAGCTTTTGTTCTGAACTTTTTGTACTCCTAAACTAGTAATACTGAGAAGAGGAAGATGATGTGAATCTGGCCTGATACTCCTTTTGGAGCTAGATGAGAAAAGGATCAAATTCCTAGCCACAGCCTTTTTTCTGCTTCTACAAGATACAGTTAATCCAAAAAACAAAAAATCTTACTTTTCAAAGTCAGATATTGGCCATGGGTATGGAGAAAATAAATTTAATCAAAATAGTAAGCCAGAGACTCCTAACTGAGCTACTCAATACCCTGGTTTCTACTAAAATACTTGGGAAGAACACATTGAAAAATTCCCACTAAGGGGACAGAGAGATGGTTAAGTGGATTGAAAGCCAAGTCTAGAGACAGGTAGTCCTGGGTTCAAATACAAATTCAGACACTTTCTAGCTGTGTGACCCTGGGGCAAGTCACTTAATCTCATTGCCTAATCCTTACCATTTTTCTGCCTTGGTATTGATTCTAAGACAGAAAGGAAGGGAAGGGAACAAAAGGGAAGCAAAAGAAAGGAAGAGAAAGAAAGAAAGAAAGAAAGAAAGAAAGAAAGAAAGAAAGAAAGAAAGAAAGAAAGAAAGAAAGAAAGAAAGAAAGAAAGAAAGAAAGAAAGAAAGAAAGAAAGAAGAAAGAAAGAAAGGAGGGAAGGAGGGGGGAGGGAGGGAGGGAGGGAGGGAGGGAGGGAGGGAGGGAGGAAAGAAAGAAAGGAGGGAGGGAGGGAGGGAGGGAGGGAGGAAAGAAAGAAAGAAAGAAAGAAAGAAAGAAAGAAAGAAAGAAAGAAAGAAAGAAAGAAAGAAAGAGAAAAAACTCCCACTTCAATAAAAACATTATATAAAATATTTAATTCTAGAGAGAAACTAAAATATTGTGAATTTCAATTTGTATAAAATTGACTATATTTCATTATATGTTACTAAAAAAAAAATAAAGTTTAGCCAGTCACTTGTCACCCTTGAAGAATAGTGGACCAGATTCCAGTGATACCTATCCATGAACCACATCTATATAGAGAATTCATGTGGACATATCTGTCTTAGAAAGGAAACACATATCCTATAACTATAATTCTTTATGAATGTACTGATCCTCTTTTATCATGTTGTAAGCAAGTCCAGGGACACTAACAACATAGTCAAAGATTTCTAGTCTCAGCTCTGCCATTTACAAGCTATATAATTGTCATCTTTGTAAATCTAGCACCTACCATAGTTTTTTACACAGAATGTCATATGTTAATGTAAATAAATATTGTTGAATTTTTAAATCTACATTATTTCCATTACATAATTTTATCTCCATTATCTAATTTTTCATAAAGAAAATGGTTGGACTTTTTTGTATTGAAACTGATTTAATTATCAAGTGAAAGTACCTAATTAAAGTGTTTCTAAGAATGACAAAAACACAAATTTGGTTTTTTTCATTCATTGACACTAATGGGGATCCAAATTGGCATGGAATTCAAATGGTGACTTTATTGCTTCCCTCCCACTTGATTCCATTTTGGCCTTCAAATTCAACATCTTGCCTATCAGCCAAACTTTGTGAAGCTGTGACAAAATTTCCAGCAGCTGCAGCCAAAATGGACTATGTTTCATTGTTCTGCTGCCAAATCTATGCCTGGGATAAAATTCGAGTAGATTCTAAAACCCTGTAGTCCCTAGAACCCAGTGATGGGTCAAACGTATCCAACTAATGTAAGTACCTGAGGGCAAATCTGTTTTGGAATATGCTTCCAAGAGAAAGACAGAAGTGATGTGCCAGCTGCAGGTTTGGATAGTTTCTTGAGGCATAAGAGAAAGTAAACAGTGGGGAAAATTGGTGATGGAAACTCACCTGAATTCTAATCCCCTCTAAAACACTTAATAGCTACTTGACCTAGGGCGAGTCATTTGCCTTCTTGGCCTCACTTTCCTTGTATCTACAGCCTTTAACTCAAGTGTTTTAAGGTTTAGAGGAGGTCATATATATAAAATTTAAGTCAGTTCTTGACCATCAGACAACCAGTTTTTGTTGAAGATAGATACTATATACAAAGGTTTTGTAGGTTCTATGTAGATACTCATGTTTTGATGAACCAAAAATTGACACCCCCCCCCCAAAAAAAGATAGAGATGCCCTTGTGGTATATTTAGTGGAAAGAGTTAGAGTTGGGACACCTGGATTTTAGTACCTCTTGAAGGCAAGGCCTATCTGGTTTTGATGTTTTTAGTATCTTTTTTATTTTTAATATTTATTTTATATTTAGTATTGAAGGCAGCTAGATGGTGTAGTGGAGAGAGAGCTGGGCCTTAGAATCAGGAAGATCTGAGTTTAAATTTGGATTCAGACAGCTGTGTGACTCTAGGCAAATCATTTAAGTCCATTTGCCTTGGTTTTCTCATCTGTCAAATGAGCTGGAGAAAGAAATGGCCAACCACTCCAGTTTCTTTGCCAAGAAGACACCAAATGGGATCTCAGAGTCAGATGTGACTGTAAATGAATAAACAAAGACAGAAATATCTAGCACTGTACCCTGAAGATAGGAGACTGTTAATAAATGATCTGCCCACAGTTGTTTGAGGAAGGGTAAATCAGAAGCTCTCTGGGCATTAATTTCCTTATCTGGAGAGTAAAGGAACTGAGCCTATAAATGCTGGCAGTGCTAGTGCCCTACTCTATGAAGTATATATGGAGGACACTCGACCAGGTACACTTGGAACTGTATTGTCCCGTAGGAAGAATGTTAAAAAAAATGGAAGACTAGACTTTTTTTTTTCTGGTGTCAATACTAGAAGATATTTTGCTTTGGAAGAATTGCCTTTAACGTTTTATAAATTTCAGTGAAGCATACCAATTTGTCACTTTTGCTTTAACTTTTAAAATTGTATTTAGTGTACTTAACATAGAATCATAATTATATATAGTTTGCTAAAAATAAAATAAGAAATACCTATATTGAATAGAAAAAATGCTAAATCTGAAGTCAGAGGACCTGAGTTCAAATCCCACTTCTGCTACTTTACTACCTTTGTGAGTTTAGACAAACAGCTTAATTTCTGTGGGTCTTGGTTTCCTTATCTGTAAAATGAAGGAGATTAGATGAGATGTCCTCTGAGGTTCCAAAGAACACTGGCTATAGAGCCTGGAGCCTCTAGGGCCTAGATTCCAATACTCCCTTGCCACGGTCAGGGTCCAGCCTCACTTGTGACTCCAGGTGGCGAATGATCAGTCAAAATAAATAAAATAAAATAAATAACAAACAGAAGACAGCTTAATCATAACAGCCATGGGATTGTTTTGCATCTCTGAGCTGCTCTGACATTCCCAGGCTTGGGATTTATTTATATATTTATATTCTTGGCAGGCAGGTATACAAAATCAAAGAGAGATAATTGGAAAAGTGATACATTAACTTTTAACAAATCACTTGATTAATATTCTGTATTTTTGTATTGTGATTACAGACAGAATAAAGGTTGCACAAAGATAAATGATTTCATCACAGGTGGCTTACTAGGGAGTTTGAGTTACTGATTTGTGTAATTGAGTCACTGAGGCATATTGAAGCTTAGTGTACCTGTACTGTACCTGGACATGTTGTATGGGCCTCTATGATTGATTTCTGTGCTGGCTTCATGAGAAAGTTTTGGGCTTGGTCTGTAGCTGAGGTTTTGCTGGGAATTATGTACCTAAGTAAAAGTTAATCCATGATAGTCTTTTTGGGATTGGGTTTGAGGGTCTGATCTTTTGGAGAATTAGAGTACATGTGTTTTGCTCTTGCATTATTTCTTTTGAGACTAGGGGTAATAATAATCATGTCAATTCATAGGTAAGGGGCATTGATGAAAGAAGCCATGCAAGGGGGATAGAGTGGGCAGTCACATCTCGCCGAGGACCACTCTGTGGTCTCCCCGGCTACCATGCATGACTCTGTCAAGGCGTCGTGGACTGATGGCCCCCAGCACTCCCTCTGACAATTCATACCTGTGTGACATTTGGTCTTATAGCTATAAGTTGTGGAAGTGAGATTAAATTAATTGAGATTCTTTCTAGCTTTAATTCTAAGACTATGATCTATTTGATTTTAAGGAAAACTTTAGAGATAGGTTACATTTCATAAAGCAAAGAACTGTATTACCTCCTTGATGATGTAAGTGAAGTAGAAATCACATATATTATTGTCCCTTATTTTGTTAGAATTTCAAATATAATATTCTTGGTTTTTACCTTAGATTTGGGCAGCTAGGTGGTGTAATAGATAGTGCCAGGACTGGAGTCAGGCAAGTTCATCTTCCTGAGTGCAAATGTAGCCCCAGATACAAGCTGTCTATGTGACACTGGGCAAGATACTTAACCCTGTTAGCCTCAGTTTCCTCATCTGTTATAATGAGCTGGAGAAGAAAAAGGGAAACTACTCCGGTATCTTTGCCAAGAAAACCCCAAATGGAGTTTTGGGTTTTGGAGACTTGGATATTACTGAAATGATTGAACAACAACAAACAATAACTTTAGAATTATCTTGGATTTTCATTCCTGGTTCCTTTAAGTCCCAACTAAAAGTCCCATTTTTTTATAGGAAGTTTTTCAAGTGCCTTCTCTCTGTGAACTATTTCCTATTTATCCTGTCTGTAGCTTGCTTTGTTTGCATGTCAGTTTTCATTGAGGTTGTCAACATGGAAATCTAGAGATCCCCAGTTTATTTAGTTTGAGTGTAGAAACCCCAGGTTTTGACCTTGTCACAGGAGAGTTTCCCCCTGAGGGAAGGTCCCTCTTCACCAGACAGTGAACTTCCTGGTAGTTTGGGTGGGAACAGCTAATCCCATCCAATATTGAACATCCCTTTTGTCCCAATGGTTTCTTCCCCCTAGGCTAAAGTCCATGACCAAGGTGACCCAGCCCCAGGCTGAGTCTTTCCCTTTTGTGTCCATTGTGGGGCCCCAGCCCCTCACTATTATTCCTGTCTGGAACTCTTCATTTTCCTTTCTCACCATTGTAAGGTCAATCAACTGTCCCTCTAAACCTAAAGCCCCCAGGTCACCTAGAGTGGTATATACGTTCCCCAAAGTTCTTTTGTTCCTTGGAGTCCATCCTGAGTCGGTGGCACTCCCAGGGGCTGGTGACCAGAGCGTCTTGACTCCGGTGCAGTCTTGGAAATCAGCTCTGTTGTCGTAGTAGCAGCGCTAACCCCTTTTCCCTTGATTAAAGAGTGATTTTGACTATTTAATAGTTCTGTGTTTTTTCTAGTTGACAAGGTCAAAGACTGTCTTTTTTTTTTTTTGCCTTTTTCTGTATCCTCAGCTCTTAGCATCCTGCCTGGCACATAATAAATGTTTATTGACTGATTGATTCCAAATGTTAACATATGATGTGTTCACCTAACATCAGTAATTCTGATCAACAAAACTTAGTTAGATACTAAATATTGCCAAGATGGCAGGGGAAATTATGGCTATGGAAAGCTTTTCAGTCCAGTGATTTGACCAGACTCAATTTGAGTCTTGTTAGCCATAGCACTGAGACAGGGAGCAGCACAAGGTATGTGATAACAACAGTGTCAGGAGTTGCTTCTCCTTATGAAAAAGACCAACTGGGCAGATCTTAGGAAATAGTCAGTGAACTATAGAATTTTAGGGCTAGGAGGGACTTTAGAGATCTTAGTATAACTCCAACATTTTACAAATGAAGAAACTGAGGTTCAGAGATGTCAAAGTCAGGGGCAGAACTGGAACCCAAATATAGTTCTTTTGCCTTGAGATGGTAGAAAGAATGCTGAACTTATAAAAGCCACAGGAGCTAAGTTCAAAGTCTGATGATTCTTTGTGGGCTTCATTTTCCTCATCTGAAAATTGAGGAAGGGTAGATTGGTCTTGAAGGTGCCTTCCAGTTCTAAGTCAATGACCTTAGCCCAGTGCTCTTTTCCTTCTGCCTGGAATTACTAACCTGTTTACATACCTGTAAACACACTGGATTTGGAGAGTCATAGGCCATTGCCTGTGGATGGGAAGAGGAGGTTTTTAATCAAAAAGAATGGAGACCCTACCCCCACCCCGTTTCCCATGAGATATCTGGTTTGAACCTGTCTGTTCTATTGCAGGGAGAGGAGATTTCTAACAACAGCTCATTAGTGGGTAATCACATCAGCCCCCTGGCTGATTTCTGTTGTTGACTGGGAAAAAAACACAGAACTATTAGTCAAAATCACTCTTTAATCAAGGGCAAAAGGGGTTCAGCCCTAGTAGACCTCGACAACAGAGTTGCGTCCCACAACTGCACAGAATCCAGTCCCAGGATTGATCTAGTCACTGACCCCTGGGAATGCCAAATGTAGGAATGACAATTCCAAAGAGCCATTAAAGTTGGGGAGCTTAAATACCTTTCTAGATAAGAGGGACAGTTGATTGACTTTACAATTAAGAAAGGAAACCCAGGAGTTCCAGACAGGAATAACAGTGGGGGGCTGATGCTTTACAATGGTCACAAAAGGGAAAGGCCCAGTCTGGGCCACCTTGGTAAAGGTCTTTATCCTAGGATAAAGAACAAAAGGGATACTTAACATCTGATGGGATTAGATATTTCCACCCAAACTACCAGAATGTCTATTGTTAGCCTGAGATCAGTGAAGTGGGACCTTCCCTTAGGGGGAAAACTCTCCTGTGACAAGGTAAAAATCTGGGGTTTCTACCTCCCAACTAAATAAACTGGGGACTTCTAGATTCCATGTTGACACTGTCATGTTTGGTTTTGGTTGAGTGGCAAATGGGCCAAACTTAGACTTGAGTGATGGTGGAGAGCTTTCAACTGTCAATGGATCAGATGAGATATGAGATTGCGACTTCCCTGGGGAATTAAGGATTTCAACTTTTACCTCTTCTTCCTCTTCATTCCCCAAATCTCTGGCATGGCTGCTGAATGGATTCCCAGAAGGAATATTGGACTGAGAGTCAGAAGGACTAGCTTCTGGTCCCTGCTCTGCTGCAGTGAGATCTTGGGCAAGTTGCTGAGCCTCTCTGGGCCTCCACATTTAAAGGAGGTGGCGTTCTAGGTGCCCTTCTGACATGGGCACTGTACCCCAGAAACCCAGGCCAACTATTATCAGGGAAACTCCTTTGCCCTTGCATCCTTGTGACTCTTAACCTAGAAACACCCAATGACCCCACCCAGGGTCCTGAGATGTTTACCCTCTTTTGTCCTCTAGATTTAAGGTGGACAAAGAAATGAATCTTTATGCCTCCAGGCAAACCCCAGTCAGATGACCACCTCACCCTATCAAATGCCTGAGGGACTAACATTCTGGTCCACACCAGGACATAGCATCTAAAGGGTACATAAGCCCCTGAACTGATGTCATCCCGGGGACAGCCTCTCCATCCATGCTGTCCCCATGGAGGAACAGCCTCTCCTTTCATGCTGTCCTCCCAAGGGACTTCCCCCCACCTTGCTGTCCCACCTTGCTATCCTCCTGGCCACTCTCAACATTACTTTCTAAATGAATAAATTTCTCTTTTTGTTTTTAAGCTAAGTTTTGGAGTCATTGCATGCTTGCAAAAGGCATCCTTCCCGAACCCCAAAAGGTATCCTTCCTGCCCATAACACTTCTATTTTTAACTTTCTTTGGTTCTATATAATTCATAATCCTGATCTCTGGTTTATGTGTGACAAAATGGGTCAGTTTATCAGAGTCCATTTAAATGAAATTTAGACCATAAGAATGACATTTCCTTGTGATGAATAAACCACTGTACTGCATGGGAAGAGTACAATGAATGGGAAGGGCTGATTCACTAAGTCATTTCCAATTCAGATGTGCTTATACATGCTTACAATCATAGACTTGCCCTCCAGGATATTATTAGGCACAGATTGAATGAAAAAAAAATCCACTTTCTGAGCATTTTATGTTCAGAGAAAGGAGGATAAAAAAACAAAACTCTGAAAATTCGTGTATTTTTGCATACACACATAAACCCATAAATACTTAGCAGGGGAATTTAAAACATATTTTTATTGCTGTCAATACTCACTGTAGCATGAGTATGTCAACTAGAAAAAACACAGAACTATTAGTCAAAATCACTCTTTAATCAAGGGAAAAGGGGTTAGCGCTACTAAGTGTGACAACAGAGCTGTTCCCCGAGACTGCACAGAGTCTGGCTGCCCTGGTCACTGACCCCTAAGAGTGCCACCAACTCAGGATGGACTCCGAGGAACAAAAGAATTTGGGGAACCTAAATACCACTCTAGATGACCTGGGGGCTTGGAGTGAGAGGGACATTTGACTGACTTTACAATGGTAAGAAAGGAAAATGAGGAGTTCTAGACAGGAATAACAGTGAGGGGCTGATGCCCCACAATGGACACAAAAAGGGAAAGACCAAACCCAGGGCTGGGCTACCTTGGTCATGGACTAAGGCCTAGGGGGAGAAAGCATTGGGACAAAAAGGGATACTTAATATTGGATGGGATTAGCTGTTCCCACCCAAACTACCAAAGTCCTCCAACACAGCGGTGTAAGCACTGCGAAGCTCAAAGTGTACAACGCAGTGGTCCTCAGCTCGCTCCTGTACGGTGGTGAGACATGGACACTGTACCGGAAGCACATGAAACAGCTGGAGCAATTCCACCAACGCTCCCTCCGGTCAATCATGAGGATCCGATGGCAGGACCGAATCACCAATCAGGAAGTCCTCGACAGAGCCAACTCCACCAGCATCGAAGTCCTGGTCCTCAAAGCCCAGCTACGATGGTCTGGACACGTCATCCGCATGGACCCACAGCGAATACCAAGACAGGTATTCTATGGTGAATTGTCAGCTGGATTAAGGAAACAAGGCCGACCAAAGAAAACATTCAAGGATCAGCTAAAGTCAAACTTGAAGTGGGCTGGCATGACACCAAAGCAACTAGAACTCGCTGCCTCTGTCAGAAGCAGCTGGCGAACCCACATTAATCATGCCGCCACCACCTTTGAAGATGAGCGACGTCGACGTCTTGCTGCTGCGTGTGAACGCCGACACCAGGCCACAACCGAACCTCCCGTAACAACTGGCGTCCCAGGCCCCATGTGCCACAAACTCTGCGCCTCAGTCTTTGGACTCCAAAGCCACATGAGGGTACATCAATAGATGATAATGCACAAAGACAATCGTCATTCTCGGTCACCGAGAGACTACCACTAATACCTAAACTACCAGGAAGTCCATTGTCTGGTGAAGAGGGACCTTCCCTCAGGGGGAAACCTCTCCAGTGACAAGGTCAAAACCGGGGGTTTCTACACTCAAACTAAATAAATTGGGGGATTTCTATATTTCCATGATGACAAGTACAATTGGATATAATGGATGAATGTGCCGGGAGCCATCAAATACCATGCTGTTTGATATAGTCACACGTAAAAACCGTAAAAACCGGGGACTGCAAAGCAGCCCCCAGGAGGCATGGAAACATCTACTGAAACCCCTCTAAGTGACTTTCCTTATTAACATCCCCTTTTTATTGGAATTGCTATGATAATTATTCTTGCTTAGCCCCAGGAAAAATAGATGAGAGCAACATGCTTTCAGGGTTAATACACTCTGTCCCCCCAGAATATTACCAGGAGATCCCACTTACAAAATTAAACCTAAGGATTTTTATTGATAGAACCCTCTTTTTTAGGCATAAAAACTTCTGGCAAATCTGTGTCATGTTGATTCTACCCTCTGACCCTGCACTTAGCAACAAGATTTTGAACTTGTAACTGATAAATCAGTCAAGAAAGCTTGAGTCTCTTCTAGTTTTCATAGATGTATAATGTGACCTTGGGGGAGTCAATTTACAAGTTGGATTATTCATTTCCCCCAAAATTCCACAACAAAAGGCTCTTTCTAGGACCAACTTTATGCATAGGAGAGGTAGGAAGTCATTTTTATGGTGTGATTTGGGTAATGCTGAAAGGCAGCAAACTCAAAAATAAAATTTCAACTAGGCTTGAGAATATACCATTAGAAATTTATCCTCCATCATACCTCCAGAATCCTGGAAGTTCATTCCAGACCTGGGATTCACAAATTAGAAGTACTCTCTGCTCTTTCAGTCTTTCCTTTTGTTTTAACAATTTGCCCCCATGAAGAGTAGCTTTATATGCCCTCCCCTCCTTTAATCATCCTTTTATGCTCATTTCCCTCCATTAGAATGCAAGCTTCCTTAACTATATTAAATTTAAAAGGTTTTGCACAATCAAATCAACCAAGATTAAAAGAAAGACAACTAGGAAAAAATATAACAAATTTCTCTGACAAAAGCCTCATTTTTCAAATATATAGAAAATGGAGTCAAATTTTTAAGAATACAAAGCATTCCCCAAATGACAAATGACAAAATCAAAGGATATGAATAGGCAATTCTCACCTGAATAAATTAAGCCTATCTTTAGTCATAGGGGAAAAAAATGTCCCAAATCACTTATTAATTAGAAAAATACAAATTAAAACAACTGTGAACAATCTTACACCTATCAGACTGGTTAATATAAAAATAAAGGAGAAATAATAAAAGTTGGAGGGGATATAGAAAAATTGGGTCAATAATACACTATTGGTAGAGAGGTGAACTGATAACCATTCTGGAGAGCAATCAGGAACATTACCCAAAGGACCATAAAACTGTGCACTAGCAATACCATTACTAAAGCTGTATTCCCAAGAGATAGCCAGAAAGGGCCTATTTATACAAAAATATTTATAGCAGCTCTTTTTGTAGTAGCAAAAAACTGAAGACTGAAGAGGTATCTGTCAGTTGTGGAATGCCTAAACAAGTTACAGTGTATGATTGCAATGGAATATTATTGTGCCATAAGAAGTGACAAACAAGATGATCACAAGAAAACCTAGAAACATGTATAAGAGGTGATGCCAAGTGAAGTGAGCAGAACCAGGAGAACATTATACGTGGTAACAACAATAGTGTAAAATGATCAACTGTGAATGATTTAGGATGGGGATCCAGGACACTTCCAAAGGAACTCATGACAAAAATGGCTATCCACTGCTCTGTAAGGAACAGATGAAGACTGAATGCAGATGGAGGCATACCATCTTTCACTTTATTTCCTCCATGAATTTTCCTCTAGGATAAGCAATATTATGTCTTATTTCACAACATGATGAACATGGAAATATGTACTGTACGATAACGTGCAATCGTCATCCTACTACCTGCTTTTTTGGGGGAAGGGTGGGGAAGGAGAGAACATGGATTGCAAAATGTCAGAAAACAATTATTAAAGATTGTATTGATATGTAATTTGGAAAAAATAAAAATAATTTAAAAACCCCTATAAACTCCTTAGGGGCAGGGATGTTTGACTTCATATTCCCCACACTTAGCACCATGTCTGGCACAGAGTGGTAGTTTACTAAATACTTACTGTTTGACTGTTTTTACTTCTAATTGATTCTCTATATACCTTGATTGTACATAGTTGTTTGTATGTTGTCTCTACAACCAGAATGTGAATTTCTAGTCTAACCCTAACCCCCTCTCCCCCAGCATTTAGTACCTTCTTTGTTTGTTCTGGAAATTAGAAAATTATGACATTTATAACCTAAATTTGGTTAAAATGTGACGTTTTCTTTTTTTAATTGAAAATTTGTATTTAATTAATTAATTTAGAATATTTTTCCATAGTTTCCATTCTCTCCCAATATATAATTCCAGTGGGCTTCACTTGTGTCATTGCTCAAGATCTATTTCCATATTATTGATAATTGCACCATGGTGATCATTTGCAGTCTTACATCTACATCGGGGATCACTTTTGCTTTTTTTTTTTTTGTCTCTACAGCTCATTTCAGTGCTTGGCACACTGTAAACTCTTAATAAATACTTATTGATTTGATTTGACTTGACTTTTTGAATGTAAATCTCCCCAGGAGGGTTCATGTCCTAAGTCAGGCTATCAGTACTTTTTACATAGTAGCATGTATTAATGTGATCCTTTCCTTTCGAAAGCAAAGTTTAGAACTGAAGGAAGGGAAATGTTGATGAATTTGGAGTGTGGGGTTGAAAAGGTAATTTGCAAGCATGTAGGGCACACCCAGATAGCATAGCACAGGGAAGCACTGGAGATCTGGGAAGGGAGGGAATAAACATTTATGAAGCATTTACCATATGCCAGGCGCTTTACAAATATTATCTTATTTGATACAATAATCCTAGGAAGTAAGAGCTGTTGTTATCATTTTACAATTGAGGAAATTGAGGCAGACAGAAGTTAAGTGCTTTCCCCAGGGTCACATGAGCTAGTAAGTGACTGAATTTATATGTTCCTGACTTCATGTCTAAAACTCTAGCCAGTGCCATAAAGCTTTCCCTTCTTCACTCCCAGGGTGGGAGATGAGGGATAAGAAAAAGGTCAAACACCAAGAGGTGGGAAATGACTAGAGAAGGTCAAAGGCTTAAACAAGAGCCAAACTTAGCCTGTTTCAGAGTTTTGTCTGGGTCAGTCCTGATTTGTCTTGGTTCACAGGGAATGGGGACTGAAAACTCCTCTTGAGGAAAGATCCCAGGCAAACACTGATTATTTTTGTTATTAGATAAATCATGTCAAACTTTCAATCATGGGATTGGTGTCATGATTACTGAAGAACTTTCCCTACAGTAGTGAACAGAACCTGAGAACAATATTTTCTTTCAGAAAGCCTGAGACATGACCAATGCAAAAAGCCCAACAACCTTGATTCTTACTTCCTTTGAAAAAAAATTAATTGATTTATTTTATTTTTTGGTAGAAGAAAAGTGACTGAGTTTATGTGTGTGGAAAGTCTTCCAAATTCCCTTTTCTCCTCCCTCTCCTGCAGCCATTAAGTGCATTTATAGGCTTTCCTGCTGTTTTTGACCCCTGGAGCTCTGACTGCAAGTCAGGAATGTTCTGCCCTCATTCTGAGACAACACCCACATGAGCAAGGAAATCAGCTTCTATTTCAAATATGTGAATGCAGGGAGGAGGCAAATGTTTTAGCTGGATATTTTCTAGGTGTCAAAAATGAAAAAGAGCACCCCCCCCCACTTGATTAGTCACCTCACTCTGCCCCAGTAATCTCTCTCCTCTGCTAGCATACAGGTCTTAAATGAGTTTAATGACATTTCCTAGATAAGTGCCTTGCAACATGGCTTGTAGTCACAGACCTACTGGAAGCTTGGGGTGAGTATCTGTAATGACTAAATCAACCAACAAACGTGAAAGCACTGTACAAAATTATGCCTACTTTTCATTTGTAATCCCAACTCTCCCATTCCCACTCCACCAAATCTTCCAGGTAATGAGTAGGGTCTATGCACCCCATTATTCTCAATGGCACACAGTACATGGGCTTTATTTCTTAGCACTCAATGCTCAATCATTTGTGCTGATGGAGAGAGACTAAGAGCTCTGCAAGGGCAGGGACTATTTTTTCCTTTCTTTCTATCCCAGTCCTGGCACAGAGGAGGTGTTTAATAAACACTAGTTGACTGACTGATGGTGTCTTGGAAAATTCAAAATGGTGGACAGTGGAAAAAATAATTCCCTTTTGACTTTAGAATCTATTTGGATAAAATTAAAAATAATTTCAATTTCCTGAGCACATATGGATGATGACAATCCAGGTGTATTTCCCCTTTCCTTCTTTCTCTCATCAGAGAAGCACTTACATATGAAAGAAAGTAGATTGTTTTTAAATATCAGGGGCAAGTGTAGTAAAAGGCGTACCAGACTAGGCATGATGCCCAGGGTTCAAATTTCTCTGTGATTTACTATCCAAGGGGCAGGTCATTTCCTTTCTCTGGAGTTGTTTTCTTATTTATAAAATGAGGTGTTGAGGCTAATTTATAAAATGAGAATGTTGTACCAGTAATATTCTCCAAGGGCCCTTTTAGCTCTAACTACAGGAAGAAACTCTCCATCAACAGTGGGTAATGCTAAATTAAGACTTTTTGAGCTTCCTGGGTAGATATGCTCACGCCTTGGCATTAATTCTCGCCTCCAAGCCCTTGAATTATTAAATTCCTCATTTACCACACACTCCCTTTCTTTTTATTCATCACCACTATGGTTATGACAGACAGAGGTAGGCTCTGACTTGGACAGTCCTTTTCTTATTTCATTCCTCCACTTGGCTAAGCAAGAAAAGCAGCTTTCCACTTACAGTCCCACACTATTCTGTCCCTGTCTGCCCTTCACTGACAATGGCTATAATGTCTAATGTCTAGAGTTCTGTCCTGATTCTGATCAGCTCTGGTGTGTGACTGAGAGCCTTGCAGGAAAGAAATCAATAACACAGAGGACAGATGGGCAATAGCACACCATTTCACTGCCTTTTCTAGGAATTATTTATTTCTATAGCCCATGATTCAACCAACTCTTTACCCTCTTGGACTTGGGTTCAGTTTGTGAAGGATTTTCATGCTAAATCATTTAGTTTGCTTTGTTCCCCAACCAGTTACAAAACTGGGAACTTCTAAAGAAAATGAGAGCATTTGAGTCTTGGGGGGTAAAGTAAAATTGTTTTCTGAGGGATGTCAGATGGATTTTTTTTCTCTTTCTCTTTAGAGGCTTTCCCCATTTTTTTTCTACCTGTCTTTTAGACTCTAAATTTCATGTTTAACTGTCTCTGGGTTTCCTCCATCATCTCAAAATTAATTTACCATCTTGCCCCACTAACCATTTCAACTTTACCAGTTTCTTTTAGTAGCACTGCTTTACTTTCTGTCTCCTAGGCTAGAAACTTTGAATATATTTGCCTTTCCCTTCTCTTTTTTCACTATAACCAGTCATTTATCAAGACCACAGACTTTTTTCTTTTGAAATCCCTTGGATTTAGTCCTTCCTCTTTATTTCCACTCTTCTGCCTTGGAACCAATACACAGTATCGATTCTAAGATGGAAGGTGAGGGTTTAAAAAAAGAAATATGGTACTTGCTAACTGCGTCATTGAAAAGACTTGCCAACTTTCAGAAGAATAATACTTTAACAATAACAACTGGCTCCTTCTCTCCCTTCCCAGCTCCTCTTCCACCCTCCCCAAATCTATTTTGGGGTTGTCTCCCTAAAGGAATACTTGAAAATGCTATTTCTGGGTGTACTATTCCATCTGAGTATATCATATCATAGGCAGCTAGGTAGCACAATGGATAAAATACTGAAACTGAGTTAGGAAGACTTATCTTTCTGAGTTCAAATCTGATCTCAGACACTTATTAGCTGTGTGACCCAGGGCAGGTTACTTAACCCTGTTTGTTTCAGTTTCTTCATCTGTTAAATAAGCTGAAGGAAATGGCAAACCGTTCCAGCATCTTTGCCAAGAAGACCCTAAGTAGGGTCACAAAGAATTGGACATGACTGAAATGACTGGACAACAACACATTGTATCATAGGATTCATAGCTGAAAGGGTTATCAAAGAGATGCTCAGAGTTGAAGTGACTTGTTTAGGGTCGTACCAGTAGGAAGGTTCGTACCTTAACCTCTTCCTACAATCTGACACTTTTCCCACTATACATTTTCTACCCTACATCTTCATTATACAAGTAGAGGTACCTCATTTGGTCTCCAAGAATTTGTTTTTTAAATATTTTGGTGCATTTTAATACAAATCATTTCTTCCATAATTCTCTATGTTTTATTTTATGCATTTAAAAACATTCTCAAAAGGGATTCACAGGCCTCACCAAAGGAATCCATAGCACACAAAAAACTTAAGAACTTTTGCCATAGTGGATCAAATCTAAGCAATCCAGGGAGTAAGGAGAATTTTCAGGATATGGTGGGCAGCCTACCATTTTATTTCTTAGCTTTTGACAGCAAGATCTCAAAAAAAGATATTATTACTTATATAAAAACAGGAGAGTTACAGGGGAAGAAGAAAGATCAACCACCTGAAAATTTTACATAGGAATTCTATCACTTCATCTCCCATAAACAAAGAAATGGTAACAATAATATACTAATAACACTTTGTTTTATATAAAGCCTTTCATCTCTGGGCCTCAAAGCACACCACAACCACTAAGTAATACTCCAGGTGAGGTAAGTATTATTATCCACAATTTACTGATGAGGAAATCAAGGCAAGGAGAAATTAATTAATACTAACCCAAGGCTTTAGATAAAATCTGAGTCAGAGCCAATACTAGAATTCTAGTCTCCCTGCCCAACAGCCTGCTTCCCTGGGGTTGTTCTCAAAGGACATTGTTTTTCAATGATTTTTAAGCCATTATTAACTGAAAGAGTGTTGTTCACTAAATCATTTCAACAAACTTTATTAGGTGCCTACTATGTGCTAGGTATCATGTTAGGCACTGAGAATGCAAAGAAAAAAATGAAACAAACTTTGAAATCAAGGAGTTTACCTTCTCTGGGAAAATCACACACACACACATATACACAGAGACACTTGGGTATGTGATTTTCCCAGAGAATGTAAACTCCTCAATGTCAAAGATCGTATATGTCACACGTATGTATGTGTGTTTGTGTGTATGTATGGGATAATGTGGTTCTCTCTCCTTTCCCTGGGAGTCCAGCTGAACAATCCACCTAGCAGAGGTGCTAGACTCAAAGTGAACCTATGAAAGAAAGAACTTCTAGGTCCTGGAGTCTCAGGAGCTTTGAATTCCCTTTATCACAACTGTATACTACATGTATACCTTATTACCCACTGTACTTTAATTCGGAGCCCATTCTTTCCATAGAGACCGTCTATTTGGGGGAGAATGCTTCCCTTCCCAGATTTATGGTAACAATCTATGCTTTGTCCTAGCGATGGTGTCTGAATAAAGACTTTTGCTAAGAATTAAGTGATTTACTGGTTGATTGTTAATTGTCAGTCATGGTTCAGGAGCACAGATCTACAGAATTAACCATAGAATGGGAGGTACCAGACTACCTACTGGGAACCCCAACCTCTGAATGTAAGTGTGAATTGATGGCGTAACTTGAAGGGATGTACCCAGGTAGGTATTACATTCTATCTCTCTCAATAGATAAAATTCAGAGGAATTGGATAGAGTGTGCTTGTAACTAGGAGGAAAAGGACTACTTATATGCTACCTCATGAAGAAAGTGACTCATGAACTAAGAGCCTTCAATGGAAGTGAAGGTTAAGTAGGATGTGCCAAGAATGAGGGATGACCAGTGCGAGGGAAAAGAGACAAGACGGGAGATGGAGGCTATGTGAGAAGAAGAGAAAGAAGACCAGTTTGACCAAATCATATTGGGAAGATGAAAAAAATGAATCAGACTGGAAAAATGGGCTGATGACAGACTCAAAAGCTGTAAGTGCCCCAAAGGGTGTTTGTGGTTTATTTTAGAGACAATAGGCTTTCAGACATAGCAGCTCTTGAAAGAGAGAGATGTTGTGCCCATGGCAGTGTAGCCATTGGTTCTTGCAGTACCTAAATATTTTTGTAGTAGTGCTATAGAGGATAAAGACAGTATACTGGGGGAGGAGATGATAAAAGAGAATTCAAGCTATTATGTTATTAGAATATTGTATCCCTGGACTTCATTTCCCAGAATCCCTTTCCCTTTGTCCCCAAGTTATATCCTTATGGCCTTATGTTGTATTGATAAAGTTGTGTGTAACTCCGCCCCCTCACTCTCTCTTCTCCCATGTGCATAGTCTGGGTAAGCTTATCTTTACTCAGGTTATCACTCTCCTCTATTTCAAGTGACTATTAATAAATCTTATAAAAATATAATACTTGGAGTATTGGACATTAATTTTTAATCTTACACTATCTTCAACGAATTTGTCACTGTTCTTTGAATCAAACATCTCTAAACAATAAAACGGCAACAACAATTTGTTGTGATTATTGAACAAGCGGCAGAAATATTTGAGGATTCTTGGGAAAGGCAGCACAGGCCAAAGGTAAATAAATGTGAACCCAATTAAAACAAGAGAGAAAATCAATTAACAAGCTTTTATTAAACACCTCCTATGTTCCAGGCACCATGTCAGGTATTAGGGTTACAAAAGTAAAATAATCCTCACCTTCAAAGAGCTTACATTCTTTGGGAGATACCATCTCCATATAGACATAGAATAAATACACATGAAATAATAACTTTTTATTGATTTCTGGTAAAAAATGAGATGGGTCATTAAAGGAATGATTTGTTAGAAAGGAAGAGGTAATCATAAAAAGTAGTGTGGATTTATTAAAAACAAAAGTCTGAACATTGACATAATATACTTTTGGGATGCAGCCAAAGCAGCTCTTAGGGGAAAATTGATGTCTTTTGAGACTTTCATCAACAAAAGAGAGAAAGAACAGATCAGTGAATTGGGGATGTATTTAAAATAACTTAGTTCCCATTCCTCAGAGATTTACTGGTACCTCACCTAGTAGCAAACTCTGAACTCAACTCCAGTCACTGGACTTGTGTTGGCTTGCTCTCCTAAACTTCTAAGGCTCATGAGATTTTAGCTGTCCCAATCCTCTCACTTAAAAGCAAGACAGAAAAAAAAAATCCAGCTAGACAAAGAACAGAACTCCATATTCATGTCCACAGGTGGGCCCAGCCTCAAAGGTTAAGGCCTTGTAGACTCTTCAACATGTTGCTGACATCTGTGGGTAGTTGCCATTACTGGGGAGAGGAGTCCCTGATTCTCAACACAATAATCCAAGGAAGAACTGAGTCCTTAATCATGTGTTAAGAAGATAGAAAAAAAGATTGAGAGGAAAAAGTTGTTTCTTCCTTTAAAGTCCACTGAATGGGCAGCTTTTGCTGCTGAGTGGTTAGTGTTTGATGTAGCCCATTCCAAGGTGGGCAATGGGGGCACATGTGGACCAGCCAGAGGTCCCTGGTTAAGCATGTCTTTTTTTTGCAAAGGGCCTACTGGGGCTAGGACAGATGTGCCCCTGGAAGAGGTCCCGCTCTGGGGGCCCCAGTTCCTTCCAACATTGCATATTCTGGCATGCTTCTTCTGGAGAATCACCACTATTCGAGTCTTATTTAAGCCTTATAACAATCCTGTGAGGTCGTTCTTATAGGAATGCTAATCAGGATATTTATTGATGCTCTCAGAGAGGTAAAATTACTTGCCCAAGATCACAAAACCCTACAAGGAATGAAACTTAAGAATATACCAAAGGATCAAATCACATCAATTGGTTCAGTGTATACATTTTTTTAACCACAAAAAATGAGATACAAGGACAAAAAAACTTAATTTCAAGGTAAAGTTACAAGATCTACTTATAATTATTTGTATTTAAATTACATTTGCAGAGATAGAAGATATTTTTGTAAAATTAACAATTTTTTTTTGCATTAGTTGGTCACCTGGCCATTTGAGAATTAAATATCTAAGACAGGATTTAAATCTTAGTCATTTTTTATATAAGTCCTCTACTCTATCCTCTGGTTGGTCCACATGTGCCCCCATTGACCACCTTAAAAATGGGCTACATCAAAGACTGACCACTAAGCAACAAAAGCTGTCCACTCAGTGGACTTTAAAGGAAGAAGCAACTTTTTTTTTTCACTTAAAAGAGAGGAAGATGGATTTGGAGATAGAGGACCAGGGTTTAAATTTTTACAGTGTTACTTGCTACCTATGAGTCTTTGGGCAAATAACTTTTCTGTGCCTCAGTTACCTATAAGATAAAGGAGTTGGATCAGATAATCTTTGTAGCCTTGTCTTTTATTCTATTAGTGATTCCCTGAAGGACAATTCTATGACACTGTATAGATGCAGGGAGATAGAATTTCTAATTGGCTGAGAGAAAGTCCATGAGATTGCAGATGATATATGTGAAAATCCTGATGGGTGGAGATATTTCTGAAGAAGAGAGAGAGAGACAAGGCTAGAGGCAAGGTTTAAACTTTAAATACTTTAAATGAAGGATGCAAATCCTTCTCTGAACTTTAGTTAGTTAGTTAGTTAGTTAGTTAGTGGTAGTCTCTCAGTGACGGAGAATGACGATTGTCTTTGTGCAGTTTCATCTACAGTGTACCCTCATGTGGCTTTGGAGTCCAAAGGCTGAGGCGCACAGTTTGTGGCACATGGGGCATGGGACGCCAGTTGTTACGGGAGGTGCGGTTGTGGCCTGGTGTCGGCGTTCACACGCAGCGGCAAGACATCGACGTCGTTTGTCTTCAAAGGTGGTGGCGGCATGGTGAATGTGGGTTCGCCAGCTGCTTCTGACAGAGGCAGCGAGTTCTAGTTGCTTTGGTGTCATGCCAGCCCACTTCAAGTTTGACTTTAGCTGATCCTTGAATCTTTTCTTTGGTCGGCCTTATTTCCTGAGTCCAGCTGACCGTTCCCCATAGAATACCTGTCTTGGTATTCGCTGTGGGTCCATGTGGATGACGTGTCCAGACCATCGTAGCTGGATTTTGAGGACCAGGACTTCGATGCTGGTGGAGTTGGCTCTATCGAGGACTTCCTGATTGGTGATTCGGTCCTGCCACCGGATCCTCATGATTGACCGGAGGGAGCGTTGGTGGAATTGCTCCAGCTGTTTCATGTGCTTCGGGTACAGTGTCCATGTCTCACAACCGTACAGGAGCGAGCTGAGGACCACTGCGTTATACACTTGGAGCTTCGTCACAGTGCTTACACCGCTGTGTTGGAGGACTTTGCAGCGCAGCCGCCGGAGTGCCTGACTGGCCTTTTGGATCCTGGCATTAATCTCGTGGTCTAGGGACCCGTCGTTGGCGATGGTGCTGCCCAGGTACTTGAAAGTGTTGACGTTAGAAAGCTGTGTGCCGTCAATTGTAATGCACAGCTAGTTAGCTGGCTTCCCTGGTGCAGGTTGGAACAGCACCTCTGTTTTGCTGAGGTTGATAGTTAGGCCAAACAGTTTTGTTGCGGTGGAGAACCTGTCCACAATGGTTTGAAGATGATTTTCTTGGTGGGTCATGAGGGCACAGTCATCTGCGAAGAGAACTTCCAGGATGAGTCTCTCTGTCGTCTTTGTTTTTGCAGTCAGGCGGCGAAGGTCAAATAGTGAGCCATCCAAGTCAGTATGTGATGTAGACGCCCAGGTCTAGATCCATCACAGCATGTCGTAATACTTGGGTGAAAAATAGGTTGAATAGTACTGGAGCAAGGACACAGCCTTGTTTCACAACATTGGAGATGTTGAAGCGATCAGAAGTCTCTCCACCAGATAGGACTTCCCCTGTCATATCGACATGAAAGAGCTGGATCAGTTTGACGAATTTTGCTGGGCAACTGAGCTTGCTGAGGATCACCCACAATGTGTCCCTGTTCACTGTGTCGAACGCCTTTGTCAGGTCTATGAAGACAATGTAGAGACTCAGGTTCTGCTCAAGGCATTTTTCCTGCATTTGCCTCACCGTGAAGACCATATCGATGGTGCTGCAATCTGGTCGGAAGCCACATTGTGATTCAGGCAGGTTCTGCTCTGAAACAGATGACAGGAGTCTGTTGAATATAACACGGGCAAGGATCTTTCCAGCAGTGGAGAGTAGTGAGATGCCTCTGTAGTTGTCACAGGCTGCTTGTGAGCCTTTGTTCTTGTATAGGGCTATGATGGAGGCATCTCTGAGTTCTGGGGGCATGTCTTCCTCTTCCCATATGCTGGTCAGCACTATGTGGAATGCCTGGAGCGCCTTTCCATTTAAGGCCTTGTACACCTCGGTTGGGATCCCGTCTTTACTGGGTGCCTTGCCTGCACTCATTTGTTTAATGGCTTTTTGGACTTCCTCTATTGAAAGAGGGACGTCAAGTTGTTCAATGGTGTGGTTTTGGGGGATCTGATCAAGGGTGCTTTGGTTGACTGAAGAGGGTCAGTTGAGAAGCTGACTGAAGTGTTCTTTCCCCCTGTTGCTGATGCCTTTTTTATCTTTTATGAGAGTGTCACCGTCAGAGGATAGCAAGGGAGTGGTGGTGGGTTTTAATGGCCCATAGACAGTCTTGAGGGCACTGAAAAATTGTTTGTAGTTTTTCGTATCAGCAAAGCACTGGATTTCTTCTGCATTTTTTTTCCCAACATCCGTCTTGCATCTTCCTGATCTCATGCTGCGCTGTGGCTTGGAGAGACTTGAATCTGTCCTTTTTAGGAGCAGAGTTTGGGTTATTTTGCCACTCCATAAAGGCTTTGTTCTTCTTGCTCAATAGGTCTTCAATAGCAGTGTTGTTCTCGTTGAACCAGTCCTGGTGGTTGCGTTATTTTGGGCCTAGGACTGCCTTTGATGTTTCCTTCACTGCATCTCTGAACTGGTTCCATTTCTCAGTTGAGCTTCCAGTGAGTGGTCCCTTGGCAGACAGCTTGTCATCCAGGCAGGACTGGAATGTTTTCAGATAAGATGGATCTCTAAGACGACTCATGTTGTAAAATGCGCGAACTGTCTGGGCGCGTTTTGGATGGGGAGGCACAATGTGCATTTGAAGAGTCGCTCTAACCAATCGGTGGTCTGTCCAGCATTCAGCTCCTTTCATGGCTCTGGTGATCTTTACAGCCTGGATGTCTCGCCGGCGTACAATGATGTAGTCAATGAGATGCCACTGTTTTGATCATGGGTGCATCCACGTTGTTTTATATTTGTTCGCCATTCTGAACACAGTGTTCATGATGGTGAGTTCGAACTCTGAGCATTTGCTGAGTAGCAGTAGGCCGTTGTTGTTCATTTTGCCCACACCGTGTTTGCCGAGCACTCCTTTCCATCTTTCATGGTCCTGGACAACGCGGGCATTGAAGTCTCCCAGTAGTATCAGCTTGTCATTTGTGGGCACTGAGTGCAGGATGGCACTCAGGTCAGAGTAGAACTGCTCGATGGTCTCCTCTGTGCTGGTCAGTGTTGGGGCATATGCGCTGATGATTGTGGCATACCGGTCTTTGCTGAGAGGTAAACGGATCTTCATGAGCCTCTCGCTGATGCCCCCAGGCAAGTCTGGCATCTGTTTGAGCAAACTGGTCTTGATGGCCAGGCCAACACCGTGGATTCTGTCTTCATTTGAGGCTCTACCTTTCCAGAAGAAGGTGTATCCAGTGGTGGGTTCGCTGAGTGATCCCTCTTCTGGTAAGCATGTTTCACTTAAGGCTGCGATGTCGATGTTATATCGTGCCAATTCTTTACCCATTAGAGCTGTTCTTCTCTCAGGTCTTTGGGTATTCTCTCTATCAAGTAATGTCCTGATGTTCCATGCTCCTCGTAGGACTTTCTTTGTATTTTTTCTTTGATTTCGACTGCTTAAAGGGATGACCCGCCAGCCGCGGTGTGCTGACCGGGTGTTTGTAGGGCAGGCAATGTTTGGGACACCTTTTCTAGTCCCCTCCCTTGATTAGGGTGAGCAGTGCTGTCCTAGAGAGGACTGCTCAGTCGCCCAGGATGCTGCCAAATGTCCCTGCTGCCCTACAGGGCCGAGCGACCACTGGTCCATGGGCCGCCTACGTGCAGGATTGTGACTACAACTGCCAGTGGTCACCTCCACCTGTTGCGTCGCCACTCCCCCATCACCGTAGGTCTTGAAGAGGATGGACGGGGTTAGGATAGATGAGTGTGCACAAAGACACTTGTGCGTGAAAGAGATTTAAGTGGAAAAGCCGATGCACAGAGACAGTCCCACTCTCTCAGTGTTGGAAGCCTGGGTCCAGTGGCACGAAAAATTGTTAGATCTGGAGACTTCCTCAGCTGCATTGGATGGCCGTGTTGTCCTTTGTGCTCCAACATGCCCTGAGCACTCCACAGTGCTTTGCTGCCTCGCCATCTCAGCCGTTGAACCTTCTTATTGGTTTCTTGCGCCTGTTCCGCCGAAGCAGTCTTCACATACTGGGTGAGCAAAGCCCTGGTTCACCAGGGGTCGATGACCCGATGGCTACCTACCCTCGCAAGGTTTGGCCAGCCTGTCAAAGCCATTGCCCAGGATGTGGCCGCTGCCACATGCTAGCAGCTACTGGGAGCCACAAGTGAGAGCTGGGTGTCAGGTGGGGGTCAGAGGCTGGAGAGCTGCCCTAGGAGGGCACGACAAACCCTCCATACCAGAGATACTACCCCTCCCTGAGCACCCCATACACCCCATGTGAACTTTAGGCTTGTAGAAAATCTGCCTCCATCTCCCAAGCCCACCAAGGAATTCCTTGATTGCTCCTGTCTACAACATCAGTCGGCTAAGAGCAGGCTTCTCTTGGGAGATTGCTGCAGGATTTCTTTCTTCTTGCATATTCCTATATTTAGGGGTAGCTAGAGGTAAAGCGGGTTGAGTGCTTGGCCTGAAGTCAGAAGGTCCTCCATTGAAATATGGCCTGAGACACTTATTAGCAGGATGGCCTTGGTCAAGTTAGTAAACCTCTGTTTGCCTCAGTTTCTTCAACTATAAAATGGGGTCACTAACAGCTTCTCATCTGGTAGCAAACAAACTCAGGAGATTATAGCCATCCCAACAGTCTTTCACCTACAAGCAACAAGGAAAAAACTCAACAAGACAAAGAACAGAGCCCTGTATTCATGGCCACATGTGGGTCCAGCTGCGAAGCTTAAGGTCTTTCATATTCTTCATCCTGTTGCTGATGTATAAATGTTGTTGTGAGGACCAAATGAAATAATATTTGTAAAGCACTTACTACAGTGCCTGGCACATAATAGGTGCCATGTAAATGCTAGCTATTATTATTGTTAAATGTTCTGAACTAATCTGTATAACTTCTCTGATGACTATTTTACTTATTATATGCTTTGATGAGTAGGCTTGCTTACTCTATGATGTCTTTAGTGTAATCAGCATCTTGTAGGAGGGAGCCAAGCTGGCTGAGAGTAATCTAATTGCTTCCTTCTCCTTTGGAATGACCAGGGAAAGTGCCTTTTATCCTGAACAACTTCCCCTCCATCCCTTTCCTCTCTCAAAGAAAAGAAAAAAGCATCATCCCCCTGGGCTGAAAATATCTGATGAGTAAGTAGATAGAAACAGTCTAGCCCAGTGTCCCTTTTTGGGATAAGAGATTAAAGGAGTGGTACCAGCCACAGTCAACCTCTTCTTCCTTACCATGGTAGACATCCCAGTCTGTCTCAAGGCCATGGAATTGGGAATTCCAGCTCTATCTAAACAAATCTGTGCAATATTAGCTGCCCAGGTTTTAACCTGTTAGATATGGGTCCTGTATCTTTGACACCAGTACAATTTGCTACACATGGGTCCATTGGTATTCTGTTACCTAATTTTCCACTGTAGCATGGTCTTTTACGTTTCATGGTCCATATGTTGCACAGGTGCAAGGCATTAAAATGCTGCCCATAGGCCCGCTGTTCCCTGAAGCCCAGGCCATTCTATTTTGACAATGAACTCCTGAGTTTGATTTCTATAGGTTGCTGCATACAGCTGAATATTCTGGAGGCTTCTGCAGTCGACCAACTACTGCCTACACTGGAAGGGAGCTCAGCGTCCAGACTCCGGTCGTTATGACAAACTGGCTCGTCTTCCTTCCTTGGTCCATTGCATCTGGGATCTCCACTGCAGCTCAGTCAAATTTCTATACTCCAGGAGTGCAAATGGGAAGGAAACCAGCGTTGTGCTTACATGAGGTTATCCTTGACTTCTTGGGGTTCCTAGGAGTAAGAGGAATGTTTTATCCAGGAGAGCCATCAGGGTCTAAGTCAAAGTCTTTCCAGAGGCTTCTCTAGAAGCTCTAGCCAGGGTATCCAGCCATAGTAAGAGAAGGTGGAAGGCTCCCCTGTTTCATTTTGGCCAGTGCTCTAATCTTGAGGGTTTGGGGAAAATTTTCTAGACCCAGCTGCTTAGTATATGTAAGTCAAGAACAAAGTGGAATCCATTAATGATTGATCATGTTTGTGGGCTTTTAAATGTTTGGGGGGTCTGAGGACAAACTGTCTTCTCTTTGAAGAAAATGACCAAACTATCCTTGGGAGAGCCTGACAACATGAAGAATATCTTGCAATCAGCATGTTGATTGAGGACAGACAGAACCAGTTCAATCTTGAATGTGTATCTGTAATAACATCTCTACAGCTGGTGCAGCCTCCCAGGGCTATCTTGGAAACATCAGAATTTGGCTCACTATTCAAGTCATCTCACCTGCCAGTGAGAAAGGCAGCCAATAAACATTTTAAATACAAGCAGATGTAGTAAAAAATACACACCCACAAGGATTCAAATGGGAATAATATTCATCTCATATCAGCAAGAGGGAAATCCCTGCAATGAGGGAAAGGGATGAAGGGTGGAGCTTCTTCCACATGTCCAGGCTTTGTCTATCAGAACCTGCTTAGCCAGGTGGCTGTGGCTTCTGGGGAGATGAACTTGTGGCTTACTTGGGTTTTGAACTCTTGACTCCAGGGCTAGTGGTCCTTCCATTGTACTATATAGTGCCTTCTTCCATCAACCTAAGCCAATCGCTGAAGACCCTGAACTCAGCTTAGGGGACCTCGCTGCTGCTTACCACAATGATAGATGCTACATAGACCTGCCATTCTTTTGGAAATATTTCTCCCTTCTTCCTCTCTCTCAGTATTCTTTCCCATCTATCTCACCTTGGCAATTTCTGCTATATGTGCTTCACTGACAACATTCTGGGAAGTGTAATCTTTTCCTGATAGCGTCATGTCTTTTACATATTTATTTTTTTAAAGTTATTAAATTTTTTTTACCGATTACATGTGATAAATTTCCAA